>NC_046312.1:38344752-39544752 GCF_009819535.1 Lacerta agilis
GGGCCAGGGAGAGTCTCTGAGGCTGTGCAGAGAGGTCACCCCTGGAATAGCCTCTCCATCCTTGGCCAGTGGATACTGATGGAGCCCACAGTGAGCAAAATGGCTTGGATTGTTTGTGGGGTGGTAGGGATTGTTCACTGCAATGGCAGCTAAGACCTAACCCTATGAACATCTGCAGCTGTCAAAGTGGGGTGGAGTGATGACAGCATCTGTGCCAATTCAGAACGCATACTATCATTTCGTCACCACAAAATGCTCCAGGACATTGCACCAGTGGGAGAAGTTGAAGACAGTCTCTATACAACCACATAATGAACCTGTTAAGGGACAAAGAAATGTGTGGAGAGGGGTTGTGATGGTATAAGGAATAGCAGTGTGAATGATCGGCCCTTGTGACATGTTACAGGTGTTTTGATCCTTCATGCCTGTATTTGGACAGACCACTTCCACTTCCTTCAAAAACCAGTTCATGTATTTTGCACAGAGAATCCTTAAAAACAGGCACCAGTTTCTATAAGGCTTGCAAATCAGGCTGTTACGTTGTTTAAAGGGTATTAAAGGGAAGTAATTTGTAAAGATTTTATCTAAATAAAATTATACGAAATGCACAAGTGCTATATTTTAATTTGCAGGGTTGGTTCCTCAATGCTAAACTTTGGAACTTGTGTCCATGCTGTTATGGGTCTTTAAAGCACAAAACTTTTCACGATGGGAGAAAAATTAATTGTTAGCTGATGAATCGAAAGGGCTATTTAGGATACAATGAGTAATGTAAGTGTGATCAATTGCAACAACAACACAAAAGTATTTCTGTGAAGTCTGAACAAAGTAGGAATCTCAATTGCAGCCCCAAGTATTTAAATAAGCTATTACAAAAGGAGTGCTAAAAGCCATTATATTGCATGATTTCTTGTGAATAATAGAAATGCTCTCTACCAGGTATTTTTACTTAAATGTTTGAGAGAGATGGTGTTCAGCCATTGTAACCTTTCAAACCACCACTATTGGTATTGTTATAACTTTTCCTCTAAAAGAAGATGGTATGAATTTATTAAAAAATATGCTGCGACTCAGAGAGAAGTGGAGCTTTAAACCCTTATGCATTAGTACCCCCCATCTTCTGCCAGCATGTCACTTAAGCCATGACATCAGTGTAGAATTTCAGCATTGTGATGCAGAAAATGCCTGTCACACACAAACAACATTATGGCAGTCTTTTAGTATAATATGCCTATAGTAGCTCGGTTATTTTAATGACGTGCACTGCTTTTTAAGTTGCTCCCATAAGTTTTTTTTTTTTAAGGGAAAAATGCATTTATGGCATGGATAGTGAATACAAGATGGCTACCAAATGGGCCCCCCTGCTGTGACTAAAGGAGGAAGGGTTTGATCCCTGTACTCCTGGGCCTGATCTTTTGCATAAAAAGTCAACCGGAGTGCTGACATTTAGCACGATAAGGAGCAGGCCTGTATGAAGCACTTACACCTGTAGGAAGCACTTACACTATAGGCCTAAAATTGCATTGATAGGATTGCTCCAGAGCAAGTGGGTTAAGAATTATGGCTTTGGAAACCCGTCCACTTGCGTTCAATCTGCAGAGCTGTGTATATTATAGGAGCTTAAAGATGTGCTTGCTTGCTTTGAATGTCATCTTAGTTATTTATTTCTCAATCATAATTTTCAGAAACCATGGAGACTCTTTTCAACATTGTCTTAAATCTTTAACATTGCAACAATGGGAGCAATTCAGCCCTCATTTATGCTCCACTGAAACCAATTACATTTCCCAGTCTGAAGGCCCAATACAAGCTCAGTTTTCCTGTATGGGGACAAAAATTAAGGAATCTGTATTCCAAGTGTACATTCTTTAAAGAAATAAGAAAGAAATTTGGACCATGCCACTCATCCAACAGACAACGAAACACTGTCACTAGTTTACAGGATGTATATTGCATATATAAATTCAGATTCAGTGTTAAAATAGGCTGATACAGCAATCCCAAGCCATTTACTCAGGTTTAAACCATATTAATCTAAATATGGCTTACTGCTAAGGATCATGCTGCACATCCCCAAATGGAGTAATTGTGGCATTTGATAAAAATAGAAACTAGACTTCCAAGTTACAACCGAAGAGTTGCCGCAATGGATTTTGGCATCATTAAGTTCAGTCACCTGGAATATTACTAAGTTGTTCTGCAAGAAATTCATAAAATACTAGGAATCGGCATATTAACTGATGTGATAGACTTCTGAGGACCCAATGACCTGTCAATCCATATGGCAGTTGCCATTAGTGAGAATTATGCATAGCAGTTTGGAGATAGAACATCTGAGAATCACCGAAATAACCCCTATCAAAACATAGGTTTGAAGTTGGCGTTTAATTATGCACCAACACCAATATAGTCAATTGACATACTTTAAAACTTTTTAAAAAATATTCTGTAAATCGTATTCAGTGAAAACTGTACTTTTATTATTTTAATTATTGGTTTTGAAAGCGAAATGCTGAAAGACTGTCAACACCTAATAGTAAAAATATTTTGTATCTGAGAGTCCTTTCATACATTACAGTTGGTATAACATGGTCGCCATTTGGCTTAATTATTCATGTAATTTCCTCCCTTTTTCTGATTTCTTCCATTTCTATATTTCCCCTCATCTTCATGAAATATATATACAGTATATATAGGCGCGTGCACACATATATGTGTGTGCATAAATGTGTGTGTGTACTATAAAAGTGTGTGTACTATGTACTATATATACAGAGAGACTGCCAGTTATTATCTTTTTCAATGATAACATACATTTTCTTAGTAAATGAAAATATAGTGAACAGTGCCATCTCATATTTACAAATAAGTAAGTTCCACAGTGTTCGATACGGCTTACTCCCAGGTAAAAGGGTGAGTGGGTGTAGGATCGCAGCACAAGCTGGCGGAGTGAACAGGTACAATGATGTGTACTTAATCCAAAAACGAATGGAACATTTCTCATTCAAATTTAACAAGATGTCCAACACAATTCCTGAAGCACTACACCTTTAGCCTTTTATGATGATTAATAATGATTTGCTGAAGCTTCATGTCCTTAATGAGCATATGTCAAAACCATGATATTTAGCTCCTCGGTCATCAACAGATGTGTTTCTTCCTTCGGGGCTAAGAATCAAGTCTGAAAACCAAAACTTTAATTGGAATATTTCCTGGAAAGAGCACTCCACAACCTAACTAAACCAACAGTTGGGTCCCTCGTGCAGCCTGGGTTCCTAATACTGTACATCCTCGGCAAACAACTGGAACTGCAGCAGGTGCTCCTAAGTACATGAAACCAGAGCCATACATCTCTGCTTTGGTGTCACAATGGCAGTTTAGCCAAACATGATCTGGGGTAGCTAAATTTAGTCCTATCTGGCAAGGCCTTTTCTAGTTCCATATGCACAAATCAACAGAATACCAATAGCAAGAGCGTTTTGACATTCCAATGCCTAACTTGCCGTTGTCACAAAATCTGAACGGTCATAGGACCCTAGAGATCCTCTTGTTAGGCTTGTAAACCTAGTAGTGTAATTGAACCTCTATTCTGAAGTAGTTCTACTCGATTCGATTTGATACTCCACATCAGGGGTCAGCAAACCTTTTCAGCGGGGGGCCAGTCCACTGTCCCTCAGACCTTGTGGGGGGCCGGACTATATTTTGAAAAAAAGAAATGAACAAATTCCCATGCATCACAAATAACCCAGAGATGCATTTTAAATAAAAGCACACATTCTACTCATGTAAAAACATGCTGATTCCTGGACCGTCCACAGGCTGGATTTAGAAGGCGATTGGGCCACATCCGGCCCCCGGGCCTTAGTTTGGGGACCCCTGCTCCACATCTTCAGTCACTACTCAGAGGGCTGCTTAACTCAAGCAGCCTTCTATTGCATGCGCGCACACACACCCTCAAGATGGAGCCCATCAGAGAAAGTGCTGTCACTCGAAGGGTTTGTTTTACAATCATCCACTGCTGCTGGCCTCCTTTGTTGTACCAGGTGGGATGTTGAGATGCATAGGAGCTTGGGCAAAACAGACCCTCCACAGCACACCTGGCTCATATTTACAAAGAAAGCCACTCTTGCTTTGCTGCAGAAAGGCAGAGAGTGATCCAAAGCAACCTTAATTTATCTGTTAAGGATGTAGTAGGCCCCTGTTTAAGAGTCATCACCAATAAAGGAAAATATACTGAATCATTTCAAGTGCACGCTAATCATTTAATGTAATAAATGAAGCAACTCTAATTATCTCCCGAGGAAATGATTTCACACTGAAACAATGGGAATGAAGAGGTTGTTTCAGGGGCATTTACTTGCAGCAGCTGAAAATGTACTCATGTGAATGCTGTGGCTGTTTCCACGTAAATAAAAGGGGAGGATCAGGAATTGGGTTTTCTTAAATGCACTTTGGGGTGCAATGAAGTATGTGAGTAATATACACACAACCAATGGTGTTTTCCCTCAGTTCATACAATTTCCTTTTTGTAAGTAAATTACAAAATTTCCACTTGTAAGCAGCAAAAAGAAAATATGCCAAAGCTACAGAATCTTAATTTTGAAAACAGGGAAAATGGGTATTTTACATTTACGTACATTCCCCCCCCCATATTATATATACATTTTTCTTTTTTCACTAAAATTCCCAGTTGTCTTATGGCAAAGAAATTTCATTTTGCGTTCACTTTTCATGCTCATTTTTAGCATCTGACCATCGCTTTTGGCTCATTTGAGAATTAAAAAAAGCAAGACTAACTTTCAAGTACAATCGTCAGTTTCATGAGAAGGGTGAGATTAGAACTGAGTTTAAATGATTCAGCCCGTTCCTTCCAAGGGAGTTGGATTTCACTGTGAACTAAAATGTTTTGTTAAATTATGTACTTCTGTTGCTTTGGTGCTATTCTTCTCTCCTGAAGAAGCAGACAGAATAAGCACTATCCTCCTAGTTATTTGAAAAACACTTCCACATTAGTATATATATGTATCCATAGATCTCATAGATATATAGGCATATTCAGTGACAGAACATACAATCCCTTTATGCTAGATAGCAAAATGATTTCTACTCCCTCCCCCCCCCCAAATCTGTTTTTTTAAATGATTCTGGATCTAAAACTAAAGGACAATGCAGGTACAGATTTCTGCCACCCACCCACTGACCCTAGGAAACAGAGTATTCTTTATTAATCTTATTGAAACATTGTGTGTGGGGTGGGGGGAGAATCTCTATTGCCTATGTATTTAACAGCCTGATTTTTTGCACTTTGTAGTTATCTTTATTAATACATCAAGCACAGTTAATTTAAAATTTCTAGCCATGGGAGCAGCATCCTCTGAATCCAACCATTAGCTAAAAACTTGGCTGACATCTTAGAGAATATGATACAAAGGTGTGATCCAATTTAGGACCAATTCATGGATTATGAGTGTAACAGCAATGTCAAGATGAAGAAAAATAACCGTACAACTTTTTGGATGTCTGCATTTATGCTAAAGCTGATGTCTATATTTCGTAAGATAATGGGAGAGGGAACAATTCCTTTATTAAAAGATTACCGTCCACTATGTACAAGAAAACAATGGATATCAAGCATGAACTTAATTGGAATCAACTGTAGCAGTCTTTACAGGAATTTACCAAAATGTCTGCCATTCAGACCTGGCTTACCATAATATTCTCTATGGAATAGTTGACCACAGGATTCTCATTCACAAACAGCCAGGTTAAACAGTTAAATGCTAGCAAATCCTGCATAGCCCTGTGGGAAATTTCACTTTAATCCCGAACTTATAAGAGGACAATCAAAGCCCAAAGCCTGGGTAACAAATCTGATCCTCTGTTGCAATCTGCGTCCTCATGGGAAGCAGAGAGATGCTCCCTGTACAAGCCAGAGATGGATAAATACCTAAATGATGAGATAGATGGGGAATGCAGAAGAAGCGTCTGGCTTCAGCCATTCGCTTCCAATTTCACATTACATTGTGAAAGGCAATTCTTGTGCAGCTCAGGAACAGCCAGTCCTGATTACTATAAGTTGAAGTGTGGCTTAAGGAATGATTAATGACAGTGTCAGGAGAAAACAAAGCACAATGAGAGTTATCTCTAATCCACCTGCTTGCAGATGCTATAGTAAGGGAATGGAAATGGCCCCGGTGAGCCCTGATAATAAAAAAATCAAAATAGAAAGGTGCAAAGCCGTAGATATGTATTAATCTGATATATAAAAACTAGGTCTTAGCTTGAATAAAGCATTAGACATGAATGGAGCCCCATAGGTGATAGATATTAGAGCATAGAGGACTTCACATTGTCTGTATTTTTTAAATCAAACAGAACTGTTCCCTTCAGTATTGCCTTTGACATTAATAGGTTGGTATTTGAAAAGTCACAGTTCACTAGATGAGCAGGCTTGTGAGTTCAAGCTCATTAAACAAAACCCCTTTTTCTGTTGTTGTTACTGTTGTTGCTGTTGCTACCGTGCGAGGGAATAATAATGACACCACACCACCACCGTGTGGCCTTTGAATGCAGATGCACACAGAAGAAAACCCCTTCGGTTCTCCTATTGCCTTTGCCAAAGGAGAGGAGAATCCCCCGTAAAACATAATTATAAGATCTGATTGCTTTTTCATATGCAGACGAATTTATGATCTGGCTCAGCCCTGGCAACTGTCTGAAAGTCGATTTCTGGGTTATATATATATATAATGTAATCTCAACTTGACTGCATATACCAGCTCAGACCATTCTAGTTACATCCTGCCCCCCAAACTGGGTACAGTAAGTAGCTAGCATAAAAGCAAGGGGCTTTACTTGACTATGTCAAGGGAAATAATTTGCTTTTATCTACTATCTTGTTGTTGAGTTTTTGCTGGATGGGCCCTTCTCTCAAGTCTTATAGCAGCTCAAAAATCCCAGCTGGTACTTTTGCAAAGCAGTTGTGTGCATGGTGCAGCTAGTTGGTCCACCAATAATATACATTGGAGGCATTGTGACAGTGTGGCATGCTGCTATTTGACAGGTGTTAGGCCTCAAAATCCTGTGTACAGCTCGCATTATACACCTGTGATCTCACTTGGCAAATTACTATCCAAGAGCCACAGCAAACCTTTTCAGGAGGGGGCCGGTCCACTGTCCCTCAGACCCTGTGGGGGACCGGACTATATTTTGAAAGGAAAAAAAATTAACAAATTCCTATGCCCCACAAATAACCCAGGGGTGCATTTTAAATAAAAGCACACATTCTGCTTGTGTAAAAACACCAGGCAGGCCCCACAAATAACCCAGAGATGCATTTGAAATAAAAGGACACATTCTACTCATGTAAAAACACGCTAATTCCTGGACCGTCCGCGGGCCGGATTTAGAAGGCAGTTGGGCCGGATCCGGCCCCTGGGCCTTAGTTTGCCTATCCATGGCATAGACATTTCCTCTCTTTTTCAGCTCCTGATATGGTTGCTGTTGTGAACCTATCAAGATAAATGCATTTTGTTCACACACAAAAATGTTATGATGCCTGTAATATCAAAATATGCATGTTGTTCTTCCAAATAATTTCAACTGTTTTAACAAAATGGAGCACAACCCAGCCAAGCTGAGTTTCTTTTGCTTCATTGATTTCAGTGGGAGAAAGGCAGTGGGGTTTTTTGTGTGTGTGTGTGTGATGTTACTCACCTCTTTTTATTGCTGCCTATGGTACTGGTACTCCTGTCAAGGTAAGAGTACTGGCACCTCATATTTTATCAAAACAGAAAATAAAACCTTGGGAAAGGTGACCTTAACTAAAAGTGCTTAAGTTGCCTTAAACTGTGTGCATAACACTTTAATTATGGACACTATTTAAGAGACAGGATGCTTACTGGCAGTGCCTTTTACAAAAGAAACAGTAAGGGATCCAAACACTTGTAGGAGTTATGGTCAGCAGAGGGGGTTCTCTTGGTAGTTTCACCACTCTTAGAAGTGGGGGTGGGGTTGACCCAAGAGAAGGCATTATCTGTGGCAGCTGCCAAGTAGTATAACATTCTTCACAGAGAGGGCTGCTTTATAATCTTATTATACAGCCAAACATACACCTCTTTGACACCTAAGATGTATACATTCAGGACCCAGCCTATTTTTTGTGATTGCATTTTTTTGGCGGGGTGTAACTCTAAGTGTTTAAACTGCTTTTTATGTTGTGTTTTGAATTGTTGTAACTGTGGACTCGGCTATATTGGTAAAGAAAAAGCGTTTTATATACGTTGTATATGCGATATAACACTGTGACACCAGATGGCGCTGTGGAGTCCTGTCTTTCTCTAACGGATTTCCCTGTATGAGTTTACAACACGTTTAACTGAACCACTTCTTTGACGTGTCTAGATCCAGCCCCACTTTGGTACCTTAGGGTGAGGGGTGGGTAATAAATAGTTTATTATTATTATTATTATTATTATTATTATTATTATTATTATTATCATCCTGGATTTTTGTATTGTATCTTGCAGTGCCATTTTTATAGAAAAAGAGGTGCTGGAACTCACCATGAACACCTCCTTTTTTCTCTTAAAATGGCATGGGTACCCACCCGACAGGTGCCAGAACTGAGTTCTGGTGAGTTCCAGCTGAAAAAGAGCCCTGGTTTCTTGGTTTGGATAGGTCAGGGATTATTTCCCTTCGTTGCTTTGGCTGCCTTCAGCATCTCAGTTGTCAGCATAGTTATCCAGCAAGTACAACCTTGAGGAAACCAAGATTTGGAAAAGCAGCTCCTACACTGCCAATAAGACAAGCACTTCCCTCTCTTAACACGACAAGCAACAAGTAGAATTTCAATTCATATTTCACAGAAACATTTTAATACAGAAAAATCTCTAATGAAGATTTAGCACTTAGTTTTTAACAAGGCTGACATAGCTGTCGAAAGAAAGCAAATACATTATTTTAATTAATACCAAATCATAAGTGCTCCTGATTTATATGTTAAACACAGGGAAAGTGTCTTTTGTCATAATCCACAATTTATTCTGTATTCACCCATCATTTACTCAGAATCTTTTTTTGTTTCAGTTTGAAATGTATGATGGAAGCTGCCATGCAGAATTATACAAATTCTGCACACACTGTAACTACTGTGATCACATCGCTCCTCATTTTCTTATGACGTGCCACAAAGTAAAAGCCAATCCGTGTGTTTTTGCCTCCATCTGACATTTCCTGCTATTGCATTCTCATGTAGGCTTGTTTTAAGGTTAAAGCAATACATATACCGTCTCTTTTGAGATGATGATAGCAATTCGGCATGTGCGAAAGTTATCTTTGGATAACTTGAGGCAACCACTTTGGCATGACAACTGAAATAACAAAGCTACCTTGGGGTGATCTTGTTGCTGAGGTGACTGGGCATCAGAATGCTTTGCTACTTCAGACATGATGCAAGTTCTTCATACCCTGTGACAAAGTACAAGATTCTTCACCAAGAAACTAATCGATAGCTCCTGCACGTCAGTAAACTGTCAGCACCTACTATTGCTTACCATTCAAAATGGCCTTGGACCACAACATTTGCATTTTAGCTACAGTTAGAACTGCACTGAATATTTTTGATTTTGATTTGATATGTTGAACACAATAATTTTTCCAGAATGAAAATGTTTTCTGGAAATTTTGATTTATTTATTTTTTTAAATGTCCTATCTGTTGTCATTGTTTCCTCCGTTACGACTTCTGCATTAGGGGCACCAGTACCTCAGCTGTTGGTTCCTTCTGCCTGGATCAGTCAAATAATTGATCCCAGCCAATGAAGAATCATATCATGAATGGAATGGCATCATGATCCTACATGGACAATCAGGTTTGACAACACGACAAGAGCGCTAAGGATGGCAACTTCCACTGAGATTTGGAGCAGCTCAGGGTGATGTAAATAGTAAGAAGGGGCATTTCCCAAGGAGAATTTTAAACATTGGTGTCCGCATTGTCACAAAATGTTGACAAGCTCCTACAAAGGTTTTCTTCTCCAAATAACTATTCCATGACTGTTCAAAGCAAAAGATTAACAATGTTTTTTCCCCCAAAGAAGATATATCACCTGTTCGGGCTAACGGGAGTGCAGCTGGTGCAGCAAAGCAGTGGTAGCTAACCCTCTTTTGGCCCACGGGCCGCTATGACACTCAACTACGCTTCCGATGCCACATGTCAGTGGTGGGTCTGGCTGATGACTGCTTCAGAATACACTTCAGGAACCTTGAAACTGGTTCGGCAGTAGGATGGGCAGCCAGCACAGATACTTTAACAGTGGTGTCACATGTTGTCAGCCAGGTGCCCCCATTAGCAATCTGGCTGCCATATTCGGCAGCAGCTTCTGAACCAGACCCAAGGGCAACCCCACATAGAGCACTTTACAGTAATCTGGCCTTGAGGTTACTAATGCATAGACTACAGCGTGCTCTGGTCCATGGGGTCACGAAGAGTCAGACACGACTGAATGACTAAACAACAGCAACAGTGGTCAAATCGGATGAAGCTGGTAAAAGGCACTTCTAGTTGCAGAGGACACAAGGAATACACCCCCCCTCCCAAGCTCTGCACTTGTTCCTTCAAAGGGAGTGCAACCTCAGCTGGAACAGGTAACTTACCTGTCTCCTGGACATGGGAACCATCTACCCAAAGGTATGTGTCTTCCCAGGATTCAAGCACAGTTTATTGGCCCTCATCCAGTTCACAACTGCATTGAGACACTAAGCCAGAGCTTTTCACAGCCTTTCCTTACTCGTCTGTTATAGAGAAGTAGAGATGCGCGTCATCAAAACACAGGTGACACCTTGCTCCATACACTCTCATGACCACTCCCAGTGGCTTCATATAGGGGATAGGATAGCACATATATTTTCTCCCTGTCCCTTGTTTATTGATCTGATGAAGCAATCCATAATCCTTGCGAACATTACGGTGGGGGGGGGGGACAGGACAAATTCACTGCTATTGCTGCTTCACCCAGCCTAATGGGTGGGCCAGCTCTGGAGCAGCCGAGAAGAACTCTTTCCTGGCAGCAGAAGTCTAGTTAGGATCTAACCCTGCGTGTGATGTGAGCAATTTACAAGGAATGGCAAGCCAAACTCAAAAGCTGCTTCCAAATATCCAGGCACATACAGTTTGGATTTTAATCCAGGTGCCACAATGCAAATAAAACTCCCTTCTGATCACCACACATCTGCTTGTATTCAGTAAACAGGCTATCCCCTACACAGAATTTCGTGATTCAGAATTTCATGATTTTTTTCTTTAAAATAAAAAATTAAAATCTGAGGCTTTGGGGACAGTTTTGATTTTTCATCCTGGCATTGTGTGTGGAAAGCCCCCCCCCCTCTGTCTCTGCAATTATTGTGGGTGTGTCTTATTAATTGATATATTTGTCATGAATTGTATTCCTATGTCTTTTATTGTTGGGAGTATATTATTATTATTCAGTGGTGGTGAAATTCATGCTGTAGCGTTGGACTGATCATTTGCATGTGTTTATTCGGTCTACTTTGCGAAGAGCTTAAGGATGCACGCGTTCTTCATATAAATAAAAGTGGCAGTAAGCAGTATCTGAAAGATTTGCCTTTGTACATTACAAAATAAAGGATCTACAAAATGTACTCACTTATCGTAAGGTACAAAGAAGGCCTGATTAAGAATGCTTGCCTGTATGTTGATTTTCACTGGCATGATCACATCCTTGTTTTGTGTTAAGTCAGTAAATAACTCATGTCACCCTGCAATTTCCCATTTCTACCTGGGAGATAAGAGGTTATTTTTGCTCCAGTGCAAAATCCTAACAGTCTAGGTAAGGAAGTGCCAAGATTGCTATCTAAATTACATGCCAGGCAGCATTAACATTGTTAGAAGGGTTATTTATCTAAGGCCTGAATATATTTCCAACACTTTAAATGAGGATATTCAAGCCAACTTTTTCTTGGCATGCACTGACCTATGGGGAAATAAAATCTGGACTGCTGATTATGGATTTTTAAAATGTGGTTCAAGGGTAAAGGTAAAGGTAAAGGTACCCCTGACCGTTAGGTCCAGTCACGGAAGACTCTGGGGTTGCAGCGCTCATCTCGCTCTATAGGCCGAGGGAGCCGGCGTTTGTCCGCTGACAGCTTCTGGGTCATGTGGCCAGCATGACTAAGCCGCTTCTGGTGAACCAGAGCAGTGCATGGAAACGCCATTTACCTTCCCGCCGGAGCGGTACCTATTTATCTACTTGCACTTTGGTGTGCTTTCCAACTGCTAGGTTGGCAGGAGCGGGGATTCGAACTGCCGAGCTTCTTATCGGCAAGCCCTAGGCTCTGTGGTTTAGACCACAGCACCACCCGCATTCAAGGGTAGCTTCACCTAAATAAAATTTAATACTGAAGTCACAGGGTTACACTGCCCACTCACTCACTCCCAGGAGAGACCACAAAAGATGGTGAAATTATTATGAGTCCTAACAATGCCATCTCTAGGTTTACTCCTAGATATGTCGCATAAGCCTTTGTAGCCTTGGTGCTTTTCAGGTGAGTTTCGATATGTGAGGGGCAAAACACATGTCCTAAACTCCCTTCCTGTAGCAAGAGATGGGCTCAATCTTCAAATTGAGAAGCCTTGGGATCATTAGTTCATTGCAGAGCTCATGCTGTTGCACAATCCCCATTCTTTTACTTAGGGAGGAATTCAATGTAGTGCTAAGGAGACTGGTTTCCATAAGCCCTTGTCCAGTTTCCAGCTGCATACGGGATACAGTTTGGCAAAACAAAGATTTTACAAATAAATTTTCAGGCAAGTGGTCAACTGCACCAATCCGTAATGGTATGCCATACAATAGTTTTCAGTTAAATCTGGGCCTCTTCAGTTGAATCTTGAATCCTGTGTCTAATCAGGATGGAGAATCTGTAGCCTTCAAGATGTCAATAGACTCTTAACTCCTCTCAGCACCAGCCAGTGCGACCGATGGTCAAGGATGATGGGAGCTGCAGTCCAGCAACATCTGGAGGACCACAGGCTTCCCACCACTAAGGCAATCCTTAATCTTGCCCCCACCCACCCCCAAAACATAGCTGTCAACTTTTCCCTTTTCTTGAGAGGAATCCTATTCTGAATAAGGGAATTTCCCTTTAAAAAGGGGAAAAGTTGACAGCTATGCCCCAAAAGCCCTCCTCGCTTTCCTACCTGGGTTTCCAGGCTGGCTTTCATTCCTCCCTTCTTGGTTTGCTAAGTCTGAAGTTCTTTTCCTGAATGCTTCAAGATAGATCTGCTCCTGGCAGTATTTTATGTTCACCCATTAGTTTATTTTTTAGGACTAAGAAGATGTATTTCTGTGTTATAAATTATTTATAAACACGAGAACAAAGGCAGGCTGTCAGGGAGGCTGGTACTCTGAGAAAACAAAAAGGGGGGGAGAAGCAGGGAGTATGGGTATGTGTGAAGTATATAGTTTTATAACGAGGGAAAGGGGGGACACAACCACTAATTATTAACACTCATCGGCAGACAAAGACCTGAAAGGATAGGATTAGAGGGATCCATTTACATCTGTCACAAAATGAAATCGCATTAATGCTTCAAGAGCGCTGTCACCAAACTTCGTCTCTTATATTAAACTTGAGGGTCTCTTGCAGCAACGAGATCTTACTTTGTGAGGTGTGGATTTTTTAAAAAAATAATGATAATGGGTATTTTCTTTTATGGGGAAGGGGGAATCAACATTCCTAGCAAGACCCTAATAACTATTGAATATTGCAGAATGCAGACTTCCTAATGAACTTGGGGGTGAGGGTTATAAGTGTTGCATAAAGTTTCAGAACTTTTTTAGTTATGTGCAATGTGTGTAATAGAATTTAGCTGCCAGAAGCAGAATCCAGGAGGAGTTTCTGCGAAAGTGTCAACATAATGAATTGTAAGCTATACAAAAGCACCGCCATGTTCTGATATGTGCAGCTTCCATTCATTTACGTGAGCTTCCACCGGGGGGGGGGGCTTCCATGGGGATTGCATCCCAAAACATCCTAGTGTCTGAGTTTTTAACGGTGAGAGTCACTTGTGTTATCTGGACACTTATTTTTGTTTACCAAGTGAGAACATGGGACTAAGTTCTGGAGGCAGGGCTGCACCAACGCATATTGCTGCCTGAGGCAGAATGGCAAACAGTGTCCTCTAAGTCAAGGGGGCATAGCACCCATGACTGGCCAAGTTATTTTGGCACCTGAGACAGAAAATCCCACGTGTGACTTTCCGTGGGAGTAAAACTTTGAAAAATAAAGAATTGCTGCTGTTTCATGACACTCGGAATCAGCTGCCTGTTGGCAGTTACCTCACTCTGCCTAAAGGCAGGACCAGCCTTGACAACAAACCCCAAAATAACCTTACCATCGGCAAAATCCAACCAGAGGAGCACATATTAAAGTCCCATTGGTTAAGGTTGCCATATTTCAAAAAGATAAAATCTGGACACAAAAGTTGTTGAGCTTTCTTGGCAAAATCGCAAAATAATAATAAGGTTTTGAGCTATTTTTAAGGGAAATCACAATTTTCTGGACATTTTAGCAATTTTCGCCCGGACAAGAGAAGTTCAGTGTTGTCTGTTCTATCTGCTTACTTCTCTCGTGACTTGGTTCCTCAGAATAGGCAGGTGAAGAGGCAACTAACAACAAGGAAGAGGAAGAACAGGCCGAGGGATCTCCAAGGATTGGCAGTGGCCTCGCTTTGGGTTAGGCTGCCCATATGTCCTACTTTACATACAATAGTTCTCTGTTGTTATAATCCTCTTTTTCAGGGGTTCCCAAACTGTGGTCAATGGAGCACCAGTGATCCACAAGCTTCATTCTGGTAGCTTGAAACATGTCGACATTAAATATATTACTTTTTCGTTGTATCTTTCTGTATTCTTTTATTTCTTATATTGTGTTTTATTGTATTACAATTTGAATTCCACCATTTGGGGAGGGGGGAGCAAAGAAAACAAGGGACTCAGCCCCATGGCTATTAAAATTACACTACTTAGATCTATAAACATAAATTGCACAAATGTGATGCAAATCAGTGTCCTCATGTCTTCAGTGATGCATTTCTTATTTTTGGTGTTCCGTACTCCTATTGTTTTTTATTTGTTATGTATTTTGTGTTCTCGTTTTGTATGTTTATGTTGTGAACTGCTCTTGGATCTTCAGATGAGGGGCAGTATACCGTACCCGCCAACATGTCACAGTACAAAACTGGGACACCGTGTTTTCCGGGTCATGCTCCCGGGCAAGTCACGTGACCCTCACAAGAGGACAAAGTCCCAAAACAGGATGTCCCGATTTAATCAGGACAGATGAGGGGTATGGCATATAAATTTAATAAATAACTAAACAAAATAATAAGAATATTGGATACCAGACCTGTTGCATCTACACCTTATACAAACACCATCATATCCCTTGTTTCATATCCCTTGTTTCCATCAAAGCCTACATCCTTTGCCCGTAGACATCTGAGAATATCATTGCACAATCATATTTTTTTTAAAGAAAATTGAAGTATAACTAGGCTTCTTTAGCCCAAGCTTTTCCAGAATGCATCGTTAATGTTTTGAAAACCTCTGCATCATCTAAACTATTCAGCACTTTGAATTATCAAAGCAAACGCATGATACTTTAGAATATTGCTGGGTTCTTAGTTTTCAGAGTCTGAATTTTCAGGCTCTGAAACAAATATCAGGAGGTTTTGTGGGGGCTTAATGTACTCAGGCTATACAGAAATTATTAAATGTATTGGACATTTATTAAACTGCATCAGAAGTAAGGCTGCCAGTTCCTGTGCACCACTATTCCCTTTATTTCCCACCCCCATCAAAACTAGTTTAACAACAACAACAACAACAACACCAAGCCACATTTACAGCTGTCTGTCACAAGCTTGTCTGTCATGGAACTTTTAAAAGAATCAAGCAAGGCACCCTTTGTGATGAGGAGGTGGCAGCACTACTGAAAATAAACTGTGTACTTTTTAATTAACTTTTTGATAACTTTTTGGGGATTTTCCCACTTCTATAATGATATAGTTTGATGGGTACTTCCCTCCCCACCAACTCCACTGACCCCATAGTCTCTTTTTTTAGAGTCTTGCCTTCTGTCATCCAGTCACTCATCCCTTTTGCTTAGAGGTTGAATGTGTGCAAAGTCTCTAAGTATCTGAGGTATTGCGTTACTGCATCAAGCCAGGTTATCCCTAGAGTAGAGACATGTTGCCGAAGTTTCTGTTTTCACACTGTGAGTCCATTTCAAGCACAAAAGATAGTACGTTTGGAACCAAAATCTAGCCCTGGCTTGTCTTCTGGGCAGAGGAAGTTGGAGAATGTGCTTGAAGCTTTAACAGCAGCTTGATCTGCAAAGATCAACAGGTGAAGCCTTCGTGGTATAGAAATTAGCACCATCACCTTATAATTGCTGCAGATCAAACTGCAACTGTAAAGGGGGCAAGTGTGAAGTTGGCAAATCCAATCAAGCCTAACATCTGGGTAGAGCAGCCTATTGCCATGAGATCCAAGTGAAAATTTATCCATCGAGAAGGGAAATGTTATCATGGCAAATGGTCCATTTCTTTTCAAAGCTAGCTCTCCCCGTGGTGTTCTGAAACTGGATATGTTCTGTAAGGCATTTTCCTTCAGGAGACTGTCATTTCAAAATGTAATTTTCCCAAGTATATATTCACTTGTTTGTCTGCAAAGCCCATTGTCTAGGGACAGGTTCCACATTACTATACTGGTAGATACAGCATTTCTGAAGCTTGGCTGAAAACTTGTGGGGAGGGGGGGCAGTGGGGAGTAGTAAACTCTAATCTATTTGGAAAGCTTCAGGTGCCCTCTATTGACACAATGCCAGAACTACAACTACAACTTTTTTTTTTTAGGTCTTTGTGTTGTTTTATTGGACTTCTGCCATCACAAGTCAATCTTGCTGCATATAACCTGAACGATGCAAACAGACATTTCATCAACTTGGTCTTTAAGAAGCCTGTACATTTTTTACATACATTCATATCATTTTTCTTACTTGCTTACTGCTCAGCAGAATGTTAAGACTACTGTTGTGTTGAAGCAAAAAATTCAATTTTTCAAAAAGAATACAAAGTGATACTTCATCCCCCCCCAAAAAAAACCCCTCACTTCCTTCAGCACAGAGAAGAACTCCTTTAGACCCTTATTCTCCCATGTTAACTATCTTTATGCGGTTAACAAAGAACTGAAATGGATCTTGAACAAGTGTTTAGCTTGCCTAGGTAAATAGGCAGACAGGTAGATGGGCAATCCTTATGGACTCCCTCAGCAGCATTGACCCCACTGAGTGAGGGGCAGAGATCTGGAGCCTTTATATCAGAAGGTGGCATCAGATTGGATCTCTGGTGTCACCTGACTCCCAAGACTAGTTATTGGGCAAATGGGGTGCCTTGAATGATGGCACTAAGTGGTACAGAAAAGATGGCACTAAGTGGTACAGAAAAGCAAGGACTTTATTTTCAGCATGAGGGCAGCATTCCTTCATTGGCAACCGAAGAAGAAGAAGAGGAGGAGGAAGAAGAAGAAGAAGAAGAAGAAGAAGAAGAAGAAGAAGAAGAAGAAGAAGAAGAGGAGGAGGAGGAGGAGGAGGAGGAGGAGGAGGAGGAGGAGGAGGAGGAGGAGGAGGAGGAGGAGGAGTTTGGATTTGATATCCCGCTTTATCACTACCCTAAGGAGTCTCAAAGCGGCTAACATTCTCCTTTCCCTTCCTCCCCCACAACAAACACTCTGTGAGGTGAGTGGGGCTGAGAGACTTCAAAGAAGTGTGACTAGCCCAAGGTCACCCAGCAGCTGCATGTGGAGAAGCGGAGACGTGAACCCGGTTCCCCAGATTACGAGTCTACAGCTCTTAACCACTACACCACACTGGCTCTCAAGGACTGCATACCAGTGGTGGGTATGATGTGCAGAGCAATGGGTGTAAACTGAATGGGGGAAGCAGTGTTCCTCTGCTCAATTTCTGTGTGTATGTAACTTTTACCTCTGTACCGTAGGTTACACAGGAGTCAGAAGCCAGAACAATGGATGTAACTCTTCCCTCTCTACCATATAGGGACTAGAGGTTTCTGCACACACAGAGGGACCCCTCTCTGTGTTTCTAGGCAAGCCAGAGGCACGTCACAGTACAAGGACACATGCCAGGCAGGCAGAAGCACTCAAGGAAGCTGTGTCCCATGTGCCCTGAGAAGGGGCCTGGCCTGGCCAGAGTCCCAGGGGCTTGGAGGACTGCATTTCACTTCTGAAACTGAGCTTCCCAATCCCTGATCTAAAATCACAATACATTTAAGAGAAGATAAAATAAAATGCTAGATAAAGATAGCAGTTCCAAATTTTAGTTTCTACAAAATAAAAGTTATTATGAATCATCTTATAATTAGTATCGTGACCTATGTATCAACACAGATTTCTTCACTGGTAAATCCCAGGGTCTCTCATCTTTTGGGCCTCTCAGCTGCCTCTGGTATGATCAGTCACTTTCTCCAGCTTGATTGTGTTCATGCCCAAAATTTCTGTGACTCCTCAGCCCCCTAAGCACCTCTGCACACATTTAAGGCATTGAAACATATGCCATGCAATTCTCTTGATGTATATTATAGACATTTTTAATGGTCTGATAATCCATCCTATTCTAAGAGTGTGGAAGAGTTGGAGCAGCTGTTTTCTGTAATACAGAAGTATTTCCCCCCCTGATAAATACAATTGTTCCTGTACCTGACTTTACGTCATGTAGATCTCCAATCAGAAGCTTCTCAGGTGTGAAGAGCTGGGGAGCCAAACACTCTTGCCTGTTTATCATCACAACATAACAATCAGGGATTGTTGTTATGTCTGAATCAAGGCAGCATCTCTCTTTGAAGGTCTGGTAGAGCATCTGCTTTGCATGAAGACGGTCCAGATTTAAATCCCTGCATCTCCAGGTAAGGCTGGAGGAAACTCCTGCCTCAAACCCTGGACAGCCACAGCCAGTCCAGTCAGTGTGGAATAATAATAATAATAATAATAATAATAATAATAATAATAATAATATATTATTTATACCCCACCCATCTGACTGGGTTTCCCCAGCCACTGGGCGGCTCCCAACAGAATATTAAAAGCACAATAACACATCAAACATTTAAAACTTCCCTAAAAAGGGTTGCCTTCAGGTGTCTTCTAAAAGTCAGATAGGTGTTTATTTCCTTGACATCTGATGGGATAGCGTTACACTGGGTGGGTGCCACTACCAAGAAGGCCCTCTGCCTGGTTCCCTGTAACCTCACTTCTTGCAGGGAGGGAACTGCCAGAAGGCCCTCAGAGCTGGAACTCTGTGTCCGGGCTGAGTGATGGGGGTGGAGACACTCCTCCAGGTATACTGGGCCGAGGCCATTTAGGGCTTTAAAGGTCAGCACCAACACTACTATACTACAATACTAAGGTAGGTGGCCCAGTGGTCGATGTAAGTCACCTTCCTATGTTGCTCTTGCCGCCCTGCTCAGCCCTTTGTGATAGGGCCAAATAAAGAATAATAGCCTAATTTATTATTATTTTGTTATTCATTAAATTTGTATTCCACCCTTCATCTGTAGATCTTAGGGCGGTTCACATGATGAAAAATTAGCCAAAGTATCGCTGGATTTTACCTCTTCCAGCTGAGAACTCTCCATTTATTTTATAATTTTATGGTTGTACAGTGATTAGTCAACATGCAGTAGTTTGCAAGACAGAAGAAACACACTGAAATACGTGGTGCCTTCTAGGTTGTAGCAACGTCTTCTGTCACTGAGCCAAGATGTGAGTAGTGCTACTATTCTATTTTAGTTTTATTTATTTTTTTAAAAAATGGTCCTCCTTTAGAATCATACCTGATAAATTTGGCAGCGGCTCTCCCTTTCCTACCCTCTGTTCAAACCATCTCATAATTACTCTGGCATTGAGCTCCGGCAACTTGGCTAGCTCTGAGATATATCAGATGTTTTTCACATGGTTGCCGAACCTCAGACAAATTTTGCATTGTTTTCCTGTGTCAGCTTTATCGCGGAACATCATGCAACCATCTGGGAAGAAAAACAACATGGTGCTGGAGCAGCTGGTGAACGAGAATGGCCAAATAAACATTGGCAGTCACCCTGTCATTAGGTGAGATAAGGAGGACTGGCTGAAGCCAAAAAGAGAGAGAGAGAGAAAACGCTCTCCATTCCCTGTTTTCTCTTATCTCAGGCTGAAAATGCAGCTATAATTCACATCCGAGAAGGGGAACCTAGCTGTCAGGTGGGGGGGGGGGATGATTTCCTAAAGCATAAGGGAAAGGCTATTGCAGAAAGACTGTAGCTCTGTGGTTGAGCATCTGATCTGCATGTAGGTACCCTCAGATTTGATCCCTGGCATCTCCAGGTAATCTGGGAAAGACTATCAGTCAGCGTTGACAATACTGAGCTAGACAGACCAATGGTCTGATTCGGGAGAAGGCAGCTTCCTACATTCCCTGTGATATACACATATTACTTACTATTATTCATTGATTTTATATACCACCCTATACCCTGAAGTCTCATATGCATATCCGCACCCACCCACTGATCAGACTTAACTCATCAGGGTTTGTGTGCCTTCAGATTAAGGATGGTTGAATCTCTCCATTTCAGTTCTCTTTGCTTCTCTTTTTTTCCCCAAATCTTAAATTCACTTCCTCTTCTCTGCAGCAATTTGCAGATTAAAAAATCCCCATGGAAATTTGTATTTTAGTGCTGAGTTCTCCTCGTTATATATCTGTCAAATATACACATTTTTGCAAGTAATTTCCTCTAAGACGATTGCATTTTTGTATGCTATTTTCACTAAGCAAATGTAGTAGTAGTAGTAGTAATTGTAATTTTACAATTTATACCCCGCCCATCTGGCTGGGTTTCCCCAGCTACTCTGGGCTGCAGGCCTGCCAACTTGAATAAAATATTCGGGGAGGGGGAGCAGGGAAGCTCTGTCCCACATAGTCGATCACAAGACGCAGCACACACACACCATTTGGGTGGCAATGCTCATCAACTTGGGGGAGGGCAGCCCCCTCAAATATTTTATTGGGGAGCGGTGAAGGGATCTCAGCCCCTAGGAGTTGACTCCTATTTAGCACTGTTTAGTACTGTGTGTGTGTGTGTGTGTGTGTGTGTGTGTGTGTGTTTAGATGGTTTCATTTTATTTTAACACTGATGTGTTTGCCGCCCTGGGCTCCTTTGGGAGTAAAGGGAGAGTTATATATTTAATAAATAAAAATAATTTAATAAATGAAATAATCAGTGTCTCAAAAGAAAGCTATTGGTCTTGTTCCCAGCAACTGGTATTTTGCCTCTAATCATGGAGAAAGCGTATATCCATGATGACTAGTAGCCATTTATACCCTCAGTGCTATACATAAGGTACTCATATATGATAAAAAGTGCCATAGGTACCTGCACAAAATGGCTTCCATAGGCAGCAAAGAGAGTTGCTGGTGCTCTTGTTTCCTGCTTGGCAGGGGGTTGGACTGGATGGCCCTTGTGGTCTCTTCCAACTCTATGATTCTATGATTCTATGATTCTGTACTGGTGAGGACTGTCACACAAAATGTTCTGGAGAGCTTCATTCCCCATAAATTTGTTTAATCCCCTTTAAAGCCACCTTGGTTGCTATCCATGCCCACATTTTGTGGTAGCAGATTGCATAGTACAGTAGTACCTCAGTTTACGAGCTTAATCCGTTCCGGAAGTCCATTCTTAAACCCAAGCCGTTCTTAAACCGAGGCGCGCTTTCCCTAATGAGGCCTCCCGCCGCCGGTGCCCTTCCACCATTCGGCTTCCATTCGTAGACCGAGGTACAGTTGCTAACTGGAACACTACTTCCAGTTTTGCGGAGTTCGTAAACAGGGCTGTTCCTAAACCGAGGTGTCACTGTACAGGAGTCCCACCTGCTGAAATCCCCTCTTCTGTGCAGGAATCCTGCCGGTAAGCAATTTCTTAGGGAAGCATTAAACTGTCTCATCTGCTTTTGGAAAGGCTACAGCTCAGGAACAGTTTTATAATCCCACCCAATGCTTTTTGCAGGGAATAAGCCTAAATCAAGACCTTCTTTCAAGTACTGTAAATATGCTTAAGATTCAAGTATTCAACTTAGAGGCACAGGTACTTAAAGGGCATCAAGCCCTATTAAATGAGTCAACTGTCAGGGAAAATATTATCTGTTGGCATTTAGGAGATAACTTTCCAGAGGAATAGAAACAAGAGTCCTCTGGTAAACTTAAAAACTTTTAAAAAAATATTACCACAACGCTTTCATGGGCCGAGCCAATCTCCTGCATCTGAAAAAGTATCATCCAGTCCATGAAATAATTTTTTGGCCTTTTAGACTTTATTTTAGGTAGAAATTCTTGTATCCCAAATCTCTCTTATCCTGTGAAATTTATAATATGGCCACAGGATGGCACCACATCCTAAGGATTACCACACTGTGTAGCTGATGTGCCTGAAGATGTTTGTTCAATCTTGTTTCTGTGGGTGGGGCAACAATCATGGTTTTGTGCCAAAGTACACAGACTTTCATTCCTTATAGAAATGAATGAGATGTGATGTCCAAAAGTTAGGGTGACATATAGGTCTGTCTTGACAGCCACCCAATCTTAAACAACTCCTCACCCACAATAATACAACAACAGGACTTAACATGGACACTGGTACCAGAGCCTGCAATAAACCCAGATGCCAACTTTGCTGCCACATACACCCAGACAATGGCCCCAACAACATCAAACATACAATCTCAGGACTATTTAATTGCTCATCTTCTAACATTGTGTATGCCATCAAATGCCAACAGTGCCCTTCAGCTCTCTATATTGGACAAACAGGCCAAACCCTGCGCCAAAGGATAAATGGACATAAATCTGATATCATGAATCAGAAGACATAGAAACCAGTAGGAGAACACTTCAGTCTCCCAGGACATTCTATACAAGATCTCAAAGTAGCTGTCTTAATACAAAGGAATTTCAAAAATAGACTGGAAAGAGAAGCTGCTGAATTGCAACTCATTTGAACGACTGAACGACAACCAAACTTAAGCGACTAGCATGAGTTTGGCCAAACTGTGGGAGGCAGTGGAGGATAGGGGTGCCTGGCATGCTCTGGTCCATGGGGTCACGAAGAGTCAGACACGACTGAACGACTGAACAACAACAACAACAACAACAACAACAACAACAACAACAACAACAACAACAACAACCAAACTTAAAACCATGGAGAGACCTGGTCTGAACAAAGACATTGGATTCTTATCTCATTATACATGACAAAGCTATCTTTAGCCATCTCACCCCTGGCCTTTTCCTGTAAGACCAATTGCAGTCGTTAACAGTCGTCAACAGGTTTTACACACCTATCAGCCAATCACCCATTCCCACCACCCTTCTGAGTAATACCCCTCCCCACTCTCTCACTATATATAAGGGCCTGGTGACTTCTGTTTCAGTGTATCTGAAGAAGTGTGCATGCACATGAAAGCTCATACCAAGAACAAACTTAGTTGGTCTCTAAGGTGCTACTGGAAGGAATTTTTTTTTTGTTTTTTTTTTTTGTTTTCAATGACTTATTTCATTTAAAGTACTTGTTTCTAATTTCTTATGGTGTAGATGTCCTGGGTCTTTGTACCTGTATAAACATTTTGTTTCAATATTCTTAGATATTGTTTGATTTATTAGGATATATATGCCTTGCCCTCCCAGTCTTTCTGCATTGCTCAGAGCAGCTAGCAAGAAAGGACAACAAACTCCCAGGATGCTGGGTCTCTTCAGACTTCCTGAATGCTACAAACAATAAGAACAGGCAAAATGAAGGCAGGCACAGTGATGAGGTCAAGCAATTCTATTTTTAAAATAATAATTTTTAAAATGTCTGTCAAAATCCATAGCTGAGTGCTACTTAAGCTGGGTCCCACCGAGGGAAAGGCAAATATGTCAATGTTGATTTTCCTCTGTTTCTATTTTTTTTCTTAAGTTCAGTTCTTTACATTAAATCAGCTTGTCCTGTGTATTATTATTTTATAATACACACTAAATTTCATCAGCATTTTAGTGTGATGTTCTACTCATAAACGTATCTTTGATGCAATGTTGCCTAAAATACACACTATTGCAAGGCAATTTTTGCATACCCCTTTCACAAATACATGCATTTCTATGCACACTTTAACCTAGTGTATGCACTTTTGTACACGTTGCGTGGCTGGAGAACTGCAGTGGAAATTTCTAATAAGTGAGATTTTTGAAGGCAGAGGGCTGGGTTTCAGTTCGGGTATTGTTTAGGAAAGAGTGGACTGGGTAAGTGTGCCTTTAAAAATGTGTATCTGAAGAAGTGTGCATGCACACGAAAGCTCATACCAAGAACAAACTCAATTGGTCTCTAAGGTGCTACTGGAAAGAATTTTCTATTTAAAAATGTGAACTGGGTTGATTTTCTCCCCCAACCCTACTTCCGCCTGAGAAAATGAATGGGGTTATGAACATGACTAGCATTTCCAGCACCAAGCAAGTTGGTTCCACATTCTCTTTCATGCTTTTGGCACAGGGTCCGAAGCAGCAATTCATGCATCTTCCCCCAACGTGAGATGTCTCTTGGTCTCCTGCATCTTCCTATGGGAGAGGCATATTAGTCATGCCTCCAGCTGCTACACTGGAAGAAGCACAAAAAGAGGATGTGAGAGCTGCTCTGAGCATTCGTCTATATTTACCATCCACCCTCTGTCACACGCTTCATTCCCAACATCCTTATGCTATCAGAAACTACTTCCTTCTTTTCAAGAGAGATATGAATGCATCCATATGGGAGCTGGCCCCCCAGGGGAGACGTCTTTGTTGTCTTCTGCTGCAGGAAACTGCGGCAGGTAAAAGAGACGAGCAAACTAGCGCTTCTCCAAGTAGGAGGGAAATACAAGGAGATGGTTCTCTAAAGCAAGGAAGGGGAAGCTTCTTCAAGTTCAAGAGTTGCATGACCTCACGGGTTACCTTCTGCAGGCTCCATGCCAGTGGTGGTTTGGTCCATGTGTAAAATGGTGGGAGGGAGCTAGAAGAAAAAGTGGGTGGAGCAACAGATGTGACTCTTAGAATCATAGAATTGTAGAGTTGGAAGGGACGCCCTGCAATGCAGGAATCTCAGCTAAAGCATCCAACCTCTGTTCAGAGACCTCCAAGGAAGGAGAGTCCACCACCTCTCATAGGATTCTGTTCCACTGTTGAACAGCTCTTACCGTCAGAAAATTCTTCCTGATGTTTAGTCGGAATCTCCTTTCCTGTAACTTGAAGCCATTGGTTTGAGTCCTACCCTCCAGAGCAGCAGAAAACAAGCTTGTTCCCTCTGTGCGCACACACACACACACACACACAGAGAGAGAGAGAGAGAGAGAGAGAGGTAAAGGACCCCTGGTTAAGTCCAGTCAAAGTCAAAGGCGACTATGGGGTTGCGGCGCTCATCTTGCTTTTCAAGCTGAGGGAGCCAGCATTTGTCCACAGACACCTTTCTGGGTCATGTGGCCAGCATGACTAACCCGCTTTTGGCACAACAGAACACCGTGACGAAAAGCAGAGTGCATGGAACCGCCATTTACCTTCCCACCATAGCAGTACCTATTTATCTACTTGCACTGGTGTGCTTTCGAACTGCTAGATTGGCAGGAGCTGGGACAGAGCAACGGGAACTCACCCCATCGTGGGGATTCAAACCGCCGACCTTCCAATCGGCAAGCCCAAGAGGCTCAATGGTTTAGACCACAGCGCCACCTGTGTACCTACACACAAAGTATGGGTATACAGATCTTCTAAAAGTAACCAGTAGGTAGTTTTATTCATGCCCATTCATTGCCTTCCTGTAGTCCAATTGGATGAAGGGGTAGTCTAGGAATATTTTGGCTATAAAAATAATCCTAGAAAACCACCTACAGAAAATGAAGCAGGCAAAGCCTTCATGGAAGCAAATGTTCCAGGATAGATGTATCCTGGGGCCTCCCACATTGCTTGGTTTAAGGCGCCATTGCGCTACATGTAGGTTAGGGGAACCTCAAAGGGAACAAAATGAATCCAAACTCCAAATTGGTAGCTCTTTATCTCCAAGATTTTGCAGAGGAATCGTGGCAGAATGTTATCTGTCTGCTTGAATCTGTTCAATTAAAGTTACCATCTGTCATCTTAATGTCATGTTACCCAATTAAAACACTGTTACTGGATTGCAATCCTTGGAATAGATAATTGGCCAGATTGTCCGTGCTTCCACAAAGTCTCTGGTTCCTGCTTCTTTGCCGCTGCACCTGCCAGTGCAGGCAGAGTTAAGAAACGGCATGTTTTTAATTTGTTAACTGTGTTGCCAATAAGCTACACTTGCACTCAACAAACATCCCTGCATTTTAATCCCCGAGCATTAATATATATATATATATATATATATCAGCAAATGTTTTCTGCCTCCTACAGTGCTCTGATAAAGCAAGGTATGGAAAGATGTGTGCATATGGTACAGGACCAGAAAGAGCATCACATATAAACAAACAATCAGATAGGTGTTGCAAAAAAGACAATGGAGCACTCTCTGTGTGGACCATTTTCCTTTCCATCTGAGCCAAAATAGGAATTAATCTCTATAGAAGTCTAACAAAAATATGGGCATTTGTGTATTTTCTCCCCTACCCTTTAGGACTTCCCCTGTACACTTGACATCTCCCCAATATAAGGTTCTCAAAAAGTGGCACGTACCCTCTAACAGCCCTTAGATGAGAATAGAAAAATTCTGTTCTACACCAGTATCCCTGCTTGAACATTTTCTCCAGGTTAAGTACAAAAGTTATTAGAGAAAACGCATAAAATGGCAGTATTTTAAGCACAAAAGCCTTTGAATTCATAGATTGCATTTAGGGAAGTCTGAGGGGAAAAGAAAAGCCGAAATCAAGAAATACAACTAACTATATTTGTGGGGGATGACGACGACTATGTAATCATGCATTCATGAGTATTTTGGATCCATGATAACTTTGAAAAAGCATGATCGTTGTGATTCTTCAGGTGTATGATATGGGGCATCCCAGTGTCATATAAACTGTTGAGTTCCTGAATACATAAACTTCCTTTTTTTAGTGTTTCAAACTCCTGAGCAAATCAGGAATGTGTAAGCAGCTGCACAACAAGTGTGCATGCACACGAAAGCTCATACCAATAACAAACTTAGTTGGTCTCTAAGGTGCTACTGGAAGGAATTTTTTTTATTTTGTTTTGACTATGGCAGACCAACACAGCTACCTACCTGCAACTAGAGCTGTCGGAAAGAGGTTAGAGGTGCTTTGGAGGCAGCCTGCCTATCGCTGCCGGAATTAACATGCAGCTGAACTGTGGCAGCTGAGCATATGGCTTTTTCTTTGGTGCTGGCCCAGGTCATCCACTCGACATAACTCCACGGTGCCACAACAGCCGTGGCAGGAGCTAGAGGTTGCCGGCAGAGCAAGAGTCTCGAAAGGAGAGCAGCAGAGCAGAGGGTGGGAAACCAATTGCTTAAAAGGCTCACTGAAAGCTGCTCGGATCATGGGAGAATATCCACCAGCGTTACCCAGTGTTTCACACTGTTAAATATCTTGGTTAAGGCAGCTTTAAAGAGACCTAAACTGTCTTCTGTTTCTTATTTAAAGGGCTTTATAATCTCAAGTGAATAATATCTAGGATTCTTGCTCTCAATGTGGGGGAAGAATGAAAGCAGACAGCCAAGAAGTAAGTGTGTGTGTGTGTGTGTGTGTGTGTGTGTGTGTTTTAACAGCTCTCAGTAAGGGTTATGTTGAAGAAGAAGAAGAAGAAGAAGAGTTTGGATTTGATATCCCGCTTTTTACTACCCGAAGGAGTCTCAAAGCGGCTAACATTCTCCTTTCCCTTCCTCCCCCACAACAAACACTCTGTGAAGTGAGTGGGGCTGAGAGACTTCAGAGAAGTGTGACTAGCCCAAGGTCACCCAGCAGCTGCATGTGGAGGAGTGCAGACACGAACCCGGTTCCCCAGATTACGAGTCTGCCGCTCTTAACCACTACACCAAACTGTTGCTCTTCCTTTTGAAGCCAAAACTTAGAAAGAAGTTGATGCATCTTAATAGGGTTAAAATTAAAAACAATGAGCATCAACAAAAAGGGAATCTTCCTTTTTAATGCAGTTCAGCTGCAGAGGAGGAATTTAGTGAGACAGCTGATGGCAGTTGCAATCGCACAAACCCACCTTCATTTCTATTTATAGAGCTACTTCTGGAAATGAATTTCTTTTCAGTTTTAATGGGGCTCTGCTGGTAATCACATCTTTTAATAGGATTGCCACCCAGCCCACATTCCATTGATTTCACTGGGGTGGGGTGTGTGTATATATGTGTGTGTGTGTGTGTGTGTGGCTGCTGCTGCTAGGAAATTCAGTGCTTGCATTTTACAAACATTTGTATGAATTAGCATATTCAAATAGACTTTGGTGAGGAAGCTTTTCGCACCAGGAGAAATTACACCCATCGGGAAGCTTCACTGTTCTTCTGGAATAAAAGGCATTCTTTAAAGCAAAGTGCACCAGGCTCCTCTGCGTTTTCAGCCATCATCAGCGAGGAGCTTGGGCTCTGAATGGCGATGCAGCTGGCCAAGAATTTTCAGTATAATACTGTACTGTTAGAAAGTGAGTTTTTTTAGAAACGACCTTTGGGGGGTTTTGCCACAAAGCATGGGCTACACCGCACCAGCTACATGAGATTTTCTAAAGAAATGCCTACTATTATTTTAACAGGAATCAAAGAATCATACCTATTAAAATCAGGCATTTTGGAACTTCAGACATTATAAGGCCTGTAATTAAGATTAAAATGTGAGAGTTAGCAACATTGCAATGGACTTCACAACACTATTACTCTGATGGGGATATAAGAGCTATTTGGACAATTCTACATTCCCATTTATTTTGAATCATATCAATCCCCAGCTCTTTCGAGGTTTTCTTTTTCTTTTTTTAGTAAACAAAATAAACCAAAGATAAAGAGCATAAATAAATACTGTCACAGCAGATTGAGTGCAGTGTAAGGTTGGACATTATAATTAAACTTGTTTTTCCTAAATGTTACCAAAAAAAACAAAAACACAACTCACTGTATTAAAACTTTTTTGAGTTTATCAATAACCCATTTAGGACATTTTCATTTGAACCATATCATTTTTATTGGGGATAGGGAAATAGAGATAGGGAGGCTCTGCAAAGCTCAGCTTGGATTAATTCGGAAATGATATGGGTTCTTCCAGGATAAACACAAAAACACTCAGACTGCTTTTTGGGGGAATGTGTCATCTTCCTATCTTCAAAATCTTTCCCTGTTCACTTCCCTGGAAAACAGCAGCACACTGGACAGGAAGGACTGTTCCCTCCTTCTTTTTCTCCCTACTGTGCTAATAGTGCAATTTTTAAGCTATAAGAGAAAATATCAAAAACGTAAAAAAGCAGGGAAAAGGCAAGGCGTTTTGTCTGGGCTGATACGTTTTCCAGACATCTAAAATAAGCCATTTCAAAATGGTCTCGGTATCGATAGGAATCTCTGCATCTTTTCTCTTTGTGTAAAAGGGCTTATACAAAGGACAGGAAAATTAGCCAATCGTAAACAAATAAGGTTCTCAGATCTGACACAAATGCAGGATACCCTGCATGCATTTGAAAACCACGTGTGACTAGTGACTTACTGTATTTTTTCATGTATAAGACTAGGTTTTTTCCCCTAAAAAATAAAGTAAAAAATTAGGGGGCGTCTTATACACGGATACCCCCCCCCTTTTCTTAAATCTGACTCCCCCAAAATAGGGGGCGCCTTATACATGGGGGCGTCTTATAGACGGAAAAATACTGTACCTTTCTAAGTGGGACCTCTTCACAGGAAATAGAATGGACACACTTGCAGGGTACTTGGGATTGGAAGCAGAGAGCTCTTAGGTTTTATAAATGGTGGAGGTAGTTATGTTTACCAAGTTTCAGAAACCTGGCAAGTTTTCCTCACAGGCAGTGTACCTGATGCCCCCCACACACACTCAGGACCAAATAATAACCAGAATTCTGTGGCACATTTGTGATTGGGCCACACAGTGAGTCAGGCCAGGGACTAACCAGACTGCTGACATGTGTCTTGTTCAGCTCTCCCACCAGTGTATGCACACAACTGCTGCAATGCCCTCCCACACCCATTCCATCCAGGTAAACTGAGGCAACACCCATTAAAAGCAGACAGAATTACCTTTAATTTCTCGGAACTAGCGAGCAGCCATTCCTAGTGAGGTGAGGTGAGAATATTCTGTGCTAGAAAATTCTCCAGAGAACATTCTCCACAAGCTGTAAATTCTAATGTAAGAACCAGTTTTACAACCCACATTTAAAAAATGTAGTAAATAATAAGTCAGGCTGTGATATTAACAGTGTAAGTAATGAATAATGGGGTTTTTAATCCATTTTTTATCCATTTACATTGCATTCTGTCATTCACCATTGGCAGTTCTGAAATGTGAGCTACAGAAAACATTTTTTATTTATTTTTAGTTTTAAAAATGCTATTCATTTAATTTGATAAGCATTTGAAGTCGTATGTATTTCAACTATATGTAATAGCCTTTTCCCCTATTTTGGTGTGACCTTATTCTTAGCAATTATATACCCTTGGCCATACAGTGTGATTTATTTATTTTTACAGAAAGTAGATTTAATGCTTTATACACTTAAAGTACCTAGGCCTATACAATTATGTGTAACAGCATAAAAGTATCTGTACAGTTTTTGATTGCCATCTAAACAAGTTTACCCATGAATAAACATGTATATTAACTAATTATATCATTTTCAATGCATTAAAATGAATATTCTCCTATTTTAAATGAAAATTCTGTTATATTCTCATTAATCAAGAATATTCTCAAGAATATTCTCCAAAAGATTATTCTCGAGAATTTAACATCACTAGCCATTCCTCTTTTAACCCAGAATCCTAGGAGTGAAACAGAATCATCTCTAGCACCTGGGAGGGACTTCTTTAGCCTGCAACCTCCATCTTGGAACTGAAGGTGCAAGCTGACCTCATAGCAACATTATCCTAACTTTTGTATCTCCCCAACCCTTGTGTTCCTCACCCCCTGCACATCTTATACGATCAAGAGTTCTGGAGAGCTCAAAAGTTTGCTACACTTTTGTGACATTTTTCTTGTTCCAAATACAGCTTTGGATTTTGGAGAATGACCCTAGTAAGATTATTTTAAGAGATTTTCAGTGGTGGTTTGGTATAAACAACGGCTGAGATCTCCCTTGCACTTTGCACTTCCCAGAGGTGTTTGGTTAGCCATGGCTGAAACAGAATGCTGGTTGGACAAAAGCATCTGACACAGCATAGGACATTCTTGTTAGATGCTGTTTGAGATTCAATCCACTTTGCCACTTGAGCCCTAAGATTTGTGGCATGTTCTGTTGAGTGCAGTGCAGTGCTTCTAATGTGAAAATCCATATTTTTGTAGGCTACGTCATCCGAGGACTGGTTATCCCAGTGCATGTGCAAAGACAGTGTGTGATGTGGCTGCAAGCATTTGTAACTGAGTCTGCCCTGTTGCTTATATCATGCACATTTGAAAGCATTCTCTATTGATATGGCAAATTTAATGTTAACATCCTGTTACCAAAAGCTTCATCTGATATTACTCTAAAATAGTAACAGATCAGCTCCCAATTAAGTTGCCTGCTTTTATGTGTGCAGTCTTCCACAAAGTTCCCAAGCTAACAGCTTAAGTACAGGAGATCACTGCCAGATTGTGTTCACAGGCGCCAGCCTATAAGAAGAATTAAAACACCACAAATTAAGAGAAAGTTTGGGAGAATATAATTGTAAACACTTTCCCAATAGTCATTTCCCATCCATCAGCTGTCAAGTTAATGTTCTGAAAAAGCTTTCCTCCAAATCAAGGTGTTGTATTGTGCCAACATTCAAAATGGGCAAGTAGCTTCAAAGTTGCAAATATCTACAAACCACCGAGGGACTTTCCAGATGAAAGCCCCTCCCTTTCCCAGGGGGTAGATGCTGTTGGCTGTCTGCTCTTCACCAGCACTAGCCAAATCCAGCAAGAGCTCAATTCCCACAGAATTTTTAAAAACAAACAAATGAATTCTTGGAGTCATACACTTGATTTCTAGTCAGGGTGAATGCACAGCATTTAAAAACAACAACAACACAAAACTGGGGTGAGTGGAGGGAAGTGTGAAAGTAGTTGAAACTGGGGCTTTCAAGCAGAGGTGGCAGGCGAAGGAGGGAACTATTTCTGGGCCGCATAGTTATGATGTCACAGTTATGGTGGAATAAGTGCTCAAGGCACTAGTGCAGTTATGATGCCTACAGGAAAACACTTGTAATGGTTGCTTTTGTTTGGAGAGGAATGACAGTTTCAGCAGGGCTGGTCCTCCAATGTAGTAAGGTCAGGTGGTTGCCACCTGTCGGGTGGTTGCCTCAGGTGGCAGATCAGGCTTCTGCTGCCACCGCAAACCACCACCACCTCCTCTGCTGCTGCCCTCCCTCCGCTGCACCCAGTCTCCCCTTTTGCCGCTGCCTGCCACAGCCGCCGCCTCTGCATCTGTCTGTGGAGGCGGGCAGGTGCAGAAGCAGGTGCAGAGGAGGCAGCTGGGTGTGGAAGAGGAGAACGGACACATAGGAGATGGAGGCGGGAGGGCGGCATTTCCTGTTTTGCCTGAAGTGACAAAACGTCTTGGGTCAGCCCTGAGTTTCAGTGTGCCTTCCCAATACACCTGGAAAACCTGACACGGCGAAGCTTCCTGAGTGGCTCGTTGATGGCTAGACCACCCTCTGGATAAATTGCAGCAGCTGGAAGCGCCTTGAGTTCCAAATCAATTTGCATATCCTCAAGGGGTGCATTTTTGTTCCAGAATGAAAGAAAGCTTAAATCAAATGGGTAACCTATTTGGTTCACTTTTCATTGCTTCTGAAATTAATGCATGGGGGATAAGTGGATACCCATTTAAATCATTGTGAGGAGGGGACTTGCTTGCTTCTGATGGCAGAGGAGCTGACCTCTGTGGACATTTGTTCCCTGCCCATCTGACTGGGTTGCCCATCACGTTTCATCATTTTGGACCATTCATGGGCTGGACCAGCATCCATTCACCAATGGCAGCCACGACACAAATACATACAGATACAAGGACTTCCGTTTCCTCATCTGATGCCCCCCTGAACTTGAATGTTGCTTACTACAATGACAGCCATTTTCTCTTGGCAAAGAAACGATGAAACAACCCGTGAGTAAGTTTTGACCTTTCAACATGGCAGAAAAAAATATTTTGACCCCATTTATTTATTCAAAATGTTTTTTCAGCCACATATTTCTGGGTGAATGCTGGTCCAAGGCGGCTTGCAACCTAAAAGAGGAAAAGAGCAATAATACGACATTTCAAAACAGTGAACAGCAAGTCAAGTAACACTCCACGTACCCATGCGGTGGCAGGAATGCTGCTACCCGTTCAGTTGTACGGTTCCATGTACAGAAACCCTTTTTGCACACAAGATACAAATGCACTTCAGTGCACAAATGTGACAGGATGTGCTCAGCCCCCTCATCTGTTTGCATTGACTCGGATTAAGTCGAGTGGGTTTAACAAAGTCTAAAATAACCGCACACACAAATGTCGCTGACAAAATTAAATCACACTTCTTAGGACATGTACGTGCTTATTTCCTGCAGCTGTAGAACTATAAGCCAATAGTTGCAGGTCTGGGCCACACGCAGCAAAGGGCTTTGTGTTGCCCTGCTACTACAACCCTCCTATAGGAAGGAATTATTTGTTTATGCAGTGGTATGAATTCACCACTAGGTGGCTGCTGAAGGCCTCTGCCCTTTGGCTGCAGCAAAATCATTTCCCGTCACTTCAGAAGGGAGTTCCTATTTCAGACCCGTAGCTAGGCAACTCCTAAACCACTTGAGGTAAATTTTATTTTATAATCTGCAGTATACAGTATTAGCAGATATATACAGTACGTTCTCTTCTCCCTGCCACCCCTTATGTATTGAATCACATTTGCTGTGTATGCCCCAAACTGGATTCAGATCAAAGTCAGATTTAAAATAAATTCCACATTTAATTCTGTATTGTAACTTGCACAGTAAAGTACAGCAAACTTGGCCTTTTTCATATTGTCGGATTGACGTTGGTAGGTCTCAATGATCATAGCACAGTAATTGTGGTTATGTTAGCAAAGTGTAGTATATATCACTGTTGTGTTTGGACACTGAGCTACCACGTGCAAATAAGGCCACTGTGCCAGAACTCCCATCAAATGCCACTGGCATTGCAACTCCCCCCCCCTTACAGGCTTTTCTTTTGGTGGTGGTGGTAGTAGTAGTTGCATCTTCTATCCACCATTCATCCCAAGGTCCTGGGGCAGCTCATAATTTAAAATAGAACATTAACAACAGTTTAAAATAAATTCCTTGCGCAATAACAGGATGGGTCCTGAAATATCCATCTTAGATGTCAGGGGCCATAATACAGAGTGTCAGCACCTAATAGTTACATAACTGATTCTATGTATGGCCATGTAATTTTATCCTCCAAACAGCCCAGTTAGGGCAAACTGAAGGGATTTTCCAACTGACTGTCGACTCGGTTTCACTCCAGCGGAAATTCAATGCAGTTTTTGTTTTGCCAGCACAGGTTGCCATATTTCAAAAGATATAAAAACCAAGACACCCTGAAAGCTGTTCACCTTTTTTTTAGACAAACCCCAAAGATGTTGAGTTGAGCGATTTTTTTGCGCCATGTTTCGGAAATCCCACCAATGTCAATTCCGCCTTTAAAATCCAGTCTGGACATACAATTTCTTAGTTTTGAAAAAAGACTGACTGCTCCCATAGGCACCCCACTACGAGACCAGGGTTCACATCTCTGATAAGTCATCAAGTTCACTCTCTGAATCTGGTTGTCTACCTAACAAAGAGATTCAGAGAGTCTGCCCTCCAGAGCTTAAAAGCCTGGCAAATAAAACTCCAGCAGATGACATCATTGTTTTTCCATTACAAACTATACAACACACCAGATCCCATTAACCTGATCCCTGAATGGGAGTCGGCATTAAAGGGATACAGCAAGCACACAGCAAGAGATGGGATGTTATGCAGCTGAAATTCTGTTCAGTTGACATAGTGCTTGAATTGGTGAGAAGAGGGAGGGGCAAGTCAGTCTACCTGCCTGGAACGACCAGAGTGCTTTGAGAACTAAAGAGTGGTATGTGTCTGTGCATGTGAGATGTGTATGTTCATGTTGCCCCCATTAAATCCAGCAAGTTTATCAGTACTTATTGGGCAGGGGTGCCCACTCGCCCTGAGGATTGTGGGTGCCCGCCGCCGCAACATGGTTGTGCCATGCCACACACACCTGCATGTAGTGCATTACGGCGGCTTGGCGGTGGTGGCTCCTCTTCCTCCTCTCCTCACCCTTTCACCCTTTTCCGCTCGGAGGGGCTCAGACTCGGAGGCAGAGAGACTCTGCATCCGTGTCCAAACACACACACACACACACACACACACCCGCTGGCTGTGGAGGGCGGAGTTGAAGTGCTTCTCTCTCAGAGTCATCACTGCTGTCACCTGGTGGCTTTTTGCATTGACACTGTGGGGCACGGCCCCCACAATTATGTCATTGTGGGTGCCTGAGCACCCATAGCCTGCTGGAGTTGGCTCCTATGATATTAGGGGACCAGATTTAAGCATGGTTTTTGCGTGATTCTCTCCCCAAGGATGCCTTAACAGCAATGGACCTCATATTATAATGCCACTGTCATGAAGGTTATGCTAATGGGAAACAACATTTGACTTGAAATGTGCCCATCGGAAGTCAGCAGTAGCTTTTTTGCCTTGCTTGCTTTCGGGTGGTTTGAAACCGGCTGATATCAGAGTGAAAATGAGATGTGTCAAACGGCTTTCCACTTCAGCTTCCCATAAGCACTGTTCTTTCCCTACACACACACACGCACACACACACACAAAAGCCCTTCTTGATTAGAGACATCAATGTATAAATAATGCCTGCCAGGGGATTCAATTTGTATAGCCAGTTTATATGAGGGAATGGCAGCTGGTTTTCACCGTACAATTAGGTGACAAATTTGTGAGGAAAGCAATATGAATTGTGAGATGATGGGGCAGGAGCTAATGGAAAGCCTGTGTGTATGTCTTAGATATAAAGTGATGCATCTATTAAAACATTTTAAAAGAAGCCGGATTCATAATTCCTTCCAACACAGAGAAATGAGAATTAGCTACTGTCATTTCTTCTGCATGAGGGGATGTTTTAATATGGATTAGGATCTTTGTGGAAACTTTTTCTTAAAAAAAACAAAAAAAAACTCCCAAGAGCTGGTGTAAAGCCCCTGTAGGAGATCTCTGAAGAGAAAGTTCTGGGAATCCAACTGTGAGATAACAAAGGCACAGATGAGCAATTCAGCATCCTCCAGACAAAGATATGATGCAATTCCCTCAGTGTTCCAGAGATGGTAAGAATGCCAGCCCAGTGATCAAGCTTATAGGACCATCAAAAGACTTACTGAAAGTCCATGATCAAAGTTAAGATTTTCACCCCTGCAGATACGATGAAAGCCATATCCCTTATCCAAGCAAAGGCAAGCATTACTAGGTGGCCTCCAAATCTCAAGAGTTTAGCCAGTGTTGGCTAAGCCCCATTAAATCAGTCCTCTTCCCATCCCAGGTAGTGCAATAGAGATCAAAAGATGTATCAGCAAAGTTCTCGATTTAAATCCCTTATGGGTGTGTGGTTTTTTTTAAAAACAAAAACAAAAACAACCTCATTGATATGATGCAACAGGAGTAGCCAACAGGGTGCCCTCCAAAAGTTATGGAATACAAATCCCATCACTCCCTGGCTAATGGCTATGCTGGCTGGGGCCGATGGACGTTGTAGTCCTCAACAAATGGACGGCGCCACATTGGCTGCCCCTGTGATAGAAATGAGGAGGTAAAGTGTCTTGCTACAGGGTGTTCCAATTGTAAGTAGCTTAGAGCTCACATTATATGTGATGTTACGGGGATATGAATGCTTCACATAATGTGAGGCATGGAAAGAACCTTAGTAGTCATATAGGGTATCCTGGGAGAAATTTGTGGGGCAACGTTGATGCATTTTTGCGAGAATCCACAAATCGCAAACTGTGGAAATGTAAAGAACTGAACTTAAGACTGGAGGAATGAGAAACTGGGGGCTCTTCTGCATTGCTCCCCAAAATCTACATTTTCCAAATCCATTTTGTGCATCATAGCCCTCCTTACCTATGTGGGTGGACTGCTGTTCTCACATTCTGCTATACTAGGACCATGCATTCTAATTGTTTGTATTTTGGATCTAGAATATGCTGCTCATTAAAAACAAAAAAAACATGCCCATTTAAGCAGCCCATAAAACTCTCTTCTATCACTGTTTCTGGCAGAAATAAAGAAAATACATGCATTCTGCTTCCTTCTCTTCCCTACCCTGCATGTATTTTGGGGGCAGTATTAAGATTGCTACCATGGCACACAACTAAACTTCATTTCCACGTCTACCTAACAATGTATCAGTGATCAGCACCACTATCTCGCTCTATCAATTGTACAAGTACATTTAGAGTACATTTCTGCTTTAAAGGAGGAGGAAGTTACACTTCTGTGTTGGGTGCTGAGGCTGCTCCAGAGTTACAGAAGAGCCAATGGATGTGCCATAAGGCAGTGTTTTTCAACCTTTTTTGGGCAAAGGCACACTTGTTTAATGAAAAAAATCACGAGGCACACCACCATTAGAAAATGTTAAAAAAATTAACTCTGTGCCTATATTGACTATATATAAAGTAATTCTCTTGAATTTTTCAATTTTTCCCACGGCACACCAGACAACATCTCGCGGCACACTAGTGTGCCGCGGAACAGAGGTTGAAAAACACTGCCATAAGGTGCTTTCTGATGCCAAAGCTTTCACCAGATTGTGACACCTGGTCCATTAACTGTAATGAGGTGAGGAGAGCTGGGGTTGGGTGGACAGGGCATGGGCAGTGGTGCAGAGGAAGAGTCAAGAGACGGGGTGAAATGCGATAAACCAAAAACCCATATATGGGAAACACATGTTACATGACACAGGGCATGTAATCAGTTTAGAAAACCTTTTTATGTTCTATCAATTAATCAAAATACAGATTTTAGCTCCAGAAAACTGCCATGCCAACCGTAGAAACATCATGTTGTTCCTACGCAGGAAAATGAAGGAGCAAGCAACCTACAAGGTCCATTTTGAGAAGAACTTAAATTGCTTGATTTGTCCATCCTTGGCCCCAGGTCCCCCCACACCTGCACTGACTTCTTCTTTGGTGATCACTCACAGCCGAGTAAGATTGTCTTCCATAAACACGGTTTTAACAATGAGTCCATAATTGACTGTGGAAGCCAATTCTGGATCCACACGTCCTTCCACAGTGGGTACATTGGTTCCCAGGTGGGAGTTGATCACGGTGTGGATTTGCCAAGCATGCCTTCCTCTTAGCATGTTTCTCCCTTTCATCCTGAGTTCAAGTGTCTTCAAAACCCATGACACCTTTGGTAAAGGCTATTCTCCAACTGGAGCGCTCACAGGCCAGTGTTTCCTAGTTGTCGGTGTTTATACTACATTTTTTAAGATTAACATTGAGACAGTCTTTAAACCTCTTTTGTTGACCACCAGCATTTCGCTTTCCATTTTTAAGTTCGGAATAGAGTAGTTGCTTTGGAAGATAATCAGGCATCCGCACAACATGACCAGTCCAACGAAGTTGATGTTGAAGAATCATTGCTTCAACACTGGTGATCTTTGCTTCATCCAGTACACTGATATTAGTTCGCCTGCCTTCCCAAGTGATGTGTAAGATTTTTCGGAGACACCGTTAATGGAATCTTTCGAGAAGTTGGAGATGGCGTTTGTAAGTGGTCCACGTTTCACAAGCATACAGTAAGGTTGGTAGTACAATAGCTTTGTAAACAAGCATTTTGGTTTCCCTGAGAATGTCCTCAAACACTCTGCACTTCAATTGGGAGAAAGCCGCACTCGCAGAGCTCAGGTGATGCTGGATGTCAGCATCAATGTTGACCCTTGTGGAAAGAACTGCCTAGGTAGGAGAAGTGATTGCCCTTTTCCTACGTTACACCATTGAGTTGGATTTGTGGCGCTGCAGAGGGGTTATTTTGTGCTTGTTGGTGCAGCACTTTGGTTTTTTGGATGTTGTGCAACAGGCCAAGCTTTTCGTAAGCTTCTGCGAAGATATTTAGGATCGTTTGGAGGTCATCCTCTGAGCGTCCACACACTACGTTGTCATCAGCATACTGAAGCTCTATGACGGAAGTTATGGTAACCTTACTCTTTGCTTTCAGCCTGCTCAGATTGAGGAGCTTTCCATCTGTTCAATATATGATTTCTACCCCAGTGAGGAGTTTCCCTTCGACAAAGTGTAGAATCATGGCAATGAAAATAATGAATAGAGTTAGGGCAATAACACAACCCTGTTTAACACCTGATCCCACTGTGAATGGTTCACTTTGAGAGCCATTGTTATCTGCGATTGTTGCTGTCATATTATCATGGAGGAGCCGAATGATGTTTACAAATTTATCTGGGCAGCCAATTTTCAGAAGGACAGTCAACAGGGCATTATGATTTACAGTGTCGAAAGCCACTGGGTTGGTTTTGCTCTCTGCATTTTTCCTGAAGCTGTTGAGCGGTGAAAATCATGTCCACTGTCCCCCTAGATGGCCAAAAACCATTTTGGGATTCAGGAAGGGTCTCCTTGGATATTGTTAAGAGACGGTTTGCTAAGATCCTTGCAAGAATTTTGCCGGCCGCAGCTATTTGAGAGATGCCTCGATAGTTTCTGCAATCAGTTCTGTCACCTTTTAAAAAGAGATTTATAATTTTGGCATCCCTAAAGTCTGTTGAGATCACTTCTCTTTCCCAGATTTTTTCAATGAGCTTGTGAAGTTGTGTAAGTTCAATTCCACCCACTTTGAAGATTTCAGCAGGTATCCCATCAGGTCCACTTGCTTTGTTGTTTTTCATTTGGTTAATAGCTGTACACAACTCTCCCAGATTTGGAGATACTGCAAGCTCATCTCTAACTTGTTTTTGCGGAATTTGTGAGAGGACCTCAGCAGCTACGGGGGAGTTGCAGTTAAGGAGATGTTGGTAGTGTTCTTTCCAGCTCAGTGCAATAGCTTCAGCATCTGGTTCTGTGACACTTGCTTTCAGTCACCTATTCTGGTCTTCATTTTGTTTTGAACCTTATGGATGCTTCATGCATAACTTGTTTAAATATATAATTATTCATTTCCATGGAAGAAAAAAGTGCTTACAGTGTAACATCTATATGGCAACATCGGTGTCTGTTTTCGCTTGGGAGCACACATCAGAAATATGTTTTGTTTTTCATTTTCTGACATATGTAATTGCTGCTCATTTAGCAGATAATAAATCAATAAAATAAATTTTGACACGTGGAATATTTGAGAGAAATATGTCATTAAATCCATTTGTTTGGTCCATAACGATGAAAAACGCTGAACTCTTCTGCACGTTCATCTCATGCTCCAGATAATTCCAGGAAATGTTTGATGAAAAACAAACAATGGGAATGCAAATTTGAAGGACTGGGATTGTTGGGTAGAGGTAGCTGTGCTAGCTTTATTTATAACGGCTATAATCAAATTTTAACGTGCAGGAATATTACATTAAATTGCTCACACTGATGCACAAATGGATCTCAGTCAATCCTAATGCAACTTTAATCCTGGCCGAGATAGTGTCAGTCATAACAGAGGGATCAAGAAAGCACTTTGAGGATATGAGAAAGAGTTTAGTAGGGGTGGCGGCTCTCACTGCATTCATTCAAATTTTATACAAAAGTACTAATGTAAACTTTGCTCTTGGAGGATGAAGCAGACATGAAAGAGCTCTATTATGTGAGTTCTGTCATTTGAGAATGGAATTGATATACAGGCATCCAAAGAGAGCTAGTTAATACATTCTTAGCACAGAGGAAACTGAAGACGGTTTAGAAAAGGATGTACAAGAAATCTCCAAAGTTATACTGGTGCAAGTCCAAATGTTGTTATTGTTTTGTGTAGCTGCATAAAGTGAGCCCTCCAGGCAGCTGAAGAGAAACAGATGGTTTCTTTTGAAATGTAAAATTGGCTCCATATATTGAGATAACAAGGACTAGAACAGCAACAGATATTTCATGTCTGTAGCAATAACTATAGCCCTTTTCCATACAAGGATCACAGTGCAAGTTTTTAAAGTTCCCTGGCCAGAATTTTCATACGGGCTGCATCAGTGAAAACCCTGTATGATTGCAGTCCTACGAACACTCCGTTGTGGGTAGGCATCACTGAACACAATAAGGCTTACTTCTGAGTAAATATGCATAAGGTAGTACTGTAAATCTATCACCACAGGATAAGGCAGGGGAAGTAGATGGCAGTGAGAGTCTGAAAAGCCAGAGGGGCTATGGAGGAGAATGGCCCATCTGCCAGCACTATAGTTGTGCCACACACTCAAGGCACGCAGTTTCAATTGCCTGGATAGTTTGAAGCCAAACTCCAGAGCATATTTCATTGGAGTGGCATGGAGATTAGCACACACATAACACTAAGAGATTCGTGTGAAGTGGGAGTAGTCAGTGTGGTACCCTCCAGACACAACTTCTCCAGATACAACACGGGTGGCACTGTGGTCTAAACTACTGAGCCTCTTGGGCTTGCTGATCGGGAGGTCGGCGGTTCAAATCCCCGCAACGAGGTGAGCTCCTGTTGCTCTGTCCCAGCTCCTGCCAACCTAGCAGTTTGAAAGGATGCCAGTGTAAGTAGATAAATAGGTACTGCTGCAGCGGGAAGGTAAATGGTGTTTCCGTGTGCTCTGGTTTCCGTCACGGTGCCCTGTTGCGCCAGAAGCAGTTTAATCATGCTGGCCACATGACCTGGAAAGGTGTCTGTGGACAAACGCCGGCTTCCTTAGCCTGAAAGCGAGATGAGCGCTGCAACCCCATAGTCGCCTTTGAATGGACTTAACCATCCAGGGGTCCTTTACCTTTTTTTTTTTTTTTTGATACAACTTCCATCAGCCCCTGCCAGTCAGGGATTATGGGAGTTGTAGTAGCAAGAGTCGTAGCGGCAACAGTTGTGTGACATCTGCTTAACCCACCTTGTGTTCTAATTCAGTACAGTTCTGTATTTAAACTATATTTAAAAAGTAATTCTGATGTGAGATTTTGTATATCATTTCAGGGTGTTAGGTAATTCATACCATCAAGTAAAAAAAAAGGAATAATGAGTTTTTCTCAGATACATACTTGCATGTGAAAATGAGTATTGGTGGGTGGGTGGGTGGATTCCTTTTATAATAATGATCATGGGAACTGAACAAGGGTTCTCTCTCATGAGGTGCTGCTTTTTTTAAAAAAAAAAACTATATTTCAAAGTCTGCTGTGCTTTATTTATTTTTTCCTTGGAAATGCCGTGATTCATTAAGACTGTATCAGTCATGCAGTGAAATCATTTCTGCTGAAGGATGTGAGACATCTGAAGCAGTAACATCCTCCCAGTAAAGCTCAGGCAAATAGTGATTTATGACTGGAATTAACATTTAGGGCACTTCAGAATAATAAACCTTCTTCAAAGAATCTCAGTCTCCTCTTTAACGCCGCACAATTCTGCCCATCCTCTCCTTGGTTAAAGTTCATGGAGGTGAACTCCCCTGTTTGATCAAAAGTTCGCCCAATGCCTGCTATTAAGCCACAACCTTAAACACAGATTGCAGAAAGAATTATATAACGCCTTCCTCATCCTCAGGACAACTACAATTATGCGTCAATGCTTATTTTCAGAATGAAACAGGAAGAATCACACACACACACACACACACACACACTATTCTTGACTATAGTGTAAGCTTGGAGAGCCAGGACTTAAAGTCTGTCAGGATGAGGATATGATCTGAAGCCCCTAGTCACTAATTTAGCGCTGAGCAAAATGATGGTGTAATTAGAAGCAGTGCCGCTCTACTTGATACACAGATGTTCCTTCATTTAACTGTTGCCCACATAACTAACAAAAATAGATTTTGTTTGCCTGCCGCAGCCAGTTAATTTCTGACCTTTGGTCCTTAAATTCAGATAAAGCTCCCACAAGCAAAACATTGTTGATTAATATGTGCACCCTACACTTTGGTTTAGTTGCTACTTCTTGTGAGTGTTAGCTGTGCAGTAAAGCCTCACCTAAGCATGGACCAACCCTGAACTCCTTGGCCTTATTAGACAGCAAACAGTGGATTATTTAGATTATTTTTTTCTAAGACAGCCAACTTCTCAGATGATTAACACTCAGCTTCACAAATTTTCCTCTCAAAAAGCTAAACAATAGCCCCGCCTGCAACTTGAGAAGGCTGCCATTGGGCCTGTTTAAAAGTGGTGGTTCTGTTTCATTGGCCAGAATGCTGCTGAACAAATAAAGGTCAGGCTCTGTCCTACCTGTTTTTTTTGCCTCTGGACAAATACTGTGTATAGAAAAGTATTCATTAGCTAATAAGTACATAAAGCTGCTAACTTTTAAAAAGATAGCAGCAATACATACCACACCAAATGTTATCGTTCAGTATACAGTAATCCTGATAGTTTCACTTCTTAAGGAAGGTACAGCACCTCCTTTCAGCACTGCTTGTCTATCACAGACGTTGGGTTTTCAATAAAAATGCATAAAACCATCTCACCGTTTTCTAACCCAAGATTGTTTCTTGCCTTTAACTGGTGTTTTGGTTCTCTAGGGTTGAGATGGATACAAAAAGAGGCCTGCTAGATCAGACCAAGGGTCTATCTAACTTAGCATCCTACTTTTTGTCATATTTAGTGCTATTGTGACCTCTGCTTTATGGTCATTGAATCTTGTAGAAGTTTGCACAAATAATAATGTTGTGAGTTTTGGGGGTGGGGGCTAGGCTGGATGCCTGAGTCCCTTCCAATTTCTGGACCCAACAAGGATTCAATTGCTGGAATAGCCAGGCAAGTCTTGGTAGTGGCCTAAGTATGGGTCGTTAAGATAAGAAAGGAAGCAGTTCTGTGCCAGAAGACAAATGGGTTGGTCCCCCTCCCTCAACTGTCTGTCTGTCAGAAAGACGAAGGCCAGAATTGAGATGTGTGTGAGCTTGAAACTAGAAGCGAAAAGCAGGCTGGGCAACTGAGAGATAGAGCCATGCCAGATCTCTGCTGTGGCTGTGAGAGAAGCAAGACCTTCTCAGGGTGTTCATACTGTAAGTCCCTCCAACGTAGGATCAGGTTGTATATATGTGTAAATAAACCATACAGTATATAACAACAACAACAACAACAACAACAACAACAACAACAACACAGTCTCCGCTATCTTCCTCATTCCGAGGAAACTGGGTAAGTGCCTAGAACCCTGGAATCTCACATGGCTCAGAGATTGGGATTTCATGCAACAATGATAATAATTTGGGGTGCCGTTTACAGTTTCTGTTGTAATTTCTGGGGTCAAAATGTAGTTGAAAAGAGTTAAAGTGATGCTACTTGGGCACTTTTATATACAATACTGCTGAACCAGAAAGAACCTCAAACAAGAAAATTGCTTACATTAGAACCATATTTTTGGTTTTACTGCAAATCGTGGTTCTGAAATCAATGTTCTGATTGTCTCTGTGTGTAGAGAGCCAGTGTGGTGTAGTGGTTAAGAGTGGTAGATTTGTAATCTGGGGAACCAGGTTCGTGTCTCCACTCCTCCACATGCAGCTGCTGGGTGACCTTGGGCTAGGGACACTTCTCTGAAGTCTCTCAGCCGCACTCACCTCACAGAGTGTTTGTTGTGGGGGAGGAAGGGAAAGGAGAATGTTAGCCGCTTTGAGACTCCTTCGGGTAGTGAAAAGCAGGATATCAAATCCAAACTCTTCTTCTTCTTCTACCTGTGTGTAGAAAAGCAGCATACAAATAAACCTTGATTGTATGGATGACTCACCCAGAAGAACATTATGTTTAGAAAGTCTCTAACTCAAGGCTAGTGAATTTTGCCATCCTATTGACTAACTTTCAGAAAGAGACTGGCTTGGATGATAGGTTAACTTAAGGAAGTTCAAAGAAGAAATGTTTTTGGTCCTACTGCAGCCACCTGTGTCTCAAGCCCACCCTGCCAAGCTTCTCAGGGGGGGGGGGGTTGTTGTGAGACCCTCCTGAGAAAAGTGGGATGGCAAATGAGGGTCTCTTGGAAAAGGAGGCAATGAAAGAGAGGATGTAAAACTTTTCCTCTGTGAGGCTGGTCAAGTTAACTTATCTTAACCACAAAGATTAGGGCTAAGCGTTTGTTTTGAATGAAATGAAAAATGAATGAAATTGGCATCATCAATCTTCATTCAGAACCCATTTTTATTTGTTCCAAAACAAGTGCAGAATAGAATGGGTACAAAGGTGAAAAATATGAATTACAGTGTGAGTAAGCCTATACGGTGAAGAGTAAGTCTTCAGTTTTGATTTTCTATGCTGACTTATGATGACACCCGTGTGTACACACACACACACACACACACACAATACTCTTAAACTAGCGTGTTGAAAGATGCACATACAAACACACACACTTTCTAGCCAGCAGGTCTGGGTGCAGGTCAGATTCTTGATTACATTTTGAAAAAGTTGAACTGGAAATGCAGAAATAATTAATGCATAGATCACTGAAACATAGTTAACATTCTGTTTAATTGCTTAACCCTATTCCCCCCCTTTTTAATCCCTTATTATATTGTAGTGGTGGAGAGGTTGGCCTTCAATTTCTCTCGCACACAAAATAGCCTTTTCTTGTTCCAGAAAATGGCAAAACAAAAACAGGGATCCATTCTGTTAATTAGGGGGGGGGAATCATATGCTGTCAACGTTTTTTGATAGAGAGAAATGAAAATATTCCTACAGAGGAAGACTTATTTTTCTGCTTCCACCAGCATTTCTCTTCATTTCTGATGGGGAAAAAAGGCAATACTGTTTTTGGTGGGAGCCAGTGTCTCATTTCCATTCCGTTCTCATACAACCACTGTTGTATCGCGGGACCTGCAGAATGTAACTGCTGCTTCAGGACAAACAAAGCCCCTATTCAGTATGGAGGGCAACTTTTCTTCCGCACCACTCTCTGACCACAGAGAGGTTGGCTTGTGCACGCTATCTGACGGACACAGGACTCACTAACTGAACAAAACACTCAAAGGATTCCAATTAATTCTTCAGAATTTGTCTAGTGGGATGAAACTTCCTCTTTCAGTACCAGACCGGACCATAAAAATCAGCCTGCATCTGACTTTCTTCCATGTATAGGAAGCCGTATTTTGCTTCTGGTAATCTCACTGCTGTTACCCCTACTTTTTTTGCTTTGAATGGTATGCTCCAAAGTTGCTGAAGTTGTAAGAAGATATTGTTTCTAATCTACTGCCTCTGAAATCCCATTGCAGGGGTCATTTCCTGACTTTTGTGTCGCTTCAATCAAGTCGCTTAAAAGTTTCCGTTCCCTTGTGACTTAGCAAACCAAGTACATAATTGCCAAGTTTTCCCATAGCCATCCCATGGCTTATCCACCGAAATGAGCATATGTGTGTTAAATTGTGAAGGAGGCGGGTAAAGACAGCGTATTAAGAACATAAATGTAGGCAGATCTCTTTCAGATCTTCTTTAAAATATTGCACATGTAGCATAATATAATGGAATAAATAATAAAAATTTTATTTATTTATTTGTTTGTTTGTTTGTTTGTTTGTTTGTTTGTTTGTTTGTTTATATCATGCCCACCTGGCTGGGTTTCCCCATAAGACCCATTAAGTTTAATGGAAAATATCAGTAGGTGTTTAAATCTCTCCCCTTGAAAGAAATGAAATTTTGCCAAAAGTGCTTTTCAAAATATTTTAAGATTGCCAAATATAATCAAACAATAATTGGGTCAAAGCATAACATATTTTAAAGATTCTGGGAGGCATTTAAAGGTTCTTGCCTCGGTTTTGCACCCATCTTCATCATATCTCCTTACTGAAGCAAAAGCAGTCCAAATATTTTTCATATTGTAAACTTATATTTGAATCGGAACTGCTCTTGGGAAAGTTTGTCCCCAAATAGGTAAACCAGAGATGAGCAAAGGTAAGTGTTATGTACTAAGCTTGGATCCTAGAACAATAGGCAGGTAGGATTCTAGAATGCAACAACTGGGGGCTTCCGGCGGCTGACGCCATTGCGGGTGGTCGTGGGCTGCTTCGGCTGCGAAGCACCCAGTCCATCCCGGGGGTTAGGAGCCCTGCTACCGCAAAGCGGGGCTCCGGTTGGGGTGCGGGAAGAGCGTCCCGCACCCTGGGCTCCCCGGCTGTGCCCGTTGTGGCTCCGAACCCTTCCCCCGCTCCCCCTGTAAAGGGGGAGTGGGGGTGAAGGGACGACGGAGCCGGGCTATAGGGGACATGCCCCAACCGGGATGTAAATGCGGCGACAAAGCCTGTGATGAGCGTCTAAGTTCTACCTGTCCTTAATGAGCTGTTAAGAACCCAGAGGCGGTGAGTAATTGATTGACTCTTTGTATTCCTGGAACGATCTGGGGGAAAGAAGAAAGGCAGCCCGCCTCCCTCCCTTCGGGAGATGAAAGGAATTAACTCTTTAAGTGACTGATGCTACAACAATCGATAGAAAGTATCTGGAATTTGAAAACTGAGACTGTTGAGATTTCCCTTCGGGGGTTAACTGGGGAAAAAATATCTCCATTTGAAGTTTTGGTCTTTATACTCCGGCATCGGAGAAATGGCGGCGACTTGGACTTTCGTGGGAAAAAACTGAAACAAAGAAAGGAAGAGACAGGAACTGAAACTTGATACTCACCCTCCCTCCTAAAATGCTGGACTTTGCGCTTGCACTGGTATCGAGCTCTGGTTTGGAGGATGAGGAAATGCTTACTGTCTTGCAACTGGAACTGCTTAATCGAAAACTACAAATTTTGAGTGGAATTATAAATGAAAAGAACTTACTTTCCACAGAAGAGGCTTTTCAAAAGTTTTACACAATGGAAACAAACTTTGGCAAAGAGCTGGGAGGGGCGCTTGAAGGATGGTTTGAGATGGCTGGGCAACTCCGAAAGGAAGGGGGGCCGGTTTCTGGGGGTGGCAGCCCTGGAACGGGAAAATTTACAATATCCAGACTCCGAGGTGGCAGCTCGGGGGCAAGGGACATGGAATTAAGATTTCTACAAGAAGAAGAAGAAGAAGAAAAAGAAACGGAGAAACCCAGAATGGAGGGGAGGAACACCCTGAGGCTCGATGCGGGGTTTGTTGTGGATGCAGCCTGGACCTGTGGACACTTAGAGGAAGACAATTGGAGATTTGGTTCTGGTGAAAGACAGAAAAAGACAATGGACAGAGGGGGAGTGGGTCGAAATATTAAATGTACAATCCAAATGGTCTGCCATGGTATCCGAAATCGGAGTGTGAAGTCTGTTAATTACAAGTTTATTTTAAATAAGTAAGGAGATATTGAATCTTAAGTTAAAAGCAGCATGATAAAGGATAGAAGAAATAAGTTTAGCTATAAGAATACTTGGTTAAGATCTAGGTTATAATGCAAAGATTAAGACAATTGTGTTTTTTCTTTTTAAGTAAAGTTAAATTTTTTATAGAGAAAAGTTGTTAAGGAAATAGTATATTGATTTAAAACCGAAGGTGTATAGGCGGGGGAAGTCAAAAGTCAAGATTCAGAACTAGAAATTTTTTTTTGCAAGGTATATAGATAAGAAGAAGAATCCTGACATTATGTGTATTTGTATTTGTTTTTGTATTTGTAGGTGTGGGGTTGGGTTTGTGTTATATTATGAAAATGCTAATAAATTCTGTTTAAAAAAAAAATAGAATGCAACAACTGATTGGCTTGCAGGAGAAGACCAATCAGGCTCCAGAAGGGAAGCAGAATCAGCCAATCAAACGGGACTCATTGTGTAAATAATGTATATAAAAGCCTGAGGTTTTGGGGAAAATTCAATCACTGTTTTAGAAGCTGCAATAAAGAGCATGAAATCACTGCAGGACTCTGAGTATATTTCAGTAAGCCACATATAAACACTGTGCTTTGAATCCAGAGGTCCTGCGAACAGAATTCTATTTAAGAGGGCTAGGGGTGGTGATCTTTGCTGATTTCCCAATTTATCTGCCATTGTCCTCACCCTCCAAAAATAATCTGCTGTAGAAGCTTGGAGGACCCTCCAGAATAGCATGGGAAGTAGCTCAGGAGAAACTGGTGGAAATGCCTCTCTCCTTCACTGAGTGGCGACTTCTGCTGGATCAAGAGCCCTTCACAAATCTTAAGGGACCTGCTCCTCAGTAAATTAAATTTGAACTTGGTTTATATACAGTACAGACACAACTTAGACACCTTCAACTTGTGCAGTTTCAACCTTGCCTGTTGAAGTACAAATTAAATGCATACAATGTTTATCAGGTGCAGAAAGAGCTTTTAAGCTCTCTGCCTTCCTTACTGGCCTTCTTGGTGTGCCTGCTTTGGAAGCCTGCGAATGGCTGCATGAGATCTCGCAGGAACTTGGAAGGTCCTGTGAGATCTCACAAGAGCTGGTGCACTAAGTGAGCCTTGCCATGTAAGCAAGGCAGAGAGCTTAAAATGCACACTCAGCATGCCAGCTCTGGAAAGGTAAGGATACTCTTGCAGAGGCGGTTCAAGTACTGTATACACATTTTTGTGTATACTCACCGTCCTCAGAATGTAACCCTCACATAAGAGCTAATTGTACAGTTCAAGTAGCAATAGCTCTAGCTTCAGCTCAATGCTATAAAAGCACAGCTACACATTACATCACTGAACAGTTTCCTCCACAATCCACCCTTACAGGCAGGGGCGTAGCAAGAGGGGGTGGGGGCGGGCCACCCCAGGTTCCATAATGGAGGGGGGTGACAAATTATCAAGGAACAATTTTTTTGGAAAAAAAATTGATTTTTTTTTTCTTGAAAATGCCTGCTCCGAAGGTCTTATCTTACTATACTAGGGATTATATAGCTATATATGAAGTTTCATGCATATCGGTTAATATCTTGACCCTCCTCCACCAAAATAGCTGTTCACTTGGCTGTTTTCCTATGTCATGAAGGCTGAAATTTCAGTTCAGAGAACACTTACTGTTCCCAACCCTAACCCTGTGGAAAGCCATCTAATTAGACTTTAATTTGATTTTGAGATGTTTTTAGGAGGTAATTTAATTATCGTTTGATTTTATACCAATGTTATGTATCTGATGTTAGCCACCCTGAGCCCGACTTTAGCCGGGGAGGGTGGGATATAAATAAAAGTTTTTATTTTTATTATTTGTTATTATTCCTTTGCAAGAAAATATGAAATAACGTAAAACCATTTGGGGGGGGGAATCAATGGGGGGTTGACAAGAAATTTTCTGCACCGGGTACCACCTGACCTTCCCATGCCTGGGGGGGGGGGGTTGACAAAAAAAATTGCCCCTGGGTACCAATTTACCTTGCTACACCCCTGCTTACAGGACCTAAAGCACTGGCTTTCCCCTTGCCAATCCTGTGGTGCTGAGAAGGAGGGAGGCCTGTCAGACTCTTGCTTGGCTGAGCAGTGTCTTAGTAGAAGAAAGGGTCAGTTAATCTAGTAGTGGCTAATTTTCCCTAGCTGTTTGGAAGGGAAGGTGCAATACTAAAGAGCCTGAAATGTTTAGAAGTCCCCACCGTATTTCAGTAGCCGTTTCAGCATATAGGAATCTCACCCAGCTCTGGGTCCCCTCCAGGTTTTATTTAGGGTTCAATCACTCACTTGCTTTAGCTGATCAGGCAGCCGTGAAATATTCTGGTGGGTGGGTGTCAGTTTAAGAACTGTAATAAAATCATAATCTGCGTGTACCTTTTAACTGTGTTTTTTTCTGAAAGAATCTTTCCTGAAGAATTTTGCAGCAATGACAGAAGAAAATATTTCTCCTTGCCATTATAACACCTCTCCCCTCTTGCAACCAATAGTGGTTATCAAGATTTGCTGCTGAACAAGGAATAAGTTTTATTTGTTGTTGTTCAGTCGTTCAGTCGTGTCCGACTCTTCGTGACCCCATGGACCAGAGCATTCCAGGCACACCTATCTTTCATTGCCTCCCACAGTTTGGCCAAACTCATGCTAGTTGCTTCGAGAACACTGTCCAACCATCTCATCCTCTGTCGTCCCCTTCTCCTTGTGCCCTCCATCTTTCCCAACATCGGGGTCTTTTCTAGGGAGTCTTCTCTTCTCATGACGTGGCCAAAGTACTGGAGCCTCAACTTCAGGATCTGTCCTTCCAGTGAGCACTCAGGTTTCCTTAAGAATAGATAAGTTTGATCTTTTTGCAGTCCATGGGACAATCAAGATTCTCCTCCAGCACCATAATTCAAAAGCATCAATTCTTCGACAATCAGCCTTCTTTATGGTCCGGCTCTCACTTCCATACATTACTACTGGAGGGAAAATAGCTTTAATTATACGGACCTTAGTCGCCAAGGTGATGTCTCTGCTTTTTAAGATGCTGTCTAGGTTTGTCAATGCTTTCCTCCCAAGAAGTAGGCGTCTTCTAGTTTTGTGACTGCTGTCACCATCTGCAGTGATCATGGAGCCCAAAAAGTAAAGTCTCTCACTGCCTCCATTTCTTCCCCTTCTATTTGCCAGGAGGTGATGGGACCAGTGGCCATGATCTTAGGGTTTTTTATGTTGAGCTTCAGACCATATTTTGCACTCTCCTCTTTCACCCTCATTAAAAGGTTCTTTAATTCCTCCTCACTTTCTGCCATCAAGGTTGTGCCATCAGCATATCTCAGGTTGTTGATATTTCTTTTGGCAATCTTAATTCCGGCTTGGGATTCATCCAGTCCAGCCTTTCACACGATGAATTCTGCATATAAGTTAAATAACCAGGGAGACAATATACAGCCTTGTCGTACCCCTTTCCCAATTTTGAACCATATCCAGTTCTAACTGTAGCTTCTTATCCCACATAAAGATTTCTCAAGAGACAAATGAGGTGATCCGGCACTCCTATTTCTTTAAGAACTTGCCATAGTTTGCTGTGGTCGACGCAGTCAAATGCTTTTGCGTAGTCAAGGAAGCAGAAGTAGATGTTTTTCTGGAACTCTCTAGTTTTCTCCATAATCCAGCGCATGTTTGCAATTTTCCAGCAAGTTTGGAAAACTCAGCAGTGGCCAGAGGATTGGAGAAGATCAGTCTACATCCCAATCCCAAAGAAGGGCAGTGCAAGTTTTATTTAGGGATAGACAAATCGGTCTAATTCCACCCACTTCAATTTCACATGATCACTCATAAGTATGTTCTACCCTGTTTCTACATTCATCTGTTACGGGGTTGTTGTTTTTGTTTTTTTTAAATGTCATACAAAAATCCACATTTAAGAGAAGGGTGGAGCTAGACCTCCAGGCAGAGGCCATGTGAAGCAGAAATATCTTGGCAGGCTGTGAGAGAGGCATAGAATTCTATGGGAATGCAATGCTGGGCTGCTGTGAAGGACGGGCTCCTTCTCAAATGTGAATGCTGTTAAATCTCTCTCCATTGAAAGCTTCTGGTGTGAAAATGTGTAAATCATATTTCAAAGGCACTGCAGACCCTGCCGTGCCTCAATTTCCCCAAAGGAAAACAGACCCTGGTTGAGTGCCAAGACCCCTTGGAATTTCATGCAGAGAATTCAAACAGAAAGAGGAGTGAAAATTGTCGCTTATTTGTCCCATGGCCAAAAATAAATTCATTCCAGTGAATATTTATTGTTGTTGATTTCAATCCGCCAATGTTATGCAATGGATTACTTCACCCCCAGTTTGCAGTGTTTCCTCTGCACTGAAATTAATGGAGTGGAAGAATGTAATGACAATGTAAACTTCTGCAATTTACATAATTAATTCCGTAAATTATGTAAGTCATGTAATTCTACCACAGTCGATACAGAGACAAATAATACATCTTTTGGTGGAAGATGACCTACAGAGGAACAGAAACAGGGCTGTGTGATATGAATGCAGGTTGGAACAGAAACCAATGCCTTCTTACACCCCTAAAGGTAAAGGTAAAGGGACCCCTGACCATCAGGTCCAGTCGTGTCCGACTCTGGGGTTGCAGCGCTCATCTCGCTCTATAGGCCGAGGGAGCCGGCGTTTGTCCACAGACAGCTTCCGGGTCATGTGGCCAGCATGACAAAGCCGCTTCTGGCGAACCAGAGCAGCGCACGCAAACACCGTTTACCTTCCCACTGGAGCAGTACCTATTTATCTACTTGCACTTTGACATGCTTTCGAACTGCTAGGTGGGCAAGAGCTGTCACCGAGCAATGGGAACTCACCCCGTCGCAGGGATTCGAACCGCCGACCTTCTGATCAGCAAGCCCTAGACTCTGTGGTTTAACCCACAGTGCCACCTGGGTCCCCTTACACCCCTATTTATGAGTAATCTAGCTTGCAGCTCAGCTCTATTCTCATGTTGTCCAGTGTGGCAATTTTGCACTATCTGTCTCATGTTTGACCCCAGCTTTTAAAAATGGGACTGGTTAATTCAGAGGATTTGCTTTACTTGCCATGCATAGGATGTGGCGGTACATTTTTCCTTGCCCAGTCACCAGCCGCTTGCCCAGCTGTGGCTATGTGTGTACAAATTTATTGCAAGACTGTTGCATGCCTAGACTGATTACAGTGACTCTGGGGTAAATGTTTGAGAACAGCAGCTTAAATCACCATGAAAGATTCTGATCGGGGCTGTGATCCTAATCCCATTGAAATCAAAGGCAATACTTCATTTGGCTTCAGTAGAGCATGATTGAACCTTTGTAGTCTTGCTTTTGGCTAGCTATTTTATTGTTGTAAAGTATTTTTTTAATCACGGGGATACATAACAGCAGATGTGTTCTTGAGCTTTTGATGTCTCCCGCTTACTTCTACAGAAATCTGTGGGAGTTTTGCCTTTCACTTCCATGAGACAGGCTGCAACCCAAATTAAACATCTATGGGTTTGAAAGCAAAGCCATCGGGCATGTGGTTATCTCCCAGTTACCCACATCCTGCTGCACTGTTTTGTTCATGTGCATTATAAATAGGGACTTTATTAATGGAACTAAGAGCTAGCCACCGTCCAGTCATCTCATAACAAAGAACCTTTTAAAGAGGAAGCACGTTCATTTTACTTGTGATCTCCAAGCTCCTTAAGAGAAGGAAAGCAACTATGTTCAGAGGCATCTTCTGACAATTTTCAGAAATGAGGTTATTAGAAAATGAGATTTTTCGCTGATTTATAATGGGATGATTCTGAGAAATATATATGTACTATTCCTGCCTCTCTCTCTCTCTCTCTCTCTCTCTCTCTCTCTCTCTCTCACACACACACACACACACACACACACACATGTAATATGCATATGAATTGCCATCAGTGCTGAGACACAGCCTGTCCCCCAATTCCCCCCCCCAAAAAAATATTCCATGTGAAAGAGGCTTCCATTCTTCTGCCTCATCCTCAGGGCACATTAGAATTTTGCTGGGAGCAGGGCTGAGCTTCCCTAGACATTGCAAGTTGGCTGTAGTTGTTATGCATATTCTTGCTGTTCAACATTTCTCTAGCACTCTGGAGCTTCTCTGGTTGACAGTGGTTCTGAAAAGTCCACCTAGCTCACTATTGTTTATGCTAACCGCCAATGGCTCTTCAGGATTTCAGACGGGTCTTCCCAGAGATGGTGGGGCTTGAACTTAGAACCTTCTGCATGCAAATCAGATGCTCACGCAACTGAGCTGTGGCCCTTTCCCTAATGAACATCATCAGGGGGAACTCTGTGCCAGAGTAGTGACACCAGTGTTACTTCCTAGGCAGTAGTCAGTGGGAACTCAAGGAGTTGGCAGAATCGGGCAGAAGAATGCCATCCATATACACACAGAGAGATACACTGGAGGGTGTGTGTGTGTGGATTGCTGTGCCCTTTGAGTCCCATTGATTTCAGTAGGTCTATTTTAGGTACAACAAAATCTGGATTAAAACCATTTTACATTATCCAAGGAGTGAGCAGAGAAGCCAAACACCTACTGAATTTTTATTTATTTATCACTTGGCACTGAAACACCATTATTGTTTTTGCTTATTTAGACAATTTATATGCCACTTGTTTTTTTTTAGGAGGAGGGAATCTCAAAGTAGTTTACAACAGATCTCAAAACATGATAAATAAATATGAAATATAAAAAATACTAGATCAACCCACGAGGTAGGCAGCATCATGGTGAAAGCACTTCTCTATACCAATGTAAGGTGGCATATGCAGGCCACAGTGCAGTTAACAGGGCCTTCTCCAAAAATTGCGGTGATTTTTGCGGTACCTCCAACTAACCTGATATGTTTATGCTGGCTAGGGATGTAGGGAGCTTTATCTTTGATCAATACAAAATGAAACAATGTCTATAAAATTATTTCCATGCTAATTTGAATCACTGGAAGTTACAAACTTTTTTTATTTTTTTCTAGTCTGTTTGAAATTACAGGTGGGTAGCCGTGTTGGTCTGCCATAGTCGAAACAAAATAGGAAATTCTTTCCAGTAGCACCTTAGAGACCAACTGAGTTTGTTCTTGGTATGAGCTTTCGTGTGCATGCACACTTCTTCAGATACACTGAAACAGATACACTCCCTCACTATATTTAAGGATCTGGTGACTTCTGTTTCAGTGTATCTGAAGAAGTGTGCATGCACACGAAAGCTCATACCAAGAACAAACTCAGTTGGTCTCTAAGGTGCTACTGGAAAGAATTTCCTATTTTGTTTGAAATTATTTATAGTAGTGAGAAGGGACTAGATGGTACATGGGAGCTGTGTTAGCACTGAATATTTCAGAATATAGCAGCGCGATCCTAACCATGTCCATTCCTATGGTTGGTAGGAACAATATTTTTCAACCAATAAAGTCCAACAAACTCTTAACGACCAATCACACCTATGGAGTCATAACCAGTCCAATACGTGTGATGCAATGTGCTAGAAGGAATAGAAGGTTGGGGGAGGTTTGTGAAGTAGCCCATAGCCACATTCTGCTCTGAGAAATAGCTAGTTTTAGCTTCTTGTTAAATAAATTAGTAGACATCTATAGTAAATAGGTACACTGGTAGAATTTCAAAATGATACTTTTTAAAAGAGAGAGAGAGAGAGAGAGAGAGAGAGAGAGAGAGAGAGAGAGAGAGAAGGGTTCGCCTTCACAAGAACCAGCAGGCAAAACAGTGGTTTCTGTTTTCCACCCAGTTCTGGCTGTTTCTTGAAATACAGCAGCAACTCTTAAAACAATTTTCTAAGCAAATAAACTTGTTGATAATTCTGGACTGCTTCCCATGCTACTTGCATTCGTCAGACAAATTTTCTTCTAAGTTGCAAACATGTTTGAACTTAAAATGTGCAAAGGGTCTCTCCTTCTGAGAGATACATATACGTGTTGAAGTTCCAGAAGAAGCGCACCAGAACTTGGGGATTTCTTAGGAAATATGTTAACAATGAAGTCTCACAGAACATTTTTAGACAAGGAAGTGACAGATGGAACACTTTTGTGAGTTAACCCGACGACGACGACAAACAACAACTGCAGCAAATATTTATGAAAGTGCTCCAAGCAGTTTGTGTTCATTCTCTCGGTTATACTTATAGCAATCCTGCAAAGCCAGTTGTTTTCTTTAACACGCTAATAAAAAATATACTTGGAAATATAGTGTACAAAGTAGCCCCCTATTCATATTTATATTATTTTATGACTCTGAAAAGTTTGAGGGCATTAGCCAAAATCAATAGGTTGCTTCCACTTCACACACACGTGTCAATTTTGTGCAGTTGACACCACAATCCAGGCTTGACTGTGTTTGTCTGCATTGCAAATGGCTGCCAAGACAGCATAGGCAACCTTGGCCCTCCAGATGTTTTTGGCCTACAACTCCCATGATCCCTAGCTAACAGGACCAGTGGTCAGGGATGATGGGAATTGTAGTCCCAAAACACCTGGAGGGCCGAGTTTACCTATGCCTGATTAACACAGTAAGTTGGGTGCATATTTCATAGGGACCATGTTGCTATGAGGGATGTGTGACACCTTACCACTAGGGGAAAGTTTTGCGTACTTTGGTCTACTTTGGTCTCAGCTGAATAATTCACAATGGGAGTGTGGCAAAGAGTGAATTGTTGGATACATAAACACACCTTGTGGGGCAAAATACCCCAGGTGAACTCCCTCTTTGGGGGAAATAAGCAACTATGAGAGGGGTGCAAACTGTACTGGTTTTTTCTCAAATCATTTCCTAGCTCTTGGGTAATAAAATGTTGCCAAGAGAGTACCTGAAATTCTATTATTCATACCAGTGATACAGTGTACAGTGTACTGTACAGTGATACAGAACAAGAAACTTGGAATATAGAGTTTATTCCATTGTTTTGCAAGGCAGACAAATTCATACTTGCACAACCAGAGCTCCAAAGACTTAGCATTCCGATTAACCAATGATACCAGGATAAGCTACTTTCATTTTATCACTTTTGGCAGGAAATTTGTGAGTAGTTTACCTGAACTTAAATAGGCAGCTTTGGTTCTGATAGAACCTTAGAAACCAAAATGGAAAACCAGAAGGCAGTAACCTTATGAAATAAGGACATTCAGCCACAATTACAATTAAAAGGTCAATATAACGACGTTTCATTCAATATAATGAATACAACGAAGTTTCATTCAATATAATGAATATAACGAAGTTTCATACCCACTTCCCACTGTTTTTTAAAAAAATTATGTCCATTGTGGTTGCTCAACCTCAATCAAAAATGCTAAATACCAAGCTTTCCTTTCCAAACCACTGTTCATTAAAATGTTTGCTACTGTCCAGTTTAAACTAAACTGCTCAAAGAATGCCTCATCTGTAATTTGAAAAATTAAGTGAAAATACCCAGCAATTAATGGTTAGGGGAAATATTGTACATAGTTCAAATTCCCCTGCTCTTTTTCTTTTCTTTTTTCTATTCTTTTCAATAGTCATATTTTAAAAGTCCCTAATTTTTACCAGAGGAATTTTCTAACAAGATTTGGCCCCTGTTCAGGATTCAACTGCAAGTTTTCCCATTACATTAAAGTTAGATGTTGTTGGACTACAATTCCCATCAGCCCCAGCCAGCATGGTCAGTCATCAGGAACGATGAATCTGAAGGGCACCACATTGTCTACCCCAGCATGACATGGTTGGCACTATGCAATTGCATTAAGGCCCCGTTTCAGCATTATTGTTATTTTACAATTATATTTATTTGTATTATTCCTGTACAAAAACCTTTAACAGGGGACAAAAACCACATAACAAATGCAAAGAGATCAGTAGGCAATTCTCATGAGTGAAGAAAGTTGCTGAAAGCAAAAAAAATATGAACCAGAGCCATGTGACTGTGGAAATTTGATGTTTCCAAAAATTGAGGGAAAGAGACATGCTCCAGAAGGTCCCATGCCACTAGAGATAGCACCCCCTAAGTTGAAGGAAAAAAATCATTAACAACAACAACAACAACAACAACAACAACAACAATTTATTTCTACCCTGCCCATCTGGCTGGGTTTCTCCAGAAACATTTGTCATAGATAGACCAAAGAACATATTTGCTTAGCTGAAATTATCTCCCAATTGTTAACATCAGTAGGCAATTCTCATGAGTGAAGAAAGTTGCTGAAAGCAAAAAATATGAACCAGACCTTGGAGAGAGGCTATAAACCTATACAAAAGGCAGGCTATTGGTTTGACTTGGTGTTGCCGTTCTTAGCTCCTGGTTTTAATCATTATGTTTCCTTCTCCTTAAAATGTTGACATCAGGGTTTTGCTTTCTTTTGTGTGCATTACTGCATTATTGTTCAAAGAATTCAGTTATTATACAATAGTAAAGATACATGTAATAGATAACGAAAAAGCTCTTTGTTAAAACTGGTCATCTTGCCCCACACAAAGAGCTTCTTGAGATCTACTCTGCTTTTCCGGGCAGTGGCCCATGGGCCAGAAGTGCGTTTTCTAACATAAACCACACACACACAGTGTCATGAGTGTTCAGGCTCTTTAATAAAGCTACTTATTTATTTACCAAAGCATTCCTCTGCCATCTTCCTGCTTCATAATGGAGACCCAAAGTCAGCTAGCAGCTGCAATTAAAATGATCATAAAGAGACAAAAGCAAATAAGACGAGTGAAAGGCCATCAATCACAGATGTTAAAATGAGCAAGGAACCATCATCAAAACTGGGACGAAATCCTGAAGATGTTAAAGTTAAAAGTTTAATGTGCATAAAATGTAATGTTTGTAGCCACTGGAGTCAAAACTTATGTAAAGGTTTGCATTTGCAAAGCAGAGAAATTTGCATTAAAGCGAGAGGTTCCACTCTAGGTGAAAGTAGAAGGCTGGTGTTTTTCCATTTCAGAGGGTTTAGGCTGCCTGATGACTCATCGCTGGAAACCCGAGCAGTTCCCTCATCAGCAGAAAGTTCAAAGCCTTATGCCACCATGGGGAAGGCCCAGTTCCTTGTGCTCAGGGATGGCTGCAGCAGGTAGGGATGTGGGATAAATTTGAATCAGAACCTTTAAAGGTGAATTTATCAAAGTCACCCTTTCTGAAACAATGTGAGAACCAAAACACTGTAGCTGACCATCCAAGATATAGAAGTTGTTGTTTAACAAGGGGTGGGGAACCTGTGGCCCTCCAGATGTTGCTGAACTATAACCCCCATCCTCTGTAACTATCAGCCATGCTGGCTGGGGCTGATGAGAGCTGTAGTTCAGCAACATCTGGAAGGCCACAGGTTCCCCACCCCTGTATTAGCATGTACTGTGATAGCAAGAGAAGTTCTATTCTCCTGCATTCTTTGATATGAATATCTCAAATGTAATTTTACCATAAATCACATATTGAGTCTTTTGCAAGGTGTGTGTGTGTGTGTGTGGTGCTGGTGTTGTTGTTTAGAGTTTGGGGAAACGGTGATTTAAACACGATTGCTTGCTCTATTTTCTTTACATGCCTTCTTTGTTACTGGTAAAAAAAAGGTTGCGCAGCTGCTCCGGCATTTTAAACAAAAGGTAAAAGCCAGAAATCTGTAGTGTTTTTCACAGGAGTGATCCATAATATATAACATGGTTTTAAATCTAGAGTCAGATTTCAGAGATGCCTGTGTCTGGGTCAGTTAATTTAAATAGGATTCTCTTACGAATCAAAGTATATGGCAGTAAATGGAAATGATTTTCACCTACCCCATTAGGCTAAATCTTGCAAACAGCTGCTATTTTAAAAAATAACAATAAAATGATCATAGTAGTGCACTTTAAGAGAACGATGGAACGTTCTTCTACATTGTAGGACGCATAGTTTGCTGTGTTTCAGCATGGCTGGTATCTTCTAACTGTGAAATTTTTACATCTGTGAATCAGGTTAGCATGACAAAAAAGCCAATTCTGTTCTGTTGATTATTTATCTAAATGAGAGGATCCCTTAACTTAATTTTTGTCACATGTGCCCTGTAGCAATGTGGTTAGATGAAAAGGTCAGTCCGGCTGGAGTTCTGCTACTATTTTGCCAATCTTATACTGGATTTCAAGAGGGATAGTTTACCTTGTAGCCAATAATGATCTAATAATAAAAAATAATGCATATGACATGACTGCCCTTTGGTGTTCTTCTGCATTCCTCAGAGGAACATTTGTAAAGGGCCCCATAAGGAGGAAATGGAAGACTACAGGAATCAATCATGAAGGACAGCCCCATTATAAAGGGGTATAATTTTAAGAAGCTTGAAATGATTGCAAGAACAGACAAAACAGATGTTACAAGACCTAAAGCAATGCAATATGCTGACAAGATTGGCTCGTTCATGAAAGAAGGGACCATAAAGAGGATATTGGCTCCTTCATCTGCCTGAAAAAGAGAAGGGGGTGTTATTTGCCTTATGTTGGCAGTATGAAAACCAGATTTTGGCTGAATTCAACTTGCTTGACATACCAGTGATCACCTGACTTCCTTAGATATTCTTATTCTATACAATATGGTTGGTTTACATATCTGTACCATCATTTGTTGACTGTAGCATCAAGTGGGAAGAGAAGCCTTAGAATCATAAAATTGTAGGGTTGGAAGGGACCACAGGGGTCATCCAGTCCAACCCCCTGCAATGCAGGAATGTTTTGCCCAAGGTGGGGCTCAAACCCCCGAGAGTCTCATGCTCTACTGACTGAGCTATCCCAGATTAAACCCTGCAAATAAATCTTGTATAGCACCTGCCATCAAACCAAGAACAGTGCATTTCAGTGAAGACAGCTCAAATAGCTGTTGAGTGATCAAGTTGGGATAGCTCAGTCTGGAGAGCATGAGACTCTGAATCCCAGGGTCATGGATTCAAAACCCACACTGGGCAAAAGATTCCTGCATTGCAGGGGGTTGGACTAGAAGACCCTCAGAGTCCCTTCCAGCTCTACAGTTCTATGATTCCTTAACTTGTACATGCATATTTTTGAACTTAGAACACTTTCCTTAGATGTACAATGGTACCTCGACTTACGAATTACTCGACATACGAATTTTTTGACTTACGAATGAAAAAAGTGCCCGCACACCTACGAATTTTTCGACATCTGAAGTACATCCATTGGCAGTTTTAGATGGGGTTTACTCGACTTACGAATTTTAGATGCGGTTTACTCGACTTATGAATTTTTTTGAATTTTTCGTTTCCAATGCATTCCTATGGGGAAATTGCTTTTTTCGACTTACGAATTTTTCAACCTACGAATGTGTATTCGGAACGGATTAAATTTGTAAGTCGAGGTACCACTGTATTCTCCTTAGCTTTCTGTCGGGGTAGGTTCCCTTGCCTTGAGAGCCAGTGTGGTGTAGTGGTTAAGAGCGGTAGACTCGAAATCTGGTGAACCGGGTTCGCATCCCCGCTGCTCCACATGCAGCTGCTGGGTGACCTTGGGCAAGTCATACTTCTCTGAAGTCTCTCAGCCCCACTCACCTCACAGAGTGTTTGTTGTGGGGGAGGAAGGGAAAGGAAATTGTGAGCCACTTTGAGACTCCTTAGGGTAGTGATAAAGCAGGATATCAAATCCAAACTCTTCTTCTTCTTCTTAAATGAGCTCCAAGTGGCCATGTACTCTATCCTTTACCAAAAGCTGCTAATTATAGCAGCCCTCCTTGACCTGGTGCTCTCCAAAGGTTTTAGAGACTATAACTCCCATCACCCCTGTCCATTGGCCATGCTGGCTGGAATTGATGATATTTGAAGCTTTACAACATATAAAGGGTACCAGGTTGAGGAAGGCTGAATTGCACTCTGGGGCTTTAAATTACCACGGAATTAGCTGCAGAACCCCAATGAGGCAGGGTAGGCCATCGCTCAAAGTAAAAACCCCACATTTTGTACCAATCTGAAGTTTCATTGTGCCACCTCTTCGTTCCTTCTTTGGTGATCAAACATATTTTAGCTCTGCTCATGCACTGTTATGTACACAAGAAACTGAAAAAGAATGTTTTTAAAGTTCTGGTTCATGTTTTTATGGCATCTGAAGAAAACTGTTAAGATGGTTCTTTCTACAAGTGTCCTATTTTTCTTTACTCTCTCTGATCAATGCCAACTGCAGACAGGAGTTAAGGCACATCCCCATTGTTTATTCATTTGTAGGATGTTGATGTGCTCTTTAAGCTCATTTAGTTTATTTGATGTGGTCTAGTGGAGGGTTGAATAACTTTCAGCTCTTGCTCCAGGCTTTCTACAGATCTCAAAAGCAGGAAATAGATTACAGAAGTTAGGTTCCCCCCCCCCAATCTTCCATTCATGAGAGTCTGTGGTTAATGGCAGATGAAGATTTCTTGAGGCCCAAATACCATTTAGACCTCTCCTTCCTTCTCTCTCTTTTCACATACTAACCTAAAATATATTCTAAGGTTTGCTTCCTATTCCCAGATAAAAACAAATATGTCACCTAAAGAGGATCTGCTGTTATGACCTATAAAATTTGACATACCATTTTCCATTCAGTTACGATTTCAATTCTAGCGATCATGGACAATTCCAGACAACCTCTTTATTGAGCATTAATCCTGATTAGTTTGTAAGGAGTCTAGATGACATTGCATCAAACAAAGTGTTATCCTACACTTTCCAGCTTGGAGGGGAAGTGGGTTTGTTGCACAAAACATCCCAATCAACTTAAATTACCCTGAATTTGCCAATACATAACTGAATCCCACCTGAAAATTGTGACACTCTGCCATCTGATTTAACTGTTACGCTTTAGTCTTGCAGGAAGACATTTTTGTTCTTTTCCTTTTTTGGCATCTATATTATTCTGCATTGTATTTGAATACTTTATTACTACTTTGTAATGGTGCTGGAGGAGACTCTTGGGAGTCCCATGGACTGCAAGAAGATCAAACCTATCCATTCTTAAGGAAATCAGCCCTGAGTGCTCACTGGAAGGACAGATCCTGAAGCTGAGGCTCCAATACTTTGGCCACTTCATGAGAAGAGAAGACTCCCTGGAAAAGACCCTGGTGTTGGGAAAGATGGAGGGCACAAGGAGAAGGGGACAACAGAGGACAAGATGGTTGGACAGTGTTCTTGAAGCTACCAACATGAGTCTGACCAAACTGTGGAAGGCAGTGTAAGACAGGAGTGCCTGGCGTGCTCTGGTCCACGGGGTCACGAAGAGTCGGACACGACTAAACAACAACAAAATGCAACATTATAATTTCTTTTGTCCTGTATTGTGATGACATATGGTTATTTAAAAATAATAATAAATCTTGAACTTGGCTGGATAATCATCCCAACCCACAAGCATGATCTATACCTGGATGTTTTGCTTGACCCATTCACCTGTTTGTAAAGGGGTAAGGGACAGAATCAAACAGATTATTGGTGCTCTCACAGCTGGCAGAGAGACAGTCTAGTTGGCAGCTGCACATTGATCTTTGCGCATAGAAGCACATAGAGCTTTACTGCATATGGGCATATTTGGAGGTACGCCAACACTTAAAAAGGCATTTCAGATTCTGGTCTCTGCCAAGAATTTCTGTAGTTTTGCAATCACACTTTTCTATTCTATTTTTTTTTTTAAATGTTTCTGTCTCTTTCCCAGTTGCTGCATGAATGACCCACACACATAAGACAGGGAATTGACAGAGTGTGGAGGCAAAACACTGAAAAAAATGTAAATGACTAAGCCTGAAGTGCTGTAAAATACCAAAGTAAACAAACACAAAGGAAGAGCAGGCGATCCCCTTCTCATCTTTCTCAATTATGAGGGTGCTAGGGAGTTATCTGTATAAGTTAAAATAATTCAGACAGGTGTTTTTATTTATTTATTTGTAGCTAGCGTCTGTTCCTGCATCACACTCTCTAAGACTGCAGTAATCTGAACAGGGTACTAAAATAAAACATTATGGCAAATGCACTGAGTTTATAGACTCCAGTAATTTTACTGTAGAGAACATTTTGAATGACAATGATTTTCTCTCCCCAGCCCTTTCTATTCTGAGATGCTTCTTAATACTTCATATTATTCCAATAGGGAGGAGAACACTGAACCAGGAAGGTAATAATATACTTGATAGCACTACCACACCTATATGACTTAGGCTACAATCCTGCCCCACTTACCTGGGAATAAGCCCCATTGAACTCAGTAGGACTTACTGCTGAGCAAAACATGATTAGGATTGCTCAGTCATTCCATACATTTGCAATGAAATGACTGAAGTAAACTGCTTGATCCACATGCTCCTTTATGTATAGCTTCTGCTTCAGACAGTCTGTCCAGATAAGTGATTACAATAACACAATGAAGGACTGGCAGACTTTGGGCTCACAAATTTCAGGGGTGCCCTGTGCAACCCCCCCACCCACCTACCCACGCTCCATTCTACATCATTGTTGTGGCTCCCCCTGCAGTGTGGTGCCCAGTGCAGCTACCGGCTGCAAACATGTTCACAATGGAAGCCTAATTAGTATTTCAGGGTCGATCCATCTTCACCTGGAGAAAGCGTCTTTCTCTATACAGTGGTACCTCGAGTTACAAATGCCTCAGGTTACAAACGCTTCAGGTTACAAACTCCGCTAACCTGGAAGAGTTACCTCGAGTTGAGAACTTTGCCCCAGGATGAGAAGAGAAATTGTGTGCTGGTGGCGCAGTGGCAGCAAGAGGCCCCATTAGCGAAAGCGCGCCTCTAGTTAAGAACAGTTTTAGCTTAAAAACGGACCTCCGGAACGAATTAAGTTCGTAACTAGAGGTACCACTGTAAAAGAGCCAATGCATTGAACAGCATAGCCAAATTTGCAAGAAGGTCCACTTCTATTTGGTCCTGTAGACTTCAAAGGGGAAGTGTGGTGCTGCTACCCAAAATGCCCTGCTCCCAGTAGAGGCCGGTACCACGGCGAGAAATAAAAGGCACACAGCAGGGCTCCTTTTAAGGATCCCATGGTCAGGGAGGTCAACAGAGGAAGCTTTTCTCTGAGTTACCATTTAGGACAAAAACTGGACTTTTAATTCACCCCAGCTTTTCAGAAGTACAGAGATGAAAGAATGTCTGAGGGGATGTCATAGGACTTTTGTGAGCTGGCTCCACCCTTCATGCATTCAGCTGCCATGGCCCTCACTGATGTGAAGGGGCTCAATGCATGTAGTGATAAGTACGCAGCAGCAACCATTGCCCACAGACACAAACACACACACTTTTTGTAATGACGTTCTACACATGTACTAATGTATGCACACAAAACTCTTCTATGCGCTGCTGCTGGGCCAGGAACCTCCTCACCTGGGGAGCTTGACACATGTCATGCTGTTTTACATGCTGGCTGAATTTGGTCACCAGAGGGCGGAGGGCATGACTACCCTACTCATTCTTTCAGTGTGTGTGTGTGTGTGTGTGTGTGTGTGTGTGTGTGTGTGTGTGTGTAGAGAGAGAGGTTATCTGCAGCCACACCCCATTATAGTTGGCAAAGGACCATATACCTGTAATCACACTGCAAAATTCAGAGAAGTGTGAGTTTCTAAAGTTAGGTGTGGTTCAATTTGTTTTATTTTGGAAAATGCAAATTAGGTAGAGTCACCTTTAAATTCAAACTGAATCCAATTTCTCCCTGTCCCTATCTGGGTGAAGTCTGGAGTTTCATATTGCTGTTCTGTGTTGTTTATGAGAATAAACATCCTTGCCTCGTTTCCTGGATGCTGTTTCCGCTAAATCTTCCATTGCATCCTCCTTATATAGTGATTGCTTACTGAATATAATGAGAATTTCAATCTATGCCTAGTAACTTTGTAAAAAAAAACCTGACACACCAATTCATGAAGAAACACAACATTTCTTCAGAATTCTGCTTTGCTTTCTGTGATGTGAGGCACAGCTAGTCATCTTTTAATAGTTACACTAAAAATACCCAGGTCAGGGATCATCAACCATTCGTGATGGAAGAACCTAGCTTACTAACTGCATTGGGAATGACTAACATACAAAAGCAAATATTCTTCATAATGCCCCCAGCTTAGTCAGTTGCCGGTGATTAACATTTCGTCACAAACATTAGCTTTCATTTAGAATAGTTCTCAGGACCATGAATATCACTGAATTTGTGAAGTTTGAATTTGAAATGTTGAAGAATTTGAGTTAGAAAACACAAATTAGATAGCCAAAATTAGAAAGTTTGCAGTGCAGAAGGCAACTTTTTCTTTAGAAATATACAGAGGTCTCAGGATAACTTGGTTGTTGAAGCAGGACTGAAGAGAAACAGGAAACTGTTCTGGACTCCTTCCTGTCCAGGATGATCCAACAGCCAACCCAAATGGACTGTCAGTCCATGGCCAGGGCATGAGGATACCAAGCTACCTGTGCAGAGGCTGCAAGGAGCTATTCAGCAATTCATCATATGGGGCAGGCTGACACCAACCCAAATGCTCCTAGCAGATCCTAAGAGTACTGAAAGAAAATGGGGATGGCTTGACATGAAACCAGGACCTGGGAGTCCTTGCCTGCTGCCCAGCTATCCTGCAAGCATCATACCCTTGGTACCTAGTTTTGGAAGATCTCTCTACAACCAGAGCATGCCATTTCAGTGCTTCAGTAACTATGTACACTTTCAGCCTCTGAAAACAAGCTGGAAGCTTTTGAGTTTTAAGAGTGTTCCTCTTCATTTTAGAAGGAACGCTATAATAGCCCGTGCCTTCTTAAGTAGGAAAGGATAGATAGAATTTGTTTTTGTATGGTTTACAATGAAATTTCTGGTACACTTTTAGTGAGAAATCAGGTCACTTCTATCTGTTCTCAGGCACCTTCCTCTTCTTTCATTCCTTTGCATTGTCTGTTCCTTTAATTGCCCTTGGCTAGGGCTCCACATTGAACCAGCTGCCAGCTGTACTTTGAAAACAAAGAAGAGAAGAAGCCACCATATTAAGCTGTTTCCTCCCTCTATCTCTAAAGAAAATGGTTTACATGTCATGTAAGAAATTCATCGCATGCGTAACCCCACTGATGCCAATGGGATCACACCAAGAATCAACTTGGCCCTCCAAGTCTGTTGTGCAATACTTTCAGATCCACAGTGCTGGGATGAGTAAATGACTGCCAGATGTGAGCAAGAACCCTTGTTCGCTCTCTTTGGAGGCCTGCGCACAAATTCTCATACGCAGTTTGTTAGCGACCTCAGTGATTAGCATATATATAGCTGCTACTTTAGAGCAATTCTGCAGAAAACGGTTTATAAAGCATCTTGCCAAAAAACAACAACAACACGAAAAGAATGACACAAGAAAGACAGCAGTTACAGCTAATTTTATTGCTCTGAATTCTGCTGCAAGCTTTATATTTTCTAAGGGCCAAGCTACATATTATGCACAGCTGCACATGATTGGTCTCCCAACAGGTTTTGGGGTCAGAATAATCCTCTGAAAATGCAGCCTCAGGAGAGCTGTAAATATGACCATAGCAGTACCTATCGGTGAGGAAGAGTTTGGTAAATAGGGTTCTCCTTATTTTTCCTGTGGGACAGCAGCTGGGGCACTTTTGGTTGCAAATTTGGCTATGTAGGGTAACACCTTTTTCTAGTACCACTGCTCTTGAAAATGATGTGTAGTTTGGTTCTTAGAAAGCCCTACCAAGTTCACATATTTTGAATTTTATTAGCAGGGAAAATGATGAGTGCCTCAAGTGAGGAGAGCAGGCCACAAACCATTTCCTACCTGGAGGAAAGATAGCTCATATCAACACTAAAGACACCAAGCACACAAATGTTTCTGAACTCTTCAGCTTCCCAGGGGAGTGGTTTGAAGAAGCATCTTCCTGTCTGCCACAGCTTCTGTTTCTGTTCATATTGGACTGTTTCAACATGTTTGTAGATCTAGGCTTAAAATAATACATGGACCTGCCACTGTGGTGTCTATTTTAGCTCTGAGTAATTTGACACCACCTTTACAAGTTCTAAGCAGACCTCTGTCCCAGACCCACTAGTTCTTCTTTTTAAACTGGAGATGCCAAAACCGAACCTAGAGCTTTCTAAATGCAAAGCATGCACACTCCACCATTGGGCCATCTTCTCTTCTGAATAGCTCTTGGCCTTTGTTATATCTGCATTACATATCTTCCAGCAGCTCCTTTCTTGGATCTCTCGTCATAAATCCTGCTGTTAAAATCAGACACACATACAGTTTCTACATGACTTCAGCAGATGCCACTGTCATGTCTAGGTTGGGTCTCTGAGATCACAGTACAGTGGTACCTCAGTTTACAGATGCTTCAGGTTATAGACGCTTCAGGTTACAGACTCCGCTAACCCATAAATAGTAGCTTGGGTTAAGAACTTTGCTTCAGGATGAGAACAGAAATTGCGCGATGGTGGCAGTGGGAGGCCCCATTAGCTAAAATGGTACCTCAGGTTAAGAACAGTTTCAGGTTAAGAACGGACTTCCAGAACGAATTAAGTTCTTAACCCGAGGTACCACATGGTGGATTGCATTTTTGGTTGCTTAACTTAGCAGACTGATTGTCATGGTGATGAAAAGGTGGGATGTGATAGAGATATAATGTTATGAATGGAAATAATGCTCTTATTAGATAATTTCCCTTTATGTTAAATGTATCAGGAAAAGTATACTTTTTTAAAAAGTGTGTGGAGTATATAGTGTATGGAGACCCATAGTATTGGGGGTTCTTTAATTCCCACCCTCATTCCAAACACCAGTCCACACACACACACACACACCTTTATGCCACATCACAAGATGTTTGTCAGATTCCCTCAGATTTCAAAAACAACTTGCAGTTTAGTACGTGGAGTCATAGTAATAGGGAGCTCATTTCTTGTATCAATTCTAATCCCATATTTTAATATCCAGAAATACCTTAATTCCCACCACTGCCTAATATCCTTTCCTATATCTGGTACGAAGCCATAGCAGAATTCAGAAATACTGAATACAGAAGCAGTATACGTAAAAAAATTACGCCTTCTGTCGCAAGCAACAAAGATGTTCTGTCCTGTGTCCAATACCATAAACTACGAATCCTGCCAATTAGACACAGGCTTCTGTGCACCTGACACCACTAGATCCACTGCTGGCCAGGGAGAGATCTGTGGCAATTTGTTTTTTTTTTATAAGATTTTATTATTTTCTAATAAGACAAAAGAAAAACATAACATAAACACCACTATTAACAATACAAAACAATACAAAAATACAATACATAAACACAGCACAAAAATACAATCAAACAATTACAATAAAAAGAAACATATACAAACCTTTAAACTAACACTTATCCTCTTACTTTCCTTGGTACTATCTTCTCTATTTTAGGGGACTTCCCCCATTCCCTCCACTGTCTTCAAAATCATGTATATCTCCTAGGTAGCTTTGTATCTTATTCTATTCACATTTGCTCAATTTTTAATGTGCTTTACTTTACTTAATCATATACCTAATCACATATAAATCTTGACTTAAACACCAAATCTTAACATATTTTTTAACAAATAAATCTTTCACACAAAAATATCTTCCTAACAATTTTATCTAATATAAACCTACTAAAGCCGCTATTCTATTTGATTCTGCTCAAATATTCAATTTTACTGATTTAACTAAATAGTCTTTAAATTTCTTCCAATCCCGTGACACCTTCTCCTCCCTCTGGTCCCGGATTCTGGCGGTCAGTTCTGCGAGTTCCATATACTCCATCATCTTCATCTGCCATTCTTCCACCGTTGGTATCTCTTCGCCTTTCCATGTTCTTGCCAATAGGATTCTAGCTGCTGTTGTGGCATACATAAAAAACACTCTATCCTGACTGGGTATCTCTTCATTTGTTATGCTCAGAAGAAATGCCTCTGGTTTCTTACAAAAGGTAACTTTCATTACCTTCTTAAGTTCGTTATAAATCTTATCCCAGAAAGCATTTACCGCTGGGCACAACCACCACATATGAAAAAAGGTACCTTTCGCATGTTTACATTTCCAACACACATCTGACATTTTGGTATTCATCTTAGCTATCTTAACTGGTGTCAAATACCATCTGTAAACCATTTTCATTATATTTTCTCTTAAGCTATGACAAGCAGTGAATTTGATACCTTTCTGCCACAATCTCTCCCAGTCATCCATCATGATATTGTGTCCTACATCTTTCGCCCAATCTATCATTGACGATTTAACCAGTTCATCTTTCGTATGCCACTCTAGCAAAAGATTATACATTTTGGAAAGGTTCAGATCTGTGGCAATTTGAGCTGGGGTGCAATGTAGCATCCAATAATCCTTCTGGAGGAAGGAATCATGTGTCACCAGAGAACTGGCCCTGTGCCACTGTCTGATATAGAGCTCTCAGGTCTCCTGCATCCCCTTAGTTTGAGCAGATTGTTACTATGGGAGGCCTCTAGGTTATTCTTCTGTACTGCTAATCAATTGGTAGATGCCTGCCTGATTATCTCCCTCAGGGTACTTGACTACCTGATACGACCTTTGGATTTCTGTGTTGCCAAAGGTGATTGGCTTCCTTTTGTTCATTGGTTTGGAGTGTTAGCAACATTGGAAGATGCCCTATATCTTGCTGTTTGTCCATCTAGCCCACTGTAGTTTTTTCTGACTGCCAGTAACTCCATGGGGCCTCGGATAGAGGTCCTTCACATCACCTGCCTCCTCCCTTCCTGATCCCTTTTTTAACTAGAGATATCAAGGGACCTTTTGCATGTAGTTTGTGCTCTACCAATGAGTTGTGGTCCCCTATCTTATTCCATCTGCAGCTCTTAAAATCATCCATGTCTTTCTTACTGCGTTTGATAGTGCAATAGCCTAAAATTTGTCCCTGGTAGGAATAATGGACTGATCCATCATATCTTCTTGCCATCACATCATTTTCAGTTGATGTGCTAGAAGACAATTTTTTTTCTACAGGAAAGAAGGAAACAGAACATGGAAAATCTGGACTTTAATCTTACCTCTAATCTGGATTCACCACTTGGCTATAAACAAATCATTTCACTCCACTCATGGTTCTCTATTTACATATAGAAATAAACTATCCCTTTTCATTTTGAAAGGTACAAAGATGGAAAGAATTACACTAATGCTACTACTATTCTGAGAATCACGTCCCTAATTTTGTGTTCAACTTTTGCAAATCAACCCTTATTCAGATTGTCATCATGCCAGCTTGTATTGATTTCTGTGTAACTTGGTCTTTTAAGGATGGGTTAAAAATAGCCGTATGTGAGTAAGAACATCCATATTCAGGACATAATTTACTGCTCAATAAGAGAATTGTGCATGAGGTGTGGGGGCAGTTACATGACGAGTCATTCTCTTTGGGTCAAGTAACAGCTGGTTTCAAGTGAAGATTCAAATATCGGTTCATTATCTTGCCAAAAGGCTATCAGCCCTGGAGGTGGTTTCTTTTCTGGCGAAGGGTAAAAGGCCAAACAATAACCAAAACTATTTCCTAAAACACCCCTAAGCATATTATTGAGATTATATGGCTAGGGGACTTGTTTTATATTAAGGACTGGGAGTTTGTGGTCCTCCAAAAATTTCTTGGACTCTAACTCCCACCAGCCCCAGCCAGCATGGCCAATGGATACAGATGATAAGCCAGGATGATTCTGATCCACCAGCCCCCCACCCCTGTTTTACATAATTAGGCATAGAGGATGCTATTCCTAGGTCCTCAGTATTAATTTTGGTCACAGCCCCCCTTAACTGTGTGAGAAATCATTTTTCACCTCTTCTTCCACCACAATCACTGCTGGGGGTGGGGGAGCTGACAGAAACTGAGAAACATCCAGTTGAAAACATACTCTAGGGATGTAAGGGAGATGTTGAACTAGGCATGGAGAGTGCAAGGGCTCATGACTGAGAGGCCAAAGTACCATAAGCTAAAATGCACATACCAAAGATATTTGAAAGAACACTGTATCTAAGTCTTTATACACTAATGCTACTAAAATGATAAATTGCAGTGGTTGGCCTTAAAGGAGAACACAGATTAAAGTGGGCATAATGGAAACCTGGTGGAATGAAGAAAAGCAGTGGGACATACAGTGGTACCTCTGGTTACTAACTTAATTCGTTCTGGAGGTCCGTTCTTAAGCTGAAACCGTTCTTATCCTGAGGTGCGCTTTGGCTAATGGGGCCGCCTCCAGTGCGCAATTTTCGTTCACATCTTGGGGCAAAGTTCGCAACCAGAAGCAGCTACTTCTGGGTTAGTGGAGCTCATATCCTGAAGCATTCATAACCAGAAGCGTTCGTAACCAGAGGTACCACTGTAGTTATCTCTGGATACCAACTATAGGAAGAACAGGAAGAGTGTACTGGAGGTGGTGTCATTCTGTGTGACAGAGAGTCCACCAAATGGCAGATTCCCCCACAGAATCAATGTCAATAGTGATACTGGACCTTACATAAAATTTAGTTATGGGTCAGTAACCATAGTACTACACACACGTACACAAATTCATTTACAAATCCAACATAGTAACATCTGACTTCAAAAGAGGAAACTTCCCCCAAACAAAGGAATTTGTAAAAAGGAAGTAGAAAGACAAAGTCAAGAGGGTCCAATCTTAAACAATTTAGTTGTTTAATACCATAATATTTGAAGTTCAACTTGAAGATCAAGAAAGTTACTATCAGGGCAAGAGGATGCCAGCATGGTTAAGGAAAAAGAGCCGGAAACGCAGGCAGTTAGAACTTTAGATGACAAAGGAGACAAAGGTGTGTTAAAAGAGGATAAGGAGATTGCAGAGGAACTGAATTCTTTGTGTCTGACTTCACAGTGGAAGATATAGGACACATTGCCATGCCTGAACTAATGTTCACAGGAATGTAGTCTGAAGAACTGAGGCAAATCAAAACGATCAAGTAGATGAAGAGACTCGCCTATGAGGAAAGGTTACAACAGTTGAGAGTTTTTGTTTTTTTTTTTATAAGATTTTATTATTTTCCATGAAACATAACAAAACAACAATAAACAATACATGCATAAACACAATAAAACATAATACACAATCAACAATACAAAAATACAACAAAACCATATAACCAAACAAAATTATACAAACCTTACTGAATACTTATCTCTGTTTCTAGACTTGTTTTAACTTCTTAGGGGGACTTCCCCTGGTCCCTCCTCTGTCTTCAAAAACGTTGTATACTTTTTAGGTAGCTTCATTTCTTTTGTCATTAGCTTATACTCAATATTCTAATATTCTTTAAATTTATCTAAACCAAAATATTCCTTAACATATATTCTACATCTTGTTATCTTCTTATACAAATATATCTATCCAACCAAAAAATATCTTCTTAAACAATTGTATCTCTACTTATACTACTAAAGCCAATTCTTTTATAAATTCCTGCACAAACATTCAAACATTCATTTTAACATGATTAACTAAATAGTCTTTAAATTTCTTCCAATCTTGCGACACCTTCTCCTCCCTCTGGTTTCGGACTCTGGCGGTAAGGTCTGCAAGCTCCATGTACTCCATCAGTTTCATCTGCCATTCTTCAATTGTCGGTATCTCTTCACCCTTCCAAGCTCTTGCCAATAAAATTCTAGCAGCTGTTGTGGCATACATAAAAAACACTCTATCCTGACTGGGTATCTCCTCATTGGTCATGCTCAAGAGAAAAGCCTCTGGTTTCTTACAAAAGGTAATTTTCATTACCTTCTTAAGCTCATTATAGATCTTATCCCAGAAGGCCCTTACCCCCGAACATGACCACCACATGTGATAAAAGGTACCTTTTGACGATTTACATTTCCAACACACATCCGACATTTTAGAGTTCATTCTAGCTAACTTAACTGGTGTCAGATACCATCTGTATAACATTTTCATTACATTTTCTCTTAAACTATTGCAAGCAGTAAAATTAATATCTTTCCTCCACAATCTCTCCCAGTCATCCATCATAATATTATGACCAACATCTTTTGCCCAATCTATCATTGTTGATTTAACCATCTCATCTTTAGTATGCCACTCTAGCAATAAATTGTACATCTTGGAAAGGTTTTTTGAGTTCGATTCGATCAGTTCTGTTTCCAGTTTTGATTTCTCCACCTGAAAACCAACTTTTTTATCTAGTTTAAAAGTTTCATGTACCTGATGATATTGCAACCAGTCAGGGACTTGACTTTTGACTTGATCATAGCTTTTCAGCTTAAATGAGTCCCCTTCCTGTTGCAATATATCCATGTATCGCAACCATCTAGCAGACATATTTGGTCTCTTATAGGCTCAACAGTTGAGAGTTTTTGGTTTAGAAGAAAGGTGAGCAAGAAGTGTATAAAATTATGTGGGCTGTTGAGAGAGAGAGAGAGAGAGAGAGAGAAGTTTTTCGTTCTCTCTCAAAATACTGGAGTTCAGGGAAATCCCATGAAGTTGAATGCTGGAAAATTAAGAAAAAGCGAAGAGAAAGTCCTTCTTCATTCAGTGTATAGTTAGTCCATAGAAGGCACAACCACAAGAACTAGTGATGGCCACCAATGTTAATAATAATAATAATAATAATAATAATAATAATAATAATAATAATAATTTTAAAGCATGGCTTTATAAGAGGATTAGATGGGGGGAAATCATGTCTATCAATGGCTACTATCCATGATGGCTACGTTCTATCTCCACTGTCAGAAGCAGTAAGCCCCAAATAATATTTTCTGGAAATCGATAGTGGGAAGGACACTTTTGAACTCAGCCATTTGGGCATAGGCATTTGGTAAGCAAGACAGGTGTTTATTGTGTGATTGATACCCCCCATGTATGCTTTTTTTTGCCGTGCCCACATGGAGTCATTGCATCGCTGTATTCCACTCCCCAATTTAATGCAGATTTACCCTTTGCAGGAAAAATCCAATAAAAAAAAACTATTGGCAATGATCCATTTACAATATTAAGGCCCTTTATAGCAGCATCCTAAATATTTAGCATAGTCAAAAAATGATACTCACTTTACCACAGCTGACACCTCTTATTTATTTGTTGTTGGGTTGTTGCGGTGGGTTTTTTTTAATAGAATTTCTAGTTTGCCACATGGCTCAATTAATTTCTCTCTGTCAAAGTTCACCATGAAATCAAGAGTGATTCAAGAAAAGTATTTTCTGTGTTAAAAGGTGGGCAGACAGACCGTGCAGTCTTTCATGGACCTCAAAAGTTTTAAACTGGGCCAACTTGCATAACTCTTCAGATTCCATGGAAATATACCAATATCACATCAGCACACCATATGCCATCAGTGCTCCCAGCTACGTACGTGACACCACAGATTTTCTGAGAAAAATACAATCTTTGAATAACCTTCCTAACAATACTATTCTAGTCACTATGGATGTGGAATCTCTGTATACCAACATCCCACACAACGATGGTTTACAAGCTATTAGGAACACCATTTCAGATAAAACCACAGCGGACTTTGCTACCAAACTCTGTCATTTTGTCCTTACCCACAACAACTTCAAATTTGGTGAGGATCTGTTCCTTCAGATCAGCGGCACAGCAATGGGCACCCGCATGGCCCCACAGTATGCCAACATCTTCATGGCAGATTTAGAACAACGTTTCCTGAACTCCTACCCACTCAAACCTCTCTTGTACCTGCGTTACATTGACGATATTTTTATTATCTGGACACATGGCCAACAGACCCTGGACACCTTCCACCAGACATTCAATGACTTTCACCCCACCATCAACCTAACAATGAACCAATCTATGCAAGAAATACACTTTTTGGACACTACTATAAAAATACAGGATGGACACATAGACACCACCTTATACCGTAAACCAACTGACCGACAAACATATCTACATGCTTCTAGCTACCATCCCAAACACACCAAACAATCCATAGTATATAGCCAGGCCCTACGTTACAGCCGCATCTGTTCCAACTCTACAGACAGAGACTCTCACCTAAGAGATCTACAGCAAACCTTTTTAGAACTAAAATATCCACCTGATGAAGTTAAACAACAGATCAACAGAGCCAGACTGATACCCAGAGAGAACTTGCTGCAAGACAGACCCAAAAAAGAAAATAACAGAACACCACTAGTAATCACATACAACTCCCAAATTAAAACAGTACAACGCATCATCAGAGATCTACAACCTCTCCTAGACAATGACAGTTCTCTTTCTCAAGCTCTGGGAGGAAGACCCTACATCGCCTACAGACAGCCACCCAATCTCAAACAGCTCCTCACCCACAATATTACTACAACAGGACTCAACATGGACACTGGTACCAGAGCCTGCAATAAACCCAGATGCCAACTTTGCTGCCACATAAGAAGAAGAAGAAGAAGAGTTTGGATTTGATATCCCGCTTTTCACTACCCGAAGGAGTCTCAAAGCGGCTAACATTCTCCTTTCCCTTCCTCCCCCACAACAAACACTCTGTGAGGTGAGTGGGGCTGAGAGACTTCAGAGAAGTGTGACTAGCCCAAGGTCACCCAGCAGCTGCATGTGGAGGAGTGCAGAAACGAACCCGGTTCCCCAGATTACGAGTCTGCCGCTCTTAACCACTACACCAAACTGGCTCTCTGAAACCCGGACAACACCATTACTGGTCCCAACAACATCAAACATACCATCTCAGGACTATTTAATTGCTCATCTTCCAACATTGTGTATGCAATCAAATGCCAACAGTGCCCTTCAGCTCTCTATATTGGACAAACAGGCCAAACCCTACGCCAAAGGATAAATGGACATAAATCTGATATCAGGAATCACAAGACAGAGAAACCAGTAGGAGAACACTTCAATCTCCCAGGACATTCTATAAAAGATCTCAAAGTAGCTGTCTTAATACAAAGAAATTTCAGAAATAGACTGGAAAGAGAAGTGGCTGAATTACAACTAATCACCAAACTTAAAACCACGGAGAAACCTGGTCTGAACAAAGACATTGGATTCTTATCTCATTATACATAACAAAGCTATCTTTAGCCATCTCACCTCTTGCCTTTCCCTGCAAGACTAATTACAGCCGTTAAGAGTCGTCAACAGGTTTTCCACACCTATCAGCTGATCACCCATTCCCACCACCCTTCTGAGCAATACCCCTCCCCACTCCCTCACTATATTTAAGGATCTGGTGACTTCTGTTTCAGTGTATCTGAAGAAGTGTGCATGCACACGAAAGCTCATACCAAGAACAAACTCAGTTGGTCTCTAAGGTGCTACTAGAAAGAATTTTCGATTTTGTTTTGACTATGGCAGACCAACACGGCTACCCACCTGTAACATCAGCACACTAGTTTATTTTAAATCCAAATTACTCACTGCTTTCAGCATTCTCTCGCTGATACCTCCTCTTCTTATTTCTGCTACTCATTTCCTGCAGTTGTAGCTTTTATGAAGAATCTTTTCCTGGTATTTCTGCTTTTCCACTCCAAAATCATTTCATCTGCCAGTATATGCTGCTTTAAAACAATGTTTCATGGATCAGATCCTTCCACATGCAACTTTTCCCACATGGCAGACTGAAGACAGCTAGGTACAAATCATTTTCAGAAACACACACCTGTAATGAATTATCACTGTATACAAGAAAAATCAAGACTTCACACACTCGGGATTAGACCGAAATATTTGTTGATACAAGAATCTCTTTGTAAAGCAAGAGTTGTGCACTAGGTTTCTTGGGCCCAACCACTCCATTGGTGATGTACCTCTTAGGATGCTCTGGTCTAGAAAGCTGATGGATTCTTGAATAGCAGGGAATTTCCAGATGGCATTGCTAATGCTTCTGTTGAAGGCTAGTCACTGTGTGGGAGACAGAGCAATCTTAGGTAGATGACAAAATTGTTCCTCATACCCTTTTCTACTGAATTGACTTAATTAATTTCCTTGGTTTGCTGGGTGGCAGGAGAAATAAGCAGTTTGGGAGGCAGCTTGAATGCAAATGGTGACAAATTCAGAGTGAATTAAACCAACCGTGTGTGGGGATTATGGCGGGGGGGGGGGGAGTTTCATGAAACTGTCACCTGGCTTGCCTTTCTTGCCGTTTCCACACTTTCACAATTCAGAAGTTAAAATCATTCCGGGGAGTCCCAGCCACGGTGACTGCCCTTTCTTTTCTTTTCCAGCAGAATGTACAGTGAGGACTTCCTGGTGATGCTCTGACATCACATATTATTGCCATGAGGAAGCCAATCAGAGGGCGGGGTAACACTTCCTGTACTCACACTGCTATCGGGAACAAAAATGTGGTGGTGATGAGAAAACTTCATGTTCCTACACCGGGGGGGGGGGGGAGCATAGAACTGTAGAATTGTAGACTTGGAAGGGACCACAAGGGTCATCTAGTCCAACTCCTGCAGTACAGGAATATTTTGCCCATTGTGGGGCTTGAACCCACGACCCTGAGATTAAGAATCTTATGCTCCACCAACTGAACTAATAGCAAGCAACTGAGATGTGTACAGTACTTCAAAAATATTTCAGGACAATGCAGGGTTCAGCGAACATTTTCAGCAGGGGGGCGGTCGCCAAAGAAGAAGACATGAAACAGTAAACATCAGTTGCTTCGGATTCCCTGGAAATCATATATTTTTGTCCAGGCCACACCTGATCCTGTTTCTGTTTGTTATTGGACTGTATTTTTATTTGTTTAAATTTGCTGAATTCCTGTTTTTATATGCTTTTATACTACTGTTTTACAAGTTTTGTGTTGTTTTTGTTTTAATTATATCATTTATTGTTCTCATGTTGTATACTGCATAGAGGTTTTTTTTTGTTTTAATCTTAAATTAGTGTAGAATGACATAAATAAATAAATAAATAAATAAATAAATAAATAAATACTACCATATCTTCCAACCCTCGTTAAATCCAATCTTGCCAGTTTCCAAGGCATGCAGCTTTAAGATGGTAAGGGAGGAGGGACTCTCTTGTTGTCCCGAACCAAATGGTGACTAAATATAGTATCAATGCTCTCCAGGATATGGCCACAATAACAGATTACTTAAAATGGTTTTCAGTTATTCACTGCCCAATATCATGCTTCTAACAAAATGCGGAAGTCTAAAATATCTCTATAATTATGGTAAACACAGACAACAATCACTGAAATTGTAGAGTACTACTTGCTTTCCCTAACCTACGAGCTTTATATAGAAAGCTAAATTAAATAGTTCTGTCCCTCGTGTGTAATTAGATATGTACTACATTCCAGGTGTTGGTAGATTATAGGGAGTTTTCTTTTGCTGGGGGCCAAATTCTAATTTATTTCCTTTTTCAGTTGGTACTGGTTTGTTGCATTTTGAGCAGAAGAATACAGGCTCTCTTGTACACATTTACAGGATAGGAAACCCCAATGATTTAAACAAAACCAATTTCAACACAATGTGTTGTGGACCATAGCAAAAGTTTATACTTCTTCCTGAAAGGCATTATAAGGAAAAGCATTGGAAGTTCCCTGCTTGAAGGTCTCATAAACCTCATTTTTACAGTGTCACTTTTTCATCACTTGACATTCAAAACAGGATTTTTTGAGATTGCACCAAGGGGGGGGGAATCCCATTAGTTGAAGCCAAGACATCACTTAGTTCAAATAACTCACGCTAAGAACCTAGTGTTATGTGGTATCAAAACTCACGAGAACTCCCTGCTTTCACACATCTTTCAGTTCTGCTTAAGCTGAGATATGGCCAAATTAGGTATTTTGCTTTGTTTGTACTTTCATTTTTTAAAAATTAAAAGCTTAAAGGCAAAGTTACATAATACACAGTGTTTATTAATTTATAAGATTGCTTGACCACCTTTTACTAGAAGGTGAATGCAACAACAGAACATACAATTATAAAAACAGATTCCAATCACAAAACATGTAAAATCGTTCCGAATGGAACAGAACAATATAAATTGAGCAAAGTAGAGCAAAACTAAATACCCTAACTCTCAAAGGCAAAAGCCATAAAATGCAGGTGCATTCTGTGATTATTGAGCATTTTAATAGGTTGGACACAGAAGGAATAATTCCAGGTCAATGAACTATTATTATTATTATTGTCAATTTATTTTGCCACACACGTCATTCTCTTTCAGTGAGACTAACCTCTTCCCTTCATCACAATGACAATCTTGGAGACAAGATGCCCTTGGAGATCAAAATACCATGTTTACATAGAATTGTTTCTGGGTGTCTTAACCATCCATCAAGGCTGACCTAAGACATTTTGTTGCCTAAGGAAAAAGACAGGATGGTATCCTCCCTGCATTCCAGGACTTGCAGTTGGACTCTTACTTCAATACTGGTGATAAGGCAGCATACTGCACTACACCTGAGGACAGCAGGTTAGGAGAGACATAGGGCAGGCCTTGTGGCATCCACAGCACTTCCTTCAACCCCTCACCATTTCTCCTCACCAGTACCACCACCACCTGCTATTTGAGGCGGCCACCTCACTCTGCCTAATGGTAGACCTGGCTCTGCAATTCATAGTAAGGGTTATAATTCCAGTCTTTTGCCTTGGTTTTGCACCTTTAGTTAGTTACTTCCTCTCTAACCGCCAATCTTGCCTCTGGGATTTATTATTTTCAGCCTGACTCGTTGCTCCCTGTCTTCATGGCCGGTTGAGCCATCTTTACATTTGCCCACTTTCTGGCAACCATCCTAGTTTGCCAAAGGTCATGAATGAGTTTCATAAAACATTTAGATTAAGAATCCACATCTCTTGCAGCCACTGTGGTGAACATGAAACAGTCATCATTATTTTGCAGATGTAAGGAAGTCTACTTTGCTTTAGTTTTAAACAAAACCAGATTGCACCACGCATTTCCGGAGCCAGTCATCAAGCACTTTATAAATTTTACAAATTCTTGTTCCTTGCATGGTTCACAAAGATTTACTGGTCTTCATATTAAATCAAACTCTTGTCCCTCTGTAAATCCCATTTAGATGTTGGAAGGATACAAGACCTCAGCATCAAACTCTGTTATAGCAGATAGCTTTAGGATATTGGTTCTGAAGGCGACATCGGAGAGGGTGTAGTCTATCAACAGTGGGAAGAAACTGAACTATAGCACTTGTCTCAGAGAAATTTATTAGTAAGTGCAAAAGGAAAACTGCCTATTACAAGTCAAAGAAATACACACTCTTGAGCCTCAAAAAAGTAGCATTTTAAATTCACAAACTACAGTAGAAAGTTATTTTGCATACATGAGTATTCATATATTTTATCTAAAACCTGATGACGACAACTTCTGACAGCCACTTTTCACATATTTAAGTCAAACTAAGTCTTCTGACTGGGACTTATATAGTCATTTAAATCACAGTCAGAAGATTCATTCAGCCCTCATTGCTATGCTGCACTACGTGTATAAGCCAATATTGAGACCATGTTAACTCGCTGTGTAATACTGAAGACTAGCTACTAGTAAGAGCATTGATTTTTTTCCCCCTAAGGAAAAATTAGTGCAGAAAGGTTCCAGTGTTCTGTCTTGGGTCCTCTCACTTCTATATAGAACAGGAGTGTGCAACTGGATCCTGCTGGACAGCCTGATCCAGAACTGGCAAACTCTGTGTGGGCCACTTTGGGTGGGGCAAGATCAGCCTGCTCATGAGGTAGAGTGAAGCAGCCATCTTAGGCAGTACAATCCCTCAGTGCTGGGGCTTTTGCGGCTGCCATTTACCACCACCGCATGACTTCGGGGGGGGGGCTGCACCTTCCCATTTCTGCTAAGTCAGTTTTCCATTTGTTTAGGAGCTGCTACATTTCCAAACAACAGCAGCAACAACAATTTTATTATTTATACCCTGTCCATCTGGCTAGGTTTCCCCAGCCACTCTGGGCAGCTTACAGAATATATAAAACACAATAAAGCATTAAACATTAAAAACAGAGCACTGTAGCCATGTGAGAAGGGCCTCATAGTTGACTGGGGATTTGAAGCCAGGTCTCTCTGTCCGATCCTCTGTCCACTTCACCACACCATTTCTCCACACTGGGTCCAACTGCACAAGATACCAGAAAGTCCCTTTGCCTGAGGGTTTGAGCCTGATCTCAGGTACCACCTCCAAGAACTTCAGGCTGTCACTGTAGCCTTGCGCCAAGCACAGTTTCCACAGCTTGACCTTATGCTCCTTACACACCAGGGCCTCCAGCTTATCCAGACGCAAACCTAAAGGAAACTCAAGCAGTTTATTTTGTGCCTGTGAAAATGAAAGTCTGATTCCCCATTAAATATTTCTGCAATTCTGGGCTAGAACAAGTGTTGTGTCACTGGTACTTTGGAAACCTCACGTTTCTCATGATGAGAGCAAGAGTTTCTCCTGTGGCTCAAGTACATTCCACTCTACACCACTTCGGGGATTTTTTTTTTAAAAAAGTTGAAGTCTGGGTCTTTCCCTGCCCATGCCTAATAATCTCAGACATAAGAGGAACTCTGTGGGAAAGAGACCAAGGGTGCTTTTAGCCCAGCATCCTGTTTCCAGCAAAAGCCAGACACATTATTCTGGGAAGCCCAAAAAGCAGTGCATGAAGGCTACAGTCGTTCCCCATTGTCTCTGCCCCCTTCCTCCCCCCCCCCACCGCCGCCGCCACAACTACCAACTCAGACCACACAGGCAACTGGCATTCAGCAACATACTGCCTCAGAACCTAACACTAGGACCATTAATTATTATCTGTACCAAAAGGATAATATAAAGGTCTGAAAAGATACCTATGCACCACAAGGGATGAATACATAGTGAGGGAAAGGGTCAAGGGTGTCGGGTTGCCAGGGGGCAAGGACGATCCCCCAGGCATAACGCAGGAATGTTTCCAGCCTGTCTCCCCCATCAGCGATGAGCATGCAGCTTTCCAGCTTTCCTGACATCGTACTATGACCCGGGCCTTGCAGACACCGGGCACATATTCAGATAGCTTGCAGAGTAGAAAACGCAGACAGACTAAGGCAGAGGTGTGTGCTACAAACTAATTTTATTACTAAGTATAAGGCAGGCTTAAGCACTATGTGGACCGAGAACTCCCAGAAGTGCAAGCTGGATTTCGAAGGGGCAGAGGAACCAGAAACCAAGTTGCAAACATGCGCTGGATTATGGAGAAAGCTAGAGAGTTCCAGAAAAACATTTACTTCTGCTTCATTGACTACGCAAAAGCTTTTGACTGTGTCGACCACAGCAAACTATGGCAAGTTCTTAAAGAAATGGGAGTGCCTGATTACTTCATCTGTCTCCTGAGAAATCTCTATGTGGGACAAGAAGCTACAGTTAGAACTGGATATGGAATAACTGATTGGTTCAAAATTGGGAAAGGAGTACGACAAGGCTGTATATTGTCTCCCTGCTTATTTAACTTATATGCAAAATTCATCATGCGAAAGGCTGGACTGGATGAATCCCAAACTGGAATTAAGATTGCCGGAAGAAATATCAACAACCTCAGATATGCTGATGATACAACCTTGATGGCAGAAAGTGAGGAGGAATTAAAGAACCTTTTAATGAGGGTGAAAGAGGAGAGCACAAAATATGGTCTGAAGCTCAACATTAAAAATACTAAGATCATGGCCACTGGTCCCATCACTTCCTGGCAAATAGAAGGGGAAGAAATGGAGGCAGTGAGAGACTTTACTTTCTTGGGCTCCATGATCACTGCAGATGGTGACAGCAGTCACGAAACTAGAAGATGCCTGCTTCTTGGGAGAAAAGCAATGACAAACCTAGACAGCATCTTAAAAAGCAGAGACATCACCTTGCCGACTAAGGTCCGTATAGTTAAAACTATGGTTTCCCCAGTAGTAATGTATGGAAGTGAGAGCTGGACCGTAAAGAAGGCTGATCGCCAAAGAATTGATGCTTTTGAATTATGGTGCTAGAGGAGACTCTTGAGAATCCCATGGACTGCAAGAAGATCAAACCTATCCATTCTTAAAGAAATCAGCCCTGAGTGCTCACTGGAAGGACAGATCCTGAAGCTGAGGGTCCAATACTTTGGCCACCTTATGAGAAGAGAAGACTCCCTGGGAAAAACCCTGATGTTGGGAAGGATGGAGGGCACAAGGAGAAGGGGGCGACAGAGGACGAGGTGGTTGGACAGTGTTCTCGAAGCTACCAACATGAGTGACGAAACTGTGGGAGGCAGTGGAAGACAGGAGTGCCTGGCGTGCTCTGGTCCATGGGGTCATGAAGAGTCGGACACAACTAAATGACTAAACAACAAATAAGGCAGAACAAAAGAAAACATGTCTCCTCTCACTGGGAGAAGTCCAAAGCAGAAAAAAAAAACCGGAAACTGAGTACAGCAAAACATCCACTCCGGCGATTCCAACAATCCGTGGAATGCATAAACGCAGTCTTGTGACTGCACAGTGAGAGGAATAGAAACCTAACAAAGGGAACCACAAATGCATACCTTCCAAGTGCTCTGGAAAAAAAATGGAACATCCCGGTGGCCATTTTGGGTGCCACGATCTCGTGCGATCTCACGCTGTGCTCTCACCCCAACAAAAGCGGTTTTTCGGGGCTGTAATCTTGTGTGGAACCCAAACACGACCCGCTCAGGAGCGCATCCTGGAAGACATGTGTCCTAGTTTGGGTTTGGAAAAAGTTGGATGGTATGCAAGTGACTCTGCCAGTCATGTGAAGGGAGGTGGAGAGATGGTGTTGGATCCTGACCTAATGCTGAAATCCTTTATCCGGTTTTCTGGGAGTAAGCACCATTAAACTCAATGGGACTTACATTTAAGTAGGCATAAATGGCTTTGTGCTCTTAAGTTAGTTTCCACTAAAATTCATGGGATTTAAGTGAAGTCACGACTAACTTGTCCCAAAGATATCAATGGGATCTGATTTCAGCTAGCTCACCCTGGACCCAACCCATGATATTTCTTCGCACCCGATTCGCTCAGTTGGTATGCGAACAAGAAACATTTATATGCAAGCAGGCCAGATAAGGTATTCATGAAAGGATTGGCCAGATTGTATGCTGACTGTGGTGAACGTAACCTAGAAACAGACAATTGCTGGTGTAATATTATCCATGAACCTCTACTTTTTCTGCCCCAACACCATGAATGTCTTCACCCTATACTGATTGGACTTTGAGAGCTAATTCACCCAACTGCCTTTGATACCACAACTAAAATCCTCAACCATTAGCCTGGTTGTGTGCTAATAGATATCAAAGGTCTGCTCTCAGTGACAGACAAGCTGGAAATACAAGCCTAGCCCTTAGCAGTACCAAGCCAACAAGCTGAACTGGACATTTGAATTGCTATTATCCTTTGCTCATGAAAGTCATCCAACTTGGCCCTAGGAACATTTCCAAGCAAGTCTCTTTCTTTGCAGATGCCAAACTCTAATGGAGCTAGCTGGCTTAAAAAAAAATAAAGGACAAACATGACCCCAGATTAAGGTGTTTTCTTTCACCTCACCAATCAAAAATGTTTCTCTACCAATAATACTGAATTAATATATGATTTATACATTTTTCCTTTCTCACCTTAAATATGCTAAATTATTCTAGTTTGGAAAAGGAACCCATAGAGAAGAGCTAGTAAAATTGTTTCATGGTTTCAGTTTTACTTATTGGTTCAGGAAATGTGAATTGGGTGGGTTGAAAAAGTGAACTGAGCAAATTTCTCCCCCATCTGTACTCATGGGGTACGATTGACTTACCTTAGTGCCCTAGAAGATCTGACAGTAAACTGCAGTCCTTCAATTTCATAGTGGCAGGTCCTGAAGAGGACAGCACTCAATCTGGAATTCTACAACGACCGCAAGCAAATTTTGAGGTGCCATTATCTGCTTACAAGTGGGGAAAGAAAACTCTGTCCTCTTCTGGATTTGTCATTTTTTATAATTGAATACATAGTTGCTGAATGCATCCAGGTAGACTTTTGACTACCATGCTGAAAATACACATTACAGTCACTCGTTTGCATCCAAACATTGTGACCATTCTGATATAGCTTCAGTATCTTAAATCCTTTGATCTTTTGTGTCCAACTTTATAATGTTATAAAGTCCAACTTTATAATGTTCAATCACTTTTTCTTGACTTCCTTTATCCACTAGCAGAGAAAAACAGAAAGAGCTATCCTAAGATCGCCGAAGAATTGATGCTTTTGAATTATGGTGCTGGAGGAGACTCTTGAGAGTTCCATGAACTGCAAAAAGATCAAACTTATCCATCCTTAAAGAAATCAGCCCTGAGTGCTCACTGGAAGGGCAGATCCTGAAGTTGAGGCTCCAGTACTTTGGCCACCTCATGAGAAGAGAAGACTCCCTAGAAAAGACCCTGATGTTGGGAAAGATGGAGGGCACAAGGAGAAGGGGATGACAGAGGATGAGATGGTTGGACAGTGTTCTCGAAGCAACTGGTATGAGTTTGGCCAAACTGCGGGAGGCAGTGGAGGATAGGTGTGCCTGGCGTGCTCTGGTCCATGGGGTCACGAAGAGTCGGACACGACTGAACAACAACAAAGATCTCTCACACCCTCATTCTAAATGTAATAATTACTTGGACGTTGATCCCAGAGATGTCAGTGGAATTCACTTCTAAGGAAATGTACCTAAAATTTCCTCAGATTATTTCAGCACCAGAATTCAGTTTCTGCTATTGAGGCATAATATGTTATTTCTGTCTTTTCTTCATATTTAACTTCCAGCCAGCACAACTAATGGCAGGGGCTAAGTTTTATTTTCTGTGAGTATACCATGAGTCTTTACCTACCAATTTCTTGGGTATTTTTTGAGAGATGCATGAAGGTACAGACACCACAGGTGGCCATAGACATCATGTTCCTTCTCGCATCCAAACTTAACCTTCTGTATTCAGATACGTGAATGAGAGGAAGTAGGCTTGATCAGCTGCTGCCTCTTCTGCATAGGAAGGAAAATGTCTCTATGTGAGCGTGCAGATGAGCACACATAGGGGCCATAAACTACTTTGCTCTATCCTGTCTAGAAAACTTTGGCCCCCAAAGGCATAATTCCGTTTCCATTTTGGCAACAGCACTCGAGATGCATGTACATTGAAGCCAGGCTTCCACTTTAGGGAGCAGAAGGGAACAGGATTTGTCATCTGAAGGGCCAGAATGACTAAAACACCATAAAATCAGAGGGAAAGTTAAAAATAGAAGTTTCTTCTCTGGAACAGCAGCAGCAGCAGCAGCAGCAGCAGCAAATAATTAAGGTTATAAGCCTGCACACACTTTTGCATTCGTAAATTATATCCATTAACTGAGAAGGGACTTATCTGTGAGTAACAACTATGCCCAAGATGTTTGTGCATTAAGCACCTTTATTTGGAAACGGACTTTGGTGAAAATGATTTGGAAGTAGGAGCAAAACGCAACAAGGCAGACAAAAAAGAGATGTTTATTAGTCCAACACATTTTGGACTCTACCGGTCCTTCTTCAGAGAAATTCGGGGGGAAATACAGATTTAACCTTTAGCATAGGCAAAATGTTTTGCTACAGCAAAATAAAAGGCAAGGCAGCACATTTCCTACTTCCAGTTCCTTTTTGGAGTTCCCATTTTTGTTGCATGTCCACTGAAAATGAGAGAACTTAACATCCTGACCCTATTGTGATTAACAACAGAAGCACAGCTTGCTGTGCTATAAGCCTTGTAGGACACTCACCAAGAATAAGCAAGAAGCTTTTCACAGATCTCACAAAAAAAAATTATTTAGGACGTAGCTTAGGAGAAAGCATTATTAATACCCTTCACAATTACAGAGTTGTAAGGCTGACATTCACTTTATCTTTTCTCCTTTTGTTCTTATTTTGCTCATTTGCTATCCAACTCCTCCCCAAAGAATAATTTGCTGCCATTTCCTTTTTCAAAATTAGGAGCACAAATGAGGGGACAGGATGGAAGAGGTTCTATAATGACAGTAGAGACAGTGGTGGAGGAAGTGGGGCGCGGTGGGTGCGGGTCACCCCAGGTGTCATCACTGGGGGAGGGGTGAAAAAATGTGAGGTTGGTTTTTAAAAAAAAAAAAATGGGTTCACAAAACTTTTTAGTTCAGTCAAGAAATGTAACGAAATACAGCTGGCACTGGGCGCCACACCGCGGGGAATGGGGCCTGCAGTGTCCCCGAGCCACGTGTCTCTCCTGGGAGTGATGTGGTGGCTTGGGCGCCTGCAGGCTCTGCGCTGCCTGAAACAGCAGCATGGGACTTTCGTCTGCCCTCCACCTCTCCCTCAGCCGCCCTACAGCTGAGGGGGAGGCGGCAGAGTGGCTCCATGCCGTGCCCCCCGCCCCCATGGGTGACTTACCCCGCCACTGGCTGCAGGATGCGCACACTGCACTGGGCACCCGAGCGGCTAGCTACTCCGCTGAGTAGGGAGACCCTTCAACCCTTGCAGAGAAACCCTGGGAAGCAAAATAAGGATTGCAGTTGGCACGCCAATCTAACCTGGTGAAAAGCACTTAAGGCCAACAACTCTGCTTAGGCTTAGCCCAACACAATCTTATCCTTCCCAAGGAAGGTTGCCTGATCAGTTCTCATCCAGCTGTCAGAAAACTCGCAATGACCTTCCTCTTTCGGGCGGCTTTTGGCGCTTCTATGACAGAAGCCACCCTTAAACCGTTCACTTCTTATTTAGCTAGTCTTAACTATTTAGTTGCTGTCATGTAAGTGTGTTGCTTTTTCAACATAGTTTCATGAGCTTGTGGTATTTTATTAATGGTTGTTCGCTGTGAGCATCTTTGAAAAGTTTGTGTCAGGTGAACCTACTGGGAAATGAAACAAATAAGGCAAGGTTACACTGATGCAGCTGGCTTTGTGGCTGCCAGTAACACCATTTGGGCTAAAACCTGGAGTGCATGTGAGTTGTGCCTATTAGTTTTGCTGCCCCTCTGAGACTAGGCCACGTTTTGAAAACGGGAGTATGATTCCTCCAAGTATTTTTTTTGGGGGGGGGTTAGTTGTGAGCGGGTGTTTCTGTATGGGAAAAGGTGCTGAATAATTTTTTTAAAAAACATCCAGGATGCTACAAAAAATTATTGCTTAGTAGTTTGGCCATCACCTTGGAAAATGGCCGGCAGTCTTGGAAAACAAAACATGTACCAAAGACTCACAAAACAGGAAGTGAAGTGGAATTCATTTATACTTCTGGTTTCCTGTTTCAGTGCTTACAGCAATGTGTGAAAACAGCCTTAAATGCATCACCCCCATTGTGCTACTGTGTGTCCTTGGCACATCCTTCTCTTGCCAATTCTGTGCTATGGGATAGCCTTGTGTCAGACTTCGGGGAATCGGATCCCTCCCCCAGTGGCAGTAAATAAGCAGATCAAACTGAAGGAGCGTTCTTGCCAGGTAAGTTCTTTAATGATCACAGCAAAAGACAAAGGAATGCATATCTCTCTTTAAAAATGGCATTGCTCCCAGTAAAGGTTTACCCCCTCCATCCCCATTAATCTATGTCACTCCTACATCGGGTAATCTGAGCTTGTTGCCGTTGCACTTTCTGTTCTAACACTTTCCAAGCCCTTCTAGTCTTAGGCGAAGGGGGGGGGCAGGTCAGGAATGCTGTCCAAGGACACTGAATCTGTCAACTCTCTCTCTCTCTCTTGGCATTTCCTCTTCTAGCTGTTCCTCATCCAGTATTTCCCAGCTTTTCCCCTCTGGACTATGCCCTTCTGCAAACCACTGTTCTAAATCAATACTGCCCTTGGGAAGGTTCGGAAAAAGGGGTGTGTGGCTCCTGCCATTCCTCCTCAGTCCAGTCCCTGACACTTTGCATGTTGCTACTAGGCCTTTTCTGGTAATAGTGGTTCTTGCCAGTATAGCAGAGAGGAACCACATTGCACCATCCTGGATCATCCTGGATGACAACAGCATGATTCCATATAGTGCTATGTTGTGCCAGTTCCCGGATCACATCGTGGACCCATACTTTCTTTCACATCCAGTTTATATATTTGTGGTATACGTGAGAAGCCAGGATTTTCAAAATGCCCTCTTAGAAACAGGCCACAAAGTCACTCTGACAAACTATTGGTCCATAATTGAACACAGCTTCCCAAAACAGTTGCTTATTTAGTACTAAACTTTTGATGACCCACTTAGAATGAAGTGGGGGGGGGCAGGGAAGCTATATTTAAAATGTCCCAGGTTTTCTGCCATAGCAAGGCAACAATTAGTATAGCCTTTCATTTCTAACTGATCTGAATGGAACTCATTACACAAGGCCGTATGCCATATAACAATGATCCTTCCTATCTCAAAGTTTTCAAGTGAGCTCAGTAAGATTTACTTCTACATAAGCATGCATTGTAGGGACGCAGGTGGCACTGTGGGTTAAACCACTGAGCCTAGGGCTTGCCGATCAGAAGGTCGGCGGTTTGAATCCCCGCAATGGGGTGAGCTCCCGTTGCTCAGTCCCTGCTCCTGCCAACCTAGCAGTTCAAAGCATGTCAAAGTGCAAGTAGATAAATAGGTACTGCTCTGGCGGGAAGGTAAATTGTGTTTCTGTGCGCTGCTCTGGTTCGCCAGAAGTGGCTTAGTCATGCTGGCCACATGACCCTGAAGCTGTACGCCGGCTTCCTCGGCCAATAAAGCAAGATGAGTGCCGCAACCCCAGAGTCGTCCGCGACTGGACCTAATGGTCAGGGGTACTTTAAGCATGCATTGTAGTTTCTATGCAAGTGGCAGTCTGTGGGTTTTTTTACTTACATTATTTATATTATATTACACTTATATCCCAAGGAGCTCAATGTAATGTACATGATTCCACCTCTTCCCATTTTATCCTTACAACAATGCGGTGAGATAGGTTATGATGAGAAACAGTGACTGGCCCAGGGTCAACCAAATTTACATCACAAAATCATAGAATTAAATGATTAAATGGTTGAGAGCTAAGCACATAGGTAGCTGCATAGTCACATTTCAACTTATATACTTTTTGTGTGTCTGTGCTCTGCTTTATTATTATTATTATTATTATTATTATTATTATTTACTAAATTTATTCATATCCCACCTTAATAAATCATTAAAACATTAAGCTTTAAACACATTTTGGATCCTACATCCACCATTGTTAATACATAGCTACTGCTCAGTTTCTGGACATTATTATGATTTCTACCCTGCCCATCTGGCTGGATTTCCCCACATAACAAGATGGGACTCCCTCAGTAGCTGGAGAAGACCATGGCAACCTGTACAGTCAGTCAGAGGTGACCATCTCATTTTGCCACCTGATAGCAAAATGGGCTTTTTGGGATGACTTCAAATAGTGGACTATGCAAACTTCCCTTTTCCTCTAATTGTCACTCAAGAGTCAGAATTAACATCCACTGATGACACATACGTGCTGGGGTGTGATTGTTAAGTACTTCAGGGGCTACAGTTTTGGCTGAGCCAGTGGGTGGGAAACTATTTTGAAGTAAAATCCTGAGGAATGGAGAATAAGAATGCTTCCAAAGAAGGGAAGAATCAGAAGACAGAAACCACAAGGAGGAACAGGAAATGAAACAAAAGCAGAGGAATAGCTGTGGCTACAAGAGGAGAGGCATATTTTAACACTCTTAAGTTCAGTCCCACAGTCCCACCATACATTTAAAGCACTGTGATACCACTTTAAACAATCACAGCTTCCCCTGAAGAATTCTGGGAGCTGTAGTTTGTTAAGGGTGCTGAAAGTTGTCAGGAGACCCTGATTTCCCTCCTGGGGCTACAGTTCAAAGGGTGGTTGAACACAGTGGCGGAGCTTCATGCTCCGGAACCAGGGGGCGGAGAGCAGGCAGGGGCGGGGCTGGCGCATGTTCTGGGGGTGTGGCGCGCCGCCTGTGTGGGCATGGCGCCCAGTGCGGGCAGGGGGCAGCCGTGATGGCACCCCACCGGGATCTCGCTGCTGGGGGCGGTGCACTCCCCCCGCACTCCTCTTCCTCCACCAGTGGATGAACCCTCTTCTCAGGGTATCATAGTGCTTTGAATGTATAGTGGGACTGTGGCCTGTGCTTAATACTCTTAATTGTCAAAACCAGCTTCAAACTCTAATGCCAAGGGTGCCCACAGACTCTCACTATTTTAGGGGAGGGAGTCAAGAAAATAGCAAAAAAAGAAAAAGAAAAAAGGATTGTACAATTGAAGTGCTCTGTCGCCCTGGTGCGCCGAACCTGCTTTTTGAGGTTAGAAAAGCAATAGGGAAATGCACCAAAAAGTGTGGGTGGGTGGACAGTTTTATACACAATATTAATTTCTGGTTTTGGTGAACCACTTGGAGCCTGTGGGCAGCCATGCATCACACACCCTGGCTAATATGGCCGCCACTGCTACCTCACCTTTTAAAGAAGCTAAGATCCACCATTTTGATTTCTGACAGATGTATTATATTGGCATTGTGGGAAATGTTAATGGTAGCTATATTAGAACACTGCTCCTGACCACCAAGACCCACCAGTAGATACTTTTGCAAAGGTCTCCTCATACCTGGAGCTAATCTTTTGCGCATGAACTTCAAAGCGCAAAACTGCCACATGGTAAAGAAATACCTGGTATCCAGCATTACACATAGTTGTGGCAACCAATGGCATGGAATTCCCCTTTGTTAATCATTTCAGTAAAAATGAGTCTTCTAATGAGGACGTTCTGAACAACAATGTTTATTCCAGCCAGGAAAATATATATTTGGAAGGGGGGGGGCACATGGATTTATCTTTCCTTAAATGAGGCAAGATGAGTATAAGTCCACTGAAAATGAGATCCAATAGTTATGTAAAATATAATGAATAGGAGACCCCCACAGAGGATGCGTAAACAAAATGCAAAAAGGTTTATGCTGGTATGGCCAGTCAGAAGAGACAATACACAAGTAACAACACTACTAGGGGGGAAAAACTGGGAAGGATAAATGCCATGTATCCCGGAATGTCAGTTTATGGAAATTTACAGCTTCTGTATTTGATAGATAAAGGCAAAACACGTTACTAATTACGCCATATTGCCTACATCTTTTTTTATATAAAAATCATACTATACTTTTTCTTGTGGCATCGTATGGTTCCAGCTTTTGATCTTTTCTGTTTACTCCTACCATGTCTTTGATCTAATCAGTTGCATATGTAGGCTTGCATGCATGTGCATATTATAATCTAACATGGGATCTCCAAAATGTGTCTTCTCCATGGGTAAGAAGATCAGGAGCACACTGGTAAATTTATCACTGCATTTTACTGCCTGTAGCAGCAAACAAGGGGTCAGTGGCCGTAGATTTTTGAAGTTTCGGCATTCCTCCTGTTTCGGCTTTCCTTGCCAGGCATTTCTTCTCGTTTTTTATTTACTTACTATCCTCTTTTTTTTGTACCCTTCATCTTTTACTTCAAGGGTGCCCTGGGCAGTTTACAATTGCACATAATCAAGAAAAGCACCATCCGAAAGGATTTTTTTTAAAAAAAGAAAAGAAAAGCAGCACTGATTTGATTAATTAATATACCAGTTAACTGCCAAGGTGGCTTCTAAGTACATTGCAAGTGTAAAACCAGTGAGAAAAAACCCACACATAATTAAAATGCACAGTGAAACAGTTTCATAAAAATGTTGAACTAAACAACCACAATTAAAAGCGAGAATAAAACAAGCCCATTAAAGCAGCACGACAATTAAATTGTTAAAGCAACATTTTAAAATAGATCAGCACAGTGTCTATTATTATTATTATTATTATTATTATTATTATTATTATTATTAAAAGTTTAAGTAAGCACAGGGTTGTCACTGCCCAGAGCGCGTGGAGGGAGTTGGGAGGGAGGGAAATGGGCGGAGTACGCATGCGCATTCAATTGCCTAACGGTGTCTGTGTCACCTAGGAGACTGCAGCTGCAGAGATAAGAAGGGTCGTTCCACTGTCTGGAGTAGTCACTTCCTAGTTCACATGGAAAAGCCATTTTCAATGGAGCCCAGTGATGGAAGCGAGCAGCTATATTGAGGCAGCGCCCCTAACAATTTTGCACCTGGGGCAATTGCCCCTATGCTCTCCCTCCACTACGCCACTGCAGGACATGGTTAGTAAGGAAATGCTTGTGGGCAGACTAGAATGCTAACATCAGAGCCAAGTCCAGATCTTAAACTCTAGTTAATCTTAGTTGGGCAGAGGAATCCAAGCCTCTTCCCAGCCCTGCCAAGCTCCCCTGGCCTCTGCAGTCAATCACTGTTTCCAACAGGGGAGCCCCACTACTCAAGAGCATCCCGATGCTTCTATACAAACAGTGGGCAGAAACTACTGGACTGCTGGACTAACTTCTGTTGCCTACGCTCTGGTCACATCTAGGTTGGATTCCTGCAATGTGTTATGCATGGGGCTGCCTCTGAAGATGGTTCGGAAACTTCAGCTGGTGCAGAATTCAAAGGCTAGATTGCTCACCAGAACAAGACGGTTCGAGCATATAACACCAATCCTGGCCTGACTGCACTGGCTGCCAGTTAGTTTTTGGTCCCAATTCAAAGCGCTGGTTTTGACCTGTAAAGCCTTACACGGCTCAGGACCTCAACACCATAAGGGCCACATCTCTCCATACAAACTGACCCGGACTCTATGCTTGTCATCTGAGGCCCTTCTCTGTGTATCCCTTCCCTGAGAGTTTTGAAGGGTGGCAACACAAGAACAGGCCTTTTCTATTGTGGCTCCCCGACTGCGGAATGCTTTCTCCAGAGAGGGAGGGATCCTGATGGTCATCTAGTGCTATTCCCTGCAATGCAGACCACTGTAGCTGGAGAGGTTTGTATTGTGCTCTGAGATTATGACGATGGCATTTGGGAGATACCAGATTCAGTCACTGTACAATTCACACGGCAAGAATCTTTGAGTCATTTCTGCCAGGTTATGAGTCCCCATCATGCTTCCCTGTGGAGTCATACAGAATCCATGCCTTCCCCTACAGTTTTCATTTCCCAAGTTATGCCTTCAGATTCTCACTAATCCTCCAGCCTCCTCCTACTTGTCATTCACGTAAAAAAAACCAAACCCAAAAATCTCAATGCATGCAAGCAAGTCTTAATGTTCTTCTTCAGATAAGTCAGTTTTCCTCACCGCCTACAGTAATCATCTCAGGAGTTTTCAGTTATTCAGACCAGATGGCGGACAGATGCACGGGTCTCAAAGACAAACACGACCATCTCTTTGGCTTGTCTACCTCCACACTTTCCTCAGTGCTTTCTACAAAAAAGGATGTCTGTTTCTTTATTTTAAGCATTTTTACCTTGCTTCTCATGAAAAGGTTCTTGGTACAGCTTGCCATCTAAAAGATGGGACACAAAATGGGAAAGCGGGGTGGAGGGGGAAGAGGCAAAAAGCAAACACAGGTGCCAGTTCTTAAAAGTTACAGAGTTTTAATAAAGACCAGATTGGATGGAAACAGTTTAGGGAGAAGAGGAGGAGCCAAATGGAGCTGGTGTCTCAGCATAACCAACAAAAAGGGCTGCTGTGCTGCTCCTGGGCTGGCACTTGAGGGTGGAAAGGAGATTGATGTACTGGGCCCAGTTTTAATAAATATCCAATAAATAGGTGCCAAATGTGCCTTGCTGGAACTGTTCATGTTTTGTTACATTAACATTACAACATGCTATAGTTGGGTGGTTTTCAATATTTTGGCTGCAACCCCATGCATGCTTACCTCTGAGTAAACCCCACTGAACACGGAATCTTATTTGTAGTGTAAAAAGTATGGGTGTGGGCCCCTCAGACAGGATAAAGACCACAGTGGGGGTGAGGGGTTGTCAATGTGTTAAATCTCTCCAAGCTCCATGCTAGGGTCATGTGATGTCCCCCTCCTGTCAGCTGTTCTTCAATTCACTCTTGTGTCCTAATCAGCATGCTGGAAGATGGTAAAATTTCTCCCCGAAGGTACACACTGGCTGTGTACACACCACAGTTTAGTGTGCATTCTTTGCTTTCTGAGAGGCAGAAAAGATGTGGGATGCTCCACGGTGGTACACACCGACTGTGACATCACCGTGGTACGGGAAAGGGCTTGGATACGAAGCAAAGCTTAGCACAGGTACAGACTGGGAATTAGCCATTTTAAAATGGTGGGTACAACCTCCTGCCTAAAGAATTCCTCCCTGCCAAAGGTTAAAGATGGGGACGGGGAAGAAGATGGGGTAGTCGGAAGGATGCCAAACTTTCTGCACAACTGAAACCACTCCAACCACTCATATTAATTAACAGCACGTGGTTGGTTCACATGCAAAGGACAACACAGAAAGCTATCATGTCTGAAAAATCCAATAGTACAGGGGCAGAAGCAGTAGAATAACTACAGGTTGGGGCATGTGTTGTGTGCCTCAAGAGCAAGGAAGAAGAAGTGATGGGGTGGGGGTCACAAATGTGGTTAAATGAGAAAAAAAAATCTAGTTTTAGAAAGTATCAAGAAATATACAAGAGCATTCCAGCCTAGTAGATGCCTGCCAATTGTAGGTCAGAGGTCAAACTGGCCCACATTTTAAGAGTCTTTTTCTGACCATGAATGCTGAGAAGCTGTGCAGGCATATGTCTACTTTGCAATAATGTGCAGCGTTTGCTAAAGACTAGAGCTGAAGATAGATTTCCTTACCAACAAGGTTCAAATGACATAGCCTTGAAAATACATAACTGAATTGTCTATTTCCCTGACGAGCGGGAGCCCTGGCTGTAACCTCCACATTCACTTGACGCTGACAGCGTTTGTTGCATAAACCACGAGCTAAGTGAAAAGCAGCAGGGATGTACCCCACTTCGGAACATTGGTCATAGGTCTTCTGTATCAGATGTGCAACAGACCATTGTTTTAGGCTGGCAGTCAAGGATCTCTTCTTGTTGCAAGACTTTTGTGGGTGAGCTGAGAGTTTGTTTGGACCCTGGGTGAAGACACAGAGGTTGAGAAGGAGCGTGTATCTGAAGGGAAATGATACTGATTTATATCTATTAGTAGCTTCATATTGATGTAACATTTTTATATGTAACTGTGTATTTTTGTAATATTTTGTTTGCTGCCTGTTGTTGCTTCAGTTTTTTGTACACCGCTTAGAGATACTTTTTAACATTTTAAGAGGTACAGAAATTATATAATCAAATCATCAAAATTTCTCCCAGCCCACCAGATTGTGCAATACCTTATAGCAAAATCCGGAATCCATAAGCTTAAATAATGGATGAAAGAAGAGAACCGGCTGTTTGATTTCTTTCCTCTCTGCCCCCACCCCACAAACCCGGTCTTTAAGCCTGACATTTTTGCGTTATATTTTACATGGGGTGCTCAAGACATTTTTGAAGATGCCGTCAGAATACAGATAATTACTAAGTTCATGTAAGGTGGGTAGGCTGGCACACACTAAACACTTAGCATTATGCAGCCAACCTTGAAAAGTGTTCCAAATCCATCAGTCATCATGGAAAAATTAGAAGCTTTTCTGGAAACCTGCCTTTCCAAATAGATCGTTTATACTTAATGGACTCCATAATTCTGCATTAAGTATGAAGGATTTTGGTGTGCAGATTTCTTCAGCATGTTTTTGGTAGTGTGGAACAAGTCAAAACAACTAGCTGCTTCATAGAACAACATTAGTCAAGACACAGAAGCATTACTCATTATCAACATTACAAGACATCCTCTTTAATCAACCCGCCAGTATATTGCAAAGTGTGAGGCTCCGAAAGAAGAAGAAGAAGAAGAGTTTGGATTTGATATCCCGCTTTTCACTACCCGAAGGAGTCTCAAAGCGGCTAACATTCTCCTTTCCCTTCCTCCCCCACAACAAACACTCTGTGAGGTGAGTGGGGCTGAGAGACTTCAGAGAAGTGTGACTGGCCCAAGGTCACCCAGCAGCTGCATGTGGAGGAGTGGAGACTCGAACCCGGTTCCCCAGATTACGAGTCTACCGCTCTTAACCACTACACCACACTGGCTCCCATACCGCAGTGTTGGCACTATTAATATCCTTCTACTTTTTGTGCTATACTTATTACTTAGTTTAAAACTTGATACACCACCTTTTGAGGAAAGCTCTCAAGAGTTCATGTTTTAGTCCCAAAGAAAATAAGACTAGAGTTCATTATATTTCATACAATGCTATTCATTCACAAATGGCTGAAGAATTGTGGAGAAAGGCAAGATCTTTCAAATCTTGCATTGGACCTATGGGGACCCAGTGTGTTTACTTTTAATTGGACACTGGAATTGGGGGTAGAATCTTAGTAGACAGCAGCTCAGCTGACCTCATTGCTGGTTATGAAGGGGCCCCTGTTATAGCTTAAGTTTCAAGGTCCCAAAAATGCACGTCTGCCACTGGGGCCACCTGACATCCTAATGTCAGGTGTGTGGCAAGTGAGCAGCCCACCCGCCTGTCAAACTTGGACCACAAGTGTTGGTGGAGATAATCTCTCCTGTTAGCCATATCTTTTCCCACCCTTGGTTTAAGCCATCCATGCCACTTGAAGCAAATATAATGAGTGACATTACTCTCAAATAGATCAGCATGGACCCCAAACACTGTCCCATAATGTGCTCTTGATATTCCCTTAGTTAGAGCTACTTTCTCCATGGACATAGGAAGCTGCCTTTTGCAGCATCAGACTGTTGGTCCATCTATTTCAGCACAGTCGTACCTCAGAAGTGGAATGGCATCCGTTCCGGAAGTCCGTTCAACTACTGAAACATTTGGAAACCAAAGCATTGCTTCTGATTGGCTGCAGGAAGCTCCTGCAGCCAATCGGAAGCCACAGAACCCCTGTCAGATGTTTGGCTTCCAAAAGAATGTTCGAAAACCAGAACACTCACTTCTGGTTTTCAATCGTTCAGGAGCCGGAACGTTCAACTTCCAAGGCGTTCTGGAGCCGAGGTAGGAGTATATTTGCACTGACAAGCAATGGCTCTCCACAATTTCAGGGAAGAGTGTTTCCCAGGCATACCTGGAGATGCCAGGGATTGAACTTGAGACCTTCTGCATATAAGGCAGATGTTCTACTGCTGATGCTCTACCTATCCCTTCAGCATACTTCAGAGGTCAGAAAAGCAGGTGCCTTTGCTTACAACAGAAAATTTCCTGGTCATATCAGCACCAGTGAGCACATGAAGGCCAATGAAGATGTTTGCTCTTTCCCTAGGGCCCAATCTATGAGACAGTGAGAGTGTGCTCTGCGAACATCTTTATGCACCAGCAACAGGAGGGCATTGGTGTCATATGCCCAACCATTCCGACGGAGAATTTTTATTGGCATCAATGGCGTAATGAATGTGTCAGCTTTCTCCTGTTTGTGTATCATCAACACAATCAGGAGGAAGTTGGCACCATCATTATTCTTCATCAGATGTTCAGTCTTCATCAGATATCTTCATCAGATGCCATGGCTGCAATCTGTTGCTGTTCCTGTCACAACCACAAACTCTCTGTCACTGTGTCTTGAGGACCACAGTAGAGACTTCTCAGCCAGATACATTGCTCATTCAACCTGTTTCAATAGTGCGCTTATTCCTCAGTTTTTCTTTTTTCAATCTACCTCCTGACCCTTCTTTTTAATGCAAATGTTAGTCACACGTGATCAGTTTTCTGAGTTGTATATGCCAGTGCAATTCCACCCAATGGTACAATCCATCTCTAAGAAGGTTCGGGTATTGGGATATATTGGACACCTGTTAGTTGCTTAGTAGTTTCCACCAGTTCTGATGTGGAGGAAGAGGAGAAATCTCAGGCTGAGGGGTTGAATGTGGATCTCCAAACTTCCCTGCCTGGCTCTAGGAACACCTTGCTGTTTGTCCTGGTCTGAGCCCTCCTTGAATTTGCTGCCAAGGAGTGTGGTGGAGTCTCCTTCTTTGGAGGTCTTTAAGCAGAGGCTTGACAGCCATCTGTCAGGCATGCTTTGATGGTGTTTCCTGCTTGGCAGGGGGTTGGACTGGATGGCCCTTGTGGTCTCTTCCAACTCTATGATTCTATGATTCTATGAATGCTTTTGCCTAGCTGGAATATGTGCTAATGCCTCTCGCTTGCTGGATGGAAGGTGAAGAATGAAGCCTCTGACTTCTGCATGGTGGGAATGTAGCCTATTCTATAAGAACTTGTGTCCACATGCATTTTGCGTCTGGTCCTGACCACCACTGGCATGAGGTCCTCAGCAGGTTGTCCATGAGGGAATGCAGACCTTGGGTTAAAAAATAGTTCTCTACTTGTGTCCTGGGGCAGGCATGGCTTTTGTTTGTGTGATGCAATAAGCCTGTTCCCATTTGCAATAAAGAAGGGCCTTAGGAAAGCTGAGGTGCCATACTTCCCAGGTACGCGTGGCTGACTTCACATTAACTAAATAAAAAAATTGGCTTCTTCTGAGGATCTGAAAACCCAGGCTCACTCGTACAGGAGAATGCAGTCTTTAAGGTAAGCCAAGTTGTTGAGGGCTCTATAGATCATAACTAGCACTTGGAACGGTGCCCAGAAATGGATTGGTAGAAGCCAGCTATGTTGCTGCAACACAGGAGTTTACTTGCAAGATCACCTTACCCCGTACATGCGCACTCAACCGCTTCAAACTGCAAAGCTGGCACTGTTACAGGTGCCACATAATATTCATTCAGCACTTATAAGAGACTGATCTTCTAGTGTGCCCAAGTTTTGGAACACACTGCCTATTGACATCAGGCAGGCTCCTTCATTGTACTCTTTTTGACGCCCGCTAGAAGCATCCTTTAACATGGTTTTAGCTTATTGCTTATTTTAATTATTTTTGGAATATTTTTAATACTTGTTTTTGAATAACTGTTTTGTTCTTTTGTTCTTTTCATTTTTTTTATTACAATCAAGCAGCAGATAAATGTTGTGAAATAAAACTAACAAACAAGCTTCCCGGTTCCAGTCAATAGTCTGGCTGCAGATTTAGAACCAAATAAAGTTTCTAGTTACTAAGGTTGACCCACCTAGAGCATGTTGCAGTAGGTCAAGCAAGATGTTGTTGAAGCGTGTACCACAGCTGTGCAGTTGCTGTCATCAAGGCAGGGCAGGGCAGAACTGTACAGCTTACCTGGCTTTGCTTACCTGGTCGCTGCTGGTTACTGAGAGGGGTGAGGTGGCAGGGAGGTCAGCATGGCGTGGCTGCAGCGGCAGAGCCAATCTGATGCTGAAACACGTCCCATGGTTTAGAACAGTGCTTCCCAAACTTGGGTCTCCAGCTCTTTCTGGACTACAATTCCCATCATCCCTGACCACTGGTCCTGCTAGCTATGGATGATGGGAGTTGTAGTCCAAAAAACAAACAAACCAGCCAGAGACCCAAGTTTGGGAAACAGTGGCTTAGAAGCACTCAGAATCACATTTTGGGTGCACGGTTAGTGGTGGCAAAACCTTTTAAGCTTCTGAGTAATGTAACCACTCTGGTGTTAATACCTGTCTCTGGATTCTACTAGCTTTTAATTACAGTATTTCAATATCGACTATGTAAGTGCATACTTGCCCACTAAATTTAACAGCCAGGTATAAGGCATAATTGAGCCTAGTGTGCGAGATTTTTAAAAAGGCTTTTTGCAGACATTTAAGAGATGAACGACTTAGCAATGGAAGAATTCCACCAAAAACAGAGCACCTTTCCAACCACATGTTCTGTGTTATACTTGTCTAAATTTCCTATTTAGAGTGAATAACTGGAAACACTCTGTCAGTATCCCCGATCACAACAGCTGTAGTATGTTTTTGAATGACCCACATTTCTCAAATAAGAATAGGCTGTTTGAATGAATCACCATAGTGTTATGTTAGGCCGAGCTGAAAAGAATTTTCACAAAAGTACAGAAAGCTTACACCTGAAGAGTGCTATTTTGCCAGAAAAATGACACCTGAACATAACTATTCTATATATTTGAAATCCAAGGAAATGTGAATTTGATACACTGAGTTAGTAATAAAAAATGCAGAAGTCCACAGGCAAACTGTGCCACACAATCCTATGCGTTTTTACTCAAAGTGTGTCCAGCTCTGTTCATTGTGGCTAACTCTCAATAGAAGTATGCACAAGATTGCAACTTTAGAGGCGTTTGGACTGCAGAAACTTGCACAGCAGTAGCTAGAGGAAAGAAATTCAAACTGAGCAACCAAGAGTCAAATTCCTGTTTAAGCGGGCTGCAAAGTTTAATCACTAGGTTAAACAGTAGGCTAAAACTTCAATTGATTAAATTGTGGATAATGATGCTTAAGTACCCGTTTCTGGGGTTAATACAGTTCTCATGTATTATGTAACAAGGGCAGGGCCGTCTCATCATAGGGGCTGGGTGGCGTGGTGCACCAGGGCACCAGGCCCCCCAGGGGCGCCCCCTCCCCAACCCGTGCCCGCCCCTATGGGCGGGCGGGCTGGCGCTCACGCGCCGGTGGGCGAGTTGGAAGCCGGCTGCCCTCCGGAGCCCCAGCTGGAGTGCTAAGAAGGGCGCGCAAAGCCCCGCGCCACTCCAGCGCCACGCCCCTCATCCCCCGCTCGCCTACCTCCCTCCCGTGCTGGCCGCCCCTCGGGGGATGAGGGGTGTGGCGCTGGAGCGGAGCAGGGCTTTGCGCGCCCTTCCCAGCACTCCAGCTGGGGCTCCGGAGGGCGGCTGGCTTGCAGCGCCACGCCCCTCATCCCCCGCTCGCCCACCCCCCTCCCGAGGGGCAGCCAGCGCGGGAGGGAGGTGGGCGGAGAGGCGGCCTACCGGGGGCGCCGGGGGATCGTCGCACCAGGGCGGCCGATCCCCTTAAGACGGCCCTGAACAAGGGGGACCTGAAACAAAATGTTGTGGTCACATTCACACCATACACCAAAATGACATGTAAACACCATGACCTCCTCCAAGAATCCTAAGAACTGTACAGTAGTTTGTTAAATGTGCTGTGAATTATAGCTCTGTGTGGCATAAATGACACTTTCCATGATTCTTTGGAAGAAGCTATGTGCTTTAAATGCTTCTACAATGTATGGTGTGGATGTCACTGCAATGTGAAGTACTCCCTGTTCAGAATGACAGCTACTATTTAATTCCCCCTTTTGCCTTGTTTTCAGGCACCACCACCAGCCAGCTTTCCACCGGTCAGAATTCCATGGCCACTGAGCATGCTCCCTCCCCACTTTGGAGCCCCTCCCCTCAATTATTTTGGGGAAGCTTCTGCAAACCACCACAGACTGGGGTCTGTTGACTCCTCCCTCTTCTGGGTGGATGTTGCTGTTTTAGCTAGATAAGCAACAACACTCGCAACCTAAACATCTGAAACACAGAGCATTAAAAATAAAGAGGGCTGTTTCTTCTAGCAGTAAGTGATTATTTTCATTTATAACTCTGTCAAGTCAATCTTTGCAATGTTTACTCGGAGGTAAGTCTCTATGTTCAGTCAGACCTACTCCTAGCGTGTTATTTTTGAAAAGACTCCGAACTGAGGCATTGGTGGAACACATTTTTTTTAAGGAAGACCTGGATCTAAAAGAACAAGAGAAAATGAATTAGTGTTGTTCCAAGGACTTTTGCACAAGCACCAGTGTGGAAGACTTCTTACAGCGCACATCCACAATGTGTCAGGGGCTGTGAATAAGGAAAATACAGACTGCAGCCATGTTAAGGACTTGAGAAAGTATTTTATCTCAGCATCTATAAAATGGGAGCAAATTATTTTGTAACATAGCACTGAGGATAGTGTTACATATGGGCTCAAACCCCTCTGAACTAAATGATCCTATGGAAGTGATAATAATAATGCAGATAAAACGAGTATTTGTTACTCGTTTGGCATAAACAGCTACAGTACATGGAACTGTGTCTTTTTCATTGACCCATAACACCTTATCCTATCCTCTGGATATTATTTTCTGAACAACTAGAGTAACTTTATAACAAAAAACAACAGCTTGCCAAACAGGTTGCATTCATTTTATTTAGAATAAATGAATTTGCAAATCCATTTAAGACTGTGGAGTATTTCTGCTGATAACATTTTCTGAGAAGCTCATAGCCCAGAGTTCCTGTCACACCATTGATGGCATGGATGGCTATTATTTTCAGTTTGCTGCAAAAAAAAAAAAAAAAAATGCTTCAAGGACCCCATTAGCTTTTGACAGCTTTGAATAGCCAGTGGTTTCGCTGGTTTCTTTTCATTTGACATTGTTAAACATTATTTAACATTGTCAGCCTGGTGTACAGATCCTGTCTCTAGTGGGCCTTAAGACTACCTTATTTTCTTCTCTCTCTCTCTCTCTCTCTCTCACTGGTTCAGAGGTTGTTGCTGTAATCACATTGGCTATGGGCCTAAAGCAAGCTGTGTAACTCAGTGACAGTTGCAATCCATACACTGGAAAAGGACAAAGAACCAATACATTTGAAAACTGCAACAATGAATGGAACTGGTGACAAGGGATTTTTATTTTAAAATTATTTTGCACAGATAGTTGAATGGAGAGTGACGGTTTAAACTATGCATTTAAAAATTACCCTTTTCATTAAGAACCAAGTTGCAATGACTGGGCACGTCTGGCTATTACTGCATTGCTATCAAGTTTAAATATACTTCAGTATTTGCCTTTTCCTGGCATGAGGAATGTAACTGTTGCACTTGACTAAGTCCTCTTTCAGTAAAGCACCAGGACAGGAAAAAACAACAACTCCTGATCAGCCAAACCTGCTTGACTTTAACATGTATACCTGAAGGCATGTTTTCAAATGACAAGTGATGTCTAATCACAAAAAAATCCTGTTATTTGTCTTATTTATACAGGACTGATTTTTTCGCCTTTGTTTTACATAAAGAATACACTTTTTAAAAATCGCACTAACAGCTTAGGCCATGGGTAGGCAAACTAAGGCCCGGGGGGCCGGATCCGGCCCAGTCGCCTTCTAAATCCGGCCCACGGATGGTCTGGGAATCAGCGTGTTTTTACATGAGTAGAATGTATCCTGTTATTTAAAATGCATCTCTGGGTTATTTGTGGGGCAAAGGAATTTGTTCATTCCCCCCCCCAAAAAAAATATATAGTCTGACCCCATTTCAGTGGGCTCAGGTACACCTAACTCTGCATAGGAGGATGCTGTAAAGAAAAACAGAAAGGGGGAAAATAAACTATGTCTACAATTCCAAAGCTTTCCAATATATCCAGCAGTAAAAAGAGTAATGTTTGAAACCATAAGTCAGCATTGCCCAAGCCAACAAATGGAAAGTTGAACAACATGTGTCAGAACTACAGCAGCACCAGCACATTCCTTTTATTAGGAGGGAAATTGTTTTAAGGAAGCCCCCTCTTCCTTAAAACATAAACGGAACAGGAAACTGAACAACAAAAATCTTCCCATTGCACTGCTGACGCAGCCCAGCAGGACATTAAAAAAGACAGCTTATTCAACTTTTGTCCGCCCCCCCCCCTTTTAAATTGGACATATCACCTAAGAGCATCTGGATTAAAACATGATACTTTTAAAGAAATGCTAATCTCAATGTCCTCAACACTTTGTCTGCAGCTGTTTAAGGCACAGGGGCAGGCCACAGCAGTTTTATCCTGGTCAGTTGGCAACCCAAGGTGGCAGCAGACATTGGTAGCACTGCTTCTATTTTTGTAGCATAGTTGCTGGGCTGTTCTCTCTTGACGCCCTTATCCCTTTAAATTGCAGCCCACATGGATTCCATGTGTCAAGCATGCTGATTCATCAAACATGACACTATCAGGTCATTCATTCTGGTAGAACCCTCAGACCAGTTCTATGCAAATTTGCTAAGGTGTTAATCCATCCTGGATTTGTTTCCAGGTATGTATGCAAAGGATTGATGATTATGTCAGATTGCCACTTTTTATTCATACAAATGACAGATACTTCTGCAGAAATCTTCCAGCAATACCAGATTTAGAGCAGTGTGGGTGATTCCCCCACACAGGGGGCACAAAATAGAAGAAGAAGAAGAAGAAGAAGAAGAAGAAGAAGAAGAAGAAGAAGAAGAAGAAGAAGAAGAAGAAGAACAACAACAACAACAACAACAACAACAACAACAACAACAACAACAGTATTATATGGGTACCTATTGAGAAGATCCATAAAAAAGCAACTGTACAAAAATGAATTATTGTGAAAATAACAAATATTTTGGGTGTGCCAATTTTTGTTGTCACTCAGGGCACAATATTATCAAAGTCTGTCCCTGCTTCCAGCCCCACAAATCGACCCAGTTACTGAGATGACCTGCTAACCCTCTTCTCTTCTCTTCTGGACGAGCCGTGAGCCAGCTGTTTTCCAGTAAGTGCCCATTTTGCATGGCTTGTTTGGGCTTTGAGAGGCGCTGGATGTCCTTAAGACGGCCCTGGTCTCATAGTCCCTTGCTATGTGTTGCAGGCTATGTGTGGCAGTATCATTTGTACCCACATGGATAAGAAATAAGTGGTAGTGGTCAGTGGGCTTTAAAAGACTTGGCAACTTCTCCATCACATCGTGAATCTTTGCACCTGGAAGACAGCACACCTCCTGTGACATCCTGTTTCCTCCACACACTACTGCCTCTGTTCCCCTCAGTAGGGAGTCACCTATCACCACCACTCGTCTTCTCCTCTTCTGGGGAGTAGCAGGAATCATTCTATGGGCTGTGCCTTCCAAAGGCTGCTTGGAGTGTTCTGAGATCTGCTTCTGTAGTTCTCGAGTCTTCCCCTCTTGTTTGTTGGAGCTTATTTGCTTATTTTGATATTGTTGGGATAAGTTACAAAGGCCGGAAACTTATGGTTTGAGTGCTTCCTACTCCTTCCTCCCAGTTTTTCTAATGTCATCACTACGGAAGGTAGCAAGTACATTACCACCATACTCATCCATGGTGAGTTGCCTTGGATTTGATGGTTAGATCAGCACATCCTTTTGCTATCACCATGCATTGTTTTAACAAAAAAGGGAATGTTTCTAAATATTTTGCAAATTTCTTTAAAGCTCGTCTCTCCCCCCCCCCCCCCCAATGTTAAAGCAATGGATATATAATTGCTTTTTCCCTCCTCCAATCTTGGTTATACCTTCTTCATGAAAAAAATAAAACAAACCCACATGTCATTTGTGACTTTATTAACGGTGTCCCTAAACAGCCTTCCTTATATAACAGTCCTCCCACCTTGCTACAGATGCATTGTTTCCCTCAAAGAACTGTCTCTGTAAATAGTTTTTCCCCAATTGCATGGATAGATGCATACATCTATCCTCATTCATTTCTCTTGATTTAAATACATCTTTATTGTGCAATAAAAGTTCCTAAATGGACATTTTCGGTTTTAGAAAACCTAAAAATCTTTAAATTATTTTAGTGGAGGCTTACAGACAAATAACAGGGAGTTCATGACGGATGAGTTTCCTAAATGTGAGGTACTGAAGGCACAATTGCCTTCCAAGAAATAAAAGTGGGAAGCATCTAAAGAAACTGGTGTGGCTGTGTAAGGAGCTTTCAGATGAGCGGAGATTTAAATGTGACATGTATAGGAAATAGAAGGCGCAAATCACAAAGGAATAATATAAATGAGTAGCCAACATGTGCATGGAGTTTTCTGCTCATCTCGTGCTTTCTAGGCATGGATCCAAACAGTTTTCCATTTGCCCTACTGGTTTGCCCAGGGATACCCGCTTTTTTCTGTGGAAAGTAATGCCCATCGACTCTACTTTGCTGCTCCAAGGTTTGGCTACTCTGCCAGTACAACCATTAAAAATATGAGGAGAGAGAAAAGCAGAAGACAAAGGTTCACCAAGAGATCCGTCATCGTACATCAGCCAGAGAATGAACAGTGGCAGACAGATTGCTCCCCGCACCATCCCTGACAGCAAGCAACATCGGAAGCCAAGTCAGATCACTGGTCCATTTAGCTCAGCATTGTCAACAATGACTAGCAGTCAATAGCTTCAGAGGAGTCTTTTCCTAGCTCTACTTGAAGATACCAGGGAATGAATCTAGGACTTTTCATATGCAAAATATGTGTTCAACCACTGACCTATACCCCACCTAGAAAGAACATACAGCCCTAACTGCCAAATGCAGGGTGGTGTGTTTTGGATGCTATGTTGAATATGTGTGCTTTTGGGGGGTGGGTGGGTTTCTCTCTTTCTTCCTTTCTTCCATACTTTCAATCAGTCTATAATCACTGGACTGAATGGTCAGTATAAATCCTTAAAACAAATAATTAAAAATTCCTTAAGTGCATGAATAGTGGCAGATAACTATGTAAACCAGGCATGGCCAAACTCGGCCCTCCAGATGTTTTAGGACTACAACTCCCATCATCCCTAGCTAACAGGACCCGTGGTCAGGGATGATGGGAATTGTAGTCCCAAAGACGGCTGGAGGGCCAAGTTTGGCCATGCCTGATGTAAACTATACTGAGCTGGAAGGGTGGGATAACACATATGAGACATTGTGGAAGACTCTGGATGACCGTGCAGTGCAAAATTTTTACAAGATATGTGTATTAAGCATTCCGGTTTTTACAGTCAGTGGGAGAGGCCCTCTAAAGGGAGTGGCAACTGAGGTGGGAGGAGTTGCCAGAATCATGGCACAGGAAGAAAAGTTTAAATCCACACATGCACCCCAGTAGTTCCTGATGCTAGTCCCCTCCTCTGTGTCTGCTGCTTCTGTTTGAAGTGATGCATTTAACCATCTGCTGCAAGAGTCTTATGTTCAGAGTTTGCCATGTCTGACATAGATGCTATTGCAAGTATTATTGGTTTTTTAATGCTTAGTCAAGATATTTCTGTTCTGGCAAGCTTTTGGCCTGCTGAGCTTAAGAATTGGGGGGGGGGGCTACTCTATGGTGTGATATTTTTTATCCTGGTAACTTTTAGTCTTTTATTTGATGATGATGATGATGATGATTGTTGTTGTTGTTCAGTCGTGTCCGACTCTTCGTGACCCCATGGACCAGAGCACGCCAGGCACGCCTATCTTTCACTGCCTCCCGCAGTTTGGCCAAACTCGTGCTAGTTACTTCAAGAACACTGCCCAAACATCTTATCCTCTGTCGTCCCCTTCTCCTTGTGCCCTCCATCTTTCCCAAAACCAGGGTCTTTTCCAGGGAGTCTTTTCTTCTCATGAGGTGGCCAAAGTACTGGAGCCTCAACTTCGGGATCTGTCCTTCCAGTGAGCACTCACGGCTGATTTCTTTAAGGATGGATAAGTTTGATCTTTTTGCAATCCATGGGACTCTCAAGAGTCTCCTCCTGCACCATAATTCAAAAGCATCTCCTTCATGGATCACTGCTCCTTCATGGATCGCTGCCTTGTTGTGGTGAAGGGGCTTGAATAACTCAGGGAAGCTATGAGCTATGCCATGCAGGGCCACCCAAGATGGACAGGTCATAGCAGAGAGTTTAGACTAAATGTGATCAACCTGGAGAAGGAACTGGCAAGCCACTCCAGTATCCCTGCCAAGAAAACTCCATGGACAATGATGATGATTAGGAAGTGCAATTTTTAATTTCTAGCAAGCCATCCTGAGTATTGTGATTGCAACCAAAGGGTAGGGTATAAATTGTTTAAATAAATACATATATAAATGTCAATTTACTTTTAAATGTCAGTTGTTTAGAATCATTTGCAGAAATTAGTGTATCTAGCCAATAATGCAATTCCACCCTTTCCCACCTCATAGATCTGGTAGAAATCTGTTTATGAGATTTGTTAGAAAACCAATTTAGTTTAAGCACACAATTCTGTTATGCCCAGAAAGTATTTTCTCCATCTGACATTTATATGTGGATTCTCATTTAGAAATTAACAAGATCAGATATTGCTGAAGTGCTAATATAAGCAGCTCAGTCCAGCTAAATCCGTATTAGCAGGATCTGGGCAATGACCTCTGTTTTGCCAGCCAAGGGATTGTGACTATATAAAATGAGAAGGAATGCTAAGGTTGCAAGTCTGCATATAGTTAGGATCCTTAAATCTCATCAAGTTCACTGGGAGTTTAGGAGCTAAACTATGTGTTGGATTGCAGCCATTAATCAATATGGTAAACAATCATTGTAAGTGTCCCTTTTATGCTCTATTCATTTGGAGACATTCTACTAATGAGTCCTGTTAGTACAAGGATTTCCACTTGTGAAATGGGACTTTATCCCCTATCCTCCTTCTCCGCCCCATGCCCTCCTCAAATCTGTTCCAGAGGGCTGGAGGAACCCCTATAACAGTTCTAAAAGGTGCATGGGGGAGGAGAGAACATTCTGTGGCACGCACAAGCAGAAATCTTTGTGATGATGAAACAACTGCCTTGGATTCAACCCAGTTCCTGAGCCTGAAGCTGCCTGCTGCTTTACTTTACCAGTGGAATTAATTTCATGACAGGTTTTCTTAGACTGGTGGGCATGCTATTGCTCCAGGATGATCATAGGTTTCATCAAGGAAACTAAAGACAGATACAGTACTGTCCTGAAAGCCGAGGATCTCTCACTAACGTTTGCAATGCGACACCAATCAAGAGTTTGCAGAAACTGACACCACACTGGCGAGTTGGGGAGTTTGTGACCATAGTTTGTATTAAGTGGTCTGCACTGCGGAATGTGTGCAGATCTCTTTCTGGCTGTCTGAATGGCTAATTTAAGCATGTCTTCAGGTGGAAACTTCATGACTGGTGTGCAGGAATAAGGTTGCCAGCAAAACTGTAAGGATGTCTTGTTGCTACGTAGGTGCTTGTTTTTGCAGCTTTTGTTTCCCTTCACCACATGCTTAAGCCACTGCAGTTTACAACCTGCAGTCTTACCCTCTGCAGAGTTTGCCCACTGAGATGAAGAGGATTAGGAGGGGCCAGTTCTTCACAGGAAGGGGCTGTGCAGTTCCATCTTCACACCTGAAAGGCTGCAGGGAATTCTTTAGGAGTGATGTAAATTCCAAAGGGACATAAAGGAGGGGAGGGATCAAAGGCAAGTGTGGCTGATCAGTATCAATGTGCCTCTCAAGTGAAGGTTCTGCATTATGAAAGTAGCAACAGTTTCGGGATGCTATTACATCCTACACACACTTAGAAGGACTCAATTTCCCCAGTGTAATAGGACTTACTTCTGACTTGTGCTGCCCCCATTACCACTGTCACAAAAAGTGATGTCAACAAAAGCAATGAGAGAGGCCAGATTACAGGAGTGTCTTAAGAATTCACTTAAGCCTCTTTGGTACTGCCTTTCTTGCAAAGATGGTACATCGGATGCTGCTTTTGGGATTCCTGATGTGACACAAGGAAGCAGCATCTGAAGCACAACAGAACAACTTAACGTCACACTTTTGCTATGTGCTGCTGATTCAAATGCATTGAAACCACAGATTGGGGCTGCCACTTTGAAGGGACTCCTGTATGAAATGGACCGCCACATTGTGAACATGCAACAGATCAACGCAGGTACCACTCTTGTAACTGCTACATTTAACTTAACAATTTCATCCCTTTATAAAATCTAACAATTACTAGAGGGGTAACGGTAAAGGTAAACGGACCCCTGACCATTAGGTCCAGTCGCAGACGACTCTGGGGTTGCGGCGCTCATCTTGCTTTATTGGCCGAGGGAGCTTCCTGGTCATGTGGCCAGCATGACTAAGCCGAACCAGAGCAGTGCACTGAAACGCTGTTTACCTTCCCGCTGGAGCGGTACCTATTTATCTACTTGCACTTTGACGTGCTTTCGAACTACTAGGTTGGCAGGAGAAGGGACCAAGCAACGCCGATCTGATCGGCAAGCCCTAGGCTCTGTGGTTTAACCCACAGCGCCACCCGCGTCCCCTACTAGAGGGGTAGAGCCAGGTTAATCTGCTGCAGTACAAGCAATAGTTTTGTGGCACCTTAACAGCTAAGATTGCCACCTTAACTAGTGGAGGGTGGGGGAGGCAAAGAATTATCGGTGAACAACTACTGCAACGCTGGCAAGAGATGAATGCATGCCTAAGGAATCAAAATCCTCGCAGGGAGAAGGGATATAATTACAAGGCCTTGCTACCCCTTCCCCCGCCAGAAAAAGGCAGTTTTTTCACAGGAGTCAGACCTTACGTAGGTTATTGCAATCACCCCCACTTATTCCTCTCTTCAATAGGTGCAGCAATGCAAAGCTTTCCCCCCATTCTTTCTTTCAAAGCAATGCAACCTTTTCCCGTAGGGCTGCGAACGCGAAGCGAGTCCGCCGCCCGCGGCTTCCACCGCGCAGAGTTCTAGAACGGAGCGTGCGTAAGCAGCTGCACGCCTCGTGCCCGGAGGGTGCTAAAAGCGGAGCGCGCCAGCCCTTCCTTTGCAGAAGAGGCGGCCACGGGGAAAGCCAACTTCGCAGGACGGAGGGAAGTGCACGCGCCTTACACTGTGCTTCCTTCTCTTATGTAGGCGCTAACCATCCCGACGCTCGGCAGCGGGGCTGGCTCTCTGGCCCTCTCGCCTAACTCTCCCCGCCCCCCTCCCCGCGCGCGTGTGCGTGTGGCCTTGTGCACAACTCCGCGTATCCCTCCGCGGTGCGCGTGTGAGACACTCGCAAGTCTTTGAAAATAAGCGAGCGAAGGAACTACTTTCGGGAAAGTAGTTTTGCATGGCGGGAGCTCGGACTCGGGAGGGGGAAATCGGCGGGCTGGGAATGTGGTTATTTATTCTCTCCCTTCCTGTTCTTTCTTGGAGCTGGCCCATCCATAAAAAAGAGCGACTCCTTAGTAGAGGCACGAGCGTTCAGGGCCTCGGTAAGAAGAGCCCCTCTTAGCGTGGCAAAGCAAAAAAAAAACCGAGAACCGACTTGGTTTTGCTTCGACTTGTGCTTCCCACTGTTCCATTGGGAGGAACCCGCTTCCTCGGGTGACCAGCCAGTCTCAAGCAGGAAGAGAGCTTTGCGTGGCCTCCATAATAAAATCCCTTTGCGCCATAACTCGGGGGTTTTTACCGTGCAAACTTGAACATTCCCTATATTTCTTGTTTATTTAAGTGGCGGCGAATGAGCAGCCAAAGGAAACCCCCGCCGCCGACCTTGAAGCGCGCTCGCGCGAAGAAAAAGCAAGTTTGTGCTGTTCGGCTGCCCAGAGAGAGGGGAAGGAATCGGGGCTCTTAGCAGCCGTGTTCCTCCGTGTGAAGGGGCTGGGGGGGGGGGGCAGCCGCGTGCAAAGAGCAGCGCGAGGGAAGGCGACGTATCCCGCCTGGGGAGGGGAGCGCTTCTCCGCCCTTCCCCAGCCCCGCGGCAAAAAAAGTTCTGCGCCATTTGGGGGCTCCTTCGGACGAGGCGCTTCCCAAGTGCCCGGGGTCTCCTTTCCCGTCCGTCGTCTCAGAGAGTTGGCGGCGGAAGGAGCGTGAAGTCAACGCTTCCGCCCAGTTTTCCAGCCAGAGGAGGAGGAGGGGGGCGCGCACAGAGAGGCTCGGGGGATGTCGCTGCTCCGGGTGGGCCTGGGGTGCAGCTCCTGAACTTGCTCGCCTTCTCGGTAGGGGAGAGGGCGGGGTTCTAGGGCTGGTGGCGGAGGAGCAGAAGGGCGAGCTCTTCCAACTTCTCCTCTCGACTTTTCCTCTTTCCTCCTCCAGCGCCACCAGCCGTGACGCATCCTCCCCTCCCCTTTTCTAACCTCCGGGCTGCTTTAACTCCCCTCCCTTCTCCTTTCCTCCTCCTCCTCCTCTTCCTCCCTCTTTCCCTCCCTCTCTCTCCCTCTCCTTTTCGCCTGCCTGGGGCTGAATTAGTTTCCCTCAGTGCTGCCTCTGCTTGTTCGCGGGGTAGTCGGACTTGAGCCGCCTGCTTTCCCCCCCTTCCCTCCGTGCGCTTCCTTTTTTCTTTTTCTTTTTTTAAAATCGGGTTTGCAGACGCTGCTGCTGCGGGCGTCCGGAGGAATTTCTGCCGCGGTGCTTTTCCGTCCTGCCCCGGGGGTTGGCAGCGAAGAAGGACGCGGCGGGGAGCGGGGGGACCTGCTCGTGGGGACGAGGGGGGGGGCGAAGCAAGGAAGCGAGGAGGCCAGGGTTGAGGAGCTGCTGCAGCAGCGGGAGATGTGGGCTCCTGGTGCCGATGCGGCACAAGGACACGGCTAGGGAGCCTCGCTTGCAGCTGAGACGCCGCCGCCGCCAGCCGCCCGGTTCCCCGTGAAAAAGACCAGAAAGAGCTTCGATTGCTGCTGCTGCCGCCGCCGCCGCCAAGCCAGAAATCAGTCCCAACTCTCGGCCGAACAGGATCCCTCCGTTTCCGTGCGAAGAAGAGAGAGGGAGGCGGGGAAGGCTGCTGCTGCTGCTTTCGGGGGGGACCCACCTCAAGGATTGAGGCCATTCTGGCGGAAGGGTGGTGTGCAGTGGGGGCATCGGTGGGGTTTAACAATGGTGAGGTTTCTGGTGAGCTCCTGCTGCGCCCTGGCTGCGTCGGTGCTGCTCCATCCCCGGATCGGATCACGGTGAGGAAAAAATGAGCGAAGAGACGGCGAATTCTAACAACGAGTAAGTTTCTCGGCTTTTCTTGTCTCTGCGGGGTCGGGGGTCTCTTCGGCTTGGCATTTCTCTCTCTTCCCACCCGCCCCTATCCCGCCACCTCGGTTCATTGACCTTCTCTCTTCGGGCTCCTTACATAGCTGACTCCGTACAGATATGGTTTGAACGTGCCGATGCGTGTGTCTCTCTGCATATGTAAACACCCACCCCCACCCCCGAATCTGACTGTTTTGGTAATTTGGAAAAGTCATGGCAGACCCAGGATATGGTGAAAAAAATGTCTAGCTACCGGTATGTGCGTTGGAGAGATGGCCCCTCCGTCTCCCTCCCGCCCGCCACCCTCCTCGACCCTCAACTTGCAGTGGCCTACGTGCTACGTTTTTTGGGGGGGGGGGAGAAGTCTATTTTCGTTTGCATGTTTCCTATAGAAAGTAGTGAGTGGGAGCTTCATCCTGAGGGAAACTGTTCCTGAATTTTAATTGGATGAGTCAGTGTAAATACAGTGTTAAACCTTTCCCCAAAGCTTAATATATATGTATTTTAACGAGCTGTTAGGACTCCTCGCCCCCCCCCCTTCTTTAAATGGGGAATAGAATGAAGATATTTATATATACAACGTGCAAGATATTAGTATATTTAACGTGCTTAGCTTGGATGAAATCCATAGGGGGCTTATGTTTTCTTTTTTATATCTATAGGGATGTAGCCTTCAAAATTCCTATGAAATTTATAATATCTGAAAAAGGGTAGTCATGTCAACAATCCTGAACTTTCCCATTTATTCTAAAGAATGAAAAATGTTGACGCTTCCTGTGACTCTTGCATCCTGCCCTGTCAATGGTTATTCTTTTCTGCAAGAATGAGTTGCGAATTAGTCATTTTCTCAAACATACTTTGCAATAGTTGTGGCTCAATTATAGTGCAAAAGCACCCTTCTGGCAGAATTATCACACGGTAATTATTTTTCAGTGCCTGTAGCAAATAATTTGAATTGTAGGAGGAAATACTGGTTTTTGATGGAGAAGGGAACACTTGTCAGTTGCATACATTCCTCCGTATAAAACCTTAATTCCTTAAGATGGATCGGTAAGGGAACAGGCTTCTGCTTCTGCTTTTTCTTTTTTAATGAATGGCTTTACTCTTAAGCCAGAATCACATAATATAACAAGGACAAATCCTGAACTGCAACAGGAACAAGTACAAAACATTGTATTTAGCTACTTGGTAAGATGAAGTGCTGCAGTGCCCGTGGAACCGAGAGGGAAGCGGCCGCCATATTTTCTTTTTTGTGAATCGCTCTAATTTGCATACCACAGTCTTCATTCATAAAAAATAATAATTAGACCTATGCCACCTTCGACATTCGACTGAACTTGGCTTGCAAGAAATGGGAAATATTCATGAAGGTAGAAAGAGCCTAGTATGTTCGAAGTTTAGGGTTTTCTGGATTTTCGTCTCGAAAAATACTGTTCTCTGCTTGTTGACACTGTTATGTGGGAAATATCGGCTCGGGGAAGTGCTGGGAGCACGTGATCCTCTCCATTCATAAAATACCTGGCTGGCCATTCACAGTGCAGTACACTGTGTCTACATGGATCCACTTTCACATTAGACCTGTTTTTCTAAAAGAAAGGCACAGATTTGTGTCAGGGTATCTGCAGAAGCACCACCTTGCTTGCCAGAATATGAAAAGAAGTGTGCTTTTAAAAGAAAAATTGAGGCCATAATCTGAGGTATGCTGTAGTGTCACTAAGGGATCTTTGGGGTCGTGGAGGATAGAATCTTCTAGTAGCTAGCTTCCTTTTTTTAATACAGCACATCAGAAACTGCCAGTATTTCTAAAACAATACAAGATCATGTGAAAGTGGCTTAAGACAGAAACACTGCTATAACTGAAGCAGCAGCAAAACGTTTCACCCTGTTTACTTGTGCAGTTTTGCTGGTTGATATTCACACTGTATCCTGTCCCTGTGTTTTAATTGAAGAAAAGTTAATAAGATAATTAATTTAGATACAGTATTGCATTTTACAATAAAAGGGCTCCTGTGTAGTTAACTTTCATTAAGCATTTTAAAGCCAGTCGAATGTAAAATTATTGAAATACATTCTCAAGATTAGTCACAAAAGCTGGCTAATGTGATTGCTGGGGAAGAGCCTTTTGTTAACGCATATATTTCTGTGTGCCACTTGGTGCATGTATTTCTGTGTTGATATGCCACCCCACCCATGATTCTATGACACTTTAGCATAAATATTTGAACAAAGACCAATTGATTATGCTTTTTTTGGACAACATAGAATATTTAATTAAGAGCAAATGTTTTCTTCAATTGTTAGGATGCAAAAACACTTTCAGAACATTTGATTATAACGTAAAATATGTTTCTGTCAGTTTGAATTGTGTTCTTCATCTCTTCGATTTCGTCTTTTGTATCGCCACCATACAGGAATTTCATAACTGAAGAAAATGCTAGAACACATCTACATATTCATACCGATTTTTCCCTCCTTGTGTTCTCATCAGGCTCTCCAGTCACATTTTGAATTTCTCTTCTTGGAAGTGATCTTCTGTGCTTTGTGTGGATTAGCTTAGGGTTTTATAAAAGTTGATTTTATGAACTAGATATATTGGAAAATACAGTACACATCTGCTGCTGCGGCTGCGGCTGCTGCTACAGTCATCCATGCTTAAATATGGCAACCAATAATTCTAGTTTGGATTGGTTCACACAGTTTTCACTTTGAAAAGTTCCTTGCATTCTAATGAATTGTGTAGCATATTGTCCATACTGATTAAAGTTAGTTAGGCCTTAACTGTGTTATGTGTGTCTGACTGTATATGCAAAAAGCAACTTGCAGTGTTCAGCATACAACCATTTACAGTGGAACCCCGGGTTGCGCACACCCTGGGTTGCAGATGTTCGAATTAAGAACGCCCGCAACCTGGAAGCGTTTCTGGAGCGCGTGCAACCCCCGGATGCGCAGAACGCTTCTGCGCACTTCGCACATGCGCAGAAGCACTCAAATCGCGCTACTTCCGGGTTTTTTTTGGGTGTTCGCATTACGCACGCCCGTGTTACGTAGCGCGATCCGGAACGGATTGCGTGCGTAACATGGGGTGCCACTGTATATTACAAGACCATTGTTAATTGTATTTTTCTCTTTTGAAAGCAGTACGTTGGTTAGATTTTGTTATTGCACCTGCACAACTCAGTTTTCCGGGAGTTTTTAACAACAAACATCACCAGTTTGTGTGTTAACCTGGTATTATGTCAGAAAAAAGTGTTTATGGTTTCACAATACTATGCATTATATAAAGCATGTTTACCTCATCTTTCTCTAGCATGTTTTGTTTTGCTTTTAAGATACATATCTCCCAAGTCTTCTGCAGTCCTACTTTTTCAGTTGCTTGTTGGATGGCATGTTGTATATTAGTGACTAATCACTTCATTAATTAGAAAGTAGTCTGATATCTGTCCACATGAAGTTGCAAATAAATGTTGGATATTTTTGCTTCTAAATAATAATAATAATAATAATAATAATAATAATAATTTTATTTATACCCCGCCCTTCCCAGCCAGAAAACCGGGCTCAGGGCGGCTAACATCAATTAAAATCACAGCAAGAAAACATAAAAACGATCAATTTAAAATAACAGATTAAAATACAAATTTAAAAATTCAATTAAAACTGCAGGTCTCAATCTCAAAATATCCCACCAATAAAAGATGAAGCGTAAATATTAAACAGAAACCAACCCAAAGGCCAGGTGGAACAGCTCCGTCTTGCAGGCCCTGCGGAAAGATGCCAAATCCCGCAGGGCCCTGGTCTCTTGTGATAGGCTGTTCCACCAAGTCGGGGCCAATATTGAGAAAGCCCTGGCCCTAGTTGAGGCCAACCTAACGTCTTTGTTGCTCGGGACCTCCAAAAGGTTATTATTTGAGGACCTTAAGGTCCTACATGGGACATACCAGGAGAGGCGGTCCCTTAAATACGAGGGTCCCAAACCGCATAGGGCTTTAAAGGTCAAAACCAGCACCTTAAAGTGACCTGACACTGTGTTTTGTCATGTTCATTTGCATTTTAAAAGAAAGATACTAGGTTTCAGTTCAGTAGGTCAGGTCTTTAAACTTTTTGAACATTGTTGAATTCCATTTTAGGGAAAGTAACTATATATGCATGCGATTGCAGATCTGAAGTGTGCTTGATAAGTTTACATGGGGCCTAACTGTAATGTATGTGCGTATAGTTTTGTTCAGCTCCCTTATTAAGCATGCCATTTCAAAGGGAGTCGTGCAGAAAATGCCACCTGAGTAAAATAAATAAATGGAGGTTAATGATGGTTCCCTATATGCTAAAAGTAATATTCATACAAACATTATGATACCAAAATATTGTCTCCATAGACCACTGCTTGAGAGAATGAAACTCTAGGGTCGTTTTCTTCCCCCAATCATTCCTGGAAACTGTTCAGAGGTTATTACTCGGTGCTTGGGATTCTACCCTGGTTGCACCTGGTTCCAGGCCTTGCCACTCTCTTGGATAGAAAGCAACTAGTGGACAGACAGACCCTGACTACATTTGAATGTAAGGTTGCTCCCTGACCCTGCAAGATGAAACCAGCCAGAAAGGCAAGTTGTATAATGCAAGGTCCAAAATCCTGTGTTGGATGCTTGTTAGGGGAGTGAGAGAGGAAGCATGCAAACCTGAGGCTCTGGTGGTAAATCAAGCAATTCAGTGACTTGCAACCAGGAGTGCTTTTTGAATCCTGCTTATAGTTGGTTTGGGACTAGTTTAGCTTTTGCAGGCCATATTTTCACACTGTTGACTCCCCAGTAAGCTGTCTTCTTCCTATTATGTTCCAGTTTTTCTTGTAACAAAAAAATAAAAATGCATGGTGTACATTTGCGGGGGGGGGGGGATTGTGATGCCACAGAAGCCCAGCGAAGCTTATATTCAAAGGCATACCCGTGATCGTCCTTTTCTTAAGACTGATTTAGTCTTAAAAATCTACCATGCAAAAGCATTGATTCTCATTCAATATGGAGACATCCTTTAATGTCATATATGAAAATTACATTTATATATACAAACACACACAGAGAGAGATGCACACTGACCTTTTGTTTGCATCATGTATAGAATGCGTGTGTCAGTGTTTCTGCTTACTAACAATATTATCTGCAAGAAGTTTTCATGATAGATAAAAAATCCTTAATGAAATTATTTTAATTGTTTCCGTTGGATCTCTTTTATTGATCTACAGAAGGAGTTGTATGACTGCGAAGTTATTTTTTTACTGCAAGTAATGCAGGATGAGGAGCACAATGGTTTGTCGAAAGAGCTTTCCCCAGTGAATAGCAAATGCAAAATTGCAAACAGAGGAATAATTCATTAGGAGAGGATAAGTGGGGAAATGGTATCTAGAGAAAAAGGACACAGAAAAATGAATTGTAGAAAGGATTAAAAATTATCACTGGGTTGACTGAAAAAGGCAAGACAGGCCACTGGATTTCAGTGAGGCTTAAGTGCACATAGTACTGTGCAGTATCGTGGTGATCTAGGGTACAAGTGAACATTCTTAAATTTCAGATATAAGCAGATTGAAGCATTGCATGACTTTAAAGTAATTGTCCAGTGTTTGGAGTGTGTGCACGCTCTGTAGCTGTTACCAGCTGCTCTTGCATTGCTTGCACCAGGTTGTGGAAGTGTCTGGAGATAGAAGGAACTCAGACACCCAGTGGCCTACAAATTTGACGTGAATGCATAAGAACTCGGTTTTTTTTTTTTTAACCACTATATTCTAGGAGTACCTATGGTTACTAGGTCTCCCTGCTTATTTAACTTATATGCAGAATACATCATGCGAAAGGCTGGACTGGATGAATCCCCAACCGGAATTAAGATTGCCGGAAAAAATATCAACAACCTCAGATATGCTGATGATACTACCTTGATGGCAGAAAGTGAGGAAGAATTGAAGAACCTTTTAATGAGGGTGAAAGAAGAGAGCGCAAAATATGGTCTGAAGCTCAACATCAAAAAAACTAAGATCATGGCCACTGGTCCCATCACCTCCTGGCAAATAGAAGGGGAAGAAATGGAGGCAGTGAGAGATTTCACTTTCTTGGGTTCCATGATCACTGCAGATGGTGACAGCAGTCACGAAATCAGAAGACGCCTGCTTCTTGGGAGAAAAGCAATGACAAACCTAGACAGCATCTTAAAAAGCAAAGACATCACCTTGCCGACAAAAGTCCGTATAGTTAAAGCTATGGTTTTCCCAGTAGTAATGTACGGAAGTGAGAGCTGGACCATAAAGAAGGCTGATCGCCGTAGAATTGATGCTTTTGAATTATGGTGCTGGAGGAGACTCTTGAGAGTCCCGTGGACTGCAAGAAGATCAAACCTATCCATTCTCAAAGAAATCAGCCCTGAGTACTCACTAGAAGGACAGATCCTGAAGTTGAGGCTCCAGTACTTTGGCCACCTCATGAGAAGAGAAGAATCCCTAGAAAAGACCCTGATGTTGGGAAAGATGGAGGGCACAAGGAGAAGGGGACGACAGAGGATGAGATGATTGGACAGTGTTCTTGAAGCTACTAACATGAGTTTGGCCAAACTGCGAGAGGCAGTGAAGGATAGGCGTGCCTGGCGTACTCTGGTCCATGGGGTCACGAAGAGTCGGACACGACTGAACGACTGAACAACAACAATGGTTACTAAACATCAGGTACTGACCAATAATCCAGTCTTGGTTCCCTACCACATATGTGGTTAAATAAGTGCACACATGAATCATTCAAAGCAGACCTTAGAAGGGTGTGAAGGTGAAGAGGAATCCTTACACAATTTATTTGCCTTTCCCTCCACATCCCCATCCTTATGACTGCTTGGTTCCCATTTTCTGGGCAGATACAATATTTTCCTCAAGTTGTTTCACTACATCCCTGTAACCCAAAAAATCATTGTACAGTATAGGGTAAGTTGTGATGATTTTTTATAGTGTGGTGTGACAAATATGAGTGTTAGATTTCCACAGTAGCATTTAAATTACCATTAAAGCTGCACTCAGCAAACTTGCTAACAAGTAAGCTCTGTTCAACATTGTGGAACTTAAGCCCAGCTTGGGCGCTCAATTCCTCCATGTGAGGAGAATTGTGTGAGGAGAGCAGGCATGTGCCATCTAGTCTTGCCCCCCCCCCCATTGCATCCCCATGCCTTGCCCAGCTATTCTTGTGTTGGGAGAGTGAGCTTCAAAATTTGCCAGGCACCAGGTGCATTTTACACTTGGCTGTCTGCCAATTGCCACCCAGTGAAGATGCCCAGGCGCCAGGAGCAGCGTATGGAAACGTCGTTTACCTTACCGCCGGAGCGGTACCTATTTATCTACTTGCACTTTGATGTGCTTTCGAACTGCTAAGTTGGCAGGAGCTGGGACCGAGCAACGGGAGCTCACCCCGTCACGAGGATTCGAACCGCCGACCTTCTGATCGGCAAGCCCTAGGCTCAGTGGTTTTTTTTACTTATGTTGGACTATGTACGCATTTTCAATTATTCTGCATCCAGATCCCTCCTGTGTCCTTTCTCTTTTTTAAAAAAATACAGTGGTGCTTCTATTTATGTGGCCCTCTTGTTACATATCCTTCAGGATACGCACGCGGCAAACCCGGAAGTATATTTCCGGGTTTCGCCGCATGCGCAGAAGCACTCTATCGCACCGCACGTGTGCGCAGAACAGGAACCTCTGGTTGTGGAAACCTCGGGATCCAACCGGAGCTCCGGAACATATCCTGTCTGCAACCGGAGGTACTACTGTACTGCACCTGATGCCTTTCCCCCCCAAACCAGCTTTGATCCGAATGGAAAGGGGGGGGACCCGACCTAGCCACATGTTAAACTGATAATGTGTACACATAGATATAGATTAATCACGAAGTTAGTTTTCTATGACGTTAATTAATTATGAAGTTAATTTTAGTTGCAGGCTTCTACAGTATATTTAAAGGAGGGCACTGACAAAAATATTAGGATGGGAGCGAGTAAGATTACAGTGTTGTCAATGTCAGGGGGCTCATGTTGTTGGCTTATGTGCTTGCACTCTGAACCTGTCACTGATAGGCAGTAGTCACAATTTATTGGCCTTCTAATACTTCTTTAGCTGTGTCAGCAGGCTTGCTGGAACTCTGTGCTAAAATCTATTTTCCATTTGGAAAGCAAATCTGTCAGTCTAGTATGCGTTGCTTTGGTTTGTTTTTATTAATGATGTTACGTTGCTTCATTCCTCAAATCACAATTTGTAAGAAGGCTTGGGCTCAAACATAGCACAAAACCTTATTTAGGTATTGCATCTAAATCTAGGCCTATCTCATTTTATATAGTTAGCCAACTATAATATGGAGAGATCTACAGAATAGCTATTGCTGCAGTTGGCATGCTATGGCCCTTTGTGGGTTCCCTGTACCTTTCTGGGTAACACCACCAGGGTCAGTAGAAGTTGATATTTGTGTTATGGCCGCTGGTGAAAACTGAGTGTGTGTGTGTGTGTGTGTGTTGCGAATTAGTTTATGCTATCTTTAGGCTTTTGTGGCCTTTCTTTGAAACTACAGTGGTACCTTCAGTTGCTATCTCACAATAAAGCACGTTACCTGTTGCATAACGTGTTTGTTGGTTTTTGGTTTTTTAAGAGAAAAGAGGGAAAGCAGTTATTCTGCAGCAATCCCCAACCTCAGTTGTTTGCCATCTGCGAACTCTCCAACCACAGCAATATCAATTAGCATATCAGAGGACTGAACAGACTGTATAAATCCAATTCCATCTAAAATAGTTTTCGTTGGTAAACAGCTTTTATGGGCAACTTGTTTTTCAGTGCCCCAGGCAAATGCTTAGCTGAACTTATTTTTGCAAAGCTTCCATTACCTGACATTGGCTTGTTAACTATGCAGACATTTTCCTATTACCATAGCAACATTGCAAGAGCACTGAAAAGGTATGTGTGCTTAGTTTCCAAATAGATGTTCAAAGCCTTGATAGTAAGGTAACAAATGATAAATTTTCAGTTTGAGTAGTTTAGCCAATACAAAGCAAATAATCTAATTTGCGTTATGTCCAACTTTTAAAGGCTCACTCTATCCCTTATAAATGAAGTTCAGATGCAGGGGCAGTAGAGGTCAAATTATTAATATATTTCACCTCACTAACAGTGCAGGGTTTGTTTTAAAGTGTGAAGTATGCAGAGTTCCTCTCAGTTTCTACAGTACTTATCGTAACTGTGCTCAGTAACATAACATCTATAAAATACAATCAAAATATACACTAAAACTCATATAATACAGAAGCCAAAATGAGAAAAAGGGTATAACCTGGTCACAAGAAAGCTAAAATAACCTAAGGGGATAAAACATGTTCCAGCCACCAAAAACAAAGCAAAGCAAAACAAATCCCAAAGATTACAATATTAATATCAATATTAAAAGGATGTTAAAAGGATTAAGATGGAATTAAGAGGCCTCGGACAATAGAAGGGTCTTTTGCCTGACAATGTAAATACATTAGTGAAGGGAGAAGAAAGATATCTGGGGGAGTGGTCCATAACTGAGTAGGGCTTGTTCTGCCTCCATGCCCTCCAAACATCAGATTGAGAAGGCACTCAAGGAATCATTAATCTGATATTTTGGTTCTCCTACCTACACCCTTAAAAGCCACATGTTAGAGATGCATCATCTCATCAATAATGGGAACAATCCTGCAAACGTTAAGCACCTTCTCACGCAGTATGCTGTGAAATTCGTCCCCACAAAATTTTGTGATGGTCACTGTACTGGATAGCTTTACAATAGGAATGGGCAAATTCATGAAAGGTAAGTCTGTCGCTGGTTAGCTATGATTGGTATGTTCTAGCTCAGGGGTCAGCAAACTTCTTCAGCAGGCAGCCGGTCCACTGTCAATCAGACCTTGTGGGGGGACGGACTATATTTTTTGGGGGGAATAATGAACAAATTTCTATGCCCCACACAGTCTACTCATGTAAAAACACCAGGCAGGCCCCACAAATAACCCAGAGATGCATTTTAAATAAAAGGGCACATTTTACTCATGTAAAAACATGCTGATTCCCGGACCGTCCTCGTGCTGGATTTAGAAGGCGGTTGGGCCTACCCATGTTCTAGCTCCACTGTCAGGAGCATTGTGCCTCTCAATACCAGTGCTGGAAATCACAAGCAGGCAGGGTGCTGTTGCTTGTGGGCTTCCCACAGGCATCCGGTTGGTCTCTGTGAGAACAGAATATTGGACTAGAGGGGCTTTTGCCTGATCCGACAAGGCTCTTCTGAGGATGTTTACCCCCGTTTTGCATGCTTTCAAAGAACACACGTCTGAGCCACACACAGGCCGTTTTCACACCCGGAAAAGGGCAGAATGGGGGCAGGGGACGGAGAGGGAATGGGGTGTAACGGGACTGGGAATGCATGCTCCGCCAACACGCGTGATAGCTCAGAATGCAACCCCCACACAAAACCAGGGTTGCCTGTACGTAAGGCAAGATCAGCAAAGGAAGTGAAATTGCAAGTTGCAAATACAGTGGTACCTCTGGATACGCACACCTCCGGTTGCATATCCTTCAGGATGAGAAAGCGGCAAACCCGGAAGTATTTTTCCGGGTTTCGTTGCGCGCGCATGCGCAGAAGCACTCTTACCGCCGTGCGAGCATGTGCAGAAGCTGTCAAAAGTTGTGTTGCAGTTACATAGTGTGCTTGTGTTTGTGGCACATCTCACAATGTTTTTCATCATGAGAACTATCAATTCACAAAATGTTTAATGCTTTATTTAATAAAATCTTTCCTCTTCCTCTCTCTTTGAAAATGGGTTCTCCCTTTGCACCAGTGTTAACTATGTTTAAGGCTAGCTACGGTTCACTCTTAACCAAGATCTGGCATGCTGCCTGATTACTCTGGAGACCAGGCAGGGAAATTTCCTCTAAGGTGGGAAAGAGGTGGAAGTAGAAGCATACAGTAATGTTCCTGATCTTTTAAGGAGCAGTTGAGAGAGACCCATACATTAAAAATGCACTGTCTAATAGCTGTGGAACGGGATTGGATAATGGTTTGCTTTTTCACTTGAGCTGGTACAGATTTTGCACTGATATTAGTGCGTGGAAATGGGGGGTGGTCAGTGCCCTGTATTATCCATGAGAACGGTTGTGCACAAGATGCAGTCTTCCATGCCCAAATGACAACCCCCCCCCTTTTAATGGAATTGCCTCAGTATTGGTGAAATGAATGCGACAATTTTTTAAGGAGTCAGCACTTGAACATTGTGAAATGGTTACAAAAATGCTAAATTTAGTAATAGCAAGACAATGTCTTCAAAGTATTTTTAAATCCCTTCCAATTTTAAGGTCTCAGTGGATTGCAGAATGTTAAAAATAGAAACTCTGAAAAGGTAACTTTCAAACCCTTGTTTCTAATCGTTGGACTGTGTTTGTCCAGAGTCCACATATTTCTGGCAACAAGAGCCCCCTAAGCCATGGGTAGGCAAACTAAGGCCCAGGGGCTGGATCTGGCCCAACTGCCTTCTAAATCCGGCCCGTGGATGGTCCAGGAATCAAAGTGTTTTTTCATGAGTATAGTGTCCTTTTATTTAAAATGCATCTCTGGGTTATTTTTGGGGTATCGGAATTCATTCATTCCCTCCCCCCAAAAAAATTAGTCCGGCCCCCCACAGGGTCTGAGGGACAGTGGACCGGCCTCCTGCTGTCAAAGTTTGCTTAGCCCTGCCTTAAGCCATAGCCAATATAAGAACTAGAACAAACATTTAAGTTTTTTTTCCATGAGGTTTTGTTTTGAGTTGCCTTTATGTGTTTGCCATCCATGCAGAAATACAATCAAATGTTTGGGAATGAAAACGTGTTTTATCTGTGCATAATCCTGCTTTGTTTCCACCGGGCATGAATCAATCATTGTGGGGGTGTTAAGTCAACTTCCTCTGCCGCTGCATCTCCCAGCATTCATTGCACATGTTGGGTGATGGTAGTTCCTGTTGAATATTTGCCTGCTTTGTGACCGAACACTTTCTGTCTTTGTTTATGCTGCTGCTGCGATACCAGTTTCACTGGAACAGTGTTGCATGGATGATATTTTACCCTGGCTTTTCATGCGAATTATGCAACATGCTGTGTATTTGAAGCTACAGAGCAAAACTCTGTCCAAACTCTGCCCCACTGCTGCATACTGTATAGACTTTGCTTTGTTATTTTTGTGAATGCACCATTTCCATTAAGTTGTGCCCTATAATTAATTAATGTTGTGGTTATGTTAATACGATGATGTGGTTTGAAGCACAGAGATTTTGGTACCATCTCTGGAAATTATCATTAACAAAAACGCTAATGATGCCACAAGGCAAGCAGCCCACAAAATTAATTACAAGTCCATGCTTTAGATGCATGAGCGAAGAGTTAGTGATAAACGGTTTTTGAAATTAGAAATCAAAATTTAGAATTATAATTAGCAATGCAGTGGTGTTTTACATAATGACAACTGTATTGTAATGTAAATACATACATACATACATACATACATACATACTGTACTACTACTATTTGGATGCACTTTGATACATTTGTACTACTAATTAAAACCACTATTTTTGGTACTAAATAAACCTCATTATTAAAAGATAAAGTCAATTTTTTTGTGAAATTGATATGACATCTTGGTTTTTAAATTAGGTTGTTTTACTGCACTAGAAAAAGAAACTCAAAATGGCCATGAAGTTTTAACATCATTTTTGTGCTTTCAAAACAACTTTTAATGCAGGAAATAGTGATATTTTCAAAAAGGAGTCTCATACTGTTGTCATACCAATCTTTTATTTTTCATATAAAACTTTTTAAAGTGGTAAGATAAAGAGTTTTACTTATTTTCCCCCCTTTATGTATTATGATTTAAGCCACATTTCTTAGAAGGACGCAGGTGGTGCTGTAGTCTAAACCACTGAGCCTCTTGGGTTTGCCAATCAGGAGGTCGGCTATTCGAATCCCTGCAACGGGGTGAGCTCCCATTGCTCTGTCCCAGCTCCTGCCAACCTAGCAGTTCGAAAGCACACCAGTGCAAGTAGATAAATAGGTATTGCTGTGGCGGGATGGTAAGTGGCGTTTCCGTGCGCTGTGGTTTCCGTCACGGTGTTCCATTGCACCAGAAGTGGTTTGGTCATGCTGGTCACATGACCCAGAAATCTGCCTGTGGACAAACGCCGGCTCCCTTGGCCTGAAAGTGAGATGAGCCCATAGTCGCCTTTGACTGGACTTAACCGTCCAGGGATCCTTTACCTTACTTTACATTTCTTAGACATTTCTTAGAGGTTCTTCAGGGTGATTCCTAAAATGCTTACAATAATAGAAATTAATGATATAATATAATTTTATTTTATTTTGGTTACCAGTATTGATTATTGTGCTCAATTTTCTAGTCAACAATAAAATACTGATAGGAGCGTAACATTATTTTCAGTTTTTAATTTAACGGTTAAATAATTAGTTTTGCGACATGTCAAAACTTTACGCATTTTTTATATTAAAAAAACAGTTTGGGTAACAGCACTATATTCTAAGGTACCTCATGCAAAAACATACTAGTAAGACTTCGATTTGTTTTTGGAACTGAAACTTGCATAGTACAGTGTTGCATACTGCTGCTTAATACAAAAAAAAAAAGCTCAAGCAGCTGGTTAAATGCTGCAGAGCTGACAATATTTGCAATATCCTTTCTGCAAATATGAAAAAGTGAACTAAGGCAGCTGTATCATTCTCCTTTCTGGTTGTGCTTTACATAAGATGATACTCTTCATGATTATTTGTTCAACGTATCTTATACCTGATGTTCTTTTGAGACAGAGAAGTTGTGTTCTATCAAGCCTTTTTTCAAATTCCAATCCCTATGAGTCATTTGCTGGTTAAAAAGATGCAGATGTTTTAAACTCATGGCATTGTCCTTACCATTGCATTGCTAAACAGCTGTCCCTTCAACCTAGCTAAACAATGGTTGCTGAAGGAAGGGTGGACAGCATGAACAACAAGGTTTAACTTCCCTGTTCTTGTAGCAGAGCTGTATTGTCTGAGACCATTAAAAAAAAAGATATATATATAAATAGACTGTTTGGGATGAGGAATGGAGGGCTTTCTGCCAAACCACTCAATATGGAACTTCAAAAACCATATGCCTTGGTTAGGGAGACACACCATACGTAATGTATTGTTTACCAGTGCACAGCAAAAAATAATCTTAAATCAAATTTTGACTGCAGCCAAAAGCTTCCTTCCTGTCCTCTTCCAAGTTGTCCAGAATGCAGAGGAATATAAACTCAATATAGTTACGCCTTCTGAGTATGTGTGCTGTAATAACATTTGCAAAAGGCAAATGATTCTGGAAGAGTGTTGCACAGTTGGCCGCTTACCTCAGGTGTGTGCCGTGTGTGGGTTTTTTAAGGGGGGAATTTAGGAAGCATGTTAAATGTGCAAACAAACCCTCACAGTATATGCATGCAAAGACAATGCACATATGTATTCCTGCCATTATGTGTAGTTAACATAAGGAGTCTGCCAGTATGGCTCTTATTATTGGCCAGGTGACATGGGAAAACACTCAAGCAAATAGAGTAGAAAACAAGTTCCTAATACACAAAAAGTGAGAAAGTACTTCATGATTCTACATGGTATTTATTCAGTGGAAAATAGTGCAGGAAGTGTCCATCTTCCTGAGAAAACCTTAGATAAACGTTGTGGAGGACCCACAGTCTAATATTAGTTACAAAAGGGAAGGTAATGGGTAAGATTATAGTTGTAATAATTCAGTTACAAGTAAGTAGCCATGTTGGTCTGCCATAGTCAAAACAAAACAAAAAATAAAAAAATTCATTCCAGTAGCACCTTAAGAGACCAACTAAGTTTGTTCTTGGTATGCACACTTCTTGTATCTGAAGAAGTGTGCATGCATTGCACACGAAAGCTCATACCAAGAACAAACTTAGTTGGTCTCTAAGGTGCTACTGGAAGGATTTTTTTGTTTTGTTTTGTTTTGTAATAATTCAGTTTGTTATACAATCCAGGAAATGATGACTACAGCTACAGAGCAGCTTGGAGCCATCCTTGATGTTGACGAAGGATGGGAGGGAGTTCCCAATGCTGTTTCTGCTGCAGATATTTCCATAATAGGTTCAGTTGTGTTCAGTTTGTAAAATGAAAGCACGGAGACCCCTTTTTGGCACAGTTTTTCGAAATGCAGCCCCTCATATGCCAAGTTCTATGTGCATGGTAACAGTGCCTAAAGAAAACACTTGCTGCGCATGTCGACACCATAAAGGAATGTGCGTCACCTGAGAGAAGGGCAGCAATAACCACCCACCAACTTGCTTCTTTTGCAAATTGCTAAGCTCTTTGTTACAATGTACATAACAGTGTCTGAAGTGTCTGAATTGATTAGCAGAAAACTTCCTGGATTGTAATCAAGATAGGCAATCTGCAGTGATCAACGAATTTGTAGCAAAGGAGACCTCCAATTGTGTTAGTGCTTGGGCAAAAGTCATGTGCCCATTCAGTTCCAGACCTGTTAACTATTATAAATATTATTCCTTGCAAACCATAGTGGATTTAGAATGTTCAGATGTGTGTTGGCAACTGTCATAATGCTAGCGTCCTGAGAATACCCTGTGGTCATTGGGTAACCATGACTAAGGGGAACATGGAAGTGAGCAAGTGTTGTCGGCACTTTGGCTTATCTCTTGATGTCATGTTAATGCAATAGTTTCCATGCTCTTCAAATAATGTGGACAAAAACTTTAGCCGTATTCTAATGGTATCTGATATTTGGGTAATAAAAGGAAGCTAGAACATGCTTCTGAACTGTGTAGATTTCAGTGGCTTCTTTACACAACATTTGCTGCCATAAATGAGAGGTTATTGTGTGGTACATTATTCATTCATTCATTTAGAGCAGAAATATGACCTTGGAGCTCTTCATCTGCACAGCACACACCTATCCCAAGATCTGAATGAGAAATAGAGAATGCGAGGGGAAATGATGCAGAATGTGATTTACAATCACTTTTGGCCGTTCATTGAATTTTCTTCATTTAAGGCAATGTCTCAGAGATACTAATGAATTAAAACCAAATTCAGACATAAGAACTCTGCTGGATCGCACCAAAGGCCTTTCTCGTCCAGCATTGTGTTCCCACAGCGACCAACCTATAGACAGGAGCCCTCTCCCACTCATGATCGCCAGCAACTAGCTCCCAGAGGTATACTACTGAGAGTGGAGATAGTGTCTAGCCAACAATAGCCTATCCAAGTGGGCAGCCATCATTACATATTTTAGTAGTGAATTCTATAGTTTAGCTCTTCTCTCTCCTTTTGTTTGTCCTAGATGTCTTTCGCCATTTTGCTTCATTGGAAGACTCTGGGTTCAAGTATTATGATAGAGGAATAAAAAACATTTCCAAACCAGCTTTCTTTATACTATGTGTAATTTCACACATCTCTATCCTGTCCTCCCTCTTTCCTTTTTCTGAACTAAAAAAGTCTCACAAATAATTTTTCCAGATAGGGAGGTTTTTCCAATTCCCTGATAATTTTGGTTGTCCTTTCCTGCAGATATAAGAGGCATTTTATTTTTATTTCATTCAATATGTAGAATGTGAGTATTTGTTCAATAAAGAGTTTAATACAAACTAAGCAGCTTTTAGTCTGCAAACCTTAAAGTAGTTCCCTGTGTCATTGTCAGCCAATATACCAGTGTGCACATTTTTAAAAGAGTGCATTGATTGATTGATTATATAACACGGCAGAAATCCCAAATTTTATGTACAAGTTCTGCAAAGTATGAAACAGAGAATATATAATAAAATTATAAAACTGAAAAAGTGGGAAAGCAGTAAACCTCTACAGGTCAAACATTGATATCCATCTAGTCATAATGTTTAAATGTCTATAAATGGTCTCAGATTGTTTATGTACGTATAAGCATGTTTAGTGCACAGTTCTGGCTGAGTTTAGAATTTGCAGATTACATCATTCACTTCTTACAACTGCACCCAATAGGCTTCGCGCATTATCAGTTTTCATTTTTTAAAAATAAGTATCTTTAAAAATAGCATATTGTGAACTGCATTGCTCACCAGAAATCAATAAAGATGCAGTTCCAACAGATACCAGATTGGGTTACAGAAGTGTATTCCTGCTCCTTGTCCCTATATTAGGGATAGTATCTGGATGTGTGGTTCTACTTTTCCTTAAGCAAATCCATTTCTCCTTGAAAGTGATACTGTTTTTCGATACACAGAAGTGATGTTTAAAAATCATGCTAGCACAGAAGACAACAACAAAAGGAATGGCAGGAAAAATACCCAAGTTAATACAATTAAAGGGGATGCCTGGAGACAGTTGTTCCAAATTAGTCTTTTGTAATTTGCAGTACGTGGCTGGATAAATATTTTATAGTGCACCCTTATGAAACAGGCTGTTGTCATGATTTCAGCTGTAAAAAGAGAAAGAGAGAGAACCTATAATTTATGTGGAAAACATGGAATGTCATTCATGCAAACATGAAATCCATATCAAAACAATATAATCATATGAGATTTGTAAAATTTCAACTGGACAACTGGAGAGGGAGGATGAGAGAAGCAAACGCAATAATCAGTTCTTACAGTTTCTTACTACAACCAGTAAGGATTGAAACAGCCTGATAAAATGGCTGCTGCCAGGTGACAGCTGAGGAAGAGCCAAAGATACTTGCTCTCTCTCAGCAAACCTGATGGAATAGCCTTATTTTCCTTCTCTTCCAATACTTTGCAGCCTGATTGAATAGCTGATGCTAGGAGACTTTTTTTTGGGGGGGGGGTAAAAGACAGCTGGTTTCTCAGTGGAGCTAATAGAATAGAAGTTCTTCCATTATTTGCTTTTGCTGCAGCCACTGAAGACAGTGAGGGGATGTGTGGAATCAAGGAGGAGTCGAAGGGCAGTGTGCACGCATTTGCCATCCACATTTGAACTCCTTTTCACAGACGGAAGGTAGCCTCAGTTTAAGAAAGTGCTTAGCTTGTATTCTAATGAGTCATGCTAATGAGTTCTTTCATTAAAATATAGCTTGCCTTATGTCTGATTTTGCACAGAAATAGCAAAGACAAAATAAAATAGAGGTTGTATCTGCCAAGATGGTCTTTGGCAAAGAAATAGTGCGTTGTGTCTATCCATTGCAGCGGAGAGGGGAAGGACATGCAAGAGGCTGGTTGAGTTTGTAGGAACTGTTGCCAAGAGGCAGAGTCTAGGGTTTATGTTACTTGGTAGAAAGAGGAGGGGAGGATTAATTTTTAAGGCTTGAGGTATGTATTTTTCCAGGCCTTGAAAAAGCATGTCACTTGTGTGGGCGGAGAAGTGTTTTTGCGCCTTGTGATCCAGACTTGGGGATGGTTATTTAAAACTGTTGGGTGCCTTTGGAATTAAACATGCTTCTCACTCCTGCCTCATCCCTCATGCTAAGAGAGGTGTATTGCAAGAGACTAGAGAGGGAAGGCAGATGCAAAGACGGTGGGGTTTTTACCTCTGTTAATTATTCCAATACAGTCGAACCTCTACTTACAACTTCTTATGGTCGTTCCAATTTGCGACCGCAGCAAACCCGGAAGTAACCGGCGGGTTTGCCGCCGTTCGCGCATGTGCAGAAGCGGGCAATCGCCGTTTGCACGTGGGCAATTGCCACCTGCGCACAACGGTGCCTCTCCCAGCAACCCATTTCAACCTCCGGACGGACCTCCAAGCACGCCTGGAAGAAGCAGACCATTTGGATCCCTTCCAGTTGGGATTCAAGTCTCATCATGGGTCGTGTTCAGAAAGTGGTGGTGGGGGATGAGTGTGCAGTCTGGGAGTCATTTTGGACTCACAGCTGTCCATGGAGGCGCAGGTTAATTCTGTGTCCAGGGCAGCTGTTTATCAGCTCCATCTGGTACGCAGGCTGAGATCCTACCTGCCCGCAGATTGTCTCGCCAGAGTGGTGCATGCTCTAGTTATCTCTCACTTGGATTACTGCAATGCGCTCTACGTGGGGCTACCTTTGAAGGTGACCCGGAAACTGCAACTAATCCAGAATGCGGCAGTTAGACTGGTGACTGGGAGCGGCCGCCGAGGCCACATAACACCGGTCTTGAAAGACCTACATTGGCTCCCAGTACGTTTCCGAGCACAATTCAAAGTGTTGGTGCTGACCTTTAAAGCCCTAAACAGCCTCGGTCCAGTATACCTGAAGGAGCGTCTCCATCCACATTGATATACCCAGACACTGAGGTCCAGTGCCGAGGGCCTTCTGGCGGTTCCTTCACTGCGACAAGCCAAGTTAAGGGAGCCAGGCAGAGGGCCTTTTCGGTAGTGGCACCCGCCCTGTGGAACGCCCTCTCACCAGATTTCAAAGAGAAAAACAACTACCAGACTTTCAGGAGACATCTGAAAGCAGCCCTGTTTAGGGACGCTTTTAATGTTTAATAGATTATTGTATTTTAATATTCTGTTGGAAGCCGCCCAGAGTGGCTGGGTAAACCCAGCCAGATGGGTGGGGTATAAATAAGAAATTATTATTATTATTATTATTATTATTATTATTATTATTATTATTGGTAGTAGTACCTCCGGAATGGATTATGGTCACAAATAGAGGTTCCAGTGTAGTGTAGGGAACTGGAAAGAGGACTTTTCCACCAGTGACTGCTGATACTTTGCTTCAAAGCCATTCTATGAATATGCTAAATCAGGCAACATGGACGCACACATGAATCACATATTTCTGTAGCTCAACTTTCTTAAAGCTGCCTCACACATTGTTTCTTTGTCTAAAGAGGCTTCTGTTAAGAAAAGGTTACATCTATGTGCACGATGAACACATGGGGGTAAATGTGCTTCACCTTCACAGAACTGTGGCATGCTCCGTGACGTACGTACACACAGCGGCAAGTGTTCATTTGCCATTACATCATGTGTCATATGGCCCTTATGTGCATATGTGTGTTCTTCCTCTTTGCATATAATATATTGCTTTCCTTAGAAGTGTACCACAATATGCTCTTTTTGGTTTCTGACTTGTATTGAAGATATTTCAAAATATTTTAAGAACAGAAACAAATAAAAATGAACATTCCAACCGGAGTTTTTAAAGCCTTAAGATTAGCCAGGCTATTTTTCACGCTTGTTTAAAGCCGCGGCCAGGGAAACCTGGGCAATGGGGATGGCCCTTCTAGGCTTGGTGCCGCATATTATCTCCATAGTGCAACAAGTGGCAAGTCTACGTTACTTTTACATTAGCAACAGCCAAGTTAATTTGGCAGTGAATAATAATGTGGAAAACAATATATTGAAAGGATACGACTCTTTCCTGTCGCTCAAATAGCATCAGGCTTGGTTGGTAATAAGTCATATGAAAATTGCTGGGGTCTAATTTTATGTAAACCTGTTTCGGTATTGACATACAAGAGTCCAGTTTTGCTCTGGAACTGAATAGCAGATAAACAGACAGGTGGACAGAGGAGCATGTGTGAAGAAGTGCTAAACATGTCTTTTTTTCAGGAGTGGACAATAGCAAATTGTCACTGTTTTTTGTGTTGAATATTTTAGGGAGCAGGCTAGCAGACACCATTACTTACATCATAGGAGCCTACACAACACAAAACACTGTTGCTGTATGTAGGTTTTATTTTATTTGTTTTTTATCTTATATTTTGGAAAGGTACATCCAACTTCCCCCCCTTTAATTTTTTGGGGGCACCCAAGAGAATGGGGCCCTAAGCTATAGCTTGTTTAGCTTGTACGTAAATCTAGCACCGGAACTACCATTGACTTTACTGTGGTTATAACAGAACAACTTGGCAAGAATTCTTGCATTTAGGTTCAGAATTTGGTGCAAGAGCTATTGAAAAAGACAGAGTAACAAGGAAAACATTGCTGCATTGATGAAAACAGTGGGTTCTAGGACAAAAATTAAGCCAATACATATAATATCAAAACAATGATATTTAATAAAGATTCTCAAATGACTTTTTAAACTTGACAGTTAAATTTTTATTTTTTTGTTTTAAAGATCAGCTTTCTTTCTTTCTTTCTTTCTTTCTTTCTTTCTTTCTTTCTTTCTTTCTTTCTTTCTTTCTTCAGATTAGCCCTCATTCTTCTCAGTAACAGTTTATTCATCTTTGCATTACAAATTTCTTGGAGTAGATTTAGGCTTGCTGTTGTTTTGCATTGCAAGCAGGAACTGATTAAAATCTGCCTCTGGAAAAAAAGCCTTGTAAGTATGGACTGTATGGCTGCTGAATAGAACATCTTTTCCGTTCACTCTCATGGTTGCTACTGCTATTGATGCTCCGTTTTGCAGCCATTAGATAGCATGGGGAACTAACTATCTTATGAGACAAATATAACTCCATTAGTCAGCTTGCGTGGGTTGCTGATACAGAATGCAGTCAGTAATTTCTCCTGGTGGATTTTTGAAAGTCTGTTGCATCCTGTTAAAGTGTGTCGAAATGCACATATCCAGAATTTGACACCCCCACTCCCCGTTTCCTACATCAGATAGCTGTCTTCTTCTAATGTAATTGTATTAAGATACATTGAGACTAAATCTGTATGACATGTAATCCCCATGAGAAAAACACCTTCCGAGATGTGAGTGCTTGCTGTGGCAAGCTGAGATTCCGTTAGTGGAACATTCTGTTGTGAAACATTTGTTACAGGACCGATCATCGGGGATCCCTTTTGGGACCAAGTATAAATATTTTCATAAATATATATTACTAGGCATATTATACCAGAATCGCCTGCTATGCAAGCCCTCTTAGTAAAACAGTAATTTGTAGTTATTGAAAGGGTAAGAAGTGTAATGCCAATGTACTCTGTCAGCTTAGTGGCAGAATTGGGTTTTAAACCTAGATGACCCACTTGCATTCCCTACGACATTGCAACACACAGACATATTGTTCCCTTTTTATATTGATGGGAGTTGGAGCTCTTGTGCAATTCAATGCAGCTCACACAGAAACCCTTCCCAGCAGACAGTGTCCTTTGCTTTCGGAAATGCATGTCCAGAATACTTTGAAATCTTATTAGCTTGCATGGATACCCTCTGCCAGTACTTGGGAAATGTAATATGTGGGCCAAATGTTCAAGTTATTATTTTTAAAATCTCTCCACGTATGAGAAACAGTTCATCTTCCCAAGATCTGGGTTTCTGAAAAATAAGTCATGTCAGACTAATCTGATCTCATTTTCTGACAGAATAACAAGCCTGGTAGATGAAGGGAATGCTGTAGATGTAGCCTATCTTGATTTCAGCAAGGCCTTTGACAAGGTGCCCCATAATATTCTTGTAAAGAAGCTGGTAAAATGTGGGCTAGACTATGCTACCATTCAGTGGATTTGTAACTGGCTGACTGACCGAACCCAAAGGGTGCTCATCAATGGCTCCTCTTCATCCTGGAGAGAAGTGACTAGTGGGGTGCCACAGGGTTCTGTCTTGGGCCCAGTCTTATTCAACATCTTTATCAATGACTTGGATGATGGGCTTGAGGGCATCCTGATAAAGTTTGCAGATGACACCAAATTGGGAGGGGTGGCTAATACCCCAGAGGACAGGATCACACTTCAAAATGACCTTAACAGATTAGAGAACTGGGCCAAAGCAAACAAGATGAATTTTAACAGGGAGAAATGTAAAGTACTTTGTTGTTGTTCAGTCGTTCAGTCGTGTCCGACTCTTCGTGACCCCATGGACCAGAGTACGCCAGGCACGCCTATCCTTCACTGCCTCTCGCAGTTTGGCCAAACTCATGTTAGTAGCTTCAAGAACACTGTCCAACCATCTCATCCTCTGTCGTCCCCTTCTCCTTGTGCCCTCCATCTTTCCCAACATCAGGGTCTTTTCTAGGGATTCTTCTCTTCTCATGAGGTGGCCAAAGTAAAGTACTACACTTGGGCAAAAAAAATGAAAGGCACAAATACAGGATGGGTGACACCTGGCTTGAGAGCAGTACATGTGAAAAGGATCTAGGACTCTTGGTAGACCACAAACTTGACATGAGTCACAAGTGTGATGCAGCAGCTAAAAAAGCCAATGCAATTCTGGGCTGCATCAATAGGAGTATAGCATCTAGATCAAGGGAAGTAATAGTACCACTGTATTCTGCTCTGGTCAGACCTCACCTGGAATACAGTACTGTGTCCAGTTTTGGGCACCACAGTTCAAGAAGGATACTGACAAGCTGGAACGTGTCCAGAGGACGGCAACCAAAATGGTCAAAGGCCTGGAAACGATGCCTTATGAGGAACGGCTTAGGGAGCTGGGTATGTTTAGCCTGGAGAAGAGAAGGTTGAAGGGTGATATGATAGCCATGTTCAAATACCGGTATATAAAAGGATGTCATATAGAGGAGGGAGAAAGGTTGTTTTCTGCTGCTCCAGAGAAGCAGACACGGAGCAATGGATTCAAACTACAAGAAAGAAGATTCCACCTAAACATTAGGAGGAACTTCCTGACAGTAAGAGCGGTTCGACAGTGGAATTTGCTGCCAAGGAGTGTGGTGGAGTCCACTTCTTTGGACGTCTTTAAGCAGAGGCTTGACAGCCATCTGTCTGAAATGCTTTGATGGTGTTTCCTGCTTGGCAGGGGGTTGGACTGGATGGCCCTTGTGGTCTCTTCCAACTCTATGATTCTATGACCTTCAGAACATGGGTGGATGTGGTGTTTAAGGCTGGTTATGTATATATCAGAAGGTCGGCGGTTCGAATCCCCGCAATGGGGTGAGCTCCCGTTGCTTGGTCCCAGCTCCTGCCCACCTAGCAGTTCAAAAGCACGGCAAAAGTGCAAGTAGATAACTAGGTACCGCTCCAGCGGGAAGGTAAACGGCGTTTCCATGCGCTGCTCTGGTTTGCCAGAAGCGGCTTAGTCATGCTGGCCACATGACCTGGAAGCTGTACACCGGCTCCCTCAGCCAGTAACGCGAGATGAGCGCCGCAACCCCAGAGTCGGACATGACTGGACCTAATGGTCAGGGGTCCCTTTACCTTTATGTGTGTGTGTGTGTGTGTGTGTGTGTATGTGGAAAAGGTGCGATTTAATACTGAAGTATCAGGAGTTCAGCCTAATGTAATTTAAACTAGGCAGAAGCATTAAACCTAAACCTCCTTTTATTAGTGTTAAAGTGCAGTGTTTCAGTAATACAGAATAGATTTAGAAATGTTATGTAACAATATTGTGCAGCCAGCTAACTATTAGACAAGTAGGTTTTCGTCCTAGTTGCTAAGCAAAGAGGAGAGGAGTTGTCAATGTTAAGAAACCACGTAGGGCCATTGCTGGGACTGGGATACAGTCCTCTGTTTCTATACCCAGGAGCAGACCTATTGGCCACAAGGTTTTAAAACTCTGATAGATTTTTAGATAGTGAGGTGCAGAGAAGTGCTATATTTGTCATTGGAACGGTCTCTTGCTGGCCTGTGTTTGTGGAGCAGCAGTGTTTTTTGGACTATGCCAGGGCTGGTTAACCGTTGTTGGCCTGAGCCTTCCAGGGACACATGCCAATAGGGGGTACAGCCACCCTACACTCTTGCTAGCACAGGCAAACTGCTTCATCCTCAACTGATTTGTGTATAGGAGCTGAGGAGGCGGTTATCACTCTTTATCTTATCATATGAGTTAGCAGATGACTAGAGATGGGCAGTCTGCATCCCTATCAGGGCACTAGGCTGGGCAGAGCATTCACCACAGCATGATGATTCCCTCCCCCTTCTTTTGTTGTGGGGGGAACAAAAAATTGTTTGGGAATGAGGCCCCTATGCCAGGGCTGGCCAACTCCCAAGAGACTGCCATCTACTCACAGAGTTAAAAACCGGCAGTGATCTACCCCCTTTTTTGGGGTTCAAGTGAAAGTTGCTCAGCTTTTTTTTAAGAAGGAGGAAGGCCCATTTTTTGGGGGGGGGATTCGGGTCAAAGTTGTTGAGGTTTTTTCAGGGAGGAGGTAAAATATTGAGCTTTCTTTTAGGGGAGCCACAGTTGTTCAGCTTCTTTGGGGGGAGCCAATGATCTACCAGTGATCTATTGCAGACGTCCAGTGATCTACCTGTAGATCACAATCTACCTGTTGGACATGCCTGGGGTAAACCCCCCTTTGAACTGTACACCTGTGATGGTGGGGTTGTTGTTTTTTGCGAGGAGTGGATTGAATCAGAAGTTTCCTATGAAAACTAGGGTGATTTGTGTCAGAAAGAAACTCAGCACCTGAACATTTTATAAGAGCAAACTAATGTGGCCTGTTTAATATACTTTTATTTAGTAAACGGAGCTAAGAACATTGAAGTGGCCCAAGAATACCCCGTCTTCCTGCCCCCAAAATTGCAACTAGAATCCATCCATTGTTACTAATGAACTTACGAAACAGAAAATTTTCCGTAGGAATTTTCCACCACATACCACTGCTTTACACTTAAAAATCTGCCTTGCTGTTAAGTATCAGAAATAATAGTTTGAATCCAAAGAAGTACTGCAGGACTCTGTTTGTGCCATGGGGCCTGCTCACCTACTTCTATCTGCAGCCTTCTGTGCCCTCTGGAAAGCTCCTAATATTTGTGCAACCCTCCAGAATGGTATGGAATGTGAAACCAGGGGTGGGTGTGTGCAGCATGGAGGGTGGGTTGATCAATTTAAACCACGGAGGCCACTTTGCATAAGCACAAGGCCACATTTCCTATGACTAATCTTTTTTACACCCATTCTTTCTGTTTGTTCAGTTGTTCTGCCAAATTGAAATTTCTCAGTACAGATGCATGAAAAAACACTTTTTTATTCTTCAAAAAAAGTCTACATGTTGCTTTACTTTCCTATATTCTCAGAGCCTGGTTCAATTTTTGCGTTATCTTCAGTGGTATATTTTGGATGATAAGAGCCTAGTAAATAGTTTATTTTTGCTGACCAGCACTACCATTCTACCCATGGCAATTCAATCCCAGGTCAGGCTAACCATTTTGCAGGGCCCAAGGTACAAAGACTACTATGACACACTGTTACGCAGATCTGCTAGAGTGTCTGTCCACATGTATCATGAAAACATGCCTTGCACACTTAAAACTTAAATGTTGAGGAGTTAGCAATATTATTCTTGGGATCTTTTGACAATGGTTGTTCATACAGGCAAAATTGCATTAGCTTTGATAATCTTGCTTATTTGGGGAGGTTTAGCACAAACAAATATTAGTGTGTTTTCTCCAGAGGAATAGCATTGCTACTATTGTAGTTTTTATAAATTAATGAAGGTTTAAAGGTGACAACATGCCAATATAACATGAGTTAGAAGCAACAAAAGCAGTTTCGCAACTTGGAGCATTGTTTGAATAGATCTATATATCAATATCTGTCTATATACAAAAACTCTTTTGATGTTTAATTGTTTTTTAATGATTGCTTTTCTCTCTATGTTTTTAGCTGTTTCTATGTTAGTTGTAAGTCACCTTGAGTCCCTGTGAAGGAAAAAGGCAGGCTATAAATAAATATTAAAATTATAGAAACACCACTACAGAATACAAAAGGTTAAGAACATTGTACAGAGGAGAGTCATTCACCCATTGCCTGGGCTGTGTACTTAGTTATTAAGGCAGAGGGGATAGACTAGTGGCAGAGAGTCACTTAATCGGGAATTATGAGGCAGATTCTTGGAGAGCCAGCCTTGGTTCAGGAAACACAAAAAAACCAGGACTCGAGAAAGGTGGTATGCAAAGTAGTAGTTTCTCCTTCTCACATGACCATCTGTCATGGATGCTTTTTAGTTGAGATTCCTGCATTGCGGGAAGTTGACGGGATGACCCTCAGGGTCCCTTCCAACTCTACAGTTCTATGATTCTGTGACCCAGAGATAGATGAGATTGAGGGGAAACAGGAGAGAGAGAGAGAAGTAAGAATGTTGGGACACTTATTTGTGGCAGATATGGTAGTAGATTCCAGAGTTTATGGGACAGGGTATAACAACCTTGTGACTGCCATCTGCCTACTGCTTATGCCAGCTTAAACCATGAGGGCGTTCCCTGTTAACCACAGTGATGCTCTCGTTGCTCAGAGCAAAGCCAATTTATACACATACTCTTGGATGGGGGATGTACAGAGTTCCAGCTGAACTGAGCTCCTTGGTAACAGGAGTTGCTAGGCAACAGCAGGATAAATTCTGCAAGTTGTCAATATCTTAGGCACTTGTTACTTGGGTAGAAGGGCCCAGAGGTCCAGTTCAGACCAGCCTTGGTTAGATTATTGCACCCTTACTCAACAAAATAATTCCTAATGGGACTGAACCCAATGAGTAGAAAAAAATATCTCCTCCCCCCCCAATTGCATTTGTATACATCTGTGTTTTTGTGTGTTCATACCTGTTATGGATTCTATGCAGAAAAACACTTTGGAAACATTACAGTCACTTAAGTTCAGTAGCCACGTTACCACTGCAGCACCACTCTTCCCAGTACGACAGGGTGATTTGAGAAGCCCCAGAGCACATGGGAAGAACTGTTCCCAAAGCTAGTGTCAGCTGTTCACTTGGTTTTGGGAAGAACCACAGTTTGGGCTTCTGTGTAAACTGGAAGTTAGGTGATATGACCTTATGCCACCACAGGAAGATGTAGTGTTTCAGCAGCTCTCAGTTAAGGAATACAGTGGAACCTCGAGTTGCGGACGTAATCCATCCCAGAGGCACGTCCGCAACTCGAAGCATTCACATCCAGAAGTGTACGAGTGGCGAAACCAGGAATTAACCGTTCCGGTACTTCCAGGTTGCCGCGGGACGCAACTTGAAAAGACGTAACTTGAAGCGGACACAACATGAGGTATGACTGTAACATGAATATGAGGCTCTCAGTCTCTAAGTAAAATGGATACTCTCCATTGTAAGTAAGAAGACATTCATCTAAGTGTTCATACTGAGGCTGGGAAAGCAGGGCTAAGACACCTTCGTGATAAGTGTATGTGAACTTGTGGTCTGTTTTCTGTTATTCACATGGGTAGCTTTCTGATCTGCAGAGACTCGGCTGCACAAGGTCGTTGTCTACCACAGTGTTTTTCAACCACTGTTCCGCGGCACACTAGTGTGCCGCGAGATGTTGCCTGGTGTGCCGTGGGAAAAATTGAAAAATTACTTTATATATAGTCAATATAGGCACAGAGTTAAATTTTTCAACATTTTTTAACATTTTCTAATGGTGGTGTGCCTCGAGATTTTTTCAATGAAACAAGTGTGCCTTTGCCCAAAAAAGGTTGAAAAACACTGGTCTACCATGCTGTCTACCATGGGATATTTACTGGATGTAGCTTTATGGCCTGCTAGAAGCCTGTTTGTATAGTGTTAGAAAGCAGAAAGTAATTTGGATGGCAGTAAAGTTTCATAGCTGTAAAAATCCCAACTGTAAGCAAAGTTTATGTAGCAGTTTCTCCCTGGTGCTGTGGTGAATGTCTTCGCCTCCCCCTCATCCGTCATTCGCTGTTGTATATAATGAGTTGTGGTAGCAGAAACGGGAACACAGACATCTACATTTCCTTCTTTTCAAAGTGTGCTGGTAGGGGAGCTTTCCTTTCCTCTCTTGGAATGAAGGAACACACCAGATGGACCATTGAAGTTTTTATGTACAACGGAGAAGTGCTCGCTAGAATGAAGGCGAGCTCTCAACCCCCTACTGTAGTTTTAAGAAAGGCAGAGACATGACTAAGTGGAATGGAAATGGGGGGAGCATGTGGTGTTGTGTATATTTGGGTGGGGGGGGTTAGATTTGTGAATTTTCTATCTCAAGTTTTCCAGGAAACTAGCACTCCATGGTATGTGTATCTTAACTCCTTTATTGTTTTGCACACATTTATAATTCAGTATGGTTACAGACTATCGGTAATTAGGAGGTTTGTTTTCCAGCTGAAAATGAATTTTACTGTCATAAAGAAATATGTCAGGGTAGAAGTTGAAAGTTCTCATTCAGCATTGTGACCATTGTGGTTGCCTGCAAAAATCAGACACTTACTTCAGTTTGTGCAGAGCGGGGTGTGTGCATCTCTACAGAACTTGCTCCTACACCACTTCTAAGTTTTAAAGTACATAATGTGTGTATATGTGCTGTAAGTATTGTGCTTGATGTGTGTGGTTTTGTGTGTGTGTGTGTGTTTTCAAATGTACCTTTGGTATATTTGGAAGGCCCTGTTTGGAAAGGAAAACAAGGCCCTTAAAGCTTAAATTGGTCAGTTCCTTGTCATTTTAAGGCTGAAGCGACTGAGGAAAGAGATGTTTATTTCATTAAAATGTTTATCTCCTGCTTTTTGAAGTGAAAAGAATGAAAAGCCTGCTTACAAATTTGAAACCCAAGTATGATTTTAAAACAATAATCAAAACAAAAGAGAACACAACAGCAAAGAGCAGAACAGAGGCAAACGTTAATTAACTCATTGATTAGCAGTTTTTTAAAAAACAAACAAACAGCCAAGCCAAAAAACAAACAAACAAAAACCCTTCATACTTCCGAGGCCCCAGAGGCACTCTGGAAAAGCACAAACTTTGCATGGTGTCTCTTTATTGGAATTCAATAATGTTTCGTTATATATAAATAAGGGAATTGCTTAAATTGCCATAATGAAAAACATACTATTTGTTATTAATCTGCTAAGATCCTACATCTCTGTCAAGCATACTGTTAGTTTCTCTGTAAATTGTAATAATTCACATATTTACTCCATTCTTTCCAGTGTACTCTTGTTTTGCATGACATACAAGTAATATACAAGTTTAATTTTAGCAAGCAAAGTCTCAAATGTCAGTGCATCTTTTTGAAAGTTTTGCTATGAATATTTTTGATAACTTCTTACAGAATATAAGTACCAAATGAGACCCTTCAGATCTCTTATTAGGTGCCCATAGGAATAGTAGCATGTATAATTGAGTTGATAAACACCTGAATAATTTGTCAAGAAATTCTGATTTTGGGACACATCTACAATTTTTTTTGAGGGGGTGTGTGCTATTAATATAGCCCCATCTGTAGCATGTACCATCAGACATTAGAAATGTCAGTTTTAACCAGTGCTTTTTTTCTGAGGGTACTCAAAAGGTATGCAGTACTGGCACCTAGAAGAAAAGCATTTGTTAAAAATGTGGCACTTTTGACCTTGATATTATTCACTGGGAAGTTATATAACTTTTTTAAAAAGTTTTAAAATGTGTTAAATGTTTTTAAAGTGTTTTTATATATAAAATAAAAACTTAAATATATTGTTTTGCTGTTTCAGTTGCTTTCCTGGGCTCCTTTGAGAGGAAGGTTAGGATAGAAATTGGATTAACAGCAACTTATAGGGTGCACTGCTAAGGAATCAGTTTTCCTAGTGTCTGAAAACCAGGAAAGATGGGCAGAGTGAACATCTTGAAAGCAGGGCTGGGGGCGGGGGGGGGGAGTCCCACAGTGTGTCACATCTCAAAAGTTCCAGCTTTGGGCTATTTTCCACCATGTTCCAGATGACAGGGGGGAAAGGTGCAGCGCTTCTGAGAAAGATCTCAAATTACATGTAGGTTCCTTTTGAAAGGGGTGGTTCTTAAGTTATTCAGACCCAGGACTTTCAAGTTCAAACTAGCACTTTGAATCTGGCATGAAAGCCAATGAACCTTTTAAAATATTTTCATTATTTGTTCCCTCCAGCTCGCTGCATCTTCTTGATCCTATGTTCTGAATCAGTTGCCGTTTCTGATAACTCTTCAAAGGCAGTCCCAGGTAGAGGGCACTGCAGTAATTTAGTTTCTGTGTGACTTAAGGAATGAATTACCAAGGCTTAAGCCATTCTTATCTAGAAAGGTTGCAGCTGGCATACCAGTCTATACTATAGGAAAGTGCACTTGGGTTTATACACTAAAAAGCAATAAAACTTCCTACTGAAAAAGATAAAAAGGAGAAAGTGTTCTTGGACACTGCAGTTTTGTTGGCATTTAGGAACAGTTTGATCCAAGAGAATATCCAAGCTGCAAATGTGGGTCTTCAGGATGCATACAGCCAGTGTTAGAAACTCAGATATATAAGCTAATCACCAAATGGCACCGTAATGTTACAACAGAATGACTGGGTGCCTTTTTTGAAATGAAATAAAATTTTATTGTTATTGTTATTGTTATACTGATTTATATTTTAAAGAAACAAATCTCAAAGTGGTTTACAACACATTAATACATCAAATAAAACAATCCAGAATAAAACAAATTCAAGCTTCAAGGAAAATATTTCAGATCCTTCTCTAAGTGACATTTTGCTTTCATATTTATTTACCTACTTTTATAGCTTCCCCATAGCAGAAGTACTCTAGGAAGCCAGTGTGGTGTGGTGGTTAGAGTGTTGGACTAGGACCTGGGAGATCAGGGTTCAAACCCCCACTCAGTCATGGAGCTCACATCTCACAGGGTCATTGTAGGGATTAACTGTGGAGTTGGGTGAACCATGTACTCCTTGGAGAAAAAGGTGGGTATAAATGCAGAAAATTAACTCTTCTGCTTACCTATTTAAGAAAGCTGGAGGGGCTAGAAAGATGGATATTTCAGTCACCAACCTGGCATCCAGAGATCTCCACATAGTTGCAGTTGGACCTGCACCAGTCCAAAAATGCATATGGCGCCTGGTGAATTTCTAATACTGCGTGCAACCCCATCTAAAGCAGGAGGTACACATACCGCAGAATCACCCATGTTCTCAACCAGCAGCTCTGTGTTGTTTTGATTAACTTTGAGTTTGTTCTCCCTTCTCTAAACCATCAGTGAGACCTGAGACATCTTTTGAAGATTTTCTCTGCATCCCTAGGGTCAAATGGAAAAGAGGGAAAATTGGGTGTAGCCTCATATACTCAAGGCATTGTACCCCACACCTCAGGATTACCTCACCTATCAGTTTCATTTAAATAGCATGGGAGACAAAGTAGTTCTTTGTGGCAACCTGCAAGCCAAAGGCTGCTGATGTGAGTGACACATCTCCTGCCACAATTTTCTGAGATCTGTTCCAAAAGAAGTACTGGAACCACTGCAAATTAATGCCCCTACAGTTCCATTATAGCAACGCAATCCAGAAGGACACCATGTTTGTTCCTCATGAAACCTCTGAGAGATCTAGAACCAAATGGAAGGGATCTCACCCTCCCCCATCCGTCTAATGGAGAAAGATTGTCCATCAGGGTTTCTCCCCCCAAACGGGATCATGTAATTCATTAGAGTGATAGCTTTTACTACCTTACCTTGATTTAGCTGTGTCCTAAGAGAAGAAAAACCTAAATTATGTTTACATATGAGTAGTTCTATTCATAGAAATGCATGTTTTCTAAACACAGTTGACCAGAGCCCTATATTGAATTTAAAAAATTCAGTTCCTTGTTTGTTCCTGTGTTACAAGTAGACCATTCCACAGTACCAACTGAAATACTAGATATACTGTAGTGAAAGGGCTTCAGGATGTCTTGTGGTGGTCCGTATATTTATTTATACAAGTGAACCTATATTTCCGTTTTCGGGAAGAAAACAAGTTAGGAAATAGCAAAACTAAATGTAGAGAAAACCAGTGTGTGTTAGAGACGAGCCAGAGACAACAAACCATCAGCGCTATTAAATAGTGCTGCTTTATGCATTCTGAAATGTATTACACTGGATGGATTATCCAGGCCCAGTGCAGGTTTATGCACTTTCCATATAAATTGTGACTGCACCTCCATTGTAAAAAGTGAACAGCTACTGGTTTAATTGCTCCCTACTTCAGACAGTTACAGCAAGTGCACATTTTGGAGAATGCCATGTAGGTGTGTGATGTTGTATAGAAACATACAATCAAATATGTACACTCTTAATTCCCTTGCATGTCACTGATGGGGGAAAAAATGCTTCAGCGTGCACCAGCCTGTGAATAAAGTGGAAAAATGCAGATGGTAAATTAACTTGCTTGAAAATAGTATCTGGTTGAAGTTGTGGCTATAAAACAAGTAGAGACAGTGTATTTGCTCTTGCGGAAGACACTAGTCTTTGAATTTGCAAAATGTACTATTAAAACTGTTTGTGCACATTTCTGTAGTTTCATCTATTAGTATGTTTTATTCTAATTTGGCTGTTTTTTAAAAATCATATTGATTGATATTAACTGCTTTCCAGTGCATTTTAATATACCCAGGCTCGGGTAAGTAAACAATTGGGGTGGGCTGATGGTTTACCTTTTCCCATCCTCACAACTTCTTACCATCTCTCCATATTCTTCAGCAAAATAGTTTTCTTCTCTTGTCCAATGAAGTGTGAAGCAGCAGTCTCTTATCACTCTGTCAACTTTTAGTGTCCACCACTTCCGTATACAAGTACAGTAATAACACTGTACCACTTTTTGTTGTTTATTTCTAAAATTTAAATGCTGCTTAATAACAGCAACAACAACAACAACAACAATTTCTTATTTATACCCCGCCCATCTGGCTGGGTTTCCCCAGCCACTCTGGGCGGCTTCCAACAGAATATTAAAATACAATAATCTATTAAACATTAAAAGCTTCCCTAAACAGGGCTGCTTTCAGATGTCTTCTAAAAGTCTGGCATTTGTTTTTCTCTTTGACATCTGATGGGAGGGCATTCCACAGGGTGGGTGCCACATCCAAAAAGGCCCTCTGCCTGGTTCCCTGTAACTTGGCTTCTCACAGCGAGGGAACCGCCAGAAGGCCCTCAGCACTGGACCTCACTGTCCAGGCAGAATGATGGGGGTGGAGACGCTCCTTCAGGTATACTGGACCAAGGCTGTTTAGGGCTTTAAAGGTCAGCACCAACACTTTGAATTGTGCTCGGAAATATACTGGGAGCCAGTGTAGGTCTTTCAAGACTGGTGTTATGTGGTCTTGGCGGCCGCTCCCAGTCACCAGTCTAGCTGCCACATTCTGGATTAGTTGTAGTTTCCGGGTCACCTTCAAAGGTAGCCCCACATACAGCACATTGCAGTAATCCAAGCAAGAGATAACTAGAGCATGCACCACTCTGGCGAGACAGTCTGCGGGCAGGTAGGGTCTCAGCCTGCATACTAGATGGAGCTGCCCTGGACACAGAATTAACCTGCGCCTCCATGGACAGCTGTGAGTCCAAAATGACTCCCAGGCTGCACACCTGGTCCTTCAGTGGCACAGTTACCCCATTCAGGACCAGGGAGTCCTCTACACCTGCCTGCCTCCTGTCCCCCAAGAACAGTAATTCTGTCTTGTCAGGATTCAACCTCAAAGGTTTTCTTGGAAGATCTTAAGGCCCGGTTTGGTTTGGAGGAAGCAGTCTTCTAGGTACCATGGACCCAAATTGTTTGGAGTTTTAAATGTCAACACCAAAACTTGGTAGCTAATAGGCAGCTAGTGCAGATGTTTCAACACCAGTGCATCCGCAATCCAAAGTTGTGTGTTTCACTGAACTCCAAGGCAGCTGCATTTTGTGCTAGCTGCAGCTCCCAAATTAGGCACAAGGTTAGCCCTACATACATTACAGTAATCTAGATTGTGTTCAGCACATTACAGTACTTTCTGCATGGACCACCGTGACAAGGTTATCCTTGTCCAGTAACTGTTGTAGCCAAAGTTGATAATAGGTGCTCAAAGTCAGTGGTGTCAGCTGGGCATCTTGTGACAGTGATGGATCTAGGGGCACACCCAAACTGTATACCTGCTCCTTCAGAGGAGGTGCACAGGTGCAGGTGCACAGCCCAATTCCCACACCTGGGAATGAACCATCCATTGCTAAGAATCATTTGCAGTTTATTAGCCTTCATCCAACACATAATTGCATCCACTGGTTTAGGATGTGCATGACTTTTAATCAGATGTTGCAGAGAAATTGAGCTGGGTCCCATCAGTGTCACTTTGTTCCAGATCTAATGATGGCCCCCAGTAACTTCATACAGGTGTTAAATACCTGTGGCATTCCACAAACCAACTTGCATGGGATTGGGGCACAGCCAACATTTCTATTATTTGGAACCAATCCTGTAAGTGGAAGTAAAATCTCTGGAAGAAAGTGTCTCCAACCCACAGAGATGCAAGTTTTCAGAAAGAGGTCTTTCTGGAGATGCCAGGGATTGAACCTTGAATCTTCTGTAGTCATAGCACATGTTTTACCCTCTGTGCTGTGGACCTCTAAATTTGAGGTAGTTTTAATGGTTGTTACATAACCTAGCTATTGCCGCGGCTGGAACTGTTTAAGCAATATGATCTTGTCTGCCCTATTTACATTTGAGTATTTGCATTTAACTGTTTGATTTGGTGTGTATTTCCTGCTGTGTGAGAAGCTCATACAAAGAATGACTCGGGCTCTGTAAACAGACATAAATATACCAAGGCACCTTAAAAAATGTATGCTTCCTTGCCTTCTACATGTAAAACAGCCTGGGGAACTAACATTAGATATCTGTATAAATAAAGAGTGCCACGTTGTTATAGTTTAATGAAGAACCAATCAATATTTCTCAGTCACTTTCACCTATGTCCTGCTTTAAACATTTACTTCCTCTCCTCCTCCCGACTCAGTGCCAACAAACTGCAAAAGAGAAGTGCATAGTGACTTTAACACATTTATATCTGTGCATGGGTCAAAGGGATATTAAAGGTTCTTTTAGTGCAGGTGATCCCTTCCTCCCTTGTTTGCCATCTCCCTTCCCACGGCCTCTCTTGCACAATTGGCCTCCCTTTGCTGAGATCAGCACTGTGTTGCAGGAAAGTCCCAGTGAAAAGAGGAAGGGCTCTGTTATCTTGGTGGCTTCTTTTCGGTAACTGGTGTGTCACTCTCAGGGTCGTGGGAAGAGAGACTGATGGGGTTGTAAGCGGCAACTGCAGTGAGAAAGTAAATGAGTGGTGGGCACAAAAGCCACTGTGCAAGGTGGAAACGGAGGACAGTAGAGGCCAAGGCACCAAGGTCTCATTTGAGTCATCTGCCTGGTGGGTAGATATTTGTTTACCACACAGATAGGCAGGTTTTGCTGGGAGAAGAGGAGAAGAATAAATACCTAGCATTGACCAGCACATTCCAAGTGTACAGACCACTTCACATATATTCATAGTTATCCTTGCAACAGCCCTGTTCGATCTGTAATAGTGCCATGCTGCAGGATTGCCTGGCAGCTCTAGCCACTGAATAAGCACAGCCAGAGGATTTAGAAATTACCTTCTCCCACCTGTGCTCTTTGAACACACACACACATACACACGACTCCCCCCCCTGCAAATAGCAGCTTGAGGTTTTCAGCAGGAAAATGTCACAGGACAAAAGCTCCTTTATGTATTTTGCGCATAGGCCTCCCCCCCCCATAGACATCTGTGTCTAATGTGGGGGTGTCAGGAGGAAGCCACCTGTTATGGGCTGTGGGGCTTAACCACCCCTTTCTTTGTGTGGACCCCCTTCATGTGAATTAACACATGAAGTGGTGAAGGAGTTGAGCACACACACTGTTTCAATTTGGGTAATGATTTCTCCACATTGCTGGTGAAAGAAGATTGAGATTATATTCTATCAAGGGATTCAAAGAGATGTCTAGCATCCTTTCTATCGTTGCCACTTATCTTTCAGACACAACCAGTCTGTTGAATGTAACAGAATATTAAAGAATATTTTCTCACGTTAGCAGCCAAAGTAACACAAAGATACTAGTGCCCCAGTTGGAGAACTTTTTGATCAAGTATTTTATATAAGTATTTTTCCAATTAAAATAAATTAGCTTGTTCATCCCAAATATAGATCTATATAATTTATTATCTATATATAATGTATTAAATTTGTGGCAGTGAAACCACCAACACTGATTGAGCTGGCTTGGCTGTTTGGTTCCTTAGGGAAATAAATAGTTCACAATCCAGTTTCTGTGCAGAAAGGGAAAATAACCAATTTGCGTGTTAAATAGTTAAAACCTCATACAGGAAGCAGGCTGAGGACTTAAATAATCTAGAGCAAGTGTCACCAATATTTTTGTGCCCATGGTCCCATTGGCAAATAGGAGAAACTGTTGTTGGGCACCACACACAAAACAAGGAAACATACACTGCAACGCATCTGTTGGGTACAATATAATTCTTCTTTCAGACCTACTTGCAGTGGGGTAGGAGAGCCTATAGCAGGGAAGGCTTCTGCAGGCACAATGTTGGCAACCCCTGATCTGGCCTTTGCCAAGCTCCATGTGTTTTGGTCCACAACTCCTATCAGCCCCAGCCAGCATGGCCAATGACTGGGGGTGATAGGAATTGCAGTCTCAACATCTGGAAGGCACCAGATTAAGGGAGACTGATACAGAGGATGGAGGCTAAAATGGCCTAACATGAAGGCAAGGGAGTTGAATAATGAGATGTGTGAGGGAAAACACAGGAACTTGCTTCCTTCTCCCTTCCAGAAATGTCTCCTGCAGCAGTCAGCTGCTCTGTTACTACAGTGAAGATGGGACAAACAGCTTGGCACCGGTCACCACCCACGGGAAGAAGGGCAACTGGAGATACATTTCTCTTCCCAACAATAAATTCTGTCTTTTCAAATGTATGTGTGCAAGCTACTCAGGACCGTGGGATGGAGCAGGATATACAATAGATATACAATGTAAGTGATTCCAGTGTATGGAATTCTTCAGCTGATAGCTACTGATTGGCCTATAGAGGATACCACACAGCAGACAAAATGGAATGAACCAGTTTAGACAGAAGCCCCTCCAGGTGTTCCATCTGACTGACCGTGGTCCTGACACCACATCCATCCTCCTGGTTCTGCCCACCCCCACCCCCAACTCTTGAACACTGAGCAAAGCTGCCAATGTAACAGGTGTGACAGTTTTGCAGTTGGGGTGTGGTTGGACCGTATCTGCTTTCCTCTTCAAGCTGCACTGTAATGTCACCTCCTGGGTGAGGCTCGTCAAAGAAATACCTATAATGGACAAGGACAACAGTTAACTTGCCATAGCAAATCATCTTGGCTTGTAAAAAATATCCCATTTGTTTTGCTAGCTGTGGTGAGCAGTAATTAATTCCTGACCGTAAAATCTTTTTCTAAACATCATTATTTTGCTTCCTTTCTTCCCCCTTGCTCCCTTTTAGTTTATGTTAACACTGCTGCTTTGTTATCTGCCATATACAATCAATGTGGCTTACTTGTTAAAATGACCACAAATGCCTTGCAAAAAGCTCATTCACAGTGTAAAGATTATAACACTCAGGGAAGAGTTGCCTTAATCTCAATAAAACCTTTAAAGTACCTGCCATGCCAGATTCTGGTACTGAGATGCGAAAATAATTACGAATGATTAAAACTGACCACAAATGCTAAGTGAGAATTTGCTTTGCATTAAACCAGAGTTCTGTAACTTGCAGTGAGAGCTGTTCTGAAAGAGGGAGTAGAAGAGCATCTGACTTTCTAAACATAATTATTCTGTATTTTTAGAAAACAACGTATTTCCTTTCAGGCCGGGTGTTGTTAAAGTACTTTCTTATGTCAGTTTTCTTTAGCTTCAGTCAAGTCTGCCAAAGTCCATGTTCTTGTACTTGTTCTAGGTTTGGTAAATTGGCTGGGAAAGTTACATAGGCTTGTATTTCTGAGTTTGGGAACTGTGCTGGCTTGGGGAATTAATATTAAGAATTAACAAATCTGTATTGTGAATGAAATGCTTTTCATTTGTTTTCTCTACTATAATACCACATGCACACAGGTGCTTCTCTAGTAAGCGCATGTTCAGTGAGTATAAATTGATAAAATGAGACATGCAAATGGTGGAAATAAGAGCAGTTGAAAATGTGTAAAAAAAAAAAGTGGTTAAAAATGACCATCGTATAATGTGAGTTTTCACTTTCCTCTGCTCATCCGTAAGAGCTTGTGCTACTTCATTTAGAGCAAGAATAGGAGAACAGATAATTGTTTCCAGTGGGTGCCCTTAAATGGGCACAAGCATTTTGATTCAGTGAAGATCCTTTCCACTAACAGATGAGAAGGGGAGGTAATTTTTGCCATTTTGCACCCCCAAGCCCTTAGCATTCTCCCCCACTCCAAAACAAAAAAAACACAAAAAAATGCTGTGGAGGTTTAGGAACCAGATGGATACCAGTTGCCATGGATCTGCAACAGAAAAAGACTATTACTTTTATAGGTTTCCCAGAGGGATCTGGTTGGTCGTTATGTGAAATAGGACACTGAACTACCGGTAGATGGACCTCAGGCCTGTTGTTACGGTATGTTCTTATGAGGCTCTGTGGATAAATCAATCATAGCTTTAACTTATCCCAGCACTACTTCCACTTGGTTTTTCTTCCCTTTTGTAAATTTCATACAGTGGTGCCTCGCAAGACGAAATTAATTCGTTCCGCGAGTCATTTCGTATTGCGAAAAATTCGTCTTGCGAAGCACGACCATAGGAATGCATAGAAATTTAATTCCCATAGGAATGCATTGAAATTTTCGTCTTGCGAAGCATGACCATAGAAAAATTCGTCTTGCGAGTGACCCTTTCATTAGCGAATGCCTTTCATCTAGCGAGTTTTTCGTTGTGCAAGGCATTCGTCTTGCAAGGTACCACTGTACATCTTTCTAAGACAAGAGGGCCACTGTTCATTCGAATTGTTGTTGTTGTTGTTGTTGAGATTTAGATTTATTGCTCCCCCTTCACCAGCATGTCACAACAATGCTGTCACAGCCCTGATTAGGGAAGTTTTTAATATTTGATGTTTTATTCTGTTTTTAATCTGTTGGGAGCCGCCCAGAGTAGCTGGGGAAATGCAACCGGATGGGCGGGGTATAAATAATAAATTGTTGTTGTGTTGTTGTTGTTTAAAATTCAGTATTAAAAAAGGTTAAAACAAATTACAGTCCCAGCAGTAGGGTGGGTCCTGAAAACACACATCTCAGGCATTAAAGGCCATAGTAAAGAGGTGTGTCTTCACTGACGACGGTATAGTGAAGGTGACAGGTGTATCTCCATGGGTAGGGAATTCAACAACATAGAGATTAGGCTTTCCCAGGCCGCTGCCACCCCTGAACTTCTGAGGGCAGTGGAAGTACCAAGAGATTGTCACACCCAAGAGGGCCCATAGGGAAGGAGGGGGATCTCTCATGTTTTTAGGGCCTAAATTGATTAGGCTTTTAAACACTAGCTTGTAACATAACAGGATGTAATAGGAAATTAAAAGCAAATGCAGGTTTAGATTTGCATGCTTTCTCCTTTTTCTCATGGCAGTGAAAGAGAACAATTAGAATCATTCACTTCCCATTTTAAATAAGTCACAGTTCCCTGTGATATCCAGACTCTAGGAACACAAACCAGGAGCAAACCATGGCTTCAGATTCAGGCTTGTTCTGCAAATATAATACTGTCCAACCATGGTTTTCTGTATTCAGACATGTGGAAACAATTGTTCACTTAGAATGGAAGCAGAAGTTTCAGATCTCCTCTTCTTGTCCACCAGGGAAGAGTGGAATATGTGTTACATCTAAACTGAACTTTGTGAAATGGACTGCTTATTCTCTAACTTTCTCTTTAGCTGATATATCATACTGCTGCTATCTTTAGGCGTATTGGAGAGGTGGTATTGGCATTTCTCCTATGAAGGAGGATACTAAGCCTCTTGAATCTATTACACTTCTTTGACTGAGAGTTAAATAAATAAGTTTATTTAATATATTTATATCCCACTCTTGATCGAAGGTCTGTATATTATTACTATGTAGATTTTCATCCAGGCATAGCTCAGAATCCTTTATCTTTTGCGAGCTGGATTGTAGTGCATGCCTTTTAGGTCTTAAATGTCATCTTTATGAGCAGGAAACCTGAGGTAGAAAATATTGAATGTTTAACCAGAAGTAGGACCTCACCTATATTCTAATTGGTTCACAGTGGCAGGATCTAAGCCAACCGGTATTAATGGTGGTGGGCATTTGCAATGCTTCCACAGGGTTTTGTGCTTCTTCCCAATAGAAATTAATGGTAGTCATTTATGTTTTCAAGTTGGATAGAAGTATTGATGGACCCCATGGGAATAGAGGATATAAAGGCCTTGGAAATCCCAGTTTTGTCCCCTCACAACTACAGTATGTCCCAAACCTCAGCCCCTGTACTTTGCTCCCATAAAACTTGAAAGGAGGTATTGAGACTCAAGCCAGCCCTTGCCACACATCTCAGGCCTTGGTTCTGTTGGTCACCCCGGGCTCTAGCTAGGTGATGGAATGTAGGAAACTTTTATAATGATGCAGTTTCATTAGTAAATCATCTGATATGGAATTGGAATCAATACAATTTATTTATTTTTTAAAAGAAGGAGCCCCTTTGTCATTGGGTTACAATCTAGCAAACAGCACAAAGACTTTCTGTTCCAGGATATAGGCCTCTTGGTGGCCTTTCCCCCCCTTGGTGCAGGCTGACAACAGACACTTCCTTCCTCTTCCTTAAATAAAGATCCTCCTTCCCTAAATAAAAGTAGCCTTGTTTATCTTCGACTGCTCTCGGGAGACTTGTCTTTTTGGTGGCCAGAGGTTAGAATTTCGCTTTAGCAAGTACATTTGTGTCATAGCTAGCGGAACATCTTGTACTGCTATCTGACCTATTTGCCTGAGGGAACTGGAAGTATTGTTTAATGTTCTACATACACTAAGCAACTATCCATAGGCTGTGCGGATTGCATCTGGAATCGTATCATGATCAGAACATGAGTTGTCATTTGGGTGGAATAGAAAACAATTGGCAGCCCCTGGTATCAATTGAGGATTGATACCAAGAACTCCTAAGCAGAGGGTGAAAGACATACTAGGCCCAGAATCGAGTAGATCAAAATTGTCTGCACATTAACAGGGCCCCACATGGCAGCCCATATGACAGCTGCTACCATAGGATAAGGTCTTGGTTAGTAGTGATGTATGGAAGTGAGAGCTGGACCACAAAGGTTGATTGCCGAAGAATTGATGCTTTTGAATTATGGTGCTGGAGGAGACTCCTGAGAGTCCCATGGACTGCAAGAAGATCAAACCTATCTATTCTTAAGGAAATCAGCCCTGAGTGCTCACTGGAAGGACAGATCCTGAAGCTGAGGCTCCAATACTTTGGCCACCTCATGAGAAGAGAAGACTCCCTGGAAAAGACCCTGATGTTGGGAAAGATTGAGGGCACAAGGAGAAGGGGACGACAGAGAACGAGATGCTTGGACAGTGTTCTCGAAGCTACCAAACTGCGGGAGGCAGTGGGAGACAGGAGTGCCTGGCGTGCTCTGGTCCATGGGGGTCACAAAGATTCGGACACGACTCAACAACAACAACAACAATACATAGCAATTTTTTCCAAACTACCACAATCATTTTCAGAAGAGGGTGGAGCAGTGGCTAGAAAGGATGTGGCATTTCCACTTTGAACTGAGAGGGCCTCGTACAGAAACATAAAGTTACCTTTCTACTAAGTGAGAAGCATAGTAAATCAAGTTGCTGTAAGTAGTGTCCTCCTATTGCTCCATCTGCTGCCAGAATTAAAAGCTCAAATAGCTTAAGAAAGGAAAGAAAGAAGATGCTATACTCTCCTAAAGTCGTTTTCAAATAGTGATCCAGGAAACCCTAGGGGTTCCTCAATGAGAAGATATATAATGACATGCAAGCTTCTCTGAAAGATGCGTGACCCATGACTGCTGACCAATGTTCCCGGTGATTGGAACTATAGACAGAAGTAGTAGTGAGATTGCAATGCATCAGTGCCCAGCAAATTCAAGAAGAACACAGCACACACACAAACACACGTACAGTGGTACCTCGCAAGACAAATGCTTCGCTAGACGAAAGGCATTCGCTAACGAAAGGGTGACTCGCAAGACGAATTTTCCCATGGCCGCAAATCGCAAAACGAAAACGTTTTGTGGTTTGTTTGTATCTATCGTAAAACCGTGTGCGCTTCCTCTGACCATGCTTCACAAGACGAAATTTCTGCTATACAACAACACTCGTGGAACGAATTAATTTCGTCTTGCGAGGCACCACTGTATGTGCACAAATATATCTTAATAGCTGCAGCCAGGTTAGTATTGTTACAGAAGGAAGTGTCACCTTTGGGATGTGTACAGCTACTCTGCATCTCTTCATATATGGTTAATGCTTAAACAATAGAACTCTGTGTTGGTTGGTTGAAATAATTTAACGTTTTCCTTTTTTTAATAATCAAAACAAACATTATTTACAGTTACTTACTTTTAAAAAATACCAACATGAGGAGCCATGAATGTTTGTTAGCAATTGGTAAATTGTTCTAGATCAGGGGTAGGCAACCTAAGGCCCATGGGCCACTAGCAGCCCACGGGGGGTCGTTTAACCGGCCCACGAGACGCCCCTGAACTGAGACACCCACTCGGCGAGTTCCCGCCTGCTGCACTAAACCGGCCCTGCACGGGGACTTTCTTCCGCGGTGCTGGAAATCACATCTGTGCATGCTCAGACGCTGAAAATTGTGTCTGTGCAGACGCCGGAAATGGCGGCCACATGTGCAATCCGGCCCATGGAGGGATCTCCGCTGGAGTGAACTGGCCCAGGTGAGGTAAACCTTGCCGACCCCTGTTCTAGATGATCTCGTGTCTTGCGAATTAAGGTGCTGAGTACATAACATTCATTATACATTTGCTATCCAAACAGCCCCAAGGGATGACTTTTAGTCCCATTTTACAGATTTTAAAGATTTAGGGCAAGATCCAGGGTCATGCCAGTGGACTCATTGGGGCTTCACCTTCTACTCTGGAGCCCACTCTTCTCCCCATCTGCTCCCAAGGTGCACAGGTTGCAGGAGACAGAAGATGGAGTGTAAGGAAGATAAAAGGAAGTCCTTTGTGCAAGCAGAATGCCACAATTGGATATCATCCTGTGGCTGCACTCGCCCAAGAGCCCCTTCGACCCCATGATCCCCCAAGAGCCCCTTCGACCCCATGCTCAAAGAATTTGGATATAAAGATACAAGGAAAATTGGGATTAGCAGGAGAAGGAGGAAGGGCCAATGGATGGTTTTCTGAGCATAGCTGGAAACTGGCATATTTAAATGTAGTAGCAAGAAGGTGAAGAGCGGGAAAGTTGTGGGGAAGGTGGCAATCAGAAGGGAGATCAAGGGATCACTTGGACATTGTGGTGTCAGGGACTACAGGTAGTCAACTCATCAAGTGCGACAAGGAGTTAAGAGGGGAGAGAGGAAAAGAGCAGAGTATTTGGTTTTGATTTTATTACAGTGGTACCTCGGGTTAAGAACTTAATTTGTTCTGGAGCTCCGTTCTTAACCTGAAATTGTTCTTAACCTGAAGCACCACTTTAGCTAATGGGGCCTCCCGCTGCCGCTGCGCCGCTGCTGCCTGATTTCTGTTCTCATCCTGAAGCAAAGTTCTTAACCCAAGGTACTATTTTTGGGTTAGCGGAGTCTGTAACCTGAAGCGTCTGTAACCTGAGGTACCACTGTACTGGAAAAGGAAAATCTTGGGCAGAGAGGAAAGAAGGAAGGAAGGAAGGAAGGAGAGAGAATGTACTTGAGTGAGCCAGAGCAGGGCATCACGGCATCTGGTGATGCTGAGAGTTTCTGAGAATGAGTGGGGTGTACAAGTGTTCTTTTGCCAGGTAGATGGCAGTTGAGGAGCAATATATTGACAGCAATCTGGTCAGCCAACTCATTCTTTTTCAAAGGCATTCACCCACATCAAGGATATGGCTAAATATGTTCAATAAAAGGAGCACAGCAGGCTTGGGGGTACAAGGAGCTTCTTGTTCATTGGGAAAGTGGGGCCACAATGTTAAGAACTGAGAGTGAACTGAAGGTGGCAACTGCAGAAGGTACTGAGCAGACAGAAGCAACAAAAGGAGAGAAGTGCATAGAAAATGGCAAGGCAAATCCCCACAATTTATTTCCTGTGATTCACCCAGAATAAAGTTGTTCTTGCATTTAGTTGAACCATAATGTTGCAGTTTCAGAAAGATCTGCTTTCCAACAAGTGCAGCATTTCCTAGTGGTTATTTGGCATGCAGGATTTGGGAAAGGAAAGAGAGGGAGGGAGGGAGGCCATGACCTGTTCTCAATTCTCCCTAGGGGGCAGATGAAATACTGTCCTAGCAGGCCCCCACCCTTTTCCAGATTTGAATTCTGTGCTTGTACTTGCTGCGTTGGATTCTCTCAGGAAGAAGGGAGGTGCATCTGTGATTTTTTTATTTTATTACTGAAAACAGTTGATTATGATAATGACAGCCCCAGTGAGAGATTCATTATGCAGCAAAGGCTTCCACACTTCAAGATCACAGAAGATGGGTTTCAGGTTTGTACAGTAACAAGCCTAGTAGAAGAAGAAAAAATACTTTCTGCATGTACAAGTGAAAAGCTTGCCAAGAGTACTTTGCATTCAGAGTCTCTCGGTACAAATTTGAATTTTCTTTATAGTGCAACCAAGCAGTTGAATTGGTCTGTCACTACTTTTCTCCTCTTCTTACTTTCTCACCAAACCCAAATATTTCAAGATACTGACTTGAGTAGATAGATAGATCCTACCTGAAATGTAAGCTAATTCTACATAATGATGAATTTTATGAGTAGAATTGTAGCAAAGAAAAAAGCCTTTATTATTTAGTTTGCTTGTTAATTCACGTTTCTCCTCTTCTGGATTGCTGGGTTCCTCTTGAGCTCTTGGTGGTAGAAGCACATCCATAGCATTTTGCCTGATTAAACTGGAATAGTATTCTGTATAACTGCTTCGCAGGAGAGAGGAAAAAATAGGCCATTAACTTGGAACTTTACTGAATTTACTTTCCTTCTCAAGTTGAGGACGGGAGATCCCTTTTCCTGTTTTAAGGAGGAGAATGTCATATTTGGGATTCCTTTTTCTAGTCTGTTATGTGAAAACTGACATTTGTCAACATCCTAAACTTACGCTTGTCAGGTAAAAGAATAGAAACACAAATAAACTCAACATCCTCTAGACATTCTAGAAAGATGAGGCATGCATACAATCCTTTCAACTCTGACCTTTGTAACTTTAATTGACATATTTGAAACTTCTGTGCGTTATTTAAAAAAAACTAAGAGGTACTTCACTCTGATATTTTTTTTGCAAACATTAAGGCAATAAAAGCTATCTGTGCATACTTAATAGGGCCAGCAAAATCAAAGGATAGCTTCTTTGATTATGACGACGATGGCTATTTATCAGCATGCAACACAGAACTTTCACATAACCTCATATATTTGCATACATTAGTGTGTGAGACTTCCCTAAGATCCTTCTTCTTTCTCTAAACAGCACACTTGGAACAGTTGATGCTCTAGATCTACAGTATCTTGCATGAGTACACAGTGTGTGAGAGACAGAGAAACAGTTATATAAAATGAGGGTGAAATACAAAAATGCTTATATGAAGGTATGCCTATAGAAATAAAGGATCTTTCTCTGATCTGACTTCCATCTCTGTCATCTCACTGTGATTGCACAACAACTCCATCACAACCATCAGCATGATGGTTTTGGGCTTCTCAAGTAAGAATGGGCACTCCCTTAAAACTAGAAACACTAAAATCTGTAAGTGAGCTTTTAAAGACTTCCTTGACACTCCCTAAGAAACCTCAGTGAAATTTAGTGCTAGGGAATGTGTAGCACATGAGTTGCAGATCAGGAACTTATTTAAACCAGGACGAGAGTCTATTTTCTCATTACAAAGACTGAGCGATTAATTTATTATGATTTCCAGTGGAGTTAGCAGTATAGATTACTGTACCCTTTGAAACTTGTGATGGTTGAGAGTGAAAATTATACAAATTCTTGAACTTTATGTTTCCAGTTGTTCCACTTGTGCATGTGTTTTAGGGAAACATGCTGTCGTGTGTGTGTGTGTGTGTGTGTGTGTGTGTGTGTGTAGCTGGTGCAAAAAATAGAAAAGGGGAGCACCCCACATTCCACCCTGGCTAGCATGAGCACCAAGGATTGGGATGTGGCAGTGACTCCACCACTTCTTTCAGTCCCACTGCTCAAAGCTAGAAGTTAGACTTCCTAGTTCTAGCAACGTATGTACAACAAAATATCTAAATACAAGTATTTGGGTATAACAAACAATGCCTAGGTAACCTTTATCATTTAAAGAGAGTTTTCCTTCTGTTGAAGTGCCGTGTCATTCTGACAGCCATCTGTCAGGAATGCTCTGGTGGTGTTTCCTGCTTGGCAGGGGGTTGGACTGGATGGCCCTTGTGGTCTCTTCCAACTCTATGATTCTATGATCAGTGATGATTAGAGGAGATAGTGGCTGTTTCAGACTACTCTGATATAAAAGGCTCCGGTCTTACATGCATGCCCCTACCAGTGTAGAAGAGCAATAAAGTAACTCCTTTTAACCATTTTAAGGGCAAAGGGGAAGTTGAAAATGTGATAAGAGAAGCTTGCTGGACAATTTTAAGTGGCTCTTCTTAGGAAGCAAATATGCAAAAATAATGATCTTTTACTCGGTTTAGGCTTTAGTGCAGTGGGGTATTTTGATCCAATCTGTACCCATTCATTTCTTACCAAATTAAGACAGTGCACAACTGAATACAAACAGGACCATTTCTGCCAACACTGTTGCCGTGGTTACCAGTAGTGAGTGATACTGCCTTGCCACACATTCTGATGCAAGGCTGTCACAACCCCCCTGGTATTTTGAGTTTGGTGAGACCAGATTTTTTTTTACATTGTTTTGACTTTTTTTAGTCAATAAATTGTCCGGCTCTTACCTCAACATCTATTTTTTTTTAATCAATACCATCAGGAATTCATGCAAATAGCTTGAGGACTAAGCTATGGGAACACTTCTTGAAGGCCTCGTGGTGTATCACCTACATTTTTGGCTTACTACAGCACTATGTAGCACTCTGCTGAACATTTTGGGGCAAGCCAGGAATGTTGAATAGTCCACTCAGTTAGAAGGATCTGGTAAACTCCAACTGTAGCTAGGGAGAGAATTGCAAAAGGCAAATTAAATATTAGTAAGAAGTAAATAAACTTTATTGTACTAGCCACAGGACATGACAAAACCATACAAACACTATCTGTACCTCTATATAAAAAAGAAGCTCTGTCTAAACCATCGGAATCGTAAAATACAGGTGCATGCGTAAACTAGGGGTCTCCACACAGCTACAGTATTTTCCTATTTACGGTAGACCCCTGGATTGCTAAGAAGTATGCATTTAAGTAGAGTTGTTGAAGATGTGAATGTTTTGAATAGTGCTGTCAGGCGTGGAGAGTCCTCCACTTCCTTCGGTAATGTCACAGATAAGAATTAACAAGCAGTTGATATAGTCCTTTTATTGCAGCATCATGCTGCAAGCACAAATACACAGCTCTCCGCAAGGAGGGCAGTTGGCTACTCTAAATCCGACTTCCGCAGCATTTTAGGCACCAACGGGAAGTTCCTCCCTCCCTCTGACTCCTTTGCTCTCTGATATGTACGTTCGGACCTCCAAGTTCGTGGGGAGGGGGGGCTCCCCCACACTCTCAAGTGACGTCTCAACTAGCTGCGCCCTCCCTTCTGGCTCCCTTGTCATTATCTCATAACTGGGTAACTCATCCCTAAGCTGTTCAACTTCTGTACCTCTCTCTCTCTGCTTCTGAACACGCTGTGGACAAGGGGAGCGACTCTTCCCCCTCCAGCTCTCCATCAGATAGAAGCTGGTCTGCCATAGAATGCGTTCCCCAGTCCTCGTCTTCAGACCATTCCCTGACAAGTGCAAATGACTGTGCTGTGAATTGACTTAGTTTAAATCACATTCAACTAAACGGAGAAGCTAACTGCTTTTTCTCACCTCTCTCTTTCAGTAATAGTTATGCCCGTGTGCGAGCTGTGGTGATGACCCGTGATGACTCAAGCGGTGGATGGTTACCACTTGGAGGGGGTGGACTAAGCTATGTCACCGTTTTCAAAGTCATTCACCAGGAAGAAAATGGCTGTGCTGATTTTCTTATACATGGGGAGCGTCTCAGGGATAAAACGGTAAAGACAACTGTTTCTTTCTTATACCATTATGAACATTCATATTTCTGTGTATCTTTCTAATCTGGACATTTGGGAATAAGGTACTTTTATGATAATAGTTTCATTTTGTTAATTGACAAAAATAACAAAAGCAAGCAAATGTCTGAGACAGAGGGGGGTGTTTATTTAATTTTTTAAAAAATTGCCTCTCATTTCATAACCCAAATAATATTTCTCACTAGGCTATAAAAATCACAGCAAAACTATAAAACGAAACAATAAGAATAGGAATGTAGTCTAGAATACTGTTACACCAAGTTCTATTTTTAAAGCTAGACCACTTCAAACTGGGCTTCAATCATTTTGGCAAACTTAAAACTAAACACATTTAAAAACTATAAATGGTGGAATAGAATGCATAAATATGACATTAATTTTATGTGGAAACAAGAGTTTTATTTATTTATAAAAAATATTTATATACCACTCATAGCAATATATCACAGCAGTTTACAACAATGCAAAACTATAAAACCATACAGTAAAATTGTAAAAAAAATTAAAAACAAGTTAAAAGCAAAAGTTTGCGCCAGAACAGAAGAAGCATTGGACAGTTGCAGGCACTTTTTGCCAATTCCACTTTCCCATTGCAACACCCTGCAACCCAAATCTGTTCCCGGTAGTTCAGGGACCTTTCCGTGCAACATGGAAGGTGGTGCAGAGGCTACAGGGAAACTGCCCAAAATTGCCTTCCTTTTTCTTACATCAGCAGATGCCTCATTTGGATCAGAAGTGCTTCTGCAAACAGGACAACAACTTTGTGTTTTATCCAGAATTGCTTATGCTCGTTTCATACAACTACCCGCAGAATCGCTGGAAACCAGGAGCACTTTAAATGTTATCTGAAACCTAGTTGAAGTCACTTCCAAGGTTGGCTCCCTCAAAGCTGGGATTACATATGCAGGACCCTTCCACAAGGGCAGAAGCCGGCCACATAAGTTCAAGCCATTCAGTCAGCATCCCCACTGTAAAATATCTTCATAGCCAGTCCCTGCCCCTGTGGTTTGGTCCCTTAAATGTTAATGCCAGCCTTGCAGGAGCCACTTCCATGAAGGCTGCTCTCTACCCAGCAGACCACCACCCAGCACATGACAATCCAAAGAAATAAATATTTATTTGGGGGTTTATTTATTTATTTGGGGGTATTCTTGTTATTATTATGCATTTTGTGGGGGGGTTTTATGTTGTGAATCGCCCTGAAATCTACAGTTGAAGGGCGGTACACAAATTCAATTAATAATAAATAATTTGTGCCCTAAATAACATTTCCGCCATTTAAACTAATCATAAGGCTTTCTTTTAATATGCATTGCTGTCCTGTGAGACCATCTCCTGTGTTCATGCTACCAGCTGAGCTGCTGAAATGTGATGTAAATCTTTTCATGAATGTGGTTTTGGTCGGGTGTTATTTGTAGTGCTGAAAATAATTCTTAGATTTTTGAATGAGTATCTTCAGAGATGACATGTCCAACGACAAGAAGCAACGTGTTCCAGATAGATAAAGCTAGATTTCTAATTTTTTTGTGGCAGACCTTAGCGTGGGAACAGAAATAACTGGTTACTACAGGCAAAACAGTGGTATTGGCTAGAATATGAGACTGAGGGGCAGGGCGGGTTTAAGCATATTATCAGATGCTATGGGGTGGTAGTCAAGGATATACCATATACACTCGAGTCTAATGTGCCATCGAATCTAATGCGCACCTCAATTTTCAGAACCTTGAAACCAAAAAATTATTTGCTGGCGAATGTAAACGTGCCATCGAATCTAATGCGCACCTTAATTTTTGCAACGTTATTTGGCCAAAAAAGGTGATATTAGATTCGAGTAAATATTTTTTTGCCTTGAAAGTGTCGGCTGATTGCTTATTATCCTCTTGTAAAGGAGCACCACTCAACTGCCCCTTCCTATCCCGCAGCTTGATTTGTCATCCTATATAGTTGCTGACTCCCATTAATTCCTGTTGCCATTTCACAATAGCCCTAGGTAGTAACTGAGTTATTTATTGTCTGAAAAAGCAAGCAAATCCTTTCCTCGCTTCTTTCTTTCTCTGTGGCAGCAGCTTTTCTTACTTGCACCGGCCACAAAATTTGACCTGTATTTGTTTCAGAGCTCCTCTGTGACTTTTCAATGTGGCTCTCAATTTAAGACTGAATTTGGCCTATTTAAAACGTGTCTCTTTTTTGCCCCCATTTGTTGTAATGTGGAATCTAAAAGAGGCTGTAAGTAAGTAAATTCCCATCATCCCTGACCACCGGTCCTGTTAGCTAGGGATGATGGGAGTTGTAGTCCCAAAACAGCTGGAGGGCCAATTTTGGCCATGCCTGGTTTAGATGAAAAACTTAATTCGTGTCATCTGCTGCAGCTTTATCCACACTGCCCTGAGTTGTCAAGTCACGCAGTGTAGGTGGATCACACACTCAGTATGGGTGGATCACACACTTATTTAAAGTAGCTTTTGTTAACTTGGTTCCCCCTGCATGTTTTGAGAGTTGTAACCCAGAACATACAGGGGGCATCAGATTCTCCAAGCTTGGTTTAGAACATTTCAGTCCCTCTTTTCAACAATCAAGAGTGAACATAGGAAGCTTAGTATTGTCCATACTGACTGGCTTTCTAGAATTTCGGCCAGCATCCTACCTACCTAGGAGATTGAACCTGGGACTTTTTGCATGCAAATATTAAGCTCCACCATTAAGCCAGGGCCCTTCCCGCTCAGATATGCTTGCAAACGTTTTGATTTAAATTAATATTTTGTATGCTGATATTCCAGCAACAAAGTTCACCTTAAAGCAACCCACAGTGATAGCAAAGGCACTGGAAAACAGCACAAATTATTTGAGCATATAATTGCAGTTTAAAAAACAACAACCTAAGCCGTAGTAAAGTAAAACCAAAAAAACTCATCTAACAATTAATGCAGTTCAATACAAACCCATAAGTCAAATTATCTCGTCTGATATCAACCTGCTCGTGGTCAGTGCTTAGTTTCTGAGACTTTCCTTATAGTCCCTTTGCCAACCAAAGAAGGGACGAGAGAGAAGAGAGCCTTTGCAGAACTGGCATCTGAACTATGGAATAACCTTGCAGGACAGATTCACCAAGCCTGCTTTAAGCTTGCTCTTAAGAACCTGTTTTATTCTGTTAGACATTTTTTCCCAATGAATTGTTTGATACATTTTTTAGCCTGCTGCTGTTACTGTGTTTTTTTTATCATGGTGGTTTAAAGTGGTAGTTAGTTTCTTAAATGTGCTTATTTTTTTAAAAAAAAGTTAAAATATAATATATAAAATTATATTTACATATATATGTGTATATAACTATATATATGTATATAACACACACACACACACACAAAATAAGCTGCCATGAGTTTAATTTTATCATGGAATAGTGGGGTGTAAGAGGCGTAAAACAGAGATAGCATCACACAAGTTAAAACTTATTCTTAAAATAAAATAGAACAACAGTAATGCTTCCAGGAATGGGTGTTTCATTCGTCAGCCCCTTCCTGTGCATGAAGTGATACCACCAGGCAGCACAACAGCTAGGATGTCATGACTCTAACTGACTGGAGATTTCTCAAGCTTCCCTTCCTAAGCCATACCATAGGATGAGGTGATTAAGGGTGGGTGGAAAGGGAAAGCAAGTCTTCATGAGCAAATTCCTGGAAAACTGAGGAAAAAATCCAAGTAACCTTTGAGCAGTAGGATTCCCCTGTTGGAAAATGAACCAAATGTCTTAAATTCATAGCCCATTAGGTCGAATGAATGGATAAAGCATAATTTTACCACCCTTCAAACATTACTTACAATCAAATTTCATAATGGCAATGCATTGTACTTCATATCTGAAATGATCCAGTAGCTGATGAGTTTTGCTAAGGAAAGAACTTCATTAGTTCTTTTTAGAGAACGTTCCTCTCAGAATCTTCCTCAACAGTACTGATTCACGGTACTTTCTGTTCCTCAGACCATCCATTCTCCTTTATCAGGCTTTTAAGAAGTCTTTGACCTGACACCAGCAATTCTAAAATAGGGCTGACTTCTGTAACAGCACTTCCTCTATCACACCAAGGCTTCAGGCAGTGAGAAATGAATTGGCTAGAACTCCAGTGGTTCAAGGTAAACTAAATAGAAAGCAATGGGCCAAAACCTCTCTTGCTTTTATTTTACCAAAGGAGCAATGAGACGAATTACTTTCAGAGAAAACAGATAGCAGGATACGCACTAGATAGATAGATAGATAGATAGATAGATATTAGGAGGAACCTAAGACCTTTAAAATCATGAGCTGGTTCTTGCAAGTGATAAAATGAGCGAGCTTTTAAGAAAACACATTGGGGAGTGATTCAGCTTGCTAAGCTTTCAGACATATTTGGCTTTACATTATGAAGAATGCCATTGTGATTGCTCGAAAACATAAAAAATATAGCTATAGCTGAAAATGTGTGTGATCTTTGGCACAAAAAAAAACATTTGCATTAGACCCAGGAAGGAGTTTTAATCTGAATTCAGGCAAAAGGTTTGCTTGCTCAGCCTGGATGAGATGTGGTGTTATGATATACAGTAAAATCACTGTATTTTAGTTGAAGATAACTTGTGGCAAAAGACAGGGTACAGCTTCATGAATAAGAATTTGCTTGATATGTTATTGACAAAGAGCCTGTCAGGTACCTTGAAAAGTGATAGCACCCAGGATATGGATTTCACTTTGGAGTGACAGAGACTATTTCTGGACTTGTTTACCCAGCTTGTTTAGATCACTGTTGGAATGTGAAGGGTTTTCTTCTTCTTTCTTTTCACAAAGCACCCCTGACATAATTGCACACTTCCTCCTTTATTATACTTCCCTTCCGAGATCTGGCTCCAGCCAGTCTAGTTGGAACAATTACCTTCCACTCTAACCTGGACAGGTCTGCTGCTCTTTTAAGCTATGTAAACATCAATGGAGAGTTTCTTTTATATGCAGAATTAAACATACATTCAGGCTTCAGTATTTTAGATTTTCAAATGCCACAGACTTGATGATATTTATTTTTGCTTTCCGGTTTAATAATGAGACATTTATTCTGTTACGTGTTACGCATCTTATTGTCTGGTATCCTTGCTTAACCGCAGCAAGACAAATGAATTCAAAGAGAAGACATGGGAAGAACTTCACCATTCATGACTTTCTGAACGAAGAGAAATCGTGCACACCCTTTCTTTTACATGGTGTTCTCCTTCCAAAGTGGATGTTTCACAGCATTTGGAGACTTAGCAAGATTAGAGTAGTCAGATGAGAGAGGTGGGCATGGATAGAAAAACCAATGTGGTGTTTTGCTTGAGTATTGGAGACCCTGGTTCAAATCCCCATTCAACCATGAAGTTCACTGGATGACCTTCAGCCAGGCATTACACATACGTCAGCCTAACCTCTTTTACAGGGTGAGGATATAGTGCGAGGAGCCATGTATGTCGCCTTGAACCCATTGGAGGAAAGGCAAGATGTGATTGAATGAAATTGAGTAGGAAGACTGAAGGATAAGGGAGACCGGGGATAGTCAATAACCCCTTGGCCAGTTCTTCACTAATTCCTGATTCAGGATTTGTCTACACAGTTCAAGAATATTGTCCAAAGTTTTAGAAGACCTGTGCAGTGTTTGGAGCCAATGTAAAGGGAAAATCAGCTTGTGAGAGGCCAATCAGTATGGAAGAGAAAAGTGGCCCATGTTGCTGTCTTCAAATTCCCTTCTCCAAAATTCGCCTTCTTTTAATAAAAGGCAGCCTATGCTTGCTACATGTGTTTTGCATGCAATTAACTGTTACCTCCCTTTGTAAGATTATAAAAGATCTCCTTTGATTCACCCAAGCACAAAAGCGAAGTATGCGTGTGCGTACATATCTACACTGGAATAAACTGCACAAAAGCATCTGTGGATTCATCAACACTGTTATGTTTGTTGTGGGATAAGAATCATGGGCAATGACATGGAAGTAGATTCAGAGGGTTCTGTTCATACATTTAGTTGCTTTTACCCACTTGATTTAAGTTTATAAGCTGGCCTGGTTCATACATAGTGCTAAAACATGGTTTATTAAACCATGGCTTAGTGTTACAAGTGAACCCAGTTAAGCAGTTTAACTGTGGTTTGTTAACTGTGGTTAAATGCCACTCATTAACTGTTGTTGTTGATTTATAAACCTTGGTTAACTCGAACCATACCTTGCCATTATGTGTGAACTCCGGCCTCCTCCTTAACTATAGCTAAGGAGCTGTCACAACCAAAAAGCTGTAGCCATGAGTAAGAGCAGCAGAAATCAAAATCAAACCACTCTTGAGGTTTGACTGCTCTTGTTGCTGCTTTTAACTATTTTGTGGTGAAATAAACCAAAGTTTAAGTGATCATCTGCCAGGTGCCTTGGCTTCAACTGTGGTTTATTAACTGCTGAACGTTAATCATGGTTTAGCATTATATGCCAACCATGCCACTGTGTACCTACAAAAAAATGCATAGGTATTGCTGTATTATAGCCTGGATTCGGGAACAGCCAGTAACTAAAGCAAAAACTAAATTTCTTTCAAGTAGGTTATATATAAATGGTTTTTCACAAACTTGTCTGCTTTGGGGAGGAGCTAATTGGTCCATGACATGATTCATTTGAGAGTAGACTTTATTTTTAAACCTAGTTGTGTACAGAAGTCCCTTATGCTAAGTTTTTCCTTTAACTCTGCTTTTCAGGTGGTTTTGGAGTGTACGTTGAAGAAGGACCTTATTTACAATAAGGTTACGCCAACTTTTCACCACTGGAAAATAGATGACAAAAAATTTGGCCTGACATTTCAGAGTCCTGCTGATGCAAGAGCATTTGATAGAGGCATTCGTAGGGCGGTAGAAGATCTTTCCCAAGGTATGAATCTCTGTTCCATAAGCATTTTTAAATATATAGTAATAATTTTAAAATAATTTTAGTATTACCCACGATGTAATACTATATGTGTTAATGAAACTGTGCTGGTCGTCTTTTTGACTGGTTGTCTACAGGCAGTTGTTTCTCTTTTGCCAGTCTGGGCGGCCCAATTAATACTCAAAATAAACATGAAGAACAGAAGCATCATGTAAGGTTCTCAGTAGTTGCCCATGAGTAACCAGTCGGACTCCGCTGTTTCTTTTAGTTTCTTTATTGTGCAAGTATATACAGTGCAGAGCATAAAAGTTCATGTCTGTCTCATCCTTCCACGGAATCCGGGAATGACTCTTTCCGGTTCTTTGCCCAACATAAAAGCCGCGGGATACGGAACCCCCTCCTACCATCCCTGTGCCTGGCCCCTCTGCGCAAGTGGGGAGACGGAAGAGGTGCGTCTCCCCCTGTGGCTGAGCGGTGCGAGTGCTCTCTCACCTTCCCAGAGCCCTGGTCCGCACCTCCCTGGGCAGTCTCCCCTTCCCCACTAGAGAGACTGCTGCTTTCCCCGCTGGACGAAGAGGAATTGCTGAGAAGGTGTTGTGGGGGCTCTCTATACCCTGAAAGCCCTTGCACCACCCTATGCTGAGGCGAGGACAGTTCCCTGACACATCACTACTGTGCATGCATGTATAGTGTCAATGTACATTCATTAATATTAAAAGGCAAGTACCTGTTTTAGCCTTGAGCAAGAGAGCAACATGCAGCTCCTACAGAGCTGGTCTATGTGGCTGAGGGGTAATGAGCAATGGTTACAGCAGAGATAGAAAACGATGATGCAGGTCAGCCATGGTGATAACCCCTGCTTACCCAGGGAAGAGGCAAATCACAAATTTGTATTTAATATTTTTAAAGTCCTATACAAAGCTACCAAAGAGAGCCAACATCCTTTCATTGAAGGACCTTCACTACCTTTTATAGAGCATTGGCCACTTAGCTAATTGTTTGGATTTCTCTTGTATAACGTTAACTAACCTTCTTCCTTGGCACTCTGTCAGCTTCTATGATGCTTTGCTGTGAATTGTGATTTTGAATAGTTTCCAGAGGATTATTTACTTGCAAATGTGTTTAGTTCATATTACGCCAAGTGAAGTGAGGCCTTCAGGTTTAGCAACCTTGTTCAGCAGTGTGTGTCTTTTTGTTTTTGAGTGTGTGTGTGTTTTTACTGTTTTGTAACATACTAGCTTTCTTGAATGTTGAAATATCAGAATGAAATGTGCTGTGCACATTCAGGACAGCATTCTGTATTTAAAGTTCAAACCTCTGCTTGATCCCACACCAGTTTTCATGTGGCTTAGGAAAGGCATTAAACACAATGCAATGTAATGTCTCTCTTGAGCACTGAATTATCAGAATGAAATTTGGTACATGCTGTTGACATAATTCTCTGTTTGCTTGAATTGGTAGTGTACATGCTTGATTGGTAGTGTACATGCCTTGCATGCAGAAGGTCCCAGTTTCAAACCCTGTCATCTCCCATATAGCAAAATTGAGGTGATGGGAAAGATCTCTGCCTGGATTCCCAAAAAGCCCCTATTACTCAAAATAGCTGTCTCAGAAAAAATGGAGAGTCCGGCTAGGGGAACATAGGAAGCTGCCTCATACTAAGTCCTCAACTCAGAAAGAAACTTGAGATTTTTTTGTTTGTCTTATTCTTCCATAGGTTGTCTGACATCACATGATGAAATTGAAGTACCTGTAGATGGCTTTCCAGTAAGTGCTTTAAACTTCCATTATGTTAATTGTATCGGAAGAGATGACAGGAGTTTTCAGTCCTGAAAGTGGTCTTACTTGTATTCATTAAAACCTTTTGAACTTTAAATCTGCGGAAGGATAACCACGTGAACCATCTTGCCTTGTAACTATAGAGTTTAGGCTAGATGAAGTTATAAGCTATTGCTTCGTTTGAGAGACATTTCTTTCTTTCTTTTTTACCCTAAATGTGTTAATGAAAGAGTGAGTGGATATAACTAAAGTGAGGTGGTGCTAAAGAGCCTGAAGCTTAATTTGAATTATGGCTGAACTCTAGAAGAAAAATGTCCATTGCCAAAACTCATACTTGTGAAGGTTGTAGTATTATAAAAATGTCCTCTGATTGCATGCAGATTAAAGGGTTTAATGTCAGGCAGGCCTCATCAGGATTTAAAACTGTAACCCATTTTCAGTGTTGAGGTTCAGTCACACAACACGGGAAGCAACAGCAAGATCATTATTACTTCATTGTTCTTCCCAAGGCTCCTGTAGACAAGTAATACACAGTGACTACAAAAAACCCATGGGTGAAATCCAGTGCAGTGGAGGTATGGGGAGTCAAGGGTTAGAGTTTATGGATTTCATTCACATGAGCTGGAAACTATTGTTCTAGTTTGGATTATCAGACAGGCTCCACTTTAACTAAGATAGCAAATTAAAAGCTTTTCAGCCATGGTAGTGTGTGGTGATAGTCTATATCACTTTTTAAAGTGATATATCTAAATAAGGATGATATTACCTTCTTATTGCAGTGTTGTTGGAAAACCCAAAAGTTGTGACGCATTTTCAGCGGGTTTTTTTTTTTTTTTAAGTCAAAGGTAGATCACTGTTTTGTAAGTGTGTGACTTAATTGCCATATATTAAGATGAGTTACAAGCTTGGAAATGGGAAAAACTGCCAGTCTTTGCTTTTAAAAGCATATCATTACTTGGCAACACATGTGGGTCTTTCAGGCAGTATCTGTGTCATCCTTACAGGCAGCAGGCTGCATCATCAAGATTATCACACATTCTCGTATCTTTTATCTGAGAATAAACTATACAGTCTCTTCAGTAATCAGATGGAGTGTGCTTCATCTGTTTAACAACATTCACAAATGTTGATAAGCAAAGATGAAAAAAAAATCTAAATATTATGCTAGGTTAATTTTTCAAGTGGAGGATTTTCATTTTTGGACAGCAGATAATGTGAACTGGATTTGGATTTTAATGAAGGAGTTGACACAGAACCACCTAGGAAATTCCTAGTTGAAACAATGGATGTGAATAGTTAAAAAATGTGTTACATGTAAATAAAGGAGGGTGTTGAAAGATAGAAAGGAGCATCTAATGGAACTTATGGTCTTGGCGCTGGCCTGAAAACCGTTTTTCCATAGTTTCCAACAAACATTACCATAAGTTTTCACACTTGCCTATGAAACATTAGCTCCTTATGTATTATGCCTCAGGTGAGATTCCCCGCCCCCTACCTTTAAAGAAAACAATTGTCCAGGTTACAGATAAAATCTTGAGATTGCAAAACTGTTCTGTTGGTCACATTATTTTAAAACACAACAAAAATAGAGCATTTAAACTACCTGTGGCATACATACTTCTTTTTATTTTTGTAGGGAAGATCAAGCTACTTAACTCACAAATAGTTTAGTGTTATTTGGAGTTCAAATAATATAGCTAAAACAGAAAATACTCTGTAAAGAATCTTACAATTTTTATGTTGGTCACTACGGAATTACCCAGCTGGTTTTATTTAATAATTTATATGTAATGTGTTTGGGAAGGGAAGTAAGAGTCCTGACATTAGCAGACAATCCTAATTTGGGAGGCATTATTAATACAGAATAAGGATGAGGAAGTTCCACAGGAAGAACTGGGTGACCTCAAGAACTGCAGTAATAGAAATGGAATGAAACTGAGTTCTGCCAAGTAGAAGGCTGTGAACTTGGAGTGATAAGAGACGTTTTTGTTTTTCGGCCAGGGGCTCAGCAGCAGGGGAAAGAGCTTGGGATCTTGGTTGATCACAAAATGACTGTTTCATTGATGCCGTGTTGTTACAGTATTGCTAAGAAGATAGAATCAATATTTGCATTGATTTTGGCAAGGAATTATTGCTACATCTGTAGAATGCTCTGAAGGGACCCCGTTTGGAATGCTTGTGCATTGCTCGAGAAAAATTAATTTAGATTGCAACAAATCCGGGGGGGGGGGGATGGGGACAACCAGTAGGATTTTGGGAAATGTGGATCTATGTGGAGAGCACAGAGCAAGAGAATGTTGCTTTGGCTTAGCTTTTAGAAGGGTGAGTTCATGCTATGCAGAATTTCCAGTGGGGGAAATAAAAATTAATGGTTACCGATTGTCTGCTAATTTAGACTGGATCTTTCTCATGGATGAAAATCTGATTATAGTGCAAGATTCAGAAACCATCTCCCTGGAAAATTTGAGAGTAAAAATCAATGCTTTTTTCCAAGAATGCTGAGATTTCTGCAGAACATTTTATCATATAAAAAAAAAACACCAGACATTCTGTAATTTGTTAAAAGTATGTTAATACCCAGGGCAAAGAAAATCCTATGTCTTGGATTCACAGCAAACACTTCTAAATATTTAGCTTAACTGAACTGATTAGGAATTTCCAACCAAAAGTAGCAGGATTAATCAGGAACTCTTAATCTCTTTATCCGATAATAAAGTCAGGGCAGTTTGGCAATGTTTTTTGGTTGTTGTTTTTTGTAACAAAAATTATGTTCTGTAACTGCAAATTTTAATTTGCAATTATTGCTTTTTCTAGTTCCAGCGTCTCAAGGATGTTCTGGGTTGGCTGAGGGTAAACAAGCTGAAGCTTAATCAATGCAGTGGGGGGTGGACACGTTAAAAGAAAAAAAGGGGGGAGTGTATTGAAGCAGTGGCTGGAAGGGTAAAATGTTTCTTTGCCTATATTACATCAGGACTAAGAAAGGTGGCTGTTGTTAGCCCAAAGTGGCAAGGCAGGCCAACCTCAGAGGTCTGCCAGACCTAATTTAGGCCCACAAGATGGAGATTCTCCACCACTGGTTTAAAGCTTTTCATCAGCACTTAGGATTGAGCCTAGATGTGCACTGACAACCGTGAGCACTCATGAAATTTCAGTGTGACCAGGAGTGCCAACTTGGCCCCGGAACCATGGGTGCCCGGGGCCATGGATGCCATGAAGTGTGCACGGCCCTGGCACCTATATTTGTGGGTGCCCGGCCCCTTCATGTGGAATTTTGTGGGTTTTCAGGGCCCCAGGGATTTGACACCTGTGGGTCATCGGTCCTAGCCAACAGCTGGAAGGCCCTGCAAACCAGCTACACTTAGCCATCACAATAGCCTAGTCTGGAAGTCACTAGTGCATGAACAACTGTGGCAAGGTAGCTGGAGTACCAACTAAAATTAATAAAATGTGCCTCTGGCCACCCACATTTCCCAAGTTAGTGCAGAGTCCAGAGGCACATTCAAGCTTTCAGGCCATTCCACTGGGGAAAGCTAGTTTGGGTGCAGGCTGTCCTAAGATAACCATCTCCTAAACTGCTTAGGGCAAGTTAGGAACAGGATCAGGCCAGCAGGCCAGATCCTGAACTTTCCAACCATGATGCCAGCGTGGACTTTGGCATGTTGACAGAAGTGAGTTTTTGTTCCATAGGCTTTGCTGGGTGATTGTGGGGGGAAAGATTTGTCCTGTGTGTACTGTGTCCTTTGGGAAACAGTTTGTGTGTGCCTTTACCCATGAGTTGTTTAACATGTTTTTAGTTTTTATTTAAAAATTGTTTTACTGGATAAAGTTAGTCAGTGACATTTCATAAGGGTGTTCCCTCCTACATACACGCTCGGTATGAACCTTCCTTGATAGAAAGTTAAATTGTATTGAATGGAATGCTGGGCAGAATGAGAATGAGTGTTGGGCAGAGAGGGTCAGTTGCAAAATGACAATGTGAGATATGAAAGTACAGACCAGGCCTCAGCCTTGAAGAGTTTAAAGTTCAGGTAAGCATAGGTGTGACAGGAAACAAACAGAAGAAATAAGAAATGAGTAAAAATAGTTTTGAGAGGTATGAAGGAAAAGGGAAATACAGCTGAAGTGCACAGCAGCAGGATTTCTGACAGGCAGCTTTTGAAGGCACAGGGGAGCCTTTAGCTCTTATTCTGTGTGGAAGATACTGTTTGCCAATTAAGTACTTGTAACATAGAATGATAGCTTCAGTCGCATAGACTCCATTTGTCTATTCCAGTAAGCGGACAGATCTGGGAAGTCCACCACTTTGCCACCAGCAGCCAACCAGCATCAAGGTAGTAGTGATGCTGGAACTAACAAGATAGGATACCATATCCATTTTGCCCGGAATAACATGTCTGCTAAGATTGTGGTTGTAATTTCCTGGCAATTTGGAGCTTGAGTGGAAACTTCTGTTAACATGTTATTTTGTTAATTGAATTTAATGTCACAATCCCTGTCGAAATACATTGGCCCAGCCTTCATAAAATGGCTGACCATTCTACTGCACTGCAATATCCTAGGTTTGGAGAACAAGAGTTTGTGCTCTCAGGGTATTTTTTTTCCTGTATGCTAAAAAAGGGGAAGATGCTATATTCTGTGCTGTACTGAACAACATGTCACAAAGTACTAAAAAGCCACCTTTTTGCTATAGTATAGTGGTAAAGACTATTGCCCAGACTATATGCTGCAGATTGCCAAAGCCACTGGAGTTTTGCTCACAGGTTGTTGTTTTTTTTACAAAAAGAAAACTAATTGTTCATTTTGATTTTTGAAAAAAGATTTCAGAATTTATGACAGCTCACCTGGCAGCCATAAGCAGCAAGGAATTACATACACTACAGATAGGTGAATGGGCTCCTGTAGGATTAATCTGCCCTTCCTCCACCAGCCCACTTGGTTTCTGTGCTCACTGCAGAGGAAAAGTCTTCCCTTTCTCTATTTGTTTTTCTTTTGCAGGCTGGTAACTGTCTGCTTTGTGAACTCTTACAAGTGGTGTGAACTGGTCTACTGCTGTAGTTTCTGTAATTAAATTTGGAGGCTTCATAGAGCAGACTATTGTCTGTAGAAATTTATGACACAATAACCTAGCTAGGTAAGCTTAAAAGCACTACAAAAATCTGTTAGTCGCATCAAATTTTCTGTGCTGATTTGCAGTTATAAGTAGTCTAATCCCCCATGAAGCTGAAGTGAGTGCTTTTATCACTGCTGTTCAATTTAGGAGGCAAATTTTGCACGAAGATTTGTATGTCTATGTTTGCAAGAAGATTGAATTGATCCACACCTGCCATGAATTGAACTTTGCTTGCAGTACAAAAGGTTCTGAATTAACTTTATTGAGAGTAAACTGGGCACAAGATTGCTGTCTATATCCTTTTTTGCTTCTTCAAAAGATACTCTTCCTGATTTGCTTTTGTAGTTTGCATTCATTTGGGATCCTAAAAGAAAGGAAGTGTGTGTGATTCAGCTATGCTTTTAGGATGTGCTTTATATGGGAAATATTCTGTCTTAAATGACCGGAAAATATTCTGCAGATTCTAGGCCGCTGCTGAAGGTATTCAGGATGTAGGGCAGAAAAATATGCAACTAATTGTAGGGAAACAGCTGTTGGCATTGAAAGTAATTGCTCTGTTCTGCATAATCACTAAAGCAGAGGTTATTTTGAACTTGAGTCTTAATTCATAATTCAAATGGGATATGGTCCTATGAAAGGGCTAATAAGCAAAAGGGTTAGAAAATATGTAGGCTTTTCTAAGAGGCAGGAGAGTATAGTCTCCTTTACTCTTTTGTCAGATCACTTGTTCAGGGATAGAGGGTTGTTTTAACAAGGCTTGGAGAAGAGCACCGCATTCTCTTACCCAACCTTCATCCTGGGAAAAGTGAGGAGAGGAGTTTTGAAGAAGAGAGGATCTCAGTCTGGTTTTCATTTTCTCTACAGCTGTCATCTGGCTTTGAGTTCTGCTGGCCTTCTACAGCTGGAGAGTCATTTTATTGCTTTTACCCAGCATCCTTTTGCTTGTGCACACAGAAATGTTTTAATAGTCTTGGAAAAAAGTCAGAGTATCTCTTAGCAACCATAGGACAGTAATTATTATACCAGCAGCTGGGAGCAAACCAGATTTCCGTTGTGCATTAAAAACTGGCGTAGGTTACTTCATAGATGATACTGGCTAGCCTGTGCCAGTGCTGTGGTTGAAGGATATTGAATGTGGGCGGTGCGTAATTGCTTTGGCAGTAGAAAAGAAGTGGGGCTTTCTGCATCTATGTCTGCGTTTTATGTGAGATAGAGACCATCAAACACTATATTTAATGTGGCACGTTTTTATACTGTAAAAATATTTTGCTGGTTTTATTTAGTCTTGTTTTCAATACAATAGTAGCCTGTGTTTGGGCCTCTTACTGTCAGAACCGTATTTCTCGATTTTATTTTGTTGCTGCTGTTGTTTTTAAGTTTTAATAACCATCCCGTGACAAAACAACCTAGACTAATTGTGTCCCATCCAAAGAACTATTCTGAAGTACTTCATCAAAATGGTTTGTTTGGAAACCAAAATCTTTTTTATTAGGGACTGTGTAGCTACCGGGAGTTTATGACACTAAGAAATTGAGTGTAAAAGGATGGGTACTGAAAACATGACACAAACACTTAACTTTTGTATGGACTACAGAAAAGATGTCAAGCATTTGTTGAAAATGTCAATAACGCATAAATAGCCTCCAACACCAAATAAGGGTGTAGTTTGCAGTTTCCCACTGCACTGATATCGCCTTCGCTTACTTATTGTTGAGAATTCAAATGCCTCCACAGGAATATCTGAAGTCCAGAGGCTGTTATAGCCCAACTCCATGCTGCAGTGCTGTGACTTGCTTCAGCAGATCCTAGCTAGTTATACTGGATTGTTAGTGGTTGTGTGGTATACTAGACTGTGAGGACAGTTTGGACCCCAAGAAGGCTTAGTGTTTGCTAATGCACACAGTGCTTGTCAGAAAAGCTTTCCACAGCACCATCTGGTGTAGCAAGAGTTGCAGAAGAAGCTATTTCATGAGAGTTTTTTGTAAATTCTAAAGGAAGGCAAAATGGCACAGTCTCATTTGTATTGATGAAATCTCAAACCTGTCTGCACATCACATTTCTAGTAAGCCTCATGGACGCTTGACCATGTCCCTCTGTTAATTGGAAGTGATTATTCTTTAAAAAATGAACTCTTGGGTGAATATGGGGGGGAAAATACTATATACCATTATGCACCCAGATTTCCATTAAACTGGGATCAAGTTTGACTATAAATTTGTTGGTCCATGCCTGAGGCAACAAAGGAAATCTTCAGACCATGGTTTGGATAGCCTTTCTTATATTGGAAGTCATGCATACATTAGGTTGCCAAATTCTGTACCAATAACCATTGGGACTTGAGTGCTACAGATAAACTCTGGTAGCAGATTCTCAGGCAGCTTGCATATATGCTATTTGTACTGTATTCATATTTGGAGTGTGTGCATCTTGCCATGGTATGTGAATTTCCCCATCCGACATTATACTAGAAGTATTAACAGCAAATAGGGATTGGTTAAACAAGCCACTGTCATAGGCTGTGGTTTGAAGTGGGCTTGCCCAGCAGCTAACTAAAGTTTAACGAAACCTATTGTGACAAAATTCCTTCTGGCCAATTGGTGAGAGGACAGTCGCTAAGGCTTGTGAAGACTCATCCATGTAGAGCTAAACCACAATGTAGTCTTTCATAAGAATGCAATCAGTGTGTCTACTTTTGCTTCCTTCTTAAGTTTCCAAATTCTAAGTTTGAGGAGCCAATGAAATATGATAGATCTTAGAGCAATGATCTCTAAGGTGTTGGGCATTTTAAAGCTTGGAAAGTTATTTTCCTGCCGCCCACCCTTTTATGTCTATAACAAGCATATTAACATGCTCTTTCACAACAATTGATTAGATTCTGCCCGACTTCACAGTAGTCGGTTCAGCTCCTGATGAGCACTGTTTTCTATAATCTAGGAACCTGCCAACCTAGCAGTTCGAAAGCACATCAAAGTGCAAGTAGATAAATAGGTACCGCTCCGGCGGGAAGGTAAACGGCGTTTCCGTGCGCTGCTCTGTTTCGCCAGAAGCGGCTTAGTCATGCTGGCCACATGACCCGGAAGCTGTACACTGCCTCCCCTGGGCCAGTAAAGCGAGATGAGCGCCGCAACCCCAGAGTCATCCGCGACTGGACCTGGCGGTCAGGGGTCCCTTTACCTAGGAACCTGTAAAAAGTGATTTGCTCATTGTATTATCTTAGAATTTACTACTTATAGTTTCCTTCAGCACTTAGGAATGACACTTAAAAGTGAATTGTAGAGAACATTGTCTTTTGTTGAGGTGGCTGAGCATCTTTTGTCTATTAAACACAGTGCCCATCTGCACAGTAACACTACTTCAACGAGTCTCATTTTGTTGAAGGTGCAGAAAGGTGTAAGCATGTAAAGTACATTTGTCAGAAACATGCTCACAAAATGAGCATCTTCCCAAGGAACAGATTTTGTGTAGTGTCTTGCAGAGTAAGGCAACCTGTGCCAATGTATTTTGGACTACAACTCCCATAAGTCCCAACCAGCTCTCGTAAGACTGAAAGAGTTGCAGGTTGCCAAAGGCTGCATCAAGGCACAGCCATCATATCCGGTACTCTGAAAACAGCAGGTGTGGCATAAGAATATATATTCTGCCTGTTTGAAGTGTTAAATTCCATGGAAATCCTTGCCCTAATTATGGTCTTGCAAATAAGTGTTCAGGTGATCACAGTTTCCCACCCCAGTTTGGTGGCCTTCTATTACAGAAGTGAGAGTGAGTCACACACCCAACCCGGTTGGCTGCTCTATTTCAGGGATCTGCCGGAACCAGGGGCAATTGCTGTGGTTAGTTGGTGGTCAGGTGGTTGACAAATATCAAGTCTTCAGTGCCAATCACTGCTTGGAAAAGGAAATGGCATACAATCCTCTCTGTAGTGATGTTTTCTAGATGTATAAATAACCAACTGGGAAATGGAGTTTGTGTGGTCCCATATCCATACCATGCAATCATGGAAATTGTAGGTCTGAAGGGCTGTTAGTGTTTTTCTTGTGCCGGGTGTGTTTGTGACTTGTACATTCAGTAAGCATTCTATAAGGGGGATACTAAAAGTATTTTTGACACTGCATAAATGCTACCTCCAGCATGCAATCTGTGACATTTGTTTACAATAGAATTTTTGCAAATGTTTAGTATGCGACTTGTTTTGATTTTAGTTGAAGTCATATGCATTGTCATCCATCTGAATTGCTGGGTTGTCTCAGGCACAACAACAAAATAACAAGGAATTATAATTTATTATCATTCCCAGGCTATTCCAGAAAGCATACCGAGTTTGCTAATGAAAGATCATCTTTTCCAACATGAACCTGGAGTGAGCAATGATTCTTACAAAAGCTTAAGTATAAGACCCTCAACCTTTGAAGATTTCAGCTCAAGAAGACCATTTTTCCACAACCAATCCAACCAGGTAACAGCTCTGCAACTACAAAAAAAACAACTGTCAGACATTTGGCTAGTTATTTTATTGTCTAGGCTAGACCTGTAACAGGAGCCAAAGCTTTTCCACTATGTTAGAGAGCCATGGCAAGCCTCAGGCTCACATACTCCCTTCTCTCCCCTCTTTCATGCACTAGACTTAAAAGTGGAAGTGACTACAGGAAGAAGTTAAAAGCATCTGCTTCCACTTTTGAACAAGCTATAGTTCTTTGAGTTCCGGTGTCATGGGAAGTTGCAGCTTGTTTAAAAGTAGAAGATGCTTCTGATATCTCTTTGGCTGTATTCACACGTGGGGTTTATTGTGTTAGTTTAACTAACTATAAGGCTAGTGCTTCTTCTTTTTCTAACTTTCCTTTCACACTATACAAGCCTGTTCATAGAATCATAGAGTTGGAAGAGACCACAAGGGCCATCCAGTCCAACCCCCTGCCAAGCAGGAAACACCATCAAAGCATTCCTGACAGATGGCTGTCAAGCCTCTGCTTAAAGACCTCCAAAGAAGGAGACTCCACCACACTCCTTGGCAGCAAATTCCACTGCCGAACAGCTCTCACTGTCAGGAAGTTCTTCCTAATGTTTAGGTGGAATCTTCTTTCTTGTAGTTTGAATCCATTGCTCCGTGTCTGCTTCTCTGGAGCAGCAGAAAACAACCTTTCACCCTCCTCTATATGACATCCTTTTATATATTTGAACATGGCTATCATATCACCCCTTAGCCTTCTCTTCTCCAGGCTAAACATACCCAGCTCCCTAAGCCGTTCCTCATAGGGCATTGTTTTCAGGCCTTTGACCATTTTGGTTGCCCTCTTCTGGACACGTTCCAGCTTGTCAGATGCCAACACCATTCTGCTTTCTGTGCTGAAATACTATCCTTGGAAATGGGCAAGGAATGCACTACATGCTGATATGCCGCCACACAGGCATGAACCTGTGAAAAAGGCAGGAAATCACCACACAAAATCGTGTGGTTTTCTGAGTTAGGGGAGGGGGCTGTAAGAGGGTGGTTTTTTTGCAATCAAATAACATGGAAATGAGTGCTAAACTTGACTATATTCTCATACATATTTTCAGGAGTGGCTTTTAGATTGTGTGAAAGCAAAATAACTACCAGGGAAACATCAGGGAAAGGGAATAAACTGCAGTGTGAATGCAGCCTTTCTCTGCTGAAAGGGGTGGTGGTGTATGTGGCTCATGCAACTGGAAACCATGACTTCCCATTTCTTCTGAATTGAGCAAATATGTGCAGTCGCAGCAACTTCCACTCTGTGCCTCTCCCTTCCCATCTGCATGCTTCCCTGTTTCCCCTCACCTGTTGTGTACAATTCCTTCTGTCACTAGGAATTTTTACTCACCCAGCCTTTCTCATTGACATATACTTGCTCAGTCCCATTTATTCTGCCTTCCTTTTCAGTGCCATACAGCTTCTCGAAAGATGCTAAAGTCCCTACCAGGCTACTTGCCCTCCTTCCTGGGCCTCCCGGCCACATAAGTTTCCTTATTCCCCTTTACAGTTTCCATTGTTGCCGCCAGTCTATGTCACAGTCCCACCCCCTTCCTGCTCTGGACATTGATTTCTTCCTCTCCTTCACCCAAACAATCCTTCACTTCGCAAAGGTCGTCTTCAGTTTTCCACCTGAGCAGTAGAAATGCTTATTTTAAAAAATTACAGCAGCTAGGGAAGACTTCCCAGCAAATAGTCAAGTTTTTGTCAGTCAGTGAATATTTTATGAGGTCTCAAAAAATCCATTTGCCAGGATTTTTGCCCCCAGCATCTCCCTTTCCCTCCAGGCTCACAGGAGGATAGAAAGAATATACATAAACGTAATTTCATTTGTCTGCTGACTCTCCACATTCCAAGCCATGCTCAAGGCAGCTTACAAGATAACAAAAATACAATTTCCACATAAATCACAATATCTAAAATAAAGATAAAAATAATAATCAGCTACAACCCGCCCCCCAGCAAAAACTTCTGCTTTTGTAGCTGGAGTCAGTCAGGGCCCTGTCCTCTCAGGCCAGGTGGGAAAAGGCCTGCAAGGCAGGGAGCATGTCTTCCAGGACTCACAGCCATGATGGTCTCATAATTGTGTTGAGCTCTGGAGCAAGCAGAAGCAGAACTGGCCACACGCACTGCTTCTGCCCTCAAGGAAGCCCAGAACAATACAAGACCTCCTGTCCCAAATTCTCAAGAGGAGAGGAGAGGTCAATGATAGCCACAGACTGCAGCTGGCTAGTAAGCAAAGCCAGGCCCTGGTTTTATTGGTTTGTTGTTATGATTTTAGGTGGAAAGAACAAAAATGTCTGCTGGCATTTAAATTCGTGAGCTGTCTTTTTTTTATTGTCAAGCCTCTAAAATCCTTTGTGGTGAAAATAGAGCATTCCATGATAAGTTTAATATTATCCTTTCCTAACCTTGTAGTTGATATTGTGCCTCTTTTACCCACGATTCTATATTGTGGCACCCAGGTATCCTGGAGTACCTCAGACATAGGCATAAGATTTTCTCTCACCCGAGTATACATGGGTTAGGGAAATTTCCCATGTGCAGGTATGCAAAGATCACATATGTCTACTTTGTAAGATTTATATTTGTGAATGCTACTACTTGCAGCTCTTCAAATGTACCTCCAGCATTAGAGTGACACCACCACCCAAGTGTTGTTGTTGTTGTTGTTGTTGTTTGGAGGGTGGTTGCCTACACCATTGTACACCCATGTAGAAAAAAGGTTTTGTGCAAAGTAGCTTTTGTCTGACTTCGGCCTGATCTCTCATTTTCCTCACATCCCCCCCCCCCACCCAAGGTTGCAGAGTTAAAGCCCAGAACAATCTATTACTGAAGCTTAGGCTTGCATTACTCTGTTTTCTTTTAGAGTGATCTTCTACTTAGATTTCAAAGATTTCCCTATTTAGCTTGCTCTAGTTGTTTAGACAGTTTTAACCATTGGCAAGGGTGACCGATTACAATTTTTATTACTTTGAGCCAAGCCATTTTGAATCTCAAATATTCCAGCAGAAGTTTGCTCTGCCCTATAATGGAGTGTCTTGTTTTTGCCCTTGGCAAGGATGGGAAAGGATTGTTTGCTTTTTAATCTTTGCTCATAAACTAAAACTTTATAGCAAACTTATTTTCATTAATAGTGAAAGATGTTTCTGTCATCGCTGGCCGATCCTTTAGAAGGTTATGGAAAAGTTATTTCTGTCTTGGTTTTGTGGATTTCCATTGGTGCCAGCAAAGTGAGCAACTTCTTTGGTACTGGCTACAAGTTCTCACCACAAGTGTTAATGTGTTTGTTAAGCAAGTACTTCAGTAATCAAGGACTGCTTCTTCAGAAAGCATTTTGAAATAATTCAGGCATGAGTTGCAAAGTGGCTTATATTTCTACACCTGTAAGAAATCCTCCACCCTTTGCAATATGATTTAAAATTAACCACTTTCTGCAGGCAGCCTGAAATCCTGGTCACACCTACCCAGTGTAAGTCGTATTAAACTCAATGGGGCTTACTTCTGAGTAGATATGCACAGAATTGCACTTGGGGGCTAGTTCCAAGAATTTCAGAAGCATGGATCACCCGAGCTCCTAATTCTCCGCTTCTTTGTCATTTGGAGACTTTTTTTGAGTCTCACCCATGTTTGAAAATGGTCCGCTTCACAATTACCTCAGAGTGTTGTGTTGCGTTCCCAAATCCTATTTCACATTGTTAAAGCAGAATTGTGAATTGAATAATTTCTGCTTTTGAAATTCCTGCTCTTTGTTAGACACTGCCAAAGCAATCCAAAAGGTGGCAGTGGAGGAAATAAAGGCAGATAAGCTGCCTTTCCCAGTGCCCTGCCAATAATAAATTTAAATGAATGAATGAATAAATAAATAAATAAATAAAATTTTATTTATGCCCCGCCCTTCCTGATCAAAACCGAGCTCAGGGCGGCTAACAAAAAACATAACAACATTGATTAAAAACTACTTTAAAAACAGCATAAATACAACATAAATGTGTGTGTGTGTGTGTGTGTGTTCTCTCTTCGTCCTGTTCCAGTTTTGAATTCCCTTCTGATACTGGCAGCGCTTCTTCAACTTTTTATCATGCAAAGTTATTACTTGTCAACTCTTTCCCCCACCCCCAATTTGCACTCGCCATCTTTTCTTCGGGGTTTTTGTTTTTTATTTGCTTGACCTTTCCATCTCTCTCATTCTTTTCATGTCTTAGGTGACCTACGATGGGCATTTAGGGGAGGGACGTTCAGGATTGTGAATACCTTTGTACAGCATTTAATTGTTAAGGTGCCCAATAAGAATTAAATATGAATAGATTTCATGAAGCTGCAGTCCTGTGATTCCAAGGAGGGTGCCCCATGGATCGTAGGAATCATTGTACTGAACAGGAAGAGGAAAACGCACTCGCCACCACTTTCTGTCTTACCAGTGCAAGCTCAGATGGGCTCTGGAAATGGCAGTTCATCCATTTGGGGTTCTGCCCCCCATAACCCCCCCCACACACACACACACCATTTAGATTACTCTGCCTATCATCTTTGTCAGAAACTCTTCAGTTTAGTTAACAGAAAACAAGTAAGGATGAAACCTCCTGACAATAAAGTTCTCTGGTACTTAATCATCAGCTTGTGCTGAGAGATTCTGTCACGCTTGTGTGTAATACAAAGTGTCTTTTTGCTTCCCTTTCAGATACCCCTGAAGCCAGTCAGGAATGTCAGTTTTCAGGACGACGAAGAAATTGTTCGAATAAACCCTCGCGACATTTTAATACGCCGCTATGCAGACTATAGGCACCCAGACATGTGGAAAAATGACTTGGATAGGGATGAAGGCGACGCCTCGCTGCAGTGTCCCAAGGCAGACAGTAAAAAACCAGACTATCTTTACCCTTCCGGGGACGGAACTAAGTTGAATTCGCTAAAAGATTCAAAGTGTTCTGTGGTACTTAAAACGCAACCTTCCTCGTTCAAATTGAAAAAGTCGAAAAGGAGGAAAGAGGACGGAGAACGCTCTCGCTGCATATACTGCCAGGAAAGGTTTAATCACGAAGAGAACGGCCGGGGCAAGTGCCAGGATGCTCCAGATCCCATCAAGAGATGCATCTACCAAGTTAGCTGCATGCTTTGTGCTGAGAGCATGCTCTACCATTGTATGTCAGACTCCGAGGGGGATTTCTCTGACCCCTGCTCTTGTGACACTAGCGATGACAAGTTCTGCTTGCGATGGCTCGCCCTTGTCACATTGTCCTTCATTGCGCCGTGTATGTGCTGCTACCTCCCCTTAAGAGCATGCCACCATTGTGGTGAGATCTGTGGGTGCTGCGGAGGGAAGCACAAAGCTGCGGGGTGAACCAGTCCAGTGCCAAGTGTGGGCTAACACGTCTTTATTTTCAGGAAGTATCTAACTCGTGGAAGCATTTGGCAAGCAGAAGGGAAACCTGTCGTGTATGAGAGGTCAATTCTGAAAGAAGCATCAGAACTTGTTGCATTGTAGGAATGCTGGCCACGCCGAATGATCTGCTTTTAAGTGCATGGTGCAAGTTGTGTCGGGAGCTCTTGCGAAAGGAAAACCTTTTCTTACGATTGGTGGTTGAAATAAGTATAAACTGCAGTCCGTACTATAAGGGATCAACTTCAGCAATTTGTACATATTGAGGTTAGGTGGTGGGGGCTGTTTGAAAGAATCTATTTAGCAGAAAATTTAACTAAACCTGCAGTAGCGAGAGCTGATTTAAAACTAAGGAAAGTTTAAAACTTGGCGACTGCAAGAAACTAAATTGATTTTAAATGCAACTAAATTGCTTATAAATAGTTTTTTGGAAACAACTTTATGTACAAATAACAAATGTTTATATTTAACAAAATATATGGTACGAATTATTAAATCTTCCTTCCCCTTTCCAATTGCAACACAGTTTCCAGTCACATTCCATTGTAGTATTTCTCAATATTTAACTAGTTAACTTAGTAGCATTTCTATTCAAAATGGACAAATCAATATTTTCAGTCTTGTTTCCCTTCAGCTACATTTTTGTATTGAGTTCTCTCTGTACATTCTGGTAGTCTTGAATGACCAATGTTTTGTTAAGCACAGGTGTAATTGTCTAATGCTCTTATAAGAACATAACATTTATTTTTATATATAAATTACTCTGTATTCAGCAAAATGGCAAAGGAGTTTTTTCCTTTCTCAACCAGCAAATTTTCTTCTAGGGTTTCCTTGATTTAAAATGTTTGGGGAAAGAAATTTACAACAAGATAATTGTCATTATATATATATATATATATATATATATATATATATAATGCAATTCAACTTGGTACCAATTATTACTTCAAACTAGTAAAGGAACAAAAAAGCATCCACTATTCTAATCTTATTTGGCCTATCAGAAATTTAAAATACTCTGTATATCAAACAGTAACCCAAGTAGGGAAAAGCAAATGGATTTCTTGTGAATGGAAGTGGGTTTTATTTTGTCTTTGTTGTAGCATATTAATAATGAATGTTTAACTTAACATTTGGCTATGTGTTCTAAATACCATCTTGGGGAAATTTCTAAATGTCATCCATCATATAACATAGCTGAGTATACAGGTTTTGAATTAATAAAATCTCTAAAGCAGTGAAGCAGTCATTCATTCAAAATTGTTAATGGGTGGAGGGGGGAAAAACATGTGTTTAATATGCTCTTACGATTAAAATTATAATTGCACACTACCTTTTCTTTTATTTCTATGCATATTTTTTTCAGTGAAATGTTTTGGTTTGTTTTCTTCCGAAGACCATGTTCAATCATAGGAATCTTTCCTTCCCCTCCTCTTTTCAGAGCCCAGGTATCAAACTGAACAACTGTATATAACACTATCTGTAAAATACTTTTTTAAAGAAAGCATTTATATTTATATGACAGCTTGAACTGACAACGTTATGTACATAGATCATCTTGAAAGTATTATTTCACATTGAAAAGAAGACAAATATATTGATAACTATAGAAGTTAAGAGCTCCTTTCTAGTTTTGTACTTTAAAAAAAGCCTGAATGGATAACCTAAGTCAGCAAACATGACACTGTAGCAGCAATCTCTTTAAATCCTTTCCTTTTATATATATTTGAGAGCTGCTGCTTCGGAAGACTTTCATGCTTCACATATTCGGCTAAACTTGGTTGCCTAGATAGACTGTTAACTTTTTTTCCAAATAAATAAACAAAAACGAGACAGAGATTAGTAACCTGCATTTCACTGTTTACATAGGAACTGCATCTTGTGATATAGCATTTATTAAAACATTATGCTTTTAATTAAAAATGGAGCATGGTATCAACAACCCAAGAAAAGAACTTGCTGGCTGTACAGAAAAGTCCTTTGGAACTTTGTGTGTATGTGTGCGTGTGCGTATGTGTGTACTTTGGGAAGAGAGAAATCTAACCATTTTCTATGAGCACTCATTGACATAGTGCAGCTCTTGGTTCTTGTAGTAGTGAAACCTTATATGCTTTTTAAAAAATTACTGAATATGTGCATTAATATTTTCAGTATATATTTAACCACTTTGCTGCTAAACATTTACTATCCTTTACTCTTGAAGAAATATTACTCCTAATTTGTTTTTTTGTTTTTTTTAAATACAAATTAATATGGATACTGGTATATAGGTTGTGTTATTTGCAACTGATCTGATTTGAAATAATTGCATCGGTTCAGTATCTGGTTTCATGAATTGTGTGATGTCAGCCACATTTCTGTATGTTTAGACTTTTGCTTTAACGAGGGAATTTCTTAACTAACTGTGGCCAACTCACATATGAAGTTGCCTTATAGGGAGTCAGACCATGGGTTAATCCATCTCTGTGCTCAAATTAGTGGTCATTTTTCAAGATCTCAGGCAGACCTGCTACTCAGCTCTGCTAACTGAGGTGCTTTATTAACTTAAGACGCCAGTGATAAAACTAAGAATGATGTATGGCCCTATCTTCCTGGAACAAACCATTGAATCGTCACTTCTCAATCCACTAAATCTAATTCATAGAATGCACCATGGAGTTGTTTTGTTGAATATCATGGATTTCAGTGCACTTAAATGTTTTTCTCCTTAAATCGGATTGTGGCCCCCGTGTGCATTTTATCTTTTCACCCTGCTTTCTCAGAAAGAGGTTGGGTTAGGGACAAAGAGTCAACAGATCAGAGTTTTACTGTAATGCATGTAATGGGGAACATTTCTCCAAGCCTATATCAACTCATGTGCAGTAATTGCCACAGAATGTTCAGTTTCCAGCCTCCTAAAAGGTGCCACCTGAAAGGAGGAGTGTTCTGTCTGAGGTCAAAGCAGCTAGCTATAACATTAGGGTACCACCTACTGGACAAACATGATTTAGGAAACGTAACTTTATTCATGCAGCCTAGGCATCACAGTAATTTGTATTCATTAAAATGCATATTGTCCTGAAGTCAACACCAGCACAGACACAAACACACTTTCTCTGATAGTTGTTTAAAACATAAATGCCAAAATAGAGGGTGGAAAGAGATCCTTGCAATTTCAGCAATTGCAGTTGTTTTAGACACAATTGAATTAATAAACATGTCCCATTGAAAGTCCAGTAGTGTAAAACAAGACATTCTTACTATCAGGCTTTGTGGAAATGCAAATGTTCCAGACCAAAATAAAACAATAGCTGGAAGTTTCTGGTTCCTCCCCACCCCCAACCCCATCCTGTTAATTGACATTGTTGGTGTTATTCCAGAAGAGTCATTCTTGAAAGTTTAGAAGATTATATCCCACATTGCAAACCAGTGAGCCTTTAACTTTTCTATATTATTTTGTTGTCCAAACCTCCCCCCCACACACACACAAAAGCCTATTTTTTGTTTCATATAGCAATCTTTGGGCCAGTCATTCTCAAACTTAGGGCCTTGAACTTGAATGAAAACAGTCATGAGTTGTACCGCACGTGTCCTGCTATCCACCTGCTCTTTATGCAAAAATTCACTTATCTAGACACAATTATGCACAGCTGATTCAAATATTTGAATAGCTGGAGTTTGCCCACTTCCTTACATGTTTGTGCTGTGCTGGTCTACGGCAGCCATTTTGGGGAAGAAACCATGCAGAGAGAGTGCAGACAGATCAGTTTTTCGTTTGTCACTTTTTTGTTGGTTGGCTGCAGCCATTTTGGGCAGAGAGGAGAAGAGAGATTATGGATTAGAAATGTTCCCATAGGAAATGGAAATCGCCAGCTCACTGTGTGAATGCTTGCCTAACAATTTCCTGGGAATGCATTGTGTTCAGAAAGTGCGACCTGTGTGTATTTTTTCCTACCAGCCAACACCTGGGGCATTTGAATGTTCTGGGCCCCTAACCATTGCACAGTAAAGTTGTTTGGAGGTAGTTTCACCTTCACTTCTCATCCCAACAGAATTTTGAATTTGCATGATTTTTTGGGAAATCTTGTTCTGTTCCTCCTTCGAAACCAATGTTAAGATTTGTGCCCTAATGTATACAGATCCTTGCAAATAGCAGCTTCATTACCTGCAATCTCACCTGTGGAAGAGACTTATTCTTGCTGGGTCAGAAGGTCTCAGAAGATGCAGTTAGTTTAGAAATGGAGCCCAAGTTCAAAGCAAATTTAGATCTAGAGCACAGACTCCTTTATTGACCAAACTGCACACTTTCAAATTTCAGATATTTTTGCATGCTGGAATGCAACATTCCCATTTTTCTTCTATAATCTTTCTGTGAGTAATCCTGTATGTGTGTGCAAGGAAGAAAAACCACGAGAATTCCCCATGTAAATAATACACAATGTTTGTGTTGGTCTTTCAATCTCCAGAGAACATAGAACACTGTATATATGGAGTCTACAGTAGTCCACACACTCCTGAGGGAGAATAATAAAGGAGATGGTTTAGTACAGTGGTACCTCTGGTTAAGAACTTAATTTGTTCCAGAGGTCCGTTCTTAACCTGAGGTACCACTTCAGCCAACGCAATTTCCGTTCTCTCCCTGGGGCAAAGTTCTCAACCCGAGGTACTACTTCTGGGTTAGCGGAGTTTGTAACCCAAAGTGTTTGTAACCTGAAGCATTTGTAACCCGAGGTACCACTGTATTCCAATTAGTACTATTAAAGTTGGCAGCCTGGTGGTTAAAACTTGCATATGCTTTTTGGTGCACTGATTAAGTAGCATTTAAATTGCATCCCCCCCCCCAGCATCTTAATTGCAATAGCTGTGGTTAGCTTTGAAAATTCAAACCTAGTGGGGAAAACTTTGTATTGGGAGCTGCAGCATAAAAATCTGTACATAGGTTTTTCCTCCCTCTTGTTTGTGAATATTTTGCTTAGTGCAATTTGCTTTCCACCCTATTGACCTCAAAAAAGTGCCTCACTTGTATATTATTTCCATTAAAATATTAATTGCTATCTCTTTCTACTAAATGATGTAGGTTTAAGTTTTAATTCCATGCCATAGATGTATTTCTTTCTATGTATAAGAATATAGCTGGTTACCTTGAGGACATAATGTAAATACACATACGAGTTTTAACTGTTTTGTTATCATACCCTTTGTAAGTTGCCATACTGGATAATATCATAAAACAGTTTTAAGTTTCAATGTTTTCCTGCAATTACCTGATTAAAACTATCATGAAATTAAAGGGAGATATGTCATGTGTTTTTGTATTTCACTTTTGGGATGGCTCAGAGCAGGGAAAGAGGAAAAAATTGGTGCAGAAGAGTACATTTCAGAATTGTGTAGCATTAAGATGGATTCAGCAACACGGGCCTACTACCTTGTATAAAATAATAGAATTGTAGAAGTGACTCCCCCCCGGGTCATCTAGGCCAGTTCCCTGCAATACAGAAATTTCAGCCATCCAACCTCTGCTTAAAAAAGAAACATAGTCACCCCACCTACCTCCCCGTCCCACCCACTTCTTCCCCCCTTTCTTTTCTAATGTCTCACCAACACAGACTTATAAAAATGTTATATGGAAAAATTTGAAAGACAATGTACTACCTTTGAAAATCTTCAATAAAAATATTTTTTAAAAAAACCTCCAAGGAAGGAGAATCCACCACATTCCAAGGGAATCTTTCCCACTGTTGAATAGTTATTACAGTTTAAAACTGATGTTTAGTCGGAATCTCCTTGCTTGTGACTTGAAGCCATTGCTTCAGGTCCTACCCACCACAGGAGAAACCAAGCTTGCTCCATCTTCCATGTGGCAGCCCTTTAGATATTTGAAGATGGCTATCATATCCAATCTCGGTCTCTCCTTTTTGAGACCAAACATACCCAGCTCCCTCAACCACTCCTCAAGTCTTGGTTTTCAGAACCTTTATCATCTTGGTCGCCCTCCTCTGCATATGTTGCACCTTGGGTCACCTTTCTAAAGTGAGCTGAGTTTGTTTTTGCCGTACATACATAAAGCAGTGGTGTCCTTGGCAGCTTCCTTTTTTTTTTTTTACATTCTACCTTTGTGTACAGATGCCAGTCTACAAAATACACCAATTAAAATAGTTGAGAATAGCATGGGCTTTCAAATAAGTAATTGTTTTCCTTGGCCAAATATCCAAAGGTGCCACCAACCTTTCCCCAGTTTGCCACCTTAGTGTACTGGTATTTTGCTATGGAAAAGAAGCAAGTCAGATGCACATGTGCCCCCCTCAAGCGACTCAAGGCCTGTTTCATACATATCTGGATGCCAATCACAGGTGGGAGAGGGCTGTTGTGTTCAGATCCTGCTTGCAGGCTTGCCATTGGTGGGCCATTGTGAGAGCAGGATGATGAGGCTTTGGCCTGATCCAGCATGGCGTTTCTTATGTTCTTACATTAACCAGATACCAAATGTGAAACAAAAACTGACCCTCAGTGCGATACTGATCTTGACTCATATTTTAGTGGGGTTGGGCGGCATTGTTTTCTGGGCAGCTACAGGTCCTATATTTCTGCATTCCCTCAAGTTACTGTGCTACATTTTGGAGTCATGGGGCACCGAGGATTTGAATAGAATCCATGCCCTGGAGCCTTGATCTAATGACCATAGTTCCATTGCCCTCACAGGACTCCCTACTTCTAAATAGGGACAAACAGTGGGTGACTTTCTGGAATGACCTCTGTGGATTTACAGAGACATCTGGCCACAGCAAGAAGCAGGTTTATGGACTAGATGTTTCCTTGATAAGATCTAGAAGTGCCGTTATTATTTGGAGGTTCTGGCTGCCACATACACTGCTCCAAAAGGTGCACACGGAGAGGGGTATTTTCACAAGGGATGTGTAAGATTAAATTTGTTCTTGAATTTGCTTCATATGCTGCACTGAGTTTTATTGTTTTTGTGTTTTAACCCCTTTTAATTACTTGCTTCTATTTTTATTTTATTTTATTTGACTAATGTGTTTCCCGCCCGTTTAGAGGATGGAAGGGACAGAAAATCCATAAATAAGGTTAGTGTTTCTGGGGAAGGTGACCTTAGGGAAACAATTCCCATGGTCTCCATTAGGTACATTAGAAGTAGTTAGCTGTCCTTCCCCTATTGCTTCCCCAAGAGTTACACAACCACTTAAGTTACATCCACGTTCTCTAGCCTGAGCACTGAATATTGTAAGCATATTCAAATATTTATGGCTAGCAACATTAAATTGCACAGACTTTAAAACCATATCATATTGCAGTACCACTGTAAATCACATTTTCAGCAACCCCATTGTTCAATTGACAGAATCCCCAAATGCCTATATACAGTAACATTTGATCCCTGGGAAACAGGAACCGAGAGATACAATTTTCCAGCTGAAAGCCACGAGGAACTGTTAAAACCATTTTAATTCTTAAGAGGCACAAAGTTATTTCTTTTTAATTGTGCTTAAAAGAGGAACGAGATGTCAAAGGGCAGTGGTAGAAGTTCTTTGGGGGTATGAGTCAAGGGATAAAAATAGAAAAGGGCAGGAGGAATATGAGAAGCCAAGAGATACCGCCTTGCTATCGTGTGTGTGTGTGTGTGTGTGTGTGTGTGTGTGTGTGTGTGTGTTTGTGTGTGTGTGTGTGTGTGTGTGTTAACTAAGCAAATCTTAGTAAATGGGGCCATGCTTTGTCAGCAAAGCTTGCCAGGTTTCCGTCTTTCTGTTAATATGTAAATGCAGGAAGGAATGCACTGGCAGACAGATTTAACTTTTCAGAAGTTATATCCCATTTCAGAAATTAATTTAGGAAATCAATAATTATATTGATCAAAAGTCACTGGTTACGTTCACTTTTCACCTAAAAGGGAATTAAAATCACAAGTAAAACTAGACCTTAATAAGCTACTGTGGTGAAATCAAGATCTTGCTTTTACAATTTCCAAAGGATCCGGGGGGGAAGGAAGGAAATAAACAGAAATAGACTTTACTGCAAAATGTTGTTAGCTTTCCAAATAAGCAATGGCAGAAGTACAGTTTTGGTTTGAAATTTACTATCATTTATTCCCTATCTCATTTGGCCATGTCTTCTGACTGTGTTAAAAACTTCACTCAGTCACTGACCTGTCCTCTGAATCAAATGCAATAAGCCTATTAAGTCACTTGCACTTCTTCCTAAAAGACATTGTGTAGTCTCAATAAGAAAAGAGCATCCAAAAGAGTAATCCAGACATAGCTGATGGAATCACAGTATCAGTTTATTTAAATTTGCTATTCTTTACATTTTTGTTTTTGCATTGGCAATGTCAACATACCTTAGACAGTTGCTGGGGAAAAAAATACCAAAAAGCACTCTGAACCATGATTGTAGTTTGAAAGTTTAAAATTACTTTAGTAACTTATTATCGAGAAGTATTTCTAGCTACATCAGCAAAGCTGGGGCACTGCAGCCAGTTTCCTGGCCTACATTGCCCATAGTGCTATGCCTGAAGGACTGACTACCAACCCTTCCTTTTTTTCTTTTTTCAGAATATATTTTATTTGAACTTCCATCATAGTAAAATCGATATTAACAATAATAATTACATATAGTGACATAACATAACAATAACATAATAGCGTTTCTTCATTACAATTGACCCTCTCCCCAGTATTTATACGCTAATACATTTGTTAATTTATAAACTTCTTTAAGAATCCTCCGTAATATATATTAACCTTTGTCCACTTTCCTTCTTTTTCCGTAGTAGGACAAGTAATAAAGATATTACCTACCAACCCTTCCTTTGAGTGGGGAAAGGCAACGCTGGCCAGCCCTGCTGCACCATTCGCAACCACAAATCAATTGACAGGGTATTGCAGGGGGGGCGGGACAGAGGAGCAAGCAGGGCAGAGTGAATGCAGCCTTGCTTTAGGCAACAATTCCCTGCTCTGACTGCTTATTTTCTGAAGTATAAGATAAAGCTGAGAGCAGAAAAAATGTGAGATTCAATGTAATTTCGAGCAGAAGCACACATCTGCTTATTTTCCCTTCCTGGTTACCATGTAAGACTGCCCCTGATAAAATTGCGCAGAAATGCAGCTAAATTTCTCTAAAACCGTCTCAAAGGTTGTATTGACAGAGGAAGTGCATGCTCCCGGTGTTTTAATTTTGACCTGAAAGTTTCGGGTTCATATTCATTCTCAAGAATGGCCTGATTTGACAGACAGCCTTTGCAAAGAAAATTAACACAAGCTTTCCTGTCTCCTGATCTTCTTGCCTGAAAAAGTACAGGAAAAGTGCATGCTTAATGGCTGTGGAATTAATGGATTTGAGTTCTGTTGACAATAAAATGCAAGCTCCTTGAATTCATGCTTTAAAACGTATTCAAAGCATTCATTTGCTGAACTTTGAAAACACACTAAGTATGGGTGCCCTTTTCTCTCTTTGTTGCATGCTTTTTGTTTTTAAGGGGGGGAGGGGAGTATTGATTTGTCCTCTCTGGTGTACTTTGAGATCAATTAACTGCATTAGCCCCGAGGACACTGGGAAATGTGAGTGCAATATATGACACTCTACTTCCTGGGCCAGGAGAGGAGTTGGCTGGCCTAAGGCTGTGTGGTGGAATAGTGCTTGCCTATTAGTCATCTGCTATGCTGAGTCCAGCGTTCTCTTTCCATAATCATCACACAGCCATGTGTTCATCAGTTATTCCAAGAGTTGAACCAGACGAGTTGTTTTCTCTTCTTCTACACTCCACAGGATTGGCTCCACATTTCCCTTTTCTTTTTCTGCTTCTTTTCTATTATTATTATTATTATTATTATTATTATTATTATTATTATTATTATTACCCTGCCCATCTGATTTCCCCAAAAAAAACAAACATGCTTCCTTAAAATAGGTAGACTGCTACCTATTTCGGAGAATCAGATGACATAAATTGATCAGAATTATAAACCAAGTTTTAAAAGACTCAATGTTCTGAAAGCTTCACTGATGGCTTGGTGGGCACTTTGAAATATAAGAACCACTTTCCCACTTGCTGTTATTCCTCCAGCAACTAGAATACTGCTATTGAATCGCAAGCTTCTTTTTAAGTATTGTGGTAAAAAACAATAAAGCCTGCCATAAACCAAGTGAAATGATTACCGGTAGTTCGCCCAGTTTAGTACTCTGTATGTGCGCATTGCTGGGCAGGGTTCCAGATAGGAGTCTCCCAGCCAAGCCTGGAGCTGACAGGGATTGAATCTGGAACCTTCTGCATACAAAAGAGGTGCTCTTCCACGAAGAAGCTATAGTTCTTCCCTGATAGCTAGGCTTGCCTTCCATTAATTTGTCTAGTATTCGTTAAAAGCAATCTAAGGTAGTGGCAAAGGGACGCGGGTGGCGCTGTAGTCTAAACCACCAAGCCTAGGGCTTGCCAATTGGAAGGTCGGCGGTTTGAATCCCTGCAACGGGGTGAGCTCCCATTGCTCAGTCCCAGCTCCTACAAACCTAGCAGTTCAAAAGCACGTCAAAGTGCAAGTAGATAAATAGGTACCTCTCCGGCGGGAAGGTAAACAACGTTTCCGTGCGCTGCTCTGGTTCGCCAGAAGCAGCTTAGTCATGCTGGCCACATGACCCAGAAAAACTGTCTGTGGACAAACATCGGCTCCCTTGGCCTGTAAAGCGAGATGAGCACCACAACCCCAGAGTCGCCAGGGGTCCTTTACCTTTTCTTTTCTTTTCTTTTTTTAAGGTACTGTAGTGGCATTAGCAAACTTTTATTCTGAAAATATGGTCCAGAGAAAAAAGCTTGAGAACCACTGTTTTTAGAGTGAATCAACATTCATTAATAATTTTATTAAAAACAAACTAACATACACCATCCGTCAGCCAAACAATTGGCCAGATGTGACCCATAACTTCTAACTAAACAGTCAAAGCAGTTTATGGTTTACTGAGAAGAACAAAATGAGTAATAAGCTGGGCTGGCCCTACTATAAGATAATTCACAAAAGTAGTACACACTGCCACATTTCAGGGGAAATGCAGGCCCCTGTGGTCTTACTTACAGAGTAAGTCATTGCCAAGAGTGGAAGCCACAGTTTCAGTGCTGTAGAAATAGCTATTGGCGGTGGGGACCTGACACCAAACTCATTTTGATTGAAACCATTATTGATTTATTTTTTGTTTATTTAGTTAGTTACTGATCTGACTTTAAAAGAGAAACCCACAGAAATTCATTACAGTCATAGCATTTCTCAATCTCTTGTTGCAAACAGATACATCTTTGCATTCTTTGCTGTGACATATTTGCCAGATTGTGGGGGCAGAGTTGGGGCCTTTTCCCTTCAGTTGTTAGGCATGCCCGGAAGCCCATCTTCATATTTCCAAATTCCGACTCCACTTACTCAGGAGCGAGCATCCAACATATTTTCAGAGGAACTGTCATATTTATCTGTCTAAAATATGTATCTCTCAGACAACCAATTTCCAAAGGGGTGAATGTGTTAGTCTGTTGCTGTAAATACAAAAACAGAAAAATCTCGTGGCACCTTAAAGGCTCAACACATTTATTGTGACATTGACTTTCATGGGCCAGAGTTCACTTCATCAGTTGCATCTTGGCAACGACGAGTAAATTAATATCCGTAGTGGGATAGGAATCTATTGGCTTGGATTCAGAGATGCCTGGGGGGAGTGGAAAAGCACTTCCATTTGAGCAAGGCAGCGCTGTTGAATTTCTCCAGTTTGCCCATCCTGCTACAGCCCCCATCCCATGCCAACACAGAGGGATTTTTTGTGGGGTGCAGGGTACCATAATGGAGGCAAAGAGAGAGGAAAGTCCCAATGTGTGGCAGGGATTCCACTTGATCTTTTCCAGGGCTTTTTTCATCCGGAATTCCCCAGACCGCAGGTGGGCGCTATTATAGGGTTGCCATAATTCAAAAAGTGATTATTTTTTAAATGAAAAATAAAGGGTTTTTTTTTCCTTTTTGGAAATGGGTTGCCATATGTCCGGATTTCTGTCCAGACACTGTTTCCGATGACCGAAACTTGGCTATGTCCGGGAAATTCCAGACGTATGGCAACCCTACACAATTGCCATTATAAGAGAACAAGGGAGGAAATCGTGGTGGGTTCCAGCACCCCTTTTTCTAGAAAAATAGCACTGATCTTTTCTATGTTGCTGCTATTCAGTTAGATCTGAACAGAGACAGTGGGTGTTAATTTACACACCGTTGTTAAGATGATCACCAGTTATGGCTGCTTGCTTATTTTGCATACATTCAGTTGTCATGAACTATACTTTCTGCATTCCATTGTCATCACGCAGAAGTTGTTCTACATTCCACCCCCCTTTATATCAAGGTGTATATACATATGTAAACGGAGGTTTACAATTACCGGTAATTCTTCAAGAGAAGTGGACTCTAGTCCCTGAAAATATATCCCATGGTAAATGTGTTAGACTTTAAGGTGCCACAAGACTATTTGCTGTCTTTTCAGACACCCAGGGTGGCTAGCAATAGTATAAAACCAAAATGATAAAATATTATCAGGGCCAATCAGAGGGAGGGCCATTTGGCCCAGGCCTCAAGGTCAAAGTGGGTGGGGAGCTCAAATTTAGACATGTTTTAATTGGGGGGGGGGGGGGATTTGGTAAGTTTTGCAAGCTGTTTTTATGTGCATTGAACCAAAATGTGACATGCTTTCTCAGTTTATAGCTGCAAATTTACACAAATAAGTGATTTTTGTTAACTGATATAGATTCTGTCGTATTAAACAGTTTAAAATGTTCAAAAACATATTGGTACTGATCAGTTGATAATATAAATAAACCACCCATTCTTTGTGGTTGTCATTTATTATTATTATTATTATTATTATTATTATTATCATTATCATTATCATTATCATTATCATTATGGCTAATGACCTCTCTGGACCTCAAAACATCAAAATAAAACAGCATACCCCCCCCCCGATCCATGAAACTTATTTTGTAACTTGCTTTGAGACACTGGGTTCCAGGGTCTTCTCCATCATGGCAACTTGCATTACCTAGGTGGTGGCTCAGATGAAAACCATAGTGCTAGACTAGCCAATATGGTGCCTTCCCGTGTTGTTGGACTACAGATGGTCATTATCATTGACCATTGGGCACACTGGCTGGAACTGATGAGAATTGTGGCACCACATTGGTTACCTCACCTTAGTGGATGGGTACTTTGGAGGAGGAGGTCCTTTAGATATCTTGAACCCAGGACACTTAATACAGGACAGAGCTAAATGATGGCATTCAAACTGGGTTCCATACCTGAACCATAGAGAGCCCTGGCTCGTTCAAACTTCTACTGATGACCATCTCATAAAGTAACCTGAAGATAATGTTGTGAAGCATCTATTTCTAATCGGATGGTAGATAGCAGGCAGTGAAGCATAATTATCATTTCCTAAACTTTTGACTATCTGAAACCAGTATAGCCCATTTCAAGACCTCCATGCTGAGATAAAACTGGATCCAGACACTGGATTGTCCCAGTATTTTTTTTTTATCTCATCCCAGTCAATTTGGAAGACTGCACTGCCCATTTCTAGATGTGGTAATATGAACGTCAATCCTTAATAATTAAGGTAATTAAGGTAATATGAACGTCAAGCCACAAAGTCAGTTGTGCCAAACATGGTCACCATTATGGGTTAGCTTTGTGGGTGGAGACATGTATCTATTTGTAGAGTGACAGTAAATTTATGTGTAGTGTTTATATGACATGTAGGTTGGTGTGTAATTTGGGAACTTGTGTGGGCAGAACCTTGGTTGATGCATATGTACCTGGCTGTCCCCAACTGAAAATCATTTTCTTTAAGAGTTTGCACATGCATAACAACCTCTTTGAAAATAGCTTTAGGTTTCTTTAATCAGCTTTTTTTAAAAAACAACAACCAAGTTTAAAGCACCTTTCTAGGCGTTCTAAGCATCAAAGCACAGTGGTGGTGTCGGCATTCCCTTGCCAACTTTGCTTATAATGCCAAGCTCTGAAGAAGGAACTTCCTTGTCCTTTTTCCAGAGTAGTGGCAAGATGAGGAAGGGAGGAGATACCGGTAACAGAGATGCTGCTAGCAAGGCTTGTTCTGTTACAGCAGCAAAGAATGTAAAAAAGAAGATGGGGCAGAGGGAGAGGACAGTGCTGCTACCATGAAGAAGAGGATGGGAAGTGGAGGAGTATGGGTGGCAGCAATAGTAGGCCTGTACTGTTCTGTGTCCAGAGCAGCTGTCTACCAGCTCCATCTGGTACGCATGCTGATACCCTACTTGCCCGCAGACTGTCTCGCCAGAGTGGTGCATGCTCTAGTTATCTCCTGCTTGGACTGCTGCAATGGGCTGTACGTGGGGCTACCTTTGAAGGTGACCTGGAAACTACAACTAATCCAGAATGCGGCAGCTAGACTGGTGACTGGGAGCTGCTGCCGAGACCACATAACACTGGTCTTGAAAGACCTACATTGGCTCCCAGTACGTTTCCGAGCACAATTCAAAGTGTTGGTGCTGACCTTCAAAGCCCTAAACGGCCTCGGTCCAGTATACCTGAAGGAGCGTCTCCACCCCCATCGTTCTGCCCGGACACTGAGATCCAGTGCTGAGGACCTTCTGGCGGTTCCCTCACTGTGAGAAGTGAAGTTACAGGAAACCAGGCAGAGGACCTTCTCGGTAGTGCCACATGACCTGTGGAACACCCTCCCACCAGATGTCAAAGGAAAAAACAACTACCCAACTTTCAGGAGACATCTGAAGGCAGCCCTGTTTAGGGAAGCTTTTAATATCTGAAGGAATATTGTATTTTAATTGTTGGAAGCCACCCAGAGTAGCTGGGGAAACCCAGCCTGTTGGGCGGGGTATAAATAAAAAATTATTATTATTATTATTATTATTATTATTATTATTATTATTATTATTATTTGCTGGTCAGTGGCAGCAACAAGGAGTGGGGCAGGGGGGCATCTTGTTTGGGGGTGATCTATCAACTGCCGGGGGTGCCAGCAGCAACATGATGCCAATGTCCCCCTGAAGCCTGTTGCCAATCCTCTTTTCTGGAAAAGCTCTGAGAGAACAATCCCATTCGAAATTGAGATTCCAATCTCTAAACTGGAACGTGTGGGTGTTCTGTGTGGAACAAGAGAAATTATCAGTGTTTCTGGGTTCCAGGAATCTCCAAGGGCTACGATGAAATCCTGATGAGTATTTCTTGCTAAATTAAGAGCTGCTTGATTCATCCCCATTGAGAATTTATTTTTGCTCATGGTGTATCACACAATGCATCCTCCTAATCCAGTGGAATCTAGCCCATTCTTAATGTTCCAAAAGGAAATGTCAGTCCCTGTGATCAAACAGCCTTTCCCTATCCAGCAAAAAAATTAGTCCAGAGAGTAATGTTTAGTTTGGCAAAGATGAAAATTCTCAAGTTGCACAATATTGTCATAACTTTTGCTGCACGCCTCCCCTCTTCCTTTCCCCATTTTCTTTTCCGTAGACTTGCCTGCACTGCAGAAGTACATGTGTGAATACATTCTTCTGTCCTTTCGGAGTTGTTTTGGTTAGTAATTTAGTGATGGCTAACAAAGACACGTACTGTTTATGATTTCCATTCCCCCAGATTCCTAACACATTCTACATACCCTGGCAAGGCAGTGGGCTCTGTCAGAGGAAGATAACCAGACTCTTAATGATTCATTCAAACTTCTTTTTTTTAAAAAAAAACTTGAATTATTGTAATGCTTAATAAAAGAGTTAACCCCCCTAGGATTTATTATTATTATTGGGGAATAGGGTTGACATTCAGTTTCTAGAAGGAGGGGAGAATTAAGGAGATTGCCCACCTACATATACACACACATAATTCACTATATAGTGCATCTCACTATATATAAGAGTCTGGTGACTTCTGTTTCAGTGTATCTGAAGAAGTGTGCATGCACATGAAAGCTCATACCAAGAACAAACTTAGTTGGTCGCTGAGGTGCTACTGGAAGGAATTTTTTTATTTTTTATTTTGTTTTGCCTGTAAATCAGGGTTACGGCAGGCTGAGCTGCCTCTCTAGGAACACGTCAATGGTCTTCATCCGCAAGGGCAGGAAATTTGGGGCTCCTCCAGGCAACCTGTTTATTGAGGATTCCCCCTGATTTGCTTGCACAAAGCTTATGCAGAGGTTTATCTATGTCTGGTTTTTACTGAATATTTGTTCTGATTTCTGATTTGTTTGTGAGGAATTTATACAGCAATGAGTGAATATAAATGCTTAAAATAAATAACTGGTTAAAATTTTAGATGGCTTGCTGTTGAATTAGTGCTTGGAGGACTTTTAAAAATATTCCATTTTAAAGGAGTTGAAAGCGTGACTGCCTCTCACCATCCAATAGCATTGAGACTGTCCTTTTGACCTAAACAGGACCATTTTTTTTAAATAAATGGGGCCATACACAATGTTAACAAAGCACATGGGCTACTGACAGATATAGTTAAGAAATTTATCAGGAAAGTCCACTTGTACAAAAATGAACATAAAAAGATGTTCAAGTCTCTTCAGTGTTTCATAAAAACAATACAAAAACCACTAGACAATTGTTGAAAATGTTTGGAATGTACTGAATGTAGCAATGTACATTTTTTTTAATGGTATGGTTTATGAGTTACTCATACTTAACATGTATTTTCTACCTTTGTTAGCAAACTTCTATAGTCAATATGTAAGATTTTAGAGTAAACTTTTTTCTTTTCTTCGAGAGCCAGTTTGGTGTAGTGGTTAGGAGCGGCAGACTCGTAATCTGGGGAACCGGGTTCGTGTCTTCACTCCTCCACATGCAGCTGCTGGGTGACCTTGGGCTAGTCACACTTCTCTGAAGTCTCTCAGCCCCACTCACCTCGCAGAGTGTTTGTTGTGGGGGAGGAAGGGAAAGGAGAATGTTAGCCGCTTTGAGACTCCTTTGGGTAGTGAAAAGCGGGATATCAAATCCAAACTCTTCTTCTTACTCTTCTTTAAGGGTGCTCCACATTAAACCACAAAGTCTAGGGCTTGCTAATCAGAAGGTCGCCGGTTCGAATCCCTGCCATGGGGTTAGCTCCCGTTGCTCAGTCCCAGCTCCTGCCCACCTAGCAGTTCGAAAGCACGTCAAAGTGCAAGTAGATAAATAGGTACCGCTCCAGCGGGAAGGTAAACGGCGTTTCCGTGCGCTGCTCTGGTTTGCCATAAGCGGCTTAGTCATGCTGGCCACATGACCCGGAAGCTATCTGAGGACAAACGCCGGCTCCCTTGGCCTATAGAGCGAGATGAGCGCCGCAACCCCAGAGTCGGACACGACTGGACCTGATGGTCAGGGGTCCCTTTACCTTTACTTTTTACGTTGCATTTACCTAGAGGACTGAAGATCAAAATTCACCTTTATTACCTCATCCCAATAGTTCCTTCCTTTGCTCATAATATGGTACATCTGTGTTTTCCTTCAAGGGGGAACTGCTAAGGGTGGGGGAAATGTGATGGTTAGCTATTTATGAACCTCAAGTTGCTAGGTGATGCCATGTGACTTCATTGTTTAAAGAGCCACCCACATTTTAGCATCAACAACTGAAAGAGAAAATAAGGTTTGTGCAAAAACAAAATGCTTTCCCCCCCCAGGTGGGGTGGGTGAGTTGACTTGAGCTACAAAAACTTCCTAAAAATAATCTGCTCCTATATGCCTTGCAGCATAGTTCTTCTATCTACCAGCTTGTGCTATGGATGGGTGACTCGTTTATTGAGGAAGGAACATCAATGAATCATCCAGCAGAGAGAGCCTCAGAATTAACCCTCTTCCACACACCCACATCTCATTATGTATATGAGTCACGCCACCAAGATGTATATATGCATTTGTCTATGTAAAAATGTGTGAGGGTGAGTGAGTGGGGAAAAGCACGGTAAGGTAGGCATTGCTTGTTAAGTACAGACAGATCCTATAATATATAATCAACTTGCATAATGCAAGTCCTTTTTTTCTAGATGTGTGAGCTCCTACTGATGCTATTGCACAATTGCTTCTAGCCATTAGAGCAGCAGTGGGCCTCCCCATTTGCCCCTCCAAACACTTATCTGACTTTTTGGGCAAGCTGCGCTGGGTACAAGCAGCTACTAGTCACTATGGTTATGTTCTACCTCCAATTTTGATAGAAGTATGCCTCTGAAGGCCAGTTGGTGAGATTCACAAGTGGGGAGAGTGCTGTTGCCTTCCTGTCCAGCTTGCTGGCTTCTCATAGGTACCTGGTTGGCCACTCTGTGAACAGTATGCTGGAGTAGATGGGCCATTGGCCTAATCCAGCAGGCTCATCTTATGTTCTCACCCACTGTTGTCATATATGTCGGTGTGGGGCAGGTATAGACGCAGCTGGTCCGAAAGAGGGGTTGCTGGCAATCAGTTTCAAAGGTGTCTGTAGCAATCCTTCTCTACAAGTACCACCGCAGGCTGTTCAGGAGCTCCGTATTTGGATATCTTCAAATTTCAAATGCTAACAGTTTTTAGGCCTCCACAACTTGAGATCCACCAAGCTAAAGTCAGTCCATCAGTCGTATGTGGAAGCCTACAAGGTGCTTAATAAATGTCCCTCCCCCCACCTTTTTTTTTTTACCTGCCTGCAATGAAAAACATAGGGTAGAACCAACTGGTGGGCTCTGTACAACTTAAAAGACCATAGATTGTGTAGATCCAGCTCAAGGACCCAAGAGTAGGAAGTGGGAAATGTTGAGTTTATGGTGTCTGAACCGTATCATGAAGGCTATATTAGAAAAACTAATAAAAGTGCAATTTGTGGTTTAAAGTGAAACCAGATGGCTCAGCATGCTGTGAAGCAAACATGCAGGGCAAGTTCAGTTCATTCTCCAAAACTGTCATACTTGTCAGGAGCCTCTGGAAACCGTGTTCAGCTGCCCCAAATGGTGAACCACTGAACTGCAAGTGGCCACCTTTTCAGTGAAGAACCTTCTGGGCTGATTCTGCCCACTCGGGCTAGTTGTTAGATCTTTTTGATCAGCAAGGGCTACATGCTTTCCAGTGGAGACTTGTCTTGACATCTGGATTTCTCCTTGGCCTTGTCTCTTGGTTTGTCCTCTATTCCTGACATCTCATTTGCCACATGGCTCATGGTTCCTGAGCAGGCTCACCTCAGACACTCTGGGTTCTGGCCCTAGGTGGCCTTGAAGGCCCTAGTGGATTATCTTAATCAGCCAGTGGCATCAGTGGTTTCCAATGCTATGGGTCTCGCCATTCTCTTAGGTCACATGGGCCACACTCTTCTGATTGGTTCATCGGTGCAAGTATTTCTGTTTGCCCAGTGGAATGATCCTCCCTCTCCTTTCCCCATGCACTGTTCTGGGTTTTTTCCTGACCCCCCGAGAGCCAATTTCAGGGGTGGTGGGCATGCAAGGTGGTGGTGGGAAAGTCCTGTTGCGCAAGTGACAGTCCTTTATGCAGGCCCATGGCTCTCTTCCTGACAGATGCTGAGAGGTCAAATCATATTCAACCAATGCAGTGCTGTCAGGGACTAGGCAGAGGAGGAATGGTGGAGACCACCTCCCCATCCTAACCCTTCCAGGGAGGAGGAAGAGGAAGACAGTTTAGAATTACAACAGGGATTTGAGGGAGGTCACAGCTCAGAGGCAGATGAGGGGGAAAGTTGGGAAATCATGAGAGAGCCAGAGCAATACCTGGCTGACACGTTGTCATTAGAAAGCATTCCAGACCCTCCATCTCCCAGAACCTGGTGAACCTTAAAAGTAGGAGAGCAAAGAGCTCAAAGACAGAGGGCATGTAGTAGCACCTGTAGAGGAGATGATGAGAATGACGAATGAGGAAGTGGGAGAGACGGGGGTGGATATTCACTCGGGACAATGACATTATCCAAGAGTCTGGGTTCTATAGCCTCTCTCTGTAAAGATTGAAATAAAAAAGGATGATAAGAAACTATTCCTTGACTTTATACTTTCCTTGGCAAGCAGCTGGGAACCACTGAAAGCATCCTGACAAGCGCTCACTATTAGCTTCTCAGTATGATTTGTTTTTATGCTTGTTTCAGGTTTTATTTTAAGAGGTGAAAGAGGGTAAAGCAGAAAGATTGGCGGGGGCAATGAGAGAATGAGAAAATGGGGGAATCAGAAAGATGGACATAAAGGCTTTGATCCTATATTCACTGAAGGAAAGTTTCCTTCCTACTTCTCTGCCGCTTTCTAAAAAGCCTGTCTGGAGAGTCAGGGGGCTTTTCAAAGAAATGTAGGAAGGGACATAGGTTGCTCCTCCCATCAACTTCCATACATTAATTTAAGACCCATGCTTAGTTTAGGGGTAGTCCTTTTGGCAGCTCTCCACATCCTATATCTCCCATTGTTTGAGAGGGACAGCACTGCTCCAGAAAGGCTTTGAGGGTTGGCACAGATGTCTGCAGGCAGGAGGCAGAGATAGAAAACTTTCCTTCCCTTAGCTTTGTCTTATGAGCCCAGCCACAATAAAAAGAATGAGAGGGGAGTCCACCAATTTATGCATTTATTTAGCTGTATTGTGGTGCTTCTCCCTAGCCTGTCTTCTCTCGGCATCTGACATTCTGTAATCTACAGCAGCCTTTCCCAACCTGGTATCCTTCAGATATTTTTGGATAGCAGCTTCCATCACCTGGTGCTGGCTGGGGCTAAGGGAGAGTTGCTGTCAGGGCCGTCTCGTCCATTTGGGCTGGTGGTGCGGCATACCGGGTGCCCCCTCCCCAACCCGACCCCACGGGTGGGTGGGTGGACGGGCGCTCGCGCACCAGTGGCACAGCCCCGTCTTCAAGCGCAGCGAGCGGGGGGGAGTAGCGCGGCCCCGCCGGTGGCCTCCCCCCGCCCCCATGGGCGGCCGAGTGCTTGCGTCGCCAGCGCTCTCCCCCGGACGCCCCAGACGCATGGGAGTGCCGGAAGGATCGAGCCCACCGGCATACCGGCCGCCCCCCTCCCCAACCTGCCCCCACCCCCAAGGGCGGGCTGTCGGCCAGGTGCTCACGCGCCGGCGGCACAGCCACAGCCACCCATGCCGGTCCTGGGCAGGCTGCAAGCCGGCCGCCCTCGCCTCCCATCCCGGGAGCACTGGAAGGGCACGCAGAGCCGCACGCCACTCCAGCGCCACGCCCCTCACCCACTGCTCGCCCACCCCCCTCCCGAGGGGCGGCAAGCGCGAGAGGGAGGCAGCGGAGAGGCGGTACACTGGGGGCGCCGGAGGGATCACTGCGCCACGGCGGCCGATCTCCTTAAGACGGCCCTGGTTGCTGTCATAAAAAAATCTGGAGGAGCCTGTTGAGGAAGGCAGATCTAGATGAGGGCACATTTGTATTATCTGGGCTTATCCTTAAGGAACACCACGATATACACATATCAGGTTTAGCCGCAAATATGAGTGCAAATCCTCTGAAGTGATTTCAGGCTGCGGCCTGGTAAGTTCTTTCTGGCAATTTCTTAAAAACAGCAAATCTGATCACACCAAGCCAACTTCCTGGCATAACAGATGGAAACTATTTAAAAAACTATTCCGATATTCTGTGAACACATTTCGCAGCAAATGATGAAGCATGCCTTGTGAGTCAAGCCCCATTATAAAAGATGTCTCATATATACCTCATATTACTGCCTTGCTGTCGAGCCACAAGTGGTTTCCTAGCAAAACAACCTTTGCCATTTTATCGCAGGGTTTTTCAGACTTATCTGCCTTCAGGTAAGTTTCCCACCACTGCATATCTGCCAAGGAGTCCTTGCATATTTGCCCCAGAGCCCCAGTGTGTATTTCAGAGGATTTGGCAGAGACAGAGACACAGTCTAGGGAGCAAGCTCAGTCCACATGGTGTGCTGGCTGGGCCTTTGGGGCTTCACTGTTGCTCTGCATGTATTGACACTGTACTCTAGAACAAGAGTAGACTGACTTCAGGCTTGTCACATCTTCTATGTTTTCATTTTTTTCCAGAACCCCAAGATCTACCAAATAAAGTCAGGTGCAAAAGATATACATACAGATGCTACCCAGAATAGGATACTGCTAATTGCTCTCCACAAGGGACGCGAGTGGCGCTGTGGGTTAAACCATAGAGCCTAGGGCTTGCTGATAAGAAGGTCGGTGGTCCGAATCCTTGCGACGGGGTGCGCTCCCATTGTTCGGTCCCAGCTCCTGCCCACCTAGCAGTTTGAAAGCACGTCAAAGTGCAAGTAGATAAATAGGTACCGCTCCAGCGGGAAGGTAAACGGCGTTTCCGTGTGCTGCTCTGGTTCGCCAGAAATGGCTTAGTCATGCTGGCCACATGACCCGGAAAAAGTCTGCAGAAAAACGCCGGCTCCCTCAGCCTATAGAGCGAGATGAGCGCCGCAACCCCAGACTTGTTCACAACTGGACTTAACAGTCAGGGGTCCCTTTACCTTTAATTGCTCTCCTCAGGGAAGTTCATATGGCACCTTCATTATACATCTTTAGGCATCAGGTGAAAAGGTTCCTTTTCACCCCAGGCTTTTGGCTGATTCATATTCTACAGCAGGGGTCAGCAAACTTTTTCAGCTGTGGGCCGGTCCACTGTCCCTCATACCATGTGGTGGGCCAGACTATATTTGTTTTTTGGGGGGGGGATGAACAAATTCCTATGCCCCACGAATAACCCAGAGATGCATTTTAAATAAAAGGACACATTCTACTAATGTAAAAACACCAGGCAGGCCCCACAAATAACCCAGAGATGCATTTTAAAGAAAAGGACACATTCTACTCATGTAAAAACACGCTGATTCCCAGACCGCTCGTGGGCCGGATTGAGAAGGCAATTGGGCCTCATCCGGCCCACGGGCCTTAGGTTGCCTACCCCTGTCCTACAGCCTTTTTTAAAAAAAATAGGGGGGTATTGTTTGGTTTGGTTTTTGTTTAAACTGTTTATTTTGTGCTTTTGTCCTGTATTTTTATCTTTTGGATAGTCCTCAGATCTTCAGGTGACGGGCAGTATATAAATTTAATTAATTAATTAATAATAGGCAGGTCATTCGATTCATAATTGCACCACTTTTTCAGGTGTTTTCTTAAAGTCAGTTCCATCCCATTTCCACTCAATCCGCAACTTAATAGAAACAAACAAAATCTGCATTGCAATATTAATTTAAATACTTATTTTAAAACAGAATTTCTCTTAAAACATGTATTTCTAAACACATGTTGGTATAAAGACCCAGCCCAAGACAAACAGTTGTTAATGCTATTCTTCTCAGAACAACATTTGCATTAAGGCTCAAGTGCAAATTTAAAAACAGCAACAACCCAGCAACATCAATTTAAATCATGTTGTGAACTGTTGGATGGTTCAGTAAAATGATTCACACCATATGGACTATTTTATTTTTAAAAGTAAAATGAGAAATATGGGAAGGAACATACACTGCACTTGGATGAGTTTGGCTACAGAAGAGGCCAATGTCACAGCATGTCTGCTTTTGTTTTATTTCAGTTGGTTAGGGATGAAGAACAGATAAGCTCCATACACTGAGCTAGTGGAACATAAGAGCACGATCCAACTTTTTAATCCTGTTGATTTCAGTGGGAAAGATGCAAAGTTGAAGCTAATCCATGTTTGTTAGACACACCCAAAAAGTTCCTTAGTACCGCTAATAGGCCTAAAATACAAAAATGGCCATTATTATGTATATATACAGTGGAACCTTGGTTTTCAAGCATCTCGGAAGTCGAATGTTTCGGTTTTCGAATGCTGAAAACCTGGAAGTAATTGCTTCCATTTTTGAACGCACCTCAGAAGTCGAGTTTGCTGACGGCCCATTGCGCCTCGGTTGTCGAACGTTTTGGAAGTCGAATGGTCTTCCGGAATGGATTACGTTTGACAACCGAGGTTCCACTGTATAAACTGTTTCAAAGGCATCATTAAGGCTATTCAACCATCCATCTCCTCAGGCACACCAACTTAGGCGCCACACCGTGGGTGCGCAGCCCATGCGTGCCATGATGTCATGACGTCACGTCACGACATTGTGGTACGCATGCGTTCTCCAACACATTGGCAGTGACTAGGCCAATGCCTACACCGTGGGACCTCTGTTGGGGCCTGCTGCAGCTGCATCCCATAAGCATGTCTGTGCCGCAGCGAACCCCAACAAAGGCCCCACGATGGAGGCACAAGCCCCAGCCCTGTTGCTGCCATGACGCCAGAACACCAAAGGTAAGCAGCCGGCAGTGGCGGGTGCATGTGGCAGCTGCAGTTGGTACACAGCAGCAGCAGGGGTGGAGGACAGGTATCCACTGCAAATATTTTGTGCATGACCAAGTCCCCAGGGCCCCCAGGAGTTGGCGCCAGTGCATCTCATTGTTGTTGGCATCTGTCTCTCTCTCTCGAGAGAGAGAGAGAGTCAATGGAAGAGTGTATCGAAAGTCAAACTGTAGAGACCAGTATGGGAGAGTCATGTTTTTATTGCAGCTGAGGCAGATGAAGCAGTCCAGTTTCACTGGGGCAGATGCACCCTGGCGTTTCTATTCTCTGTGCTCCTCCTGGCAGTCATTTTTCCTCTGGTCACTGCTGTGGATACAACACCTGACTGTCTCCAGGCATTGCAATCGTCTGCAGGGGATTGCCGCAAGGCAGGGTTAATGTTGCCAGCCTCCGTGTTATGTCTGCAGACATCTTTATAACACAGAGTTGGTATTTTCACCACAGTACTCAGCAGGGAGATTCCACAGTAGTTGTTACACAAAGGTGGCAGACACCTTTGTCCATGTAAAGGGTCACAATGCTGGAGTTGTGTGTGTCTTGTGGCACTGTTTTCCAGCGCTGCAAGAGAAGGCCATGGAGGTGCATCATGAGGGAGGAGATGAGTCCAGCTTTACCACATGCCTGAGAGTTGATGGCATTCTTCAAGGGAGGAAGGAATATCTAGCTCTTCCAAACAGGCTGAAAGCTGTCAATTGCTGTGGCGAAGACCATGCTGAGTACAGTTCTTGATAGTGTGCTACCCATCACTTCATCTGCTTGCTGTGATCTGTGAGGATCTTTCCAGACATGGTTTTCAGTTGGACAGTTTTTCTGACCATTGATCCAAAGGCCATCTTCATGCTTTTGTACATTTTGTGAGTGTTGCCGCTGTCAGCAGAGAGTTGAATGCTCTGACACAGCTTTAGCCAGCAGTCACTGGCACATTGTCTAGCAATCTGCTGGGCATCGCTCCTTGCCTTTCTCAGTGCAGCAAGTGTCTTGTTTTCTGTGTGGCATTGTCAAAAAGGCTGTTTTAGCCAACACCTTTCATTTCAAGTGACGCTATTAGAGAATCAGCTCAAAGTATAGATTTGGATTTCATAGTAAATCCTACAAGCCATCCTTTTCAAGGGTTCCTTGTGAACTCTTATTCTTTAAAAACTCTGGGCATTTAAAGAAAATTCCATTTAGAGAAAAATCTTTTAAATGTGAGTTTAAAAAGAGTAGGCATGAAATAGAACATCATTAAGAATACCTTAATGTAACTCAATTAAATCTTTGTTGGTTAGTTGTTATTTTTAAAATCTAACCACTAGCTTAAATTCTCTGGTCACCAACATTTAAGAAGAGGACTTCTCTTTTTAGTTCATCTGTTTTTCTAACAATAAACCACCATGTGCTTTCAAAACTATCACCATCTTTTATACTGTATTTTGAAATTTATTAAATTGTTTTTAAAACTGAATAGGGCAACTGAGGGGTGCAGTGCTATTCCTGGAAGCAAGCCTTATGGAAATCAATGGGATTTACTAAGGGAGGGACACTGGTGGCACTGTGGTCTAAACCACATAGCTTAGGACTTGCCGATCAGAAGGTTGGCGGTTCAAATCCCTGTGGCGGGGTGAGCTCCCGTTGTTTGGTCCCTGCTCCTGCCCACCTAGCAGTTTGAAAGCACATCAAAGTGCAAGTAGATAAATAAGTACTACTCCAGCGGGAAGGTAAATGGCATTTCCGTGCGATGCTCTGGTTCGCCAGAAGCAGCTTAGTCATGCTGGCCACATGACCTGGAAGCTGTACGCCGGCTCCCTCGGCCAGTAAAGCGAGATGAGCGCCGAAACCCCAGAGTCGTCCGCGACTGGACTTAACTGTCAGGGGTACTGTTTTTCAAGTTCTCCTTCTCTTCTCTTTGCTACTAACACTGTGATGCCCTCCAGTGGCTGATAATTTTCTGCTCAGTACTGTACAGAGAATTATTTAAACAGAAATAAATCGTGGAAAGACTTCAGTGATTTGCCCATGGTGAATTCAGCCCATATATGATCTGGATAGTTGTTCAGATTGCATAACCAGTCATTTTATCAGCTTTCCCCCGAAATATAATAAAAGTACTGTATTAATCATCCCAGGCTTATTACTAAGATGTAGAATACCATAAAGACAAGGAGAAACAAAACACCTATCTGACCAGTTCCTTTGTAGAGTGGAAAGAGAGTTGTTCAGACCTGCATTCCAAGAGGTGTGAAGCTTAATCAGAGATCAAAAACATGCCACTGTGATGATACCTACTCATCAGGCTTTTGACAAGACAGTTTCCTGTGACAGCTTAATCTGCAACATAATCTAACAACAAATTAAATGTACCCTGCAGAACTAATATAATCCAACCTATCTTTATAACCTGAAAGCTTTGATATTTTTAAAAATAGCCTTGGGGTAGCGAAGCGTTAGCATGTTCCTTCACGCTAATTAAAATGATGTTTAAGTATAGGAAACTCAATCAGGGATTTACCGCCTTCAAAGAGAAGGAAAACACTATATTTTTCAGAACTTCAATGGCTCATGCCTTAAACATAGTTGTGGTCTGATGGAAGTCTCTCATACAAACACAGCCGCCAACAGACAAAAGCTTTCAGAGAGACAATATTGTATTCCAGGGATGAGGAACCTTTTTCCGCAAAAGAGAGTCAAAATTCTGGGGTCTGCATCACACTGTTGACTGACTCATCTTCAGCTTATAGATCATTTCCACAAGTACTACTAGTAGGTGTCCCCCATCTTATATTTGTGCAGCAGGGTCTTCCTGCCTAAGTGTAGAAACTTTGACCTCTTCCTCTTTAGCTACTGAAATTAATTTGATTAGTTTTGGCCCAGTTCTTTATTGCCCCATTAGACAGAAAATGAATCAAGTTCTAGGCTTTTGCCTCTCTCCTTGCCATTCAAGTATATTATCCATTTTTTAAGAGAATGTGCTTGTTTTTCTTTAAGCAAACATTCTTATTCACATATCCACTGATGTTCACGTAACCGCACATTTGTTTAACCTTTTCCGAAGACGCTCGTGTTGAACGGGGAAAATTAGGCTGCAGTTCTGTGCCTATTTATCTAGTGTTATTCTTTTTTCTATTTTTAATTGAATTTATATACCGCCCCATAAAACCACAAAATACATAACCAAAATAAAAACAACCCAATAACACCCTCCCCCCGCCCCCAAAACCCCCAGCACATTTTAAAGGGCATAGGATGTCAATCAAATCAAATCAACCAAAGGCCTGGTTAAAAGGAACGTTTTTATGTCCTTGCTTTGAACTCAACAAGACCAACAGAGTGTAGACGCATGTCATCAGGGCAACAGGCAAATGTTAAACATTGGCAGGGCCGCTACTGAAGGTAATGGGGCCCTTTGTATGTCCAGCTGTCCTTTGTCAACAACAAATTGTCTCTGTTTTTTGTGTTGAATATATGCTATATGGTAATTTATGGACCTAATAGCCAATTGCCACTGTTGCTGTATGTAGGTTTTATTTTATTTGTTTTCTATCTTATATTTTTAAAATGGACATCCAGTGGTTTTTTCCCTTTAAATTTTTTTGGGCCCCCAAGAGAGTGGGGCCCTAAGCTATAGCTTGTTTATTTTATACGTAAATCCGGCAATGATGGGGAAATAAAGACTGAATCTAGCAGGCTTTGCAAGAAAGTTTGCACACTCTAGTTGAGGAGCTGACTCCGCCTAATCTAAGGCGGCTCTCTGAACAGATTTCGTGCTGCTGCTGCTGCTTATGCGGAATATCATGCACACCCAACGTGCAAGATTCTTCCTTCCTCCCTTTTCCAAATTCCTAGCAACGGTGCGGATTTATCGGGATTGATCTGTAAAGGCGCTTGAACTGCAAGGAGGAACCAAATGGCTGGGCAGCAGGAGGGTAGCCGGGCCCGTTTGAGCGGCGCGCCGGATGGGGGCGGGGCCGAGGCGGCTGCGGGCAATGAAGGCACCGGCGGAGGATCTGAAAATGGAGTGCGACATCCTGGACGCGCTCGAGGCTCTGGGGTGAGAGGGGCGAAGGCGACGCGGAGATCGGGGGGGGGGGGAGCAAGGGGCTGGGGTACCCCTGCAGAGAGGTGGTCGGGAAGGCCGGCTGGAAAGGGGGGCCGCTCGGGGATGCACATGCAATCCGGTTCAAATCAAGGCACCCCTTTTCAATGCAGTAGTAGCACCCCTTTTATATACTCGCCGCCAGTGCCTTCGCTCCCTCTGAAATCCCGGGCTTCCCCTTGGCCTCCACTTTGACCCACGTGTGCGTGGGAGAATTGTTCGTGGATCCCGGGGTGGACGAAGCGCAGCATTTGCGCGCGCACGCGTGACACGCTTCCAAAAATCTCTGCTGCTTTGATTCCGCTAATCAAAGACTGGGAGAGAAATCAAACTGTTTGTTGTGAATACAGGTTTAAAAAAGAAAACAAAGACCTCCGGGTATAGGGCGGTATTATGAATAATAATAATAATAATAATAATATATCCAAGTATTAAGGAATAATAAGAGTAGGTAGACGTTTGTTCCTCACCTTCGCAGCGTCATCTGTTTAACAGGCGCAGAGTCTTGATTGCTCACTGAGTACCAACTGCTGAGTCGGCTCTGTTGCAGTAATATTTATCGCTTCCAAATGTGTGCTAATTTGATTGGTTGAATAGGAGTGCTCCCGCTTTGACCAAATAACTTTGGTAATACATGCAAAAGGTATGCTTAAAAAAAAAAAAAGAATAGCTGGAAGTTAGGTTAGTAGAACACCATAGTAGTCTTTCAGTAATTGAAAGTAAAAATCAGTGGCTACAAATGATTACCGGTATATACTGATGTCCCACTGGCAGCCCAATCCTCCTAACATGATCACAAGGAAGAAAGACCTACGGTTTCAGTGTCACAGCTTCCAAGTAAGGTTACTTAGTTATTGCAGCCTTAAACTTATTTAACTGCACTGACTTGTGCTTTCTTGATGGGGAAGAAAATGTACATCTTGTGATGGAAGAACCACAGGTTTTATAGTTTGCCACGCATGCTACCATATTCCAGGGACTTTTTATCTTCTTCATGCCACATGTGTGTTTTCCCTGAATGAGAAGTTGGCATGTGACGAAACTAGGCTCAAAATGAGATTCCATCCAACAAGCATTGGAGTAGTGTGTAAAAAAAAAAAAAGGCACAATGCATTGGGGCTAGGATTATATAGGCAGGCTCAAATGTTGCAACTGTAAACTCTTAGCGTGTGCTTGCATTTCACAAATGGGCGTTTTAAATGAATTTTTGTATTTCGTTCTTAATTACATGAAATGTTGCTTTCTTTTTATTGATTTTACACGCAGCAGCAGCACAATACTGCATGCATAACTGTGTGCGTTGGCTTGTACTGTACTTGCTGGATTCTGTATGGAGTAGCAGGTGAATCAGAAGTTCACATGTATCCAGTAATGTTATAGGTGCTTGTTACAGTTCAAGCTTTTAGGAACACCCTGGAAAGTTCATAGCAAAAGCCCATCTGGGCCTGCATCCCGTTTTAACAGCGGCCAACCAGATGGAAAGCCCACAAGCTCCCCAATTTTGCTCTCCAGAAACAACTAGTCAAAGGCATATTGCCTTTGATACTTGGAAGTACTACATAGTCTGCATGATGCATTTAGAATAACCTAGGTGTATGTCTTGGAATGCAACGTGTGAAGTTATGCTTGGCATTTGATACAGTTATTGGCAACATGTTGAAACATTGCTGAACTTTCTTTAAAAATGTTTGTACAACAACTGCCCTGGGATTTCCATCCATTTGCAGCAACAAATTTACAAACTTGTAGTTAACTTTAAAAAATGCCTCTGATTAATCAGGCAGAAGATTTTGATTTTTTTAAATTATTTGAATACAGTGTGCATATAAATGCATGTTAAAAGAGGCATTCTCATTTCTCACACACAGGAGGAATGGTTCTTCTAAGATGAAAACATATTATTCAGAAATAGTTTTATCCCATATGTGAATTTATTCTATAATAAAACTCATATAATCAACATTTGGTTGCGGCCTTAATAAATAATAAAAAAAATGGTAAGAAGTAAAGTTGTTCCCCATCCCCCAGCCAAAAAACCCCAAGCCAATTCTTTTGTTACTACACAAAATAATGTTGAGAGGCGTAATTTTACATTAGGCACTCCTCTGCATATTGTACAGATTTGTTGTCACTAAAACATGTCCATATTGAAGTTCTGTTTGCATTAAACATTTAAAAAATGGGTAAACAAAAAGTTATTTTTGATTCACAAGCACTTTAATTGCGCACACTCGACTATCCAACAATAATACACTCTTACTTTTCAATAAAGGAATATTTGTGAATGACTGAATGAATTCCACAGTGAAACATTTTTTTCTACTTTTAAATTTTAATTCCTGTAGTTAGGTCATATGTTTTGCTCCCCAGGTACAAAGGCCCTCTTTTGGATGAAGATGCCCTTAATAAAGCAGCTGAGAGTGGTCTGGCTTCACAAGACTTCTGTGATCTTTGTGTTTGGTTAAGTTCCCAAATACAGCCGTTGTGTGACTTGGAAGAAAGCATCTCCTCAACAGCTGGTAATTTGGCATGATTTTGATTTTAATCTGTTGGAATCTTGTTTGTGTGTTTGTCATAGCTTTCCATTTTGTAATTTATCTATAAACATCTCATGAATGTTTCACTTTGGAAATAAATGTGTTGTGGAGATATTTGAAATGATTTTTGACATTCTGCTGTGATATTAACATGATTAATGAAGAGAAGTAGTGATGCTTCTACAGTTTCTGACCTGTGGAACTGGATGTATTATCGAAGGGGGGAAATTGTGTTTGTTTTGTCACCTGATTGAACAGAGTTGAACTGATCATTTACACAAAAAATTAAAAGGATTCTTTTATATTAGTGAACATGACCCTAAAGCCTTCATTGCTTGAACCTAAACTCAAACACATTAAAGCAGGAAAGGTACCTGACTTCTCCCTGCAAAGGTGTAATGAATGGAATGCAGAAAAGGTATCACATGTGAGTTGAGGCAGTGGAGAGAAACATATTAGCTACACACATACACTGTGCCAATTTCAGTCGCCTTCTTGCTTGTGAAACTGCAGAACTGGGAACCTCTTGTATCTATGAAGGCTCCCTCTGCATACTGGAATTGTGGAAAATTAGACATGGAGTGGCACACACATTTAATATAAAGTCTGCTTTGGTATCAGCAAATGTGAAAATAAGAAACCCCTACATGTAGTCCCCCGTCCTCTCCCCTAAGGCTGGGAAGGGAGAGAGCAAGGAAAGAAGGGGAAAGGCCCTGGCAACGCAACACAGTGCAGCTCCCCCCACCCCCACCCCCACCCCCGGTATGCAGCCAGGAGCAGCAAGGAATGAAGCGGGTATTTTTTTCTTGTTTTCCTTTCCCCCCTCCAATTTTAAAGGTGTGGTTTATATTCGGGTGAGCTTATATTCGGGCCAATACAGTAATGGGATTATACTTGTTCTTTGCTGATGCAAAAGACAAAATACCCTGCACAAAAATAAATTCGAGTTGTGTTTCTGTGCCATTCATTCTGTCTTTTCTGTGCCATTCGTTCTGTCTTTTTGTTTGGACTGACTTAATTCTGGAGGATATGATATTAGTTCAGAGCATCACATTATTCTTATTTTTAAAATTAGTTTTTTCCCCAGCAAAATGTTACTTTAAAATCTTAAGAGCAATTTGTATGATATATTTTTTTCTGAATTCGTTCACCTGGTTCCCATCTATTGTTTAAAGCACCAGAGCTGGAGCCTGATATGAGGGTTTTTTAAGTGTATGACTTTTTATTCCTCTATGTTCTGTTAAAGGTGGTGAAGACGTTGAAAGTTTACAGCTTGAGATGAGTGGCTTTTTAAAAGAGCTGGCTTGTCCATATTCAACACTTGTGTCTGGAGAAATTAAAGAGCGGTTAAAAAATAAAGAAGATTGTCTTAAAGTCCTGTGTAAGTTACCAGAGTCTTTCTGTTTGCAGTTTTACAGGTGGCTGTTTTGTTTCACGGAGCATTCTGGAGACAGAAAAGGCCCACTTTTTCTGGCACTGTATAGCCTGCATCCAGTCTTATGCATTGCAGTAGCCGCATGGCAGCACAGAATAATGTTTGAAACCTATAGTTTACAACTGTACAATAGTTTACAACTGAACAAAAAAAAAGGTCCACTTTATGCTGCCGTATATCTGCCTGTCAAGAAGTCACAGGGCTGGTTTCCACTGCTGACTTCTTCTACCCTGTTACATTTCTTCATTTATTACTGGGCAGAGAAAGGTTTGTGTGTCCTGGGCTCTGTTTGGAATCGGCCAAACATTATTTCCAGATGCTCCTTTCAAGAGTGCAGCCTGGTTCTTGCTAATCTTACTCCAAGTAATTACAACGGGATTGGTCAGTATGAGCCAACCAACAGATTAAGGGGGGAAAGGGGGCAATTCTTTCTCTAGATGTGGATTTCCTAACACGTCATTAAATTATTGACTGATAATTTATAATCTGAAAAGGAAGTTTATATCAAAATATATTTCAGATGCATTTTTCATAGTTCATTATTACTTAAAACATTAATATGTGCAATAGTTGTCACAAGGGTGTGGAACCCAGGAACCAAATGCAGTTCTTCAGCCCTCTGTTTGCCCCCTGGGACTCTTCTCAGGCCACTCCCCAAACACTGCCCCTCACTGTCCCTGCCCTCAAGTGCTTTTACTGGCTGAAATGTGTCATTGGATTGAAACAATGCCTCTTGCTTGTCTGGATAGAAATGGGTGGAAGGGAAGATCTCTCTGACTTTTGCATGGCAGTGCAGCAGGCAGTATTCCAAAGGTCAGGCTCCACCCACTTTCTAAAGGTCTCCACCCATCTGTGGCTCCACCCACTTTTGCCTCTGGTCCTGCCAGCCATTGGCATGTGGCCCCTGCGAGGTTGCTCATTGCCTGGTCTCTGCAGCCCTTGGGTTGAAAAAGTCGTAACCTTGACATGGCTTTTAAATTCTTTTCCATTTTTTTTCTTTGCATCTTGTTTAATTTTCATATTTACATCCCCACCCAGTTCTGACCAGAGAGCATTAATTTTACCAGTTTTCTTATTGAAACCCATGCACGGATCCTTCTCTAGCTTTTACATATCTTTTCCCCCCACCTTCAGTATTTTTAAGCACAGAACTTCAGGCTTTGCAGATACTGAAATTGAAAGAGCGTAAAAGTTCTCATTTGACGAAGAATAATGACATCCACCAGGAAATCCAAATGATCTGCGACGTCCTGGGTCTGCCAAAGTCATCACCTTCATCTTCTGATATTCCGGTCTTATTAAGCAGTATAGAGTCAAAGGTACAGTGTGTATTTTCTACATTTGAGTGCCGATGGTATTAGTTTTGTACACCTCCACAGCCCCAGTCCCCTGTCAAGGAGTTGAAAGGGCATTCTCAGGGTGACAGGTAGATAGGGTACCTGCTTAGGAGCTTTTTTCAGTGGGAACTCGCCAGAACTCAGTTCCAACACCTCTCAGGTGAGTTCTGGCACCTCTCAGGTGGGCACTATTGCCATTCTAAAACAAAGAGGGAGGTGCTCATGGTGAAGAAGAAGAAGAGTTTGGATTTGATACCCCACTTTATCACTACCCAAAGGAGTCTCAAAGCGGCTAACATTCTCCTTCCCCTTCCTTCCCCACAACAAATACTCTGTGAGGTGAGTGGGGCTGAGAGACTTCAAAAAAGTATGACTAGCTCAAGGTCACCCAGCAGCTGCATGTGGAGGAGCGGAGACGCGAACCCGGTTCACCAGATTACGAGCCTACCGCTCTTAACCACTACACCACACTGGCTCACCCCTTTTTCTAGAAGAATGGCACAGCTAGTAGTTGCTCTGAAATGCCCTATGTTTTTGTTAAGCCGGAAGGAATTATGGCACCAGGGGAAGCCTGCATAGTTGCTGACCATAGAGCCCCACCTTGGGCAAAAGATTCCTGCATTGCAGGGAGTTAGGCTACATGATCCTCCTGGTCCCTCCCAAGTACAGTTCTGTGATTCTATTATTCCCCTCCCCCTCACACTCAGGTGTGGATGGTAGGGATGGAGCCTGCATTGGTAAGGACAGCCATACAACCCCTTTCCTCATTAGATGTCCCTTCATGTGTGAAGAAATCTGCACAGGAACCCAGAAAGAAGTCTAGATGACTGTAGCAGCTCTTATGTGTTGTAGCTGTTTTGCCTGCCCTTTGACCTTCTCCACACTGCTGTCCCCTTGCTTATTCTGGCTGCAGCACCTAGCATCTTCTCACAACAGCAGCTGAAGAATAAAGGTAGTGTTTCACTCCTAAGTGAACCAGCCAGGGAACACAGCATTCTTCCATACTTGGGCACAGGCAGGAGGAGTCAGTCATGTGGTGAGGGGGAAGAAGCATCTGGCCTGCCTGTGTGAATCATCTCATAAGATGACATTGAGAGAAAGGATCCAATTGTCTTTGTGAAAATTCTATTGTACTTTAGTGTCACTATGTAGATACACAGGATTATTGTAATTGGTTTTATATAAATATATATATATGTTTTACTTTTTCAGGTTAAGGACATTTTATCAAAAATTCCAAACACTTATGTGGGCAAATCTCTGCTTAAAACTCCTTTGAATCCAGATCAAATGGTAAAAATTAAGTTTTTTTCACTTTTATATTCAATAACATACAAATACCTGCTGAAATTGAGTGCTGCTTTTTGCTTTTCTGTCTTTATTTGGATCAAAAGTGAATGCATTCTTCTCTGATTTTTGACATAAAATAAGAAATTTGTAGCATCTGCAGTTGAAAAGTGTTGTGACTATTTAAAGTATTTTCTGTATTTTAGACTGCTATTGAACTGTTTTGTGCTCCAATGCCATAGGGAAGGTTGGAAAAAATAAACAAGACTCTTCTCAGTGAATATGAATGCCGTCGTCGTATGTTAATGAAGCGCTTAGACGTAACTGTACAGTCCTTTGGTTGGTCCGATAGAGCAAAGGTAAACATGTTTTATCGTCAACTTCCTGGTAGCTGACTCTCCTGTGGTTCCCTAAGCATTTAATTGATGATGCACAATTTGTTAATATAACAGTTTTATATTGTAAATACTAGAGAGAATCCCATTTCCTGGTTTCTCTCTATGTTCAAGGGCATAGTCGGTTTTTGGGTTTTTTAAAGGGATTGTATTAGACATTTTTCTGTTATAAATACCAGTTCAAAGGTATACATATAGCCAAGAACTATGTGTGCAACTGCAGTTTCTTTGAAATTCCTTCTGCATGAGTGCTGGCAGCTGAAGAGACAAGCTGCTGCTTAAACTGAAAATTGGCTTGCAATTTTGGCAGTGGGAGCTATGAAGCAAAAACAACAACACCTTAAAATAAAGCTCTGAATGCATGCATGATTCATTTTACCCCCTAACTGCAACCTTCCTCATCTATAGCATTACTTAAATAGCGACAAATGTTGCTAAGGCGTTCGGCCAGCTGTTCCTCTTGTTGCAAGGACCTTATGTGATACTAGACTGCAAAAAGGAGTACATGGCATATTGGACATAAGTGTAAACTTAAAGTGCTCCCCACTTTTGTTTTAATATTTCTGCAAATCTGCAATATGTCTACATTTATTTTTAAGGTGAAAACAGATGATATTGCAAGGATTTATCAACCCAAACGTTATGGACTGTCTCCTAAATCAACTATTTCATTAGCCCATCTTCTAGCAGCTCGAGAAGACTTGTCGAAGATCATAAGAACAAGCAGTGGATCGTCACGAGAAAATACCATTTGCTCAATTAATAAGGTATGATTTTCCAAACAGCCTTCTTGAGCTGACCCAACCATTCATAATATGCCAGTAAACATGTCTAATGTGTAAAGTGCTTAATAATTGAATGTCTTCCTGGTAATCTAATGAGGTTGGTAACTGTGCACTGAGGAATCTGAATTCCTCTGGCTTTATTACTATTATTGCATTATTTATAAAATTTCTATACCACCCTATACAGTGAGGGGAGAAAGTATTTGATCCCCTGCTAGATTTGCCCGTTTGCCCTCTGACAAAGAAATGACCAGCCCATAATTTTAATGGTAGGTTTATTGTAGCTGTGAGAGACAGAATAACAACAGGAAAAACCCCAGAAACCCAGAAGACAAAAGTCAGAGATTGATGTGCATTATAATGAGTGAAATAAGTATTTGATCCCTTTGCAAAGATGACTTAGTACTTGGTGGCAAAACCCTTGGTGGCAATTACAGAGGTCAGACGTTTCTTGTAGGTGGCCACCAGGTTTGCACACATCTCAGGAGGTATTTTGTCCCACTCCTCTTTGCAGATCCTCTCCAAGTCAGTAAGATTTCGAGGCTGATGTGTAGCTACTCTAACCTTCAGCTCCCTCCACAGATTTTCGAGGGGATTAAGGTCTGGAGACTGGCTAGGCTACTCCAGGACCTTAATGTGCTTCTTGAGCCACTCCTTTGTTGCCTTGGCCGTGTGTTTTGGGTCATTGTCATGCTGGAATACTCATCCTTGACCCATTTTCAATGCCCTGGCTGAGGGAAGCAGGTGCTCACCCAAGATTTGACGATACATGGTCCTGTCCATCGTCCCTTCAATGCGGTGAAGGTGTCCTGTCCCCTTAGCAGAAAAACACCCCCAAAGTATAATATGTCCCCCTCCATTTTTGACGGTGGGGATGGTGTTCTTGGGGTTGTAGGCAGCATTCCTCCTCCAAACATGGTGAGTTGAGTTGATGCCAAAGAGCTCAATTTTGGTCTCATCTGACCACAACACTTTCACCCAGTTCTCCTCTGGGTCATTCATATGTGCATTGGCAAACTGCAGACGGGCCTGTACATGTGCTGTCTTGAGCAAGGGGACCTTGCGGGCTCTGCAAGATCTCAGTCCTTCACGGCGTGGTGTGTTACCAACTGTTTTCATGGTGACTATGGTCCCAGCTGCCCTGAGATCATTGACAGGTTTCCCCCGTGTAGTTCTGGGCTGCTTCATCACCGTTCTCATGATCATTGCAACTCCACAAGATGAGATCTTGCATGGAGCCCCAGACCGAGGGAGGTTGACAGTTATTTTGTGTTTCTTCCATTTGCGAATTATTGCACCAACTGTTGTCACCTTCTCACCAAGCTGCTTGGCAATAGTCTTGTAGCCTAGTCCAGCCTTGTGCAGGTCTACAATCTTGTCCCTGACATCCTTGGACAGCTCTTTGGTCTTGGTCATGGTGGCTACTTTGGAATCTGCTGGATTGATTGCTTCTGTCGACAGGTGTCTTTTGTACAGGTACTGTAACGAGCTGGGATTACAGGTAAGACCTCTCCCTTACAGCAGGTGCTTCTAAGCTCAGCTCAGCTTTTCCTGTTGTTATTTGTCTCTCACAGCTACAATAAACCTACCATTAAAATTATGGACTGATCATTTCTTTGTCATAGGGCAAACAGGCAAATTTAGCAGGGGATCAAATACTTTCCCCCCCCCCCTCACTGTACCTGTAGATCTCAGAGCGCTGATAGGAGAGCATCCCCTGGAAGCCCCATGTGCTCAGTGATGGAGGAAATATGGAATAGAAATGTAATAAAATAAAATTTATGGCGTTTGCTTCCAATGCAGGTCTTGATGGGAAGAGTACCAGATCGTGGAGGCAGACCAACAGAAATTGATCCACCACCACCTGAAATGCCCCCTTGGCAGAAGAGACAAGATGGTGGTGGTAGAGGTGGAAGAGGAGGTCGAGGAGGAGGAGGAGGAGGAGGTGGCTGGGGGGGAGGGGGTGGTGGTAGAGGAGGGGGAGGGGGTGGAGGTTGGAGAGGAGGAGGTGGTTTTCAAGGGAGGGGAGGAGGCTACAGTGGGAGAGGTGGGTATGGCGAGTCATATGGTGGAAGGGGAGGGGGAGGAGGCTACAGGAGATACTGATACCACTAAATGTTAACTGACACAAACTGTTCATTTGGAATCTGGGATAAATTATAGCTGTCTTTGCAGCATGATATTTGAATTACGTTCTTCATGCTTTTTTTGAAAATTACAATATTCGGTTCCCTATAAATCACTTTGCACATGATAGCTTTCCTCCACATGCGACTTCCGTTTATGAGATCGGATGTACATGTGTGCATTTGTCAGATGTGATGATTTATATGCGATCTAAAACCATGGTTAGCAGGGAGTTCCTGTTAGGTGAATATGCGGGGTCTGTGAGAGACTGTGAGCCCAGAGAACATGTGGGGTTTTCTGTATAGAAGTGATATCTATGTAGAAAATGTTCCATGTGTGCAATGGCCTTAAATGTTTAAAGTGTAAAATAGCGGTTAAAGAAGCAATTGAGTTTTTTTGACTCTTGAGATCTGGATTTTTATGTAATATGAGAAGCTTTGGAAACATGAGCATTAACAAAATAAAACAGAATATAAAATTAAAATTGATTTTCTTCATAAGTTTTCAAATTGCAGTGATTCCCTCCTATAAATAAGAACATGGGAAGCATTGTATGATAGATTTGGCCTCCAATTTCATATGAAAAATGTAAAAAATGAATACTAGCTGTAATGTTATCCGATTCAAAATTAAAACTGCAGGAGGTTTCCATGAAAATGCTGGGGGGATGCGAGTCTGTATTTTTTTTGCAGTGACCATAATTGGAGGTCGGCATTTTTGGTTGGCCTTGCTAGCCAAGCCAAAAATTGTGATTGCCAGGTTATTTCTGCTTGCCGGCTGGCTGGCTACAAGCAAACACCTTCTCCCAGCAGCAAAAAGAGATTCCTCCTTTCCTGTAGGAAACACCAGAGGGAAGTATTCCAGCTTCAGCTGATGCATGGCCAAGTCTCTCTGCTGAGTAGCAGCTGAAGGTGTCTTCATCTCCTCACTTCTCTTTCCTGTGAGAAAGAAAGGGGGATAGTGCAAGCTTCTGCTGATGCTTGATGGTGGGACACAGAGACCCACCTCTGAGCAGCGGCTGCCGGTAACTCCCCCCCCCCTCTTCTCTCCTCTCCAAGAGGTGGGGCCTCTTGCACCAAACTTTCCTCCTAACCTTGTAGCTAAGGATGATTCAGGAAGTACAGCAAGACTGCTGGGAGGATGCCCACCAACTCTTGCTGCTTCTAAGTTGAAATGAAGGCTTTTCACACCACTTTGTGTGGTGAGCATAATTGCCAATACTGGACAATAACCAATACTGTTAAGACAAAATTCCAAACACCAGGAGTTCCATAAAATTGACCTAGACCATGAACTTACAATAAAACTAACTGGTTCCCAGTGTGTTCTACCAGAGTTGGATGTTTAGAAGGAAGGAGGAAATGTGTGTGCATGGGCCTGGAAATGTCCTTGCAACTTTCCCCTCCCACCTGATATCATTCTTTACTTACACCATCCTTGCTTCCTAGCAGTATCTAAGTAAGCACGGGGGCTGGAAATATTTGACAAAGCTAACCACTAGAGAAAGCAGAAGAATAGTACAGCGGTACCTCAGTTTTCGAGCATCTTGGAAACCGAACAATTCGGAACCCGAACGCCGAAAAGTAATTGCTTCCGTTTTTGAACGCGTCTCAGAAGTAGAACGGCTTCTGAGGTGTGTTACTCCGTTTTTTCAATGGATTTTGCCGACTGCCCATTGATCCCCGGTTTTTGGAAGTCCAACAGTCTTCCGGAATGGGTTACGTTCGAAAACGGAAGTTCCACTGTATCTTAGTTGGGGCCTCTTTCCTGCATTTCTTTCCCTGGGAGAAAAACGAGTTTTTGTCCTTCTGCCTTACACATATCGTAAGCTCATTCTAGCTGTTAGATAGTACAGAGTTTGTGTTTTTAGTTAGCTATATATGGAGAGCAGGTTGTACAACTATCCCCAGCTAGGAGAAAAAAAGCTAAGGGTGGAATATTACCAATATTCTCTCTGCCCAAGCATGATCAGCTTGCCAGATGGAGCCACCCCCTCTCCTTCCCTGCATGCTGTTCTGGGGTTCTGTGAGCCAGAGGTTGGGGAAAGCCTGAAAGTCTTTGCACAGGGCTTCCATTGACAGCATTCATTAAGTAAATTCCACCCTAAGACATCTACCCCGCTTTTTAAAACGTAAACTAATTGTTTTAAAACATTCCTTGCTCTTTGCAAATCACAATATATTTCACCAGAAAGTTAAAACAGTAAATTACTGGCAGTTTTGATTCCTATACAGGTGTGTCTTGTCAACCTAAAAAAAAAAATGCAATAAATTAAACTTGCTTGATTTCTGAACGTTTCTATAAATCAGTTTTTTGTACGTTTTAAACCTGAAGTGTATTTTGTGAAACACATTTTCTGTAAATAGTTTTGTGTTAAGAGCAATTCCATTTATGTTTGAACACTTTCCTTTTAAAAATGCTTGTGGACCTAGTGAAAACCTTATGCTTTTTGACAACCAACTGGAGAGTATTTTGTGTTTAAGAAATAGGTTGTTTACACCTGTGAGCACTGAGAAATAAAAGTACTGTAAAGCTGTCATCCATGTAGCTTTTTGTACATTGAGTACCACTGGATAGCTGCAGTCTGCAAGAGGGACAGGCCTGTGATCAGGAACCAGCAGTATGGGGAGGAGCAGTGGCAATGGTGCTTGAAATTAAATATCACAATGTGGTAGATCAGGGCAACTTCTATTTTTTTTTTAATAATCTTTATGCAAGCTTTTCTGGAACATTGCATCATAAGCAGAGTTTTTCCATGTCTCCCTTCACAGCTGGCAATTGCACCCCCCCCCCCCCAGATCTCCAGGAAGGCACAGTCATAGCTCAGTGGTAGAACATCAGCTTTGCATGCAGAATGTGCAAATGTAGAGTGGCCATGGTCAATTTTTGCATGCAGCCCTAGAAAATGTGGCCCCTCAGGCTGAAAAAGATGCCTCATCTCTGGTAAGAATACAAAAGCCCTTCTGGATCATGCCGAAAGCTAGAGGCCTATAGGAATCTCATAAGCAGAACCTGAGTGCAACAGCAACTGGTATTTGGAGGCAGAACATAGCCACTGACATCCTTATCCCCCATGAATTAGTCTAATCTTTTAAAGCTGTACACTGGTGGCCATCACTACATGCCCTGTGTGAAGGTGCTTGCTTTTGTCTGCTCTGAACCTTCCAATATTCAGCTTCATTGGATGGCTCCAGTTTTTGCTTTATGAGGAAAGAAGAAAGACCTCTATCCATTTCGCCCACCTGATGCATAATCAGGAGTTTGAAGTAGATTACTGTGAGAAAGCAGAAAGTTAGAAAGGCAGATCAAGAGATTATCATAATTCATCTGAAGCTTGGGGTTCTCTTACAAATGTGATCTACATACGGACAGTTGTTCTTTGTTCTTTGGCATCATGTAAGAACTAGCATGTTTCTAATTTGATGGATGCAGTTAATTCTCAATCCTTCGTGTCTGTCTGATGGTAAATACCAGCTGTCACCACGTGGGGTGCACCTGCATTAAGAAACATTCTCTGCATGGAACTGAGAGAGGCAGGGTGGAAATCTTGGCACCTTAAGCCAAAAATAAACATGGGAATTGCATCTGGCTGGTCAGCTAAGAACCAAAAGTCTCTGGATGCTCTTGCCAGACCCAAGGGTACCACAGATAGTTTTAAGAATAGAGCACAAAAAAATTACTGTGTAACTTAATTTTAATAAATATCAAACAAACAAAAAAATTGCACTTTAGCCAACCTTTATAGCCTGTACATTTTATAGATCAGTTTCTTTGATTGTCATAGCTTCACATATATCACGGTCAATGAAAGCAATTTATTTAAAGAAAAATAACACACAATTGGTGTTATGATGTATTTCTAATACTTTTTTATTTTACTATTTTCATCTTGTTTGAACAACAGTAAATGTGAGGTGACTGGCATAAATATAAGACAACAGGCCTAACAAGGTGCCAGGTTTGTGTTGCTTTGGCTTGTGTATTTGGCACAAAGAATGCTGAGGAAACGAGGGTGAGTCAGGTGAATACCACCCACAGACAGCTGAATGTCCAGATACTGTCCTTCAAAAAGTTCGAAACGGCTGCCATGCATGTGCTAGAGCATTAATACATGCACTTGCTTGCACTGGAGAAGACCCATACCTATGTTTCCTGGACAAAACAGTACTTGTTAACAGTATTGTTCTTATGGCACCACAGCCTTGCCACAAACCATGCATGCAGCTGCTTGAGAGGATAAAACCACAGCCTAAGCTTATGGGAGTTCACCCCAAGATAAATCCCAGTGAGTTCCACAAGGCTCACTGTCATGCAACTGTCCCCAGAATTATGACCTTCATTTATTTTATATACTCTGGTCTAGCCAAATATCCTGAGTCAATATAAAATTACTGAATGACGAAGCAGTGCAGAATCATAAAAAACAATCGTTCATCGAGGTTAAATTTCAGCCCAACTCAGAAAGGCAACTATATCAAATGCTCTTCAAAAATAGTAACACAGTTGGCAAGAGGTGGCTCTCTGGGAAGAGTTGCCACTGAAAAGGCTCTAGTCTAAGTCACACCCTGTTTATACCTCAGTTTTGGCATTCTTAGCAGAGACTCATACTGAATGTGAAGGGCTTCCTTCAGATAACGTCATTTAGGCCTTTAAAAGTCAGTACTTTTCAGGCCTTTAAAAATCTGAAATCTGCCCACAAATGAATTAGTCGACCAGTCCAGATGTAGCTCTTTTTAGGGTCAATGTAATTTGCTTCTTCTTACTATTATTATTTCTTCTTATTAGCTTGGTCTGCTGCACTCAGGACAAACTAAGCTTTCCACCCAGTCCTCAACTACATTTCCCCATAGAGCTCATTAAGCTAATCAAATCTAGGTTTACCAATACATGCATGTTGAGGGCAAGGTCTTTGTTTTCCTAGGAAAGGGTACAACTAGTGCCCCACATGTAACTTGAAAAATGCACTCCTACTCATCACTGCTCACCTGGGCCCGGGTAGCACTTCCAAGCAGCATCTTACCCAGGGCAGCCTCTCCTATCTACTACCATATTTACTGATCATTAACATGCTTTTCTTAAACAAACTCAACCTTCCTCAATCTCATAACTCACTCTAAGCACCCATTCAGAGATCTGACTGCCTCACTGGGATTTGAGAAGGTAAGCTATAATCAGGTACCACCTGCCTACTAATGACACAGTCATGCAAAACCTCACACCATTGGCATGCAGATGTTAAAACAATGTGCGAGACAAAATGGAATCCAAGTCTATGGCTCAGTTAACATTCAAAGATTCTTACAGAAGGTTAGTTTAAGGTGAAATCCTACTGTCCCATAGGGTTTAGGGGGTGTCCCCTCCATGTTTTGGGGCAGAAAAGGAGGCCTGCCCCAGAGAACACTTCATTGCAACTGTGGAAACCACTGCCATCGGTGCTCAGATGACAAGGAGAAGGGGAAATGGTGTGTTACAAATAGACCAACTACTCTAATACTAGTTTTGACTGGATACTTTGTAGGTTTGCCCAGAAAGAAAACTCTGCTGCCTGTAAGAAGATTGCTGAAGGAGGGCAAATGTTTGCAAAGGAAAAAGCATACTTGCCAGATGTGTCAGTTTAGCTTTTCATTTCTATGTTCCCTAGATTGTTCTTGTTTAGTGTATAGCTTCTAAGAATCAACACAGTTCACATAGGTTTTAGAAAATCATGCTTGGTCAATTTTAAATATTACATACATATTTACAGTTTGTAAAGTGTAGTTACATTACTTTATCAGCTCAGCTAACAATAAGAACAGGTGCTAGTTCCTTCAGCTCACAAATTTGCATTACAGAAGCTGCTCACATAAATAATCTTACAAGCCTCTTACTCTAGGCTTTGTAAGTGAAAGTACAAAAAAAAGTTATTTAACCATGAAATTACTCCAAAAGGAGTAAGCATACACAGTGGAACACAAAAGTACAAACACCACCACTGCTGGGCACATCATAATGTCATTCTTGTAAAAAATAAATTATAGAATCAATTTGAAGCCAGAGATTTAACCAGAAGTTGTGAATAAATATAACACAAGCTACAGAAAGGGTCACAAGTGTCTTGATACCATATTTTACAGTGCATCGTTCATGTGTCAGTTCTAGAATCATGGTAAGATGGAAATCTAAAGTGATTTTCACAAGACAATACAAAGCAGCTTTTAGCATCTCTAATGCTATTTGTCCACAGGTCTAACTAATACGTACTGATTGTGCAGGGCTACAGTTTTGAATTATTAATCTTAATTATGCCGACCCTCCAAGGGCAGCAAGGTTGGCTGTAGAGGTAGGGGGTGTATCAAGCACTGAAGTGTCATTTGCATAACAGCAACCTGCGCACACAATAAAGCTTCCCCTCTTCCTTTCCCGCTGCCTGCAGTCAGCTCCCCCCCCCCCAGCCTCATGCCCTCAAAATCTGTTCCAAATGCTTCAGGGGATATTATGAAGCAGATCTGTTTTGGGAGGTGTATGTGCTGGTGGTCCATGAGCAGATTTCGGGACCGTTGTGTGTGTGAACCTTGTTCGCCATGCACACTGAGAGCTACGCTGAATTCCACCCCTTGTTATGAAGGCAGCAAGAGTAACTCTTGCCATAATTCCAAATGTCGTCATTTCCGCCAAACAAAGGGCAAACTGTTTGAAACCTGTTGACAAGGCATGCATATGCCCACAAGTACTAATATCAGGCAGGACAGGGAAGACTGAACAGGAATATCTCTGTTTAAAAACCTGCCGCTCTGTATACGTTTGAATGCATCACTCTCAATGGTCTCATTGCCTTTACTGTCCTCCTGGCTACAAGCAGTCTCCATGTTCCCTGCTGTCCAATATGTGGTTTCTTCGAATGCTGAGGAATTCAATTTTCTTATGTGCCTGTTTAAGTCGTAGCTTTAAAGCTTCATTCTCCGTTGTAAGGATGTTTCTCTCCTAAGCAAAAACAACAGGTTGGTGTCATCCGAGCAGAATATACTTTAAAGAACAGTTTCAGTATCTACAGTCCTCCGTAGCAGAAACACTTGCTTGACTAGCATCTTATTCTCCAGGTTCACTTAACTATTATTCAAATTATAACAGCCTCAACAGTAAATGGAGTGAAAAATAAACAGCTGTCTGCATAAGAGAGGAGCAATTACTGTATTTTTCACTCCATAGGACACACCGGACCATAGGGCGCACCTCATTTTTAGAGGAGGAACAAGGAAAAAAAATATTTTTCTGGTTTTCCTCCTCTAAAAGCCCCCCCCCTTTTTTTGAGGATCAGCTAAAAGTTTTGCAGCTGTTTTTGCAAAGGCAAAAGGCCTTTTTTTGAGGATCAGCTAAAAGTTTTGCAGCTTTTTTTGCAAAGGGGGAAAAGCAAAGTTGCTTTTGCAAAGGGAAAAGCAAAGAGGAAAAGGCCCATTTCTTAAAATCTTAAGGAAAGGGAGCAGTTTCTACTGTTTCCAGACAGATAATCTAATCAGCCAGTCACATGTCCTGGGGAAACAAACAACCTCCCTCTGCAGCACATTCAACAAAGGAGGGCGGGGCTGAAAGGGAGCCGGGACTCTTATCTCTCTCCCGATCTCTTGCTGATCAGCTGCTGAGTGGGGTCCTTTCAACACTCCCTTTTCTCTTTGTAAAATAAAAAGCACAATCTGCTTTTGGCCCCTGGGCAATTCAGCTCCAGGGACCACCATTCGCTCCATAAGACGCACAGGTATTTCCCCTTACTTTTCAGGAGGAAAAAAGTGCGTCTCATGGAGCAAAAAATACGGTACTAACTACTGCATCTCTCAAGAAAACAAGACATGCTTTCACGTGCAAAAGACAACATTTTATACAAGACTCTAAGAGAACACATCTGTCTAATATATAGATTTTTTTTTTTTTGCCTTATCCATTGTAGGCAATGCGAAGGGGGAAGGAAAATGTCGCTCCATCCCAACTTGGATACAAGAAAATGGCAGAGGAATGGATTTGATGGTAGCTCTGCCATTCTCTCCCCATCCCAGTCAGTGAGATTACAAGGTGGGATTGCTTTGTTTAACAGGCTTCCACCCCAATGACACTCATTAGGCAGCCGACAGCTACTTCCCTTAAAAGTATCACATCCCTTATAACTATTTGACATTTAGCAGTAGATATATCAGGGATGTTACCTACTAACTGAACAAAATTGAACCTGGGTCTTCCCAGTCTATTCTGACTTTCTCAAACTGGTTCCCATTTGTCATAGTGGTAATGCTGCATACTGTGTTATTTATTACATGCGATTCTCAAAAACTGTTTGCAGTACCTGCTCTAATTCCTGGTATGTGGGTTTTAGAGCACAGGGCTCCTGCTTTGTTTTTTGACTGCAGTCCTTGTTTTCCCATTTCACATACGCCTTTTTACGGCTAAGAACCGGGCTTGGACACGGCGACAGCGGAGTAGGCTGCAGAAGAGTGTTTTCAGGTAGCGTTCCTGGCTCTCTCGGTTGCCTGGGGAGCCCATCACTATGTGCCACCACTAAGTCAGTTTGTGTACTCTTGTGTAACACAGATGGCTTTAGCCTCACTGAGATCTTTTGAGCAGACACCCCCATAAGCATAATAGTTCTGTCTTTGCTCCCTTCACTGTGCTCCACAACTTCTCCGTTAGGAAATGGAAATCCTCCCTCCTCCAGACCTGTAAGGGACGGGAAAACGAGGGGATGGGAAAACACACAAAACACAAAGGTGAGTATGAATATGGGAGATGAAAGCAGGGCAGTGGTTAAAGTGAGTTGCATGCTATCCTTTAAACTTTGAGCTGAATTATCAAAGTAGGTGAAATGCTTTGCTGATATAACTACATTTCATTCTTCCCAGACTTCTCTTTCTCTCCATTGTTGCCCACTTACTTAATATCACTCCCGGCCGCATTGGTGAAGTGAAGAAACAAAACAACTACGTGATCCGTAATGTGGAGATAATAATATAGGGCTTTTGCGAGGATTACTGAATTTTTTTTGAAAACATGTATATCTTGCTATTCCACTTTTTAAAGAAAGGCACATAACGTGGTTTACAACTAAGATTCTAACTCCCATAATCCTTAGTTAGCAGGACCAGTAGTCTGATATGATGAAATTTAAAGTCCAACAACATTCAGGGACCCCAGGTTTAAGAAAGGCTGCTATAGGTGATAATGGTGTAGGAGCAGAATGAAGTTGGGCTAACCCAATTTCTTCATTCATGAGTTCTTAATAAGAAACTTTCTCACCATGCATGTGCTCTTTGAGCCCCATGGGACAAAGACTAGATGCAAGGGCTGAAGCAGGGCTGTTGTCTACTGCTGGGACTTTGGCTCTTCTCTTGCATTCAAATACAACCAGATCTTTGCATTGCTTGTGGCAGTTCATTCCACAATCTGCAAACAAATACAAACAACGGAAGGTCATTGGCTTGAAAGCAAAAACTAAGCAGGGGGGAGGGGTGTCTTTTCTCACACTAATACTTCATCTCCCACCCCATGAAGCCAAAGCTCTTTCCTCTGTAGAAACCCCACAAAATGCTAAAAATAAAATACCCACAACAACTTACAGCAGAAGCCTATGCATTATTGACTCTACTATGTCCAATGTTGCTTACTCCCTAGTAAGTGTGATTAGGAATGCAGCCATAGTTGTAATAAGGAAGGACGGAGTACTTTCCTTTACTATGAGTTACTTCTTGTGCCACTTTCATATTTATTAATGCAGATTAATAATTTATTAATGCAGATCATTAATGCATATTTATTAATTCAGATCACATGGCAGTGTTACATTCTGCTGCTGCTTAGTACCCAAGCAATGCAATCACCTACCATTTAATGTCCAAAATGTGTGAGTGTAGGAGGGAATGATTCCTTAAATTATCTAAGTTGTTTTCGGTCCAGTATACCTGAAGGAGCGTCTCCACCCCCATCGTTCTGCCCGTGCACTGAGCTCCAGTGCCGAGAGCCTTTTGGCGGTTCCCTCGCTGCGAGAAGCCAAGTTACAGGGAACCAGGCAGAGGGCCTTCTTGGTAGTGGCACCCGCCCTGTGGAATGCCCTCCCACCAGATGTCAAAGAGAAAAACAACTACCAGACTTTTAGAAGACATCTCAAGGCAGCCCTGTTTAGGGAAGCTTTAAATGTTTAATAGACTGTTGCATTTTAATATTCTGTTGGAAGCTGCCCAGAGTGGCTGTGGAAACCCAGACAGATGAGCCGGGTATAAATAATAAATTATTCTTATTTTTATTCTAGAAGGATGTAGGATCTGAGGGCTGGAAGTAGCCAGGGGGTGGGGAGATATTGGGGGTGACTTCGAATGTTTCTAAGTGGTTCGTGCTAGACCCTCTGAACTTCCTACATATTGAGACTTTGTCTCTCAGCTTATTCTTAGGTCTATTGTATCAAAGGAAAAAGTTTCACAACACAAAATGGGGTCATGGATATGGTAAGGCACTCTTAGAGTAGAACCACAGCACTGCTGTCATTTACAAGCCATTTTAAATCTTCATTAACAAAAGCAGAATGTGTTACCTTTGCATCTATATCCTTGTTTAATAACTCCCCAGAGCTGAAAATTCAAGCAAAGACATATTATCACACTACAGTCAACTTAAGACAGTAGACTCATACCTTTCCTCAACCTCAGTTCACTCCTCCAATTCTGCAAAGTCATCCAATCAAAATGACCCACCCGCACATGTGTTCTGAGGCCTTCTGCTTTTCCTTTTAAAAAATTGATGCTCTCCCCCATTAAGAACAGACTAAAACTCCAGACAGAAAATCCAAGTGCTTTTTTTGTGGAGGTACTCAAAGGTACGCAGTACCTGCACCCTTTTTAAAAACTGTGACAACTTCATGGTACCTGCATCTTCTTTTCTTAAAAATATATTAATAAGCACTGAAGAATCCTATGCAAGAGATAAGTGTTGCTATCATCCATGGAGCTCCAAAACTATCAAAATCTAAACCACAATCACAATCTAGACTCCCTTGGATTCTTAATTGTCTAAGAAAAATACCAGCGTGTTTTACCCACCACTTTTGCTGAATTTATAGTATTCTGTTCCATTTGGAACTGCTTAATGTGGTTTATAATTGTGATGTTTTTATTTGTTTTATAATTGCAGATTCCATTGTTGTAACCCGCCATGGGATCTTACAGTGTCAGGAGGGTAGGAAATGTTAAAATTAAAAATTAAAATGAAATAAAAGCTATGGTTCCTCCCCATTCTGGCTATTTACTTTTAAAAATACCCCCTAAAACCAAGCTTACAAATCCAGCGCAGTTGTCACAAAATGTAGGCTTCAGGTAAGTGGTCTCTTGGAAGTTGTGGGCAAAGCCAAGGCCTAGTTTAGAATAGATTGAGCTGGCCCTCATGAAGTAAGCTGTGATTTCATCCCTGCTAATCAGACCTTCCCTGTAAAAACATACACATACACATACACACAAGGAAGAGGGTCATTTGAGGTTTAATACTGCTAAAATCGCAAGGAGTTAACAGTGTCTCCCTCTCTGTTTCATTCCACCTACACACACTGCCAACCCTCTGGTAAATTAGAGACTAAGGTAAATGCATTAATTCATTTTCACAGCAATGAACATCTAGAAATATATTACACACATGCACTCACATACACCCCACATGATCCTGTCAAGCAGGTCATGAGTTCTGCAGCAACTCATTTAACATTCAACAAAAACAGCTTAAGGAGCAGGCTTCACAATTGATTCTGAACACGCTACACAATTATCGAAACAAAGGAGAAGCCCAGGGAATACTTCCTAACACTGTACCTTCAAATTGCTCTTTACAATTTCTAATGCCATTTGGGACAATGAACAGTCGTGGAGGAATATGGAAATTGCACAACAGGGGACTCCTCCCCTAAACATAAAAGAAGAACGTTGCTCCAACATTAACTCTTTGAAGGTAAGCAGGTTCCTGACTTGTAACTGTTGTTCTGAAAATAATTGCACAAATGAGCGATCTACCAACTGGAGGGAAGCTCAAGCTAGTAGTTTTGAGACACGCCCCCCCTCGCTCACTTCCAGAATGCAGCCCAACTACCCACAATTCTTCAGCCCGTTCATCTGAGTGGGAAGCATGTAGGTGTAAGTTGACCTATTATGGCAATGAAAAAATGGAAGACCAAAAGCATAAATGTTGTCTGGAAGTACACACCTGTCCTTGTCCATTACACAAAACGAGAAAGGAAAGCTTGCCGCAATCTTCTCAAATTCTTCCTGAGAAATGTACCCATCCAGATCATGGTCGTAATTTTTGAAAACAGACTGAACAGAACAAAAGGGGGGGGGGAATTAAATGGAACCAACTAAAAATCACTTCAGTTTGGTTTTTTTAAACCACTTGCTACAAGTTACTATTATACAAACAAATACTACAATGTTCTATGGTAATTTAATTTCAAAATTAAATGCATTTTAGTAGTACAGGCGTTATATAATGCAACAATGAGAACAGCTTGTGGGCATATCTATGTACATGCAGTCTCAGTTCCTCTCATAGGAAAACCTACACAGTGTTTTATGAGGCAGATTCTTGACTAGCATTTAGGTATATTGGAGTAAGGTGACTTCTGCAAGCTGCTCACATAAGTACATATGCTGCATACATATGGCAGCTTTGTCAAGTACACACCTTACTCTAAGACTTCATTTAGCTTACACAACTTGACAAAGCACACAGTATGGCTACCTATCTGCTTTTCTCTCATTCTCCTCCTTCACTCTTTGAACATCTCATAAATTCTCTTACATTTCCCCCACTCTCACAGTTTTCTCCCCTCCTTGGGCACAGTAAATTGCAAGTTATATGCTGCAGTGGGGGTCCTATATCTAGAGAGAAATCTAGGTTATCTCTCTAAAGCATATGTGACAGCACTGAGATTCTTATACCTAGGCTACACATTATGGTCACCACTGAGATCAGCAGCCCCATGTTGTGTTTCCCACCTCCAGCTGTTTACATCCACAGCACTCACAGTATGAACTGAGGACACCATCAGAAAGCATGTTTCACTCTTTTTGCTCCATGCTTTTGGAAGCTGAGAGCAGAGAAACCTACTGCATGATGGTCCCACTTAATGCTGCAGGGAGAATGGGAAATCTGAAATGAGTGGGAATCTTGCAACAGGGATATTTACTCCCATGGTGAATGTACCATGAAACCATGAGCCAAATCAGGACTGCAAGATGTTGATATAAAACAAGCATGATAAATAGTTAGCATACTTACATCTACCATTCTCTGAACGTGTTTGCTAATGATCTTTGGGTCAGGTTTTGGGGCTACACCAGAGGCCCAGTCTGCTACTACTGGCGGTTTAGAAGGCGTCAAAGGCTAAAATAAGAATTATATACATCTACATTCAAACTTTCTTTTTTCATGTTATGGAAAGAAAAACAAATCCATCTGTTAAGAGCAGTTATTCCTAGATGTTTTAAAACATCCTTACAAAAAAATTTAAGTACTGCATGTATATTGAAAATGTAAGTAAACCAGTGAGACACAACTAACTTGGTGCATCCTGGTTGTATTTATTTATAATCCCACCTTTCGGAGCAGAGCCCACCCAAGGCAGCTCACACAATCATAAAAGCACAATGATTGATTATATAAATATAATAAAAACCAGCAAAGGCAATAACAGTTGTTAAGAGGTCAATTAAAACAAATAACAGAGAGTAACGTGAGCTATACTTGGTTACGTAACTCTCTAGATTTATTTATTTTTTAAGAAAAACCTCCGTAGCATAGAGGCCATGTGCACCTCTGAGAGGAGAGAGTTCCACCTCACTCTGATTATATCATTCTCACAAGGATGGAAGATACCAAACTATAGTTGGCAAGTTGCACTTTCCATACATTTGAAATATTCACATTCAGATGTTGTTACATAGAACACAGAACTGTAGAGTTGGAAGGGAACAACGAAGGTCATCTAGTCCAACTCCCTGTGATGCAGGAATCTTTGGCCCAATGCGGGGCTTGAACCCACAGCCCTGAGATTAAGAGTCTCAAGTTTTATTGCTTAGCTATATCCTGGTGTTCATTGCAATACAGCAGTGTTGGAACCTGCAGTGCACCTGCAAGCAACAGGTTTGAAGGAAGGTGACTGTCATGAGGAGCCTCCTCCAGTCCGTTAATCACTCATGGGGTGACAGCAGAGCAGAGCAGAGCCAAAAGCCAACCAGAGCCCTGAGTTTGGAAGTCCCACCCATGAAGAACTGAGATACTGGGTTGCTTCAGCATCTACTGGGCTGACTCCAAAGAGAGCAAATTGAAAGGGGATTGGAGAGTAGCCAGGCCCTCTCTTCTCCTCCTCCCTCCTCTCCCCAGATGGTTTTCTGGCCTTTTGTCAAGCCTGTAGTGGGAGGCCAGATTAGGTTTGAGGTGTCCTGGGGAATGGTAGTCACAATATATGCTCTTGTCACTATCCCTGGCTTTGGGAGGGCTTGGTTTGGCTCCCTTTTGACCTCCTGCCTGGCTTGTGGTGAAATACTGGTTTGAGGGTTCTACCATCCAGCTAATTTGTGGCCTTTTGGTATTTATCTCTGCTCTGGTATACTGGTTGCTAGGTTAGAATTTCAAAGCAGTAAATATTCTCCCCCCCCCCCTTGATATTGCAGAACTTCTTTAAAATTTTCTGATATAATACGCTCCAAAATGATTTTGATGCATCTGGGCAACAAATATTGTTATTTTGCTCATTTGAATTAAGGATCTTGTGCTTGCTAAAATGTATAAATGGAATAGGTTACTGACCGGTTTGCTATGGCATTATTCATTGAAATATTACAGAGCTGAAAAGCTATTGCTGCACATTAAGTGGCTCCAAGTAATTCAAAGCACAATTTCTTTGCAGAAAAGCAGCATATAAACCCAAACTAATCCAGTAAAAATAGCACTGTTAAGTACCGACTTACAGGTTTAATGCATGGAAACTATAACTGAATTGCTAGGATTCTTACCGCAGCCCGGTGACTTTTTGGCTCTCGTGCATATGAAAGTTCATAGATTTCATCTTCCGTGTAGTAAAGATCAAGGGACAGCTGAAAACAAACACAGGAACAGTTTACTCTCTAAGTTGCTGCAGCTTCTCTGGCAAGAGCTTGTCTTAAAAAAAAAAAGTGTAAGTGAAGCATTTTATAATGCATACTGAAATGGTATAAGCTTATGATGGTGTTGTGTTGATGTTGTTTTTTAAAAATACTATTGTTTTGATTTTGATATTTTTTTTAACAGAAAGTATTAGAAGTACCTTTTAAAAGAAAGAGGATCAACAATGGAATTTAAAATCCCTTTTCCAACAACACAGAAGTAATTCATACTTCAAGTTTGCAGCTTTCACTTCAGGTGCCTTTACACTTATATTGTGAAAGATCACAGATCTGTCTTTTTTGGATGTGTCAAGTTATTTTGCTAAAATGTAATGGGAAGCAAATGTTTTGGGGACCAAAAGTCCATGAGAGAACAACTTGTGATAGCAGTGGCATGTGGGGTGAAGCATCTTAGAGCTTCAGTTCTTAGAGACAATTCTAATCTTAGTGTTGCAGAGTGGATATTCCCAAATAAGCTTTCCATGAGTTTAGAGCTCCATGAGACCATGCTGATATATTCTCTACCACACAAGTGAGCTGCAGTGTGTGGTATGTACCCATGAGACACCTACCATTCACCCTCCACTCTCAGAAGTACGCCACTGGCATGGAAACTTACATGGAATCTGGCAATCTAAGAAGGCAACTGTGCATCTAGAACAGGGTCAGCAAACTTTTTCAGCAGGGGGCTGGTCCACTGACCCTCAGACCTTGTGGGGGGCCAGACTATATTTTTTTGGGGGGGGAATGAAGGAATATGCCCCACAAATAACCCAGAGATGCATTTTAAATAAAAGGACACATTCTACTCATGTAAAAATACGCTGATTCCCGGACCGTCCATGGGGCGGATTTAGAAGGCAATTGGGCCGGATCTGGTCCCTGGGCCTTAATTTGCCTACCCATGATCTAGAACTTCTTATAGCTGTAGGACACCCTAGATAAGTGATGTGGTTTTACATCGCAACTGAACCACGACAGTACAGTATCTGAAAGGGCCATAATGAAGCACCATAAATTAGCAGCATTATATTAGTGAATGATCTCAAGGAAGTGGACTCGCCAGCCCTCAGGAAAGCAAGTAGGCGCACACTTAGTGGGTTTCCAAAAATCACAAGGCCTATCTGCCTATTGATATGTCATTGTACTGCTGAACAAAGACCTACAATGCACTGTGTCAGGAAACTTTTGGGTATCACACGGCAGGATAGGGTCTCAAACAAAGATGTGCTCTCCCAAGCCAACATTCCCAGCATGTTTGCACTCCTGTCTCAGTGATGTCTATGCTAGCATTGTCATGTCCACAGAAGGGAAGATGGCAGAATCTCCAAGGAGCTGTCTTCAGACACCAGACCAACTGGCCATTACAAAGATGTCTGCATATGTGACACGAAGGATAGCAACATTAACCCTGCCATGTAAGGAGTCCCTTGCAGTGGCTGGAGACAGACAGTTAGGTCATGTATCCAGAGGAGAAGTGACCACTGGGAGGAGCACAGGGAGAAGAAACACCACGGTGCATCTGCAGCAGCCCACCCAGACGCATTTTGTTGCACCCAGCTGCAGCAAAACATGTGTCCCGTATCAGTCTCTACAGCCACCGCATGCGCTGCAACCTTCCAACAGTATGACTTCACCCCCCAAAGCGCATCCCGCAACAGACAGATGCCACCAACAACAACAACATGAGCAAAGACCTACAGGGAACAAATAAAATTTTAATAGGGTTTTTAGAGGGCCCAACTTGAAATCGCTTGGCCTGGTTTAACAGTCCAAGCTTTCTGACATTTAAATAATTAAAGGATGGGGGAAAGTAAAAGACATTTATAATACGATCTGTAAAGACGGAGACTTACCGTGAGGAGATGAACAAGATCCTTGTTAGCTTCCAGGGGAGGGCCTATCTCTTGCAGTTGTATCAGTTCATTGACATGATTATACAAAGAATACAATTTATGTATATTAACTTTGTTGTCTTCCAAGTAATCTGGCATGGCCTCATAAAGGGAGATCAAGTCTTTCAGATGTACTCCAAGGATAGGGATCTTAAAGTTACTGCACTCGCTGTAAGCACGTCGATAATTATCATAGTTCCTACAAGATGATAGCAGTTCTGTCATTTCATTAAACACCTAAAGAAAAAGAAAGAAAAACACTAATTCACTATGCTCACCATTAGGGCCACTTTAGAACCACATCACCAGCAGATGAATTTCGCATACTTGCCGTTAAATTCAATGCAAATATACTGGCTGCATTTCAAACCAAGGCTTAGGACTCATGATCCGCCCCCCCCCCCTTATATAGTGTGGATGACACTGGAATCTTACACGTCTGTTTTAGATTAATTGCAGTTTAGCATAGCATTATCACCATCATCATCATCATCTAAAAATAATCTAAAAACAGAAGTGAAGGATTCCAAACTCCTCCTTGCAGCCCCACTGGAGGAGAAGGGAGAGGAGCTCACAAACTTGCTGAAATTGTTTCTCATGATGCTCAGCTATGGTTTAGTGTTACATCTGAAAGAGGCCACCAAATGAGTGCTGTGCGGTCTTATAGCACATTATAGACAACCTCTCAGTGGAGGATAGGGGTGCCTGGCGTGCTCTGGTCCATGGGGTCATGAAGAGTCGGACACGGCTGAACGACTGAACAACAAAGACAACCTCTCTTTTTAAAAATCAGGCTTTAGCTACAGTGGCAAAAACTCAATAAACTCTATTAATTGAGCAATATTTCCATTGTGGTGGCATAAATAATAAATGAGTATATTTATTTTGAGAGGGAACCATAACTGTGAGAGGAATATAGTCTGTTAGCAAATCTGATTTCATTATTGTGAATCACTTTTACAATTCTTATGGCTGAAAAGCAGTATACAAATATTGCAAAAGAAAGACATGGAACAGAGGGAAGAGTTCAACAAACCTTATGAATATCATGAGGAACGTGAGAACTTGTTTCTTTAAGTCTAGAAATGGAACTATGGCAAAGGCCACCTATCACAGCCATTAATGTATTAAAATTCTGCAACTGATGAAGTTTCTGTGTAAAAAAAAATAGGAACAGTCAGTATTCAGTTTTTGATTTTGGCAGATGTATACTTCCCAACTTTACATGATAGAACAGAGAGAGACCTGACCTCAATGAATTTGACTGGCTCCCCCCCCCCCCCATGTAACACAACAATTTAATTCAATGTCAGTATCCGCAATCTGACTCACATTTATATATTCTGCCCTTCCCAAATCATTCTAAATAGGTGCAGGAAAGAAATTACTTCAAAAAACTCAAAACAATTTACAGCTGACCTGGGCCACATGAATGAATTTGATGAATACTTCAGCTCGAAGCTGCGGTGTCGGCCTATTGAGTACCATTAGCTGCACCCACTGGGAGATACCGTTACAAAGAGCAATTGAGCGTTCCATGGTTGGATTGTCCTTCACACAGCCATTCATGATGTAGTTCTGATAATCTGGAAGCTTAAACGAAAAGAAGGTTGGTGGAGCAAAATTAACATTAATTTTGCTTCTATTACTGTATTTCTTACACCCCCTGTTTCTGCAGTGAGACAGACCTCTAAAGCAGGCATGTGCAAAGTCCATTGTGGGGGCCTAATTCAGCCCGCCGGTTCGTTTAATCCGGCTCCTGTGGCAGTTTATTTCCTGGAGTAAAATCCTAAAAAAAAGCTCAAAAACTTTGGTTAACCCTTTGGTCGGCCCCCACGGCCCTTCACTTCTTCAAATCTGGCCCTCTTTGAAAAAAGTTTGGACACCCCTGCTCTAAAGTCTTCAAAGGCTATGTGATACCTAATGTGTAGATGTCCTGCTTCATTTTGAGTATCTCCATCCCCAAACTGGACATTTTTAATAGCTGCATAGAAATTCTCCATGTGAGCAAAGTTATCCACATGGCAAGCTGCTCCATACATTATTTCTAATCAGTACATGGAGCAAACTGTATGCCAGGGGTGGGCAACCTTTTTTCAGTCACATTCCCTCACAGGTAAATCTGTCAGGGGCTGTGGGTGGAGTCAGAACTATTGACGGACAGAACCTTACAAAAAGGTATTATGGATTCGCTAACCCGAAATAAAGACCATCCTACTTAATTTTTCACCGATCCTATATTAATCTGCTCACATATAACCATCACTGGGTTTGGATTACAATCAAATATGTACACAGAGGATGAGAGTTGTTACTATTATTAATTAATTTGTTTAATTGATTAATTAATTTTAATTAATTAAAACCACACCAAGATACTGTTCTGGAAAACAAGTGAAAGTAATTCTTTTCTGCAGAAGCTTTTCAATTTGTTCTCAGACAGCTAAAGGGAAAACTTCTATTCTACAACAAGGAAATACAATATCCTTGCGCTTCTTGTAACCAATAATCATTAACATTTTAATGGCAAAATGTTAAGCATTATATAAGTGTGTGTGTGTCTGTGTGTCAGGGATACAGAGACGTGACTCCAGCTTCCAAGGCTGTTAGATTTTAACTTCGCACATGAGAGGAGTCATGAACCTAGAGCTTAAAATAAAAAGTACTGACACATGACTAAGTGAGAGCTTTTACAGCTTATTCCCCTAACTGCTAAACTTACAGAATCTGAGCAATGTTATTCAGGAGACAGGAGGAGTATGTTAGGGCTTTTTTGAGGGGGGACACATTCCACAGCTTTGGAGCAATATGGTTATGCATTTTCAAGCAAAAGGGTGAAGAGAATAAAGAACTGATATTTATCAACAACCTGTTCCTGATGCAAAACAAATCATGCGCAATATTAGCCCAACAGAATAGGACTGCCAGGTTTAATGGGTTGCATCCAGCGGTGGCTTTACACTAGCAAGTAGAGATTCACCGCTGCTGCTCCTACACCTGATGACGAACTGAATCTGAAGATTGTGGGGACCTTACATAACAGGATGAAATATGGAGCAAAGGACTATAGTAGGTAAGAAGCTTGGCAAAAACTGGGTAACTTGCCCTGTATGAGCATAAACAACATCTGCTAGTGAAACGCCATCATTGGATGCAATCCATTATGACCCATTAACAGTATTTAAATTATTTGCCTTTTGTACCTTTCTGTCCAATGGGAAGGAAATGTCCCCAAAGCCTAATAGACCATCCATCTATTTTAAAACCAAACCATCTAGACCAGGAGTGGGGGAACTTTATCAGCCCAGGGGCCACATTCCCAAACAGCTACATGCCAGAGGCAAAAATGGATGGGGAATGGATGTGACTCTTATTTTTGCATTCCAGCCATACTAATGCCAGAGGTTTGCACATACCCCCCCCCCATCCAAGAAAGTGAGAAGAATTATCACCATTCAAGGCTGCATTTCAGTACTCAAGGAGGGCAAAGAGCACGACCAGTGACTGACAGGACCTGGGGAGAGTCCTGGGGGATTTGTATTTGACTAGCAGGCTGAAGCTTTCCTACCCCTGAACTACACATACACCCTGTTAAAAAAAACACCATTTGAGTTATCAACTTATGGAAATCCATCTGCTCACTGATATCCGTCGGAAGGATTTGAACTCAAGGTAAGTGAGGTGGTCTGACAACTCCTCTGGTTCCAAGTGATCAAAGAGTAGCGACACTTTTCGTTTCTTACTGCTGTTAGATTTTATCCGCTGTGTGATCTTTCTGGACCACTCTCGAGCATTTCTTTAAAAAGAAAGAGAAAGGAAAACTAAAAGTGGTAATTTATCTTCTGCAGCAGAATTTACTAGCATGTTCCTTTCCAAACAAAATCACACAATCATTCATTCATTCAATTTATATCCCCCTCAAAGGAGAACATGGCAAAAAACACAATAATAATCATACTGACAATAATAGTTTAAAAAACATAATAATCATGATAATAATTTTAACATTTGTACCCCATCCATCTGACTGGGTTGCCCCAGCCACTCTGGCTGGCTTCCAACAGATATAAAAACATAACAAAACATCAAACATTAAAAACTTCCCTACACGGGGCTGCCCTCAGATGTCTAAAAACTGTTATAAAAACAGTTTAAAACTTTCTCTCAACCAGCGATTTCAGGGTTTCCAGGAACAGTGCACTTCAACCATCAAATTGAGTAAATAGAAGTGTCCTTAAATTCCTCCTGAAAGCTAATAATGAGGGAGACAGAGCCACCTCATGAACGAGGGCACTCAATAAACAGGGTGAAACCACTGAAAAGGCCATGATGGGTCAATGCCAACCAGGCAGTCCCTGGTGGCGGCAGCACCAACAAGCCCTCACCTGTCAATCATAAGGTCTGAGGTGGTTAATACTGTGGATGAGGTTCTTTTATGTACTTTGATCCTAAGCCATTTTGGGCTTTATATGCTAGTACTAACACCATGAATTGGGCACAGCAGTGTTTTCAGTTGCATTCTGCTCCAATTATAACTAAAATAACAAACTGCAATTTGTCTCCTCAGTGAAAACATGAATTCTAATGGATACGAGCATGCAACAAATCTATTATAATTTTCACAGCCAAGAGATTAACTAATTTCAATATCCTTCTGCTTAATCAGGTGTTACTGCTAAACCAAATTAGCAGAAAGTAATATTACATGCAAGATTTCTTTTTTTTTTCAAGGAGAGAACTGCAGGAAATGAACTTCAGATAAGAGCATTTCTCTCCTGTATTTATAGTTAACCAGATAAAATACCCAGCAGTAAATGAAGCAAAGACACAACAAGGACAGGAGCTAGACAGATATGTGACTATGGCTTGAAGTTATCTTTCTATAAGGCAAATTCTCATGCAAAGAAAAGATACCGCTTTGGAAGGGGGTAGGCCATATTTTAGCAGAATCCACCTCCCCCAAGAAATGCAGGGCATGCAGGAAAAAGCCCCATTTGTGCTAGCTAAACAGCACAACTGTTTAGTTGACTCTGGATCTAAACATTTTTCTAAAGGCCCAACTTGTATGTGCAATCTACAGTGTGGTCACGTTTGAATCACAACTGCATGGGGACACCATTTGTGTGAAACGAGTCCCTGTCTATGGCAATTCATACCCGGTCATTATTACTGTTGAAGTTTATTCCTAAGATGCCTTTTGGCCATGGTGCACACACAAATGCAAAACCTAAGTAAAAACTGCAACTTACAAAAATGTAAAACAATAAACTTTATTTTTTTAAAAAAAGACAAGATGCTAAGTCCTCCCTGTTCATACTAAAAGGACTCACACAAAACGCCAGAGAGAACATTGGAGATTCTCCTTCCTTGGAGGTTTTTAAGCAGAGGTTGGATGGCCATCTGTCATGGCTGCTTTAGCTGAGATCCCTGCATTGTAGGGGGTTGGACTAGATGACCCTTGGGATCCCTTCCAACTCTACAATTGTATGATTCTATGTATTTGTGATTCAAGCAGCAACCATGCCACATACTGTACATGGAAACTGTTCCTGAGGAGTTAAACAGAAAAAGGAAACACTCCTATTCATAACTAGATAGTACACATTATTTTTCCTGGAAGTTTAGCAGCAATGGCTTTCTTGTGTATGTTGTGTGTATTTCTCCCAATATATTAAGACCTTGACACTCACATTTGAGATGTGTCAATTAGGCGACAGTGCAACTCCTCACCATTAACTCTCACCAATTCTTGAAATTCCTCCATGGCATTCGTAAGATTGGAATCTGTTTTGAACATGACCCAGAATTCTCTTATCCAATACCTGTTGACAATAACAACAATAAAATTACGTTGTATTTATAACTTTGTATGCCATTAGTAGACACAAACCCAATAAATCATTAGCTTTATCCACTTTATCACCTAACCAACCATCTTCCGCTTTCTGCTATATTTAATACGTTTAGCAAATTTGATCTTCATACTCCTCCTCGACTTCTGGCTTATATTTGGTTTGCTGTACTCCTCACAATCATCCCTTCCTCTTTATTCGTTGGATAAGATTTCTACTTGATTCTAAGAAATTACCGGTATGTCACTTTTGAGAAATATACCTTTTTGAAATTAAATATATGACTGGGCAGGATTTCCTGGGCAATTTTCCACCTACATATAATGTTGAATTTGAAAGTGCTGTGGCTAACTGTTTCTGCCTGGCTTTATGTTGGTTTCTCAACTTGATTTTCTAAGGCACAATGATTTACTGTACCTAGGCCATTTAATTTCTACTATCATGACCCACATTCACATATACTTTGTCAATCTAAGTGTTGAAGTTTCCCTTTGCTGTTTTATAATTTGGCTGCCATTCCCATTACTTCTTGTGCCTCATTATCAATATCCAACGTTTGGTTCAGTGCCGGAGAAGGGATTGCATAGTCTTCATAGAACACATAATCTTAAAACTTAAAGGGGGAACAATCTAGTCTGGGAGCTTTGGGGAGGGAGCTTTAACCCTTTGAACAGCCCCCAACTCCCCAAAATTGCCTAGTTTGCTAATGATATCATGTCTCCTTGGTCCCTTAGAATGGGGGTTGTTAATTTTCACCCACCCTTCCTAACACAGCAATCCCCACCCTCACTGTATCCAATGTTATTCCCAAATGTTCCCCAGCCCTCAGGTTATTAGTTCAGTGTAGGAGACTGGCAAAGCTATATTGCAAGAGTGAAAATCTGTCCATGGATATTAGGATGCAAATGAATAAAAACATTTTACAAATTATAAGTTCGTAAATGCTGCATCTTAGGTGACATCTTGTCACCGAAGAAGTCACCACCAGCACTATAAATATTTATTGTCTCTTCCCAGACCATATTTAGGACCAAAATAAGCCAAGATTCACCTGGGGCCCTAAGGCTGCTGTTTGCCTGCATAGATGAATAACCAAGCCTTGATCTGTCACAACCAATAATAAACCGCACAATAAATGTCTGCTTTTATTGCCCTAAAAATAATCATAAGGTATGACCTCAACAAATACTTCCCTTCTTTTTTAAAATAATAGCAAAAAAAAATATATTTCATCACAAGTTTCATTTGATAGACCATCTGTTAAAAAAAGAAAAGTGCTCTTACCTTACAAGGTAACATATTTTATAGCAAATCAAAGAAGAATTATTCTCCAAAGCATCCAGATATGTAATAAATTGCTAAGGAAAATATGTCAAAAGCCTATAGAAAAGAAGGAAGTTCATAAAACCCCATCTGAAAATACTAATACTACAGCTTAATTTGTTAAATACTAACAGAATATTGTATTAATAAAATTTTGTAGATATGTAGATAAAATCAGCTAGTACCTCTGCATATCCTACAGTTAAAATGGCCTATATTTGCAAAAAAAATTGGTTTTGCTAGCTATATATTCACCCAGTGATACCCAAGGGTTGTCAACCAAGGACTTTCGGTTTGGCTTGCCATGGCAGAAGCTGATCATTACATCGGAGTCATTTCGCATGGAATATTTTGAGGATGAGATGGGAGTAATCATCCTCCCACCCCCATCCCCCAGGGACAGGGGGGGCAGCTTCACCCGCAGATCGCCTAACACCTGCCCCCAATCCGGAAGGAATGAGGGGGCAGGGGCACTGGGTGGAAAGCACCATGCATCTCTTTGGCAACTCTCCAAAGTCACCACCATGAGCAAACCAACTCCTGTTTTTTAAGATGAAAATTCAGACTTAATTAACGGGCATGCTCTGAGTGAGGGGAGATAAACTACTCTGCTAATTGATTCAGCAACTGAGAAGCCAAAGGATTCGAGTGGAAGAGGGATTGTCACCACGATGGAACTGGTATGTCAGAACGCAAGGGGACTGAGCCTCATTTGCTACTTTTTGAGATACTTCGTATTTGCTATTTTACTTGGCAAATCCCCTGGAACGACGGACTACCGATTGATTATGTATGCAAGTGGGACTGGAGAGTATTCTAATATTTAAGACTCACTTCGACCTAATTATTAACTGTGTGGAAAAGGTTTATAAATCTGCAACTGATTTTAATGGATTGTTAAGACTGGAAGATTATTTTATAATTTGGAATGTTTTTAATGTGGCTTTTATTGGATTGTTAAATTGGAATATTTAATAAATATTATTATAAAAAAGGGTTGTCAACCAAGGTTCCAATGATTATATTATTGTGGCAAAAGGAAAGTGCCTTATACTATAAGTTTGCAAATTATAGGATGAAACCAAGCTCATATGCACCTCCCAAAATAATGTGTTGATTGGAATTACTAGCTTTTGCTCTTCCCAAGTGTTCCAGTGCAGTCCTTTCAGTATTTTGAGAGAAATTACCCTTAAAAATGTACACTTCAGTGCAATTTTTCATGTGGATTTTTTTAAAGTCCAAACTGTGTTACATCTAAGTAATAGGCTCCAGAGGGGTGGGGTGGGTGTGATGGAATTGTATATAGGAACTAAGACCAAGAAAATTCCACTGACCTGATTTGTTTCATGTTCATTAAAGAATTTGCGGTTAGGAATGCCCACTCCCCAAATGATACCATAGCTTCTCTATTAGGAATTAATGAAATAATTGCAAATGTTTAAAAGGATATAGATCAATAAGTTTTCGCAGCATCTCAGTGGAGGAGATAATAAGCCGGTGCATGCTCAGTGTTACCTTCAGCAGTTGGTAGTTTTTTAACAGGTTTCCTTCTGAATCTGAAAGAGCAATTCAGTGTTATTAGGAACATGGAGGGAAAGTTCAATCTGTACTAGATTTTCCAGGTTGCAGTTTGGCCTGTTCATTCATAGACCCTTCTATGGCAGGGATAGCTTACTAAGCAAGGGGCTGTATGGTCATCAGAAGAAACACTGGGATGCAGGCTTCTGCACCTAACTGTGGGCTACATTTCATTTCCTTTTTAATTAGAAGAGCTCCTTATTACATTAATGTACTCAAGGAGGTATAAAACCCACAGAAATGGCAAAATAAACAACAACAAAAACACACTGTCGTCACATAATAATTCAAAATTTAACTAAAAAACAAATGAACAAAATTTAAGATTCCAGTTTGTATATAGCATTACAAGATATCGGAATACAATAAAACAAAATCACCACCAACAATTACAACCAATGAATAATTACAACCAAGCAAGCCAAGTCTGTGGAAATGCAATACACAAAATAGGCTACATCATGTAGCAAGATGACTCAGGCCCCATATTGGTCAAGGACCACCTGATAGTGCAGTAGTGCCCTTTTCCAATTTGTTTTAGGCATTGTGAAACTTCCCAGAGATCTCTCTCTCTAGGAAATTTTACAAGATGTATGTAACATTTCAGTTCTATATAATGGAAAAAAATTGGGGGAAAGCTGGACTGGGTGCTCAAAAGACTGGAAGTGAACTTAAGTAGAGGACCTACAGTCTCTTGGAGCCCAGCTGGGGATTTCTTGGGTGTAGGTTAGTGATTCACCAATCTCACTCCTTTCTGTGTCGAAGCTCAGATATTGGGCAGGGAGGGTATTCTAAACCAGAGAAAGGAAGGTGTTCCATCCATGTTCTTCATTTTTGGGACCTTATTGATAGTTTACTCTCTTGGTTCCCCATCCACAGTTTGATTAAAGAAATGTGGCATTGCAGGAATAGTGTTTTTTACAAGCAGGCAAGTGTCATCAGGCTTCAGACACATTCAAGGGATCTGGAAGCTCTTCAAGTGAATTTGCATTCTTCCTTAAAACTACAGTGGTACCTCAGTTTACGAACGTAATCCGTTCCGGACGTCCGTTCTTAAACCAAAGCCGTTCTTAAACCGAGGTGCGCTTTCCCTAATGAGGCTTCCCGCCGCCGGTGCCCTTCCACCATTCGGTTTCCGTTTGTAGACTGAGGTAAAGTTCGCTAACCGGAACACTACTTCCGGTTTTGCAGAGTTCTTATACCGAATAGTTCACAAACAGGGGTACCTGAAAAGTAACAAGTGCAAGGCCTACTCTCCAACAAAGCACTTAAGATGGGTTCATCTTGGTTCACAAAAGAGTATCTTAGATTATATACAGACAGATCTTCAGTTAGACTAAATTGCCACTCAGACATACAGGGAAGTAAATCCAAGAACAGGACTGAATCAATTACAGTATCTAAACAAAGTGACAAATGACACTTTTTAATGCTAGTGAAAGTACTTGCTAAACATTAACACTCATTTTGCTGCAGGGTGCCCTGGTGTGAACTATTTTCCTTAGTACTTACATTGAAGCCAAGGCTTATATTGCAAGTGTTGATAACCGCCTACGGTTTTGTGGCATTTGGCCAAATACAGTATTGCAATTTCATTCAGTTCTTAAGATACTTGCTGGTTTGAGTAGAAACATAAGTTCCTTGCTTGTTTAATACAAAATATATTCCCCTGAAACAAGGTAAATGCGTGCCTGGCATGCTCTGGTCCATGGGGTCACGAAGAGTCGGACACAACTGAACGACTGAACAACGAAAAACATCTTTTAAAATGTTGCTAGATGTGAATAAAAGTTAACAAAACAGAATTATATACTTTTGAAGCAATACTTTAGGTGAATATCGTAATAATATGGGATATCCTTCTCTGTTTCTTTAAAACCATCTCTGAGAGCTCTGGTTTTGACTGGAGCAGACCCCAATCAGCCATGAAGCTCAGTGAGTCACTTTGAGTCAGTCACTATCCTACATCACAGGACTGTGATGAGGATAAAACAAACGGGAGTGTGGAAAGCAGGTTAGGAAAACTGTATGGAAGGAAGGATGACAACTCTTCTTTGCCAGCACCACTGCTCTGATAAAAATCAAAGTCCCCAGAAGCTGCTTTAAATTGTGTTTCTTTTTCTACAGCCAGGCAATCAAAACATGGACTTCTCTTCCTTTGTTGTTTCCAGTCCATTTTTGCTTTAAAGGTATTTGTGGACTAGGAATATGTTTGCATTTCCCCTGTATTTTTTCTAAGGAACCCACAGGAATTCAGCATCATGTGATGTTGAATGGTCTGCCTGTGCAAGTATATCAGCTTGCCAGACAAAACAATCTCCTTTCTTCCCCCCCTCCCCCAGTTATGACGGTTCTCCTGAACCCCCAAGCCAATTTCTGCTGGCAGGGTTTGCTAGGTGACTCCATAATAATAAATAATTAAGGAAACGATAAGGGGAAAAAATGGAAAAGCCACCCGCACATGGTTCTAGGAGAAAACATTTGCATTAATATATATCTATATAATGCATGTGTGCACACAGTTGTGCACAGTTGTGCATGTGTTTATATATAACATTCTCTCTCTCTCTGTGTGTGTGTGTGTGTGTGTGTGTGTGTGTGTGTTTAGAATGTCTGCAATCCCAAAGGTCCCAGGTAGAGAATACATACATACTAAAGCAAAGCAGCACACCAAAAAATAATATAGCACCAAAATATAATTCATCATAAAAATCACATAACCCTTAAATAGAATCAGCAAAACAATGAGGTTTACCCTCATTTTCATGTAACATGTATTACTTCAATAATAACTCTTGGTGGGTGACAACATCACTTAACACAATTACTTCAAAGCATTAAACAAATTATCAGTGTTCTAAAAAACAAAACAAAACCATGAAAACCCAAAGAAACTAAGAAGAAAGTGTGTTGAACCTTTGCGGGGGAGCCATTCCACAGAGTTAGGACAACTGCAGAGAAAGCCCTGCCCCCACTTCTCTTGACAACTTTACCTCTTGGAAGGGAAGTTACTTGAGATCTCAAAGATCATTTTAAAAGGCAAGTGGACTCAGGCAAGCAGATGTTCAAAGATACACTGACCCCAGGCTTAGGAAGGGCTTCAAATGTAAGAAGCAGCACCTTTAACAGGGTCTAGATACTAACAGCCGCCAATATAGCTAGTTCAGGACTGCGCCTATTGGTGCCCTTCGGTTATGTAGGCCAGTGTTTTTCAACCACTGTTCCGCGGCACACTAGTGTGCCGCGAGATGTTGCCTGGTGTGCCGTGGGGAAAATTGAAAAGGTTGCAGGCGCGGATGCCGAAGCGGCGCTCGCAGCCGCCCAAAGGCCGGCTGCGCCCAAAGGGCTCCCACCACATGAGGACGGTCACCGGCTTGTCGCCCTCGTCGTTGCCGCGGCCCCACGCAGGCGGCAGCTCCCGCAGGCTGCTGGCGGCGTAGAAGGCCAGCACAGTGCAGCAGGACAGCCCGACCGCCAGCAGACGCTGCTTTAGCCCCGACACCCCCGGGTAGGAGAAGCCGTGGCATGGCCAGGGCGCACAGCGCGCAAGCTGGCCTCTCAGCAGACACAACAAGCCCGGCTCCGGGGGCTCCATCGCGGGCCGCCGTCCCTGCCGCCAATGGCCAAGGGGATAAAGAAAGTGCCGAGGGCGCATCGTGGTCCTTTGGCGGCATTTGCCACCGCCTCCTGCCCAGCCCCGCCTGCGAGGGCGCCGAGTGGTGCATCCCGATGGGTCCGGGGTTGCAGGCCCGCCTTCCCCAGAGGGGGCCGTGGGCTCTCTGGCCTCCTCCAAGCCCTGCTTCTAGCGGGAGGGTGGCCACTCCAAGGATCCGAACTCCTTGGAGAGCCGCCGGACACGACCTGGTTGCTCCTTCTCCCTTTGTTTGTTTGTTTGTTTGTCTGTCTGTTTGTATATGCCGATTTCCTTGGGATGGGCAGAGATTCAGCTGGGACAGCTTCCCCCTCCACCAGCACAGCGGGAGAAGGGATGGCACGCACCTGTTGGATTTCTGCCTGCTGTAAGAGGTGGAAGGTGTGAACCCGCGAAATCGGATGGCTTCTGCTGTGCTGTTGCCCTCTGCCTGCTCGGAGATGCAGTGATTTACTTGGGAGCTGGAACGGCTTTAGTTGGAGTTGGAACGGCTTCTGTCTTGCCTACCCGGGAGGGAAATGCCCAAAGCTCTCGCTTTAACAGCGCGCTCCCAAGCATGGCATACTTAGAAGTCAGCCTCTGGTTGAGTTAACCTGCTGCGGTATTGCAACCCGAAGCACGGAGAAGTGCGACGCAAGTTGTGATCACGATGCAAGAATGAATTTCTTAAAATTAAATTTCTGTTTTACATTTTAGAATATGGTGGTGTGCCTCGTGATTTTTTTCATGAAACAAGTGTGCCTTTGCCCCAAAAAGGTTGAAAAACACTGATGTAGGCCACTGTGTTAAAAGCAGACCTCAAAGCTGAACCTCCTATTACAGTGTTCAGTGAAGCAACCGGGTATAGTCTGCATTAAATCCACAAAGATCTGGGGAGTTAAAAACTGGCTACAGGTCCCAAATGCTAGATATACCCCAAACTGTCCAACAGCTCATAAGTTCTTTACTCAAAAGTAGACAGAACAACATCTATGCTATATTCTAAATCTTGGATTTTTCATACATTCTCATGCAGGAGCTACTGTACACACACTGTATTAACGAAAGCATTAGAAGAGCAAAACTAGCAAATTGTATTCTTTTAAGTCAACTTCCGCACAGTTTCAATATGCACTTGAAGCTTGTTCAGTTCATCTTAGCCTTAACAAGTTAAACACTTAACGCTTTATGAGACTCACTCTCATTTCTTCACTCTAATTTCCGCTTGCATACCTGTCAGTAAAACCACACACCCTGCTGGGAAGAAACCCTTTAAGTAAATGTTAAATGTGGTAGAAGCGTGTTGTTAGAATTACCACATTTTGCATTAGGAACCTGCTTTTAAATGTGGTGTAGTTTAGTTATGCTACTTTGCAAATAAAATAACACCGCATTATAAAAATAGAATTATCTTGGAAATGCTGCTCATTATCAATATTCAGTGCTTTCTCAGTTTCAGAAATCATTTGCCCACATGCTGTAAACAATATGGCTGCATTCGTGTTTCCTATGTGTGTGTGTGTGTGTGTGTGTGTGTGTGTGATTCATACTCAGAGTAGACCCACTGAAATCAATGCACTTAAGTCCATTAATTTTAATGCATCTACCATGAGGATGGCTAGCAATGGTTATCACACAGGCCAAATTCTTCTTAAATTGACAGTTGAATCGGTTCACTGTATTATTTTTTCGCGTTTTCTGTTTTGAACCACCCTGGGATCTTCGGATGAAGGGTAGTATACAAATTTAACAAACAACAACAACAATAATAAATAACTCTACATTCTAATATGTTGTGCTAGCTTCAAATGCTTTCAGTGGGTTACTTACCCTGACATGCCACATACCATAATTATGGGTCTTCTGTTTTTATTCCAGTCTAATTTCTCACTTTCCTAACAAGTCACAGATTGGGAGCCCAGATGTTTATTTGTGTAATAATTTATGAATCAACTTTTACAGGTGTTTCAAGGCAATTTACAAATATATTGTAAAAACAGCTAGTATGTTGTTGGACTCTAACCCCCATTAGCCCTAGTCAGCATGGTCAATTGTCAGGGATCATGGAAACTGATAGTCAAAGAACATCTGGAAGGCCACACATTCTCCATCCCTGAGTACTGAAACAAGAAACATGAGCATACTTCAGATTTCAGGGACAGCAGAAATCAAGATATATGACCCAACCCATCCTAACCATGTTTACTTAGATGCTCTGATGGTTTCCACATAAGTTTATTTCAAGTTGAGCATGCTTAGGGTCTGCAGGTTTAGTAAGACATAGGGTTGCCACACATCTGGAATTTTCCAGACATACCTGGAATACTGCAGCCAAAAGCAGTGTCAGGGCGGAAACCGGCTAAATGTCCAGGAAAATCTGGACATATGGCAACCAATGTCAGCAGTGTTGTTTTTGCAGATTTCCCTCAAAAATGTCCAATTTCTTTACAATTTTGCTTAAAAAGCTCAACTTTTCTGTCCAGATGTTCACTTTCTGAAATATGGTGACCCTGTAAGACATATCTTGCTATTCAACTAAAAAGCATTAGCCGTATATGAAAATAAAATTAAAACAGAAACATAAAAAGACAGTGAACTGTTACATCTCCAAATAATGCTTTGCAGCAGATTTTCTCCCCTTTGAAATGCAGTTATTCTGTGGCAAGATCCATAGTCCACTATGTCAGAAACTACATAGTCCACTACGTCAAAAACTGCATTTGATTAGCATTTGTACTCACCAAGAAGTATCTGAAATAGCATTAGTTATACATTTTAAATGGTGCTGATTACACTTTTAGCCTGCCCTTCTATTGAAAAGTTTTGAGGATGTCTTCCATCCTGTCACTGACCAGGTCAAGACCTGCTTTGATTTAATAATGAACACCATCGTGTGTTAATGTGGGCAGTTGTTTAAAGGAGTGGTACAACTATAATTACAACATAGTTTTTATCAGCCTTTTCTTAGCCTCTTCCCTCCACCTTCCTATGACAAGCACACTCAAGGAGGTTTACAAAACAAAGTAAATACAACGTAAGACAAATAAAAATATAGTCATAACCATAAAAACACAAACGCATAGCAGCAGAAGAAGCATAACTCAACTGCAAACAAAAGGAACAAAAGTCTCCCTAAAACTGGTAAGCATCTCCCTAAAACCTAGACAGCATCTTAAAAAGCAAAGACATCACCTTGCCGACAAAGGTCCGTATAGTTAAAGCTATGTTTTTCCCAGTAGTAATGTACGGAAGTGAGAGCTGGACCATAAAGAAGGCTGAACGCCGAAGAATTGATGCTTTTGAATTATGGTGCTGGAGGAGACTCTTGAGAGTCCCATGGACTGCAAAAAGATCAAACTTATCCATCCTTAAAGAAATCAGCCCTGAGTGCTCACTAGAAGGACAGATCCTGAAGTTGAGGCTCCAGTACTTTGGCCACCTCATGAGAAGAGAAGACTCCCTAGAAAAGACCCTGATGTTGGGAAAGATGGAGGGCACAAGGAGAAGGGGACGACAGAGGATGAGATGGTTGGACAGTGTTCTCGAAGCTACTAACATGAGTTTGGCCAAACTGCGAGAGGCAGTGAAGGATAGGTGTGCCTGGCGTGCTCTGGTCCATGGGGTCACGAAGAGTCGGACACGACTGAACAACTGAACAACAACAAAACTGGTAAGAAGGGAGCAGACAGACAAGCTTCCCTTGGAAGATTGGGTGCCACAACTGAAAAGTCCCCTCCAGCCACAAACCATAATTCCATCAGCAAAAAGACAGGAAAGATAGCCTCAGATACCAAACACAAATCTTGGGCGGGTTCATACTGGAAGCCACAGTTCCTGAAGTATCCTGGTCCCAAGCATTAAGGCATTAAAGGCCAAGGCCAGAGGCCTTCCTTCATGTGCCGCTTCCATGATAGGCCCAGAGGGTGGTAACATGAGAACGAGCTTTTCCTGTGGTGGCTCCCCATTTGTAGAATTCTCTCCCCAGGACACCTTCATTACAAATCTTTAGGCACCGGGCAAAAACATTGCCTCTATCTGGGGGTTTGGGGTGGGGGGGTTAAGTGAAGACAAACGCTGAGAAGTTGGTGCAGGTGAGCGTAGCGGAAGCAAGCTGATTTGCCAGCTCAGCAGAGCCCCTTTTAATTGACACAATATGCAAAGCCAAACAGATACGTTTTGGACTGTGATCTTTGCACACATCTTCCAATCACGCACTGGTGGGATGGTGCAAAGTTATTTTGGCCCCTGTTTCCACGGTGTCACTTTCTCCTCGAGCAAAGTTTACTCCAAGGAGGCAAAAGGTCACAGACAGGGCACGGCACAGACTTCAGAGAAAGCACAAAGATTAGAGAGAGGCCATGGGTTCAGGAAGCACAAAAGGTTAGACAGAGGGCATGGCACGAGACAGCTGTGGCTTGTCTGTGGACAGAGATGTGCCTCACGCCTGGTGGCCATTCCTTGCTGAGGCGGAGTGTGCTCTGCAGCAGGGGTGTTTCTAGCCCCTTGGCTGCGCGGGGCAGGAAGCCAAGAGGCACCCCTGGGGGCGGGGCATCGTGGCGTGTGTGTGCTTGAACGCGCCTGCTTTGCTTCCCCCCTCCAAAGGCCCTTTTCCCGTTGCTTCCTTTTTTCTCCCCTTTTGGCCACTTCTTTTAGCACGAGGGGCGGGCCAGCGAGGAGGGGGCGTCACGCTTGTCATTGGCATGACGCCCCCTCCTCGCTGTCCTGCCCTTCAGACTGAAAAAAAGCCACTGGATGGGGGGAAAGGCAGCATGCTGCCATTTGGGGCCCGCCCGGCGGTGCGGGGTAAGGGACAGCGGCCAAACTGTCACCTCCCCTCCCCTGGAAACCGGGGCGGGCCGCCACCCCTGCCACCCCCTTGCTACGCCCCTGCTCTGCAGCCTGTCCGCCATTGCTGGGGGGTGGTGGTTTGTTTTTGTTTTATTATGTATTTTGTGTTCTCATTCTGTATTTTTATGTTGTGAACCGCCCTTTGATCTTCAGAGTAATAAACAAATTTAGTAAATAAATAAAATAAATTTGGAGCAGCATGTTTGGAGCGGGGGGGGGGAAGAGATTGCTATTTTGTCTCCTTCCCCCTCCTTTTTGGATATTTTTGGTGGGTTGCTTCATCACATTGTGACTGCGGTATGGAGGGGCAGTTTGACTATATTTATCTGAACAATAAACTGACAAATATACTTTGTACAGTAGAAAATACTTTATATCCAAAAAATTCAAAACACTGGAAATCATAATTTTTACCCCAGCAGCTTTAAATGACTATGTGATATTAATTCTTTGGTAAATGTTAGCAGTTACAGCTCATTGCCAATGAAGTTGCTCACCATTTTAAACGGTTTTTAAAACAATTAAGGCTGAACGTTCATATTTATAGATAGCTGTTTTACATTAGTTAAACACAATCAGCTCTAGTTAGCAAATTAGCATTCTAAAGGGTTCTAAACAAGTCTTCTGTTCCTGTAATGTGATTACTTCCCTATTAACTTCATTTCAGTTGCCAAGCAACATAAAAGCTTTATGCCACAATTACACTAGGATGAGTTAATAGCACATAGATTAATCTCATTTTAATACAAAATAGTAAATCTTAACATGCGAACATTTGGGTGGAATAAAATCCAAGATATACAGTTCAGGGCAAAGATGCTTTAATATACGTACATATTTAGAAGACAGATATGATATCTACTGAAAGATAAAAGAAGCAAAAGGTAAATAATTTGTTCCTATATTAAGTCCAAAGTTATATAACACAAACTACAGTATGTTGACTTATTTTTGCAATTTGTTAAGGGTCTGTATGAATGAAATTAAATTGCAGCTGTTTATTGGGAAACTGATACATTTTCACTCTTGCAAGTACTACATTTAATTAATTATGTTCCTGTATTTCCATGTTGAATAGTTAAAACTGTAACAGTTTATTAGGTAATCTGATGTACTATGACAAAAGGTGTAATGGTCTTGTTTATCCTTAAAGATAAAAGACCAAAGACTGGGGTGTTGTTGTTTTTTAAAATGTATTACAGTAAATTATTTAAGATGCATTTTGAAGTGAGAAATAAACCATGCCGATACTATATTTCAAGTCTCTGAAATCACAGGGAGTGTAGACCCAGCCTGACGAGAAACCCTGCAGTTCTACCCACAAAATAAAGGCCTAGGTCAAGAATTCAAAATTACTTTTTTTTGGCAGAGGAATGATGGTTGAAACATGCAGTACTGTTTTAAAAAGACCTGCCAGTTATGAATGTATCTTGAAAATCTAAATGCAGCAAGAGACAGTGATTCTGAATTTAAGAGGGGAACCCTAGCTGACAAAGTCTCTTGACCCCAGTCGCAAAGTGCCAAGGGAACAAGTGAGCCAGAGAGTTGTCAGTTTGGCAACAGGCTGAGGAGTCTAGTCTGCCCCTTCTCTCTTTGACCTAAAAAATCCCAAGCGTCCAAATAAAGTAACTCAAGAAACCTACAAAAAACATGCAGGTAGAGAACCAGCAGAGGTGAGGAGGTTTTCCAGCATTCTGTGCAGAATGTCAATCAATCAATAACAATTTATTCGACCGTCAGTCAGAACACAATCATCCATACAAATTTTAAAAACCTGAGACAACTCAGAGGGGTTTACACTAAAACATACAGTAAAAGTAAATTATACATAAAAACCCATATCGATACCATCGAATGTCACAGGTACTATTATGTGTCCCTGTGCTTGGTGTAATGAGCTCTTGGTCCTCAGGGAACATGTTTGGCTGGTCTGGAGAAATTCAGACAGGTTGGCAGACCAAGTGTTCAGGGGCATGGCAGAAGTGTCACCACTCCCAGGGTGATAGTTCCTGTGCTGAAATAGAAAATGAGAGTCTTCGGGGGAAAGGGCATCACTCTAAGGAAGAAGGAAAGGATGCCTTAGGAGGAACCTATTGGGGGGAGGGCAGAGAAGAACAGATGCCCTCCCTAGCCAAGGGTACTACTCCAGAGTTTATGACAGGCCTACAAACCACATAGTGACTTGCTTGGTTGGTGTAAAGGTTGCAGATGTTGCATCTCATCTAGCTATCCTAGTAGATAGGACTGAGGAGGAGTCCTGTGGTCATGGTGCACATTGGCTCGGGTGACACGGGGAAACGTAGACATGCAGTCCTGGAAGCAAAATTCAGGTAGAAAGATAGCTTTGATAGGTTCAAGATAATTTCCTTTAAATGCTAACCTTTACATCTAGGAGGGCAAGGGGGGCCATCTAGGCAGGCAAGGGTGAGAAGTCTCAATGCGTGGATAAGATGGTGGCATTGGGAGGTTGGGTTTGGAGGGCCTGTAGAAAAGGGACAGGGCTTCACTGTTCACATTTAAAAGGGGGGGATGTGGAAGAGCAAGCTTATAAATTGATTGTTAAGGTAAAGCTGATGTGAGGAGATGGGGAATATTCAGTATGGGATCAAACATCTCTCAGGGACGTGAATGAAAAAGTTTATGCTTTTCCACATGGGAGAAGGGTAAAACTAGGCAAAGACAGTGCAGGAGGATGTAAACTGCCTTAGTATTTCTTCCTGAAATGAAAGGCGGTATACAAATTATTTTAACAAAAATAATGATAGCAATTCAAGGAGGCTAAAGTGGCCTAAGGCAGAACACCCATGCCAGAGACATTTGGAAAGAGACACTATGTACAGGTGCTTATATGCTAGTAGCCTCTGAGAAAAAGTGGGCAAGCTGGAGTGCCTGGTTTTAAAGCTCAGATCAGATATAGTGTGCACAATGGAAACTTTGTGGAATGGACGTTAATGATAAGGTATTGTTATCTCTGAATCCAACTCTACTGAAAGGTGTGGGGTGGAGCACACTGGATGTGGTGTCTTTTTGTACATCCAAGAGGGCACAGAGTTCAACAATCTCAAAAAAGGAATACGCCTCCACAGAATCATTGGGGGTGGCACTAATGGTTCCCATGAGTAATTTAGTAATGGGAATGTACTGCCACATGCCTGGCCAAAATGTTCATCTTGAGATGTAGTATGAACTCCACAGGTATTCAAAGGGCAAAAGGATGTAATAATGAGAGACTTTAATTATCCTCATACAGACTGGGTACATGCATGGCCCGGCCACAACAAAAAAGATTGTGCTGGGCTTAATCTTAAGTGGTACTGAGGACCTGGTGCAACATGTAACGTTGCTGAACTGATTGCTAGCACTATAGTCAACTCCCCCAAAATTCAACATACATGCAAGTAGACAACTATTAAGAAAATTCAACATGAACAAACTTCTAAAAAATGTGGGATTGGTAAAAAGGAAGTTGAAAGGGAAAATCAAATCTCTCCAGAATGCTTGTTGGTTATTCAAAATTACAACAATAACACAGATTAGGAAAGGTGCCAACAAGACCAAAAGAATGCCAGCATGGTTAATGGCTAGAGTCAAGGAAGCTATTAGGGACAAGGCAGCTTCCTTCAGAAAACGTGTGTCTTGTCCAAATGAGAACGAAAAGGAATGCAAACTTTGGCAAAAGCAGTGCAAGCAGACAATAAGGAATGCAAACAAAAGAATTCAAGGAGCACATTATTTAAAACACTACGCTCAACAATAATAAATCATTTAAATACATTAGAAACAAGAAACTAGCTAGAGAGGCAATTGTACTTTGGACGACAAAGACACCTGTGTGTGGTATATTCACGCACAGGTGTCTTTGTCGTCCATGACCCACCTTACACAAAGACCACCCTACGCAGAAACATCCAGTCCCTTCTACCACCTGCCACATTAACTACATGGTTAACCTTGTAGGGAGCATAGCTGGTTTGCCTTCTGCCAAGTCCTTGCTCTACTTCTTCAATTACATGGGTGTTGCTGAAAGACCCAGCAACCTTTCCCTAGCTACAAAAACTGCAGAGCAGCAATGCCAAATAGGTATTGCCATGGAGACCTGAAGGACAATGCCCTGCTAAGAGAAGCAAAACTCATTACTGAGCCATTTAAAAACATGTAACAGTAACCTACTGTTTTTCAGTTTTTATGTTATGAGAGACAAGCAATTTCTCCATTTAAAATGAAAATCTGAGATTCCTGTGTTTTCATCACGGTCTACATGTTAGTCTCCCAGCTCAACCCCAACGCAATAGTTACAATTTAATACAATTGTCTTCATAAATCACGTTTGTACTACAGTATTTTCAGATTTGGACAGCAAATGCAATACTGGGGGGGAAAGTCCAAGAATTCTGCCCCTGACCAAAAAAAAAAAAAAAACCCTAGACAGAATTACTGTCAGGAAGAGTAAGCTCAGGACTCATTTTAAGTGCCAAGACAAGATTTCCACAAAGCAATATCTATCTACCTTATAGGGTTTGCATCTTCTGGCAGCCAAGTCTTGGTCTAAATGACAATGAGTCTGTATCTCAACTGGGAATCCTAAGCATTTGCCCTCCTGGCTGCAGTTCAAACCTTTTATACTATAACAAAATGAAATATTGTTATGTTTATAATTTGTGGAAAATCAACAAAGATTTCTATTAGAAAATGAAATGCAATTACAGATTTTTGAAATCAAAACCTTTGTATATTTTAAGAGTGAAGGGTCTGAACTGCAAGAATTGCAAGTTACTGACATCAATAGAGCAACTACACTGACTACTGCTTTTATTAACTTAAGACGTATCACTTCTTCTATTTGAGGCAGGAAAGCAGAATCTTTATTCCCTTCACTTCTGCTGATCTCCAACTAGGGTTGGGTGAATATGTCAATTTCAGTTTATCTCAGTTTCTCTTTTTTCAGTTCTCCACATTTCCACATAGGCTTGCAATTATTATTTTTAAAGTCCTCATGAAAATCCATCAACACTTCAGTGCAAATTTATCCAAATTTTTCCTTAATAATTGCATGCAATTGTTCCAAATACGCACGTTTTTGCAAAGCAATGTCCCCAAATATAATGTATTTTAATGCTGTTTTCACTAATATATGAATTTATATATGCTTTACCCTAGTATATGCTTTCTTGGTACACATTACTTGGCCAATGAACTGAATTGCAAAATTCAAAGAAATGTGTTTTGGTTTGCATGTTGTTTCAAAAAGTGCAGATTTTTAAAGTTCATGTTTAAATGCAAACTGGATTGAATTTATCCCCTATCGCTATCTCCAATGCAATGTTTATACCTTCCAAAAATAAATGAGAAACTTCCTTAAAGCTGCTTATCTGGCTGTACCACCTTCAATTCTTGATGTTTTAACAGTGCTACGAAGTCCCAAGAGACTTAACACAATGCACATTCTTAATATAGCATTAAATCAGTTTTAAATAGCTTTAAATCTTTCATTATCTATGGAACAGACAGTGTTCTTAATTGTTATTTCAATTAAGAAATTTTGGTTTTCTGTAATCCAGTCCCCAATACTCAAACTAAGTTGAACCTTGGAAAAGGTTATGTCTGCATATGACTATAATTTAGGCAAGACACTCACAGACTCCTGACAGCAAAAAGAAATGAAAATGCATCAAGTTTTAATAGCTTTAGTACAAAGCATTTGTAATCCCTGCTTGCTGTTTCCCTCAGAGCATTACTAGAACATATTTAAAGCAGTTCCATCCCACAGCCCATTTCTATTCACTTTTTGTTGTTTAGTCGTTTAGTCATGTCCGACTCTTCGTGATCCCATGGACCAGAGCACGCCAGGAACTCCTGTCTTCCACTGCCTCCCGCAGTTTAGTCAGATTCATATTGGTAGCTTCGAGAACACTGTCCAACCATCTTGTCCTCTGTCGTCCCCTTCTTCTTGTGCCCTTAATCTTTCCCAGCATCAGGGTCTTTTCCAGGGAGTCTTCTCTTCTCATGAGGTGGCCAAAGTATTGGAGCCTCAGCTTCAGGATCTGTCCTTCCAGTGAGCACTGAAGCCTGATTTCCTTAAGAATGGATAGGTTTGATCTTCTTGCAGTCCATGGGACTCTATTCACTTTTACTCAATGCTAAATGCACAGAAATACAACTTAGGCTGAAATTCCTAGCATATTTGCTTGAGAAAAGTTACACTGAACTCAATATAACCTACCTACTTCCATGTTCACATTAGCAGCTTGAAACACAGTTTCAAGTCGCATTTGCACAGAGTTGTTCACAGCAGAGAGGGGCGGAGATGTCGTCACCAGATACACATGGCCTTTTCGTTTCCTTGTCCCTGTAATTCCTGTCATTAAGCGTTTATGTGCTCTACCGCACCGGCGCAACAACTGTTAAGGGTATGTTCACTTTACTGGTTATGCAGCATCCTGTTTCTATACACACTATATGCACCAAGCAGCAGTATTTATCAATAAGCTACAGGTTTGCTATGGATTGTGGCTAACGTCTTGTGAATGTGGCTTCAAAAAGTAGCGGATGGAAGCACACCGGATGCAGTAAGTGGTAATGTTAACATACCTTAAGGCAAAGCCCTAAATGATAGTTTGCATCTGATACATTTAACACGCTTTCAAGAAAGAGGTGAACGAACTGTGTTATTGTGGACCAACAGTTTAGTTCTTCTAATTCATTTTATTTAAAAAATAGGAACAATAGTACATTTGCTTAGGTAACTGCAAAAGCATGAGTTTTTAGTGGATAAAGCTAGGGTCCCCAACACAGAGTCCCTGAACCTTCCATATATATTTTTTAAGTGTGTGTGTGTGTGTGTGTGTGTGTGTGTGTGTGTGTTTTAATCCCTTGGGTAATGCTGTGCTGCTAAGTGAGGCATCCAGCCCCCACACCCTCATATCTCCCTTTTCCCAGATTGCCTCTGGGTCCCATGTGGGTGTTCTGTCCACTTTATTTCTTTGGCTGTTGGGGGAGGTTTTCCTGATTTTTGGTTGGAGGTGGTTCTCCCAGAAGTTTTTTTTAGAGGTGTGTGGCCTGCCTTGTTTTTACTGGGGGTTGGGGTTGGAGAAGGATAATTGCCTGTGGTTTTTTGTTTTGTTTTGTTTTGGATGTTGTGGGTGTTTTGCCTGTTGTGTATGGAGGTGTCTAAACATCTCTGTTTTTTCTTCTGTGAAATGGGAATTTCGTGATTTTTAGATTTCCAAATGTGTCCCCAGGCCCCAAAACATTGGAACCCAGAGGAATCAAGCATATGCATTACATGAACTACATATTATACTATGTAAACCGAGAACAGGGTGCAAAAAATGATTACTGTAGGTTCCATAGCATGAGTTCTTCACCCGAAATGCATTTTGCTTTGTAAAGGCTTTGTCAAAACTAAATAATGTGCATGACTTTCTTCTAGAAGTGCTGAGAGGATTAGTCATTGTTTGGAGCATGATTCAGGAAGGTAGAGTGCTAAGTGCTAAGTCTATTCAGCTTCTCTAAATCATTTACTGGAAAGAAAGCTATCAATGTGTATTATGGCACATGCATATGAACAAAAATTCAAATGGCTTGGCCAGTCATTTGCACTTGATAAGCAGTGCATCATTTATTCCTTCCCTCCTACATATAGAGACAAAACACATTTTATTTACCTACAGCTGCAATAATGCACACCTTCAACTGTATGTTGATAACACTAAATCACAATCTATGCCAATTCATGCGGCATGAATGAACTGCTTGGTACAAATTCTTCAAAGCACAGCATAAAAAACATCAGAACCAACAAATATAAACAATAATGTTGAAAATATCCCCACCCCCCCAAAAAAACTTATAAGAATTCTAGCATTTATCATTTAATTGCTTTTGTTCATGTGTATTTTATGAACATAAATGACAACAAAGCTAAGAAAGAAGCTGGTGAGAAATAGTAAAATTTTAAGCATCTAAGACTGCAATCCTAGGAACAGTTACTTGGGAGTAAGCCCCACTGAACTCAATAGGACTTACTTCTGAGTAAAAGCAAAAGGATTTGGTTGCATGATTCTAAATTTGTTCAAAGGTATTCTGTCAGCAAAAGGGGGGTCTGAATAATTCATATGCTAAGTAAAAGCTATACCACTGAGCTTTTTCACTTCATATCATTCTCTTTTATAAGAAGGCTATTATTTCCCTTTGGTGCTAAACAACAGTATCTTTCCCCCCCTGCCACCATTCATTTAGCAAAGATGCAAGTTTTCCCAAAAGATAGCATGACAATACCCAGATTTTAACATTTCAACTGAGTTCTGCAACAGTCTACATGCATTTCCATGTGTCTAATGTTGATTCAGAAGTGTGGACAGGGGGAGGGGATTTAATAATTCCACAAAGATTATAAGTACTACACTTGTTCTTTCTGCAAGGACAGCACTTACACCGATAAACATTCTGGACACACACAGAGTGATACTCATGTAACAACATATGCAGAGAGTCAAGTGTAAGAGCAGTGATGAATATACTTGCACCTGATTATATCTAAAACACTGCAAAACGAAGGACCCAAAATGCTACAGAGATACAGTCTGAAAATAGTTAAAGATAGATCACTCAACTCACCGAAAGAATGAATACAAGTATCAATAAGGTCATCTAGGTTGGCTCCCTTGGCTAAGTGACCCAAAGACATTGTTATGTTGAACTCAGCAGTTCTGGCAAGATCTGAATGGGAGCAACAAATCTCCTCCAGCTCAACAGCTGCCTTTGGATCAGTGCTGCATCCTTGTGAAGCTTTCCTAAAGGGGAAAAAATAGAAGAATTACATGTTGAGAGCACCAACACTTAAGTGAGAAATTTAACAACAGTCTCTACAGCAGGTTGGAAAAGAAGACGCTTGACTATTAAGCTCACAGGAATTGGGCTATTCAAACACTCCCCTCCCACCTAGAAAATGCATCAAATAAGGTTCCCTGTTTTGTAGAAGACATTCCCTTCTACAAACGTACTCCTTGCTCCACGTATTCCAAGAGCCACATCTGGCTCTCACAGCACACAGACCTCTTCATTATTGTCATTTTATCCATTACTTTTTTAAAAGCATACATTAGAAACAGCAAACAAACTAACAACCACACCTTGCACGTCAATTCAATTCATCCAAATAAAACAAGGCAGCAAAAAAAAATACATCCCACTATATGGGGAAAAAATTCAAATAAATGCCCAGCTTCTGTAAAAGCAAGACTGCAGAATTCTGAGAAACTGCATGCTTATTTCTGTTGCAAACATACAAACAAAAAGACAGTTTGAGAAAATCCATAAAGTAACAAGCTCTGGTCCTCCATCTAATTTCTGGACACTAGGATTTCTCTGGCCACCCCGACAACCACTTTTTGCAAGGACTAAAAAAAATGCAGCTCCTGAAACCCATAAGACTTCTACAGCCAATTTGGAAGCTAGTTGCCCAGCAAGAGAAAAGCATTTGGAGAGATGGGTATCTGGAAGAGCGAGGAAGTAGATAGAGGAGAGTAATGCTTGAACCTTTTTCCTGCCAGCAGCTTCAACCCTCCAATCTCCCTACCCACAAGATGCTTCCTTCTCTCCCCATTCTGTGGGGTTCAAATCAAGTGTTCCAGGTTATTTTGGAGTACACCCATTATTTTGATACATTTCATAGAGATTTGATCATTTCTGTCACATGGATCGGATGCATCTCCCCTTAAAACTTAGAAAGGCATTGTAAATTAACTATATCCCAAACCTTCGTGACTCAACTGATGATGCTAATTTCTGCTTTGACTCCTTAGCTATCAGTAATTTTGCATCAGCTTATACCTTATCATTTTTTTAATAATATTTATTTTATGTATTTTTATACAGTCATACAAGTGCATTCCCAGCCTGGTTTACAAAAATTAATGCACGCTCCTGCTCCTTAGCACAAACCTTTAAATAGCCTAGTAAAACAGTGCAAAAATCAACGGCTATGTTATTAACTTGATTAAGCTAATACCCATACCATTTCTGGTACAATATACTTTTCCTTCATAGTTGTGTTATGGTTTTTATTTTTAAAAAGTAATGATATATAGAAAATACAGTTTATGGGTTCCTTCTCCTTTTTCATACTCTGAAATAGCCAGAGAACCAAGGTGAAACTATGCAAATAGGCAAGGGACCTATTCTAAACAGTTCTCATTATGTTCAAAATGGAGTAGACTGTGCATGGCCATTAGGGGAGCACATGTATCCAGAGAACAGGAAGCTGCCTTACACTGCATCAGACTGGTCCATCTAGCTCATTACTGTCCACAGTGATAGGCAGCAGCTCTCCAGGAGTTCAGATAGGGTCCTGCCCCAGCCGCGACCTAGCATGACCAAATTCAGCCTTGAGCTCTATAGTGAACTTAGATACAGTCCTTCACCTTCTCTCCAAATGAATGGCTGCCATTCACTTCTGTGGAAAATATGTAAAGCACACTACTTGGGAACACTGTTGCCGAGTGGGGCAAAATCTGTTCCCTTTTTGGAGAAGCACTCTAAAGTAATACAGTCATACCTCATGTTGCGAACACAGCAGGTTACGCATTTTCGGGTTGCGCTACGTGCCAAACGTGGAAGTACCGTAACAGGTTACTTCTGGGTTTTGGCTCTCATGCATGCGCAGAAGCACTAAATTGCGCTTTGCGCATGCGCAAAAGTGCTGAATCGCAACCTGCACGTGCGCAGATGCAGCTCTGCAGGTTGCGGACGCTGTGGGTTGCGGATGCGCCTCCGGCATGGATCGCAGTTGCAACCTGAGTGTCCACTGTAATGGATGTTTGTTTCTGAATTTTAAAAATGTAGGGCCATCCCACATTTTGAAGAATGCTCTGCCAAGACAAACATCCATTTAGGTTTTAAAATATATACCTGTACATATCTGTAGAAGCCTAAGACTGTTATAATTAGGACAGAGGGTCCATGGCACATGTCTGGGTCATTCCGTTTTGCGAGAGCACGGTGGCCAAAAATGTGCAAGATCATGGCCAGATGCGTGCCTTGCATGAGATTGTGGAGCCCCAAAATGCAGGTTTCTGGGTGCCATGCTCTTGTACAGGTCACGTGACTTATCTTGGAGTGTGGCCCGGAAGACACACAGCCCTGTTTTGCACTGGGACACGTTGGAGGGTATGGTGGCACCATTCATATTCCAAACACTACCACAGATATATCAACACTTTCAAAAGTAGGGGATCCATGGCTTGGCTTTTGAAAAACAGGGGGTCTGCAGTACTTAGCTAATTGGGAACCACTGCTCTAAAGAACTGTCAGATGAATATCATCTAGCACTGGTGATTTGCTACTTTTTACAGTTTGTTAGCTAGGGGTCAAATTGCATGTACCTTTAAACACATCTTTGAATACTGTGTATTCCCATGGTGTTGTCATTTCCCTCCCTTTCATTTTCAGCCAAAATCAACTGCACAGGGTCCTAAGTAATGAGGGCCACAGTGTGGTTAAAGGGGGAATTAATCCTTTCCCTTTTACCATTTCCCCACTGAAAATCCCCACTAAATTGGTTATTTGCTGCCATGAGCAATGATGCACATCAGCGCTGCCCACCTTCATGTTCTCATCATGTTATGACGCCCAGGCAAAGTGGGAAGGAGGAAATTACATTTCACTCATCCAAAGTTCCAGTTGGCAGTCCAAAGACAATTCCAGTTCAGGTTCCCCATCCCATTTCAGCCTCAGCAGCTGGGGAAAGGCAGCAAAAACTAGGCAAAGCATTTTCTGATTCACAGGCCAGTGGAAATGATCCACCTTAGAACAATCTCAGTTACTGATTTCCAGAGAAGTAGCCATGTTGCAGGAAAAGCACAGTGTCTCGTGGCACCTTAAAGACTAAAAAATGTTTTGTGGCATAAGATTTCATGGACCACCACCCGCCTCATCAGATATTTACTCACATCATATAATTGCAGTCCACGTCATCAGTTATTGAGGCTTTTATAAGCTCACTGGTGGGGAGGGGAGAGTTCCTCCAACAGTCCCTTTCTGACGGTTAATCAGTCAAGTGCTAACAGCCAAAAGAACTAACCCAGCAAGACCCAACCACTTTTTAAATGAGTTTTGCATTAATTTTAGTTTTCTTTTGATGCTGTTAGCCACTTTGAGGTTACCACTGGCAGAGAAAGATGAGGTAAAAATCGAATGAATATGCTGTCTTACAAACACGGAGTTTCTGTCCTTACATCTTCAGAAATGAGATCAGTAGGAAACCTCTGCACCGACTACATCCATTATTACCTTCAGAGAAACCCTGTGGTTTCCCTGTAAGTGCTCACATTTTGCATACATGAAAATGTCTTACAGCACTGTAGTATTTGTTGCAGTACATTAATCGTACTGCACAAAAAAACACCAGTCGACATCTAACCATGAACTGCTAAAACATAACATACAAACAAACCCTTAATCACACAGTACAGGGACCCAAACTAACCACAAGCTCCCTCTATCTGACAATAAAGGAAAGAGGCTGAAAGAAATTACATTGCAGTCAGACTGTAGACCACTAAGTCACTTAATTGTCCCTGGACATTAATTGCGTAGGGTCAAAAAATAAAATTGACTAGGTCTGAATAAAAGGATTGTCTTCAGTAAATTATACCCGGTACATTGTACTGAATGCTATGAATCTTGGAAAGTTCCTGCCCTGGAGGAAGTGTATCATAAGTCCTTGTGAGGCATGCTCCAGCTATAAAGCCACAACCAGCACAGTGGGGGTAAGGGACTGTCATCTGCCCTGACTTTTTAATGTACCTGAAGAGAACAGCTGACTCAAACAGACCTGCTTGAAACATCAAGCCTGACAAGTGGTTGAGACTTCCTGTTCACTATTGTGGAGGAAGTGTGTAACTGGGGCCTTGTAATCATGCCCTAGGCTGGAGTTTATAGTCACAAACACAGGAGAGACAAGGGTCTGTCAGTTTGACATGAGTAGTATGGACAGTCTCCCCTTTTCTGCCTCTGAATTAACCTGTGATGGGAGAGTAGGTTTGACAAGAGCGGGCTCTGGGATATAGTGACTCTTTTTATCCTGTACTATTATTGTATTAATTAGTTGTGACTCATTCTTCTCTTGGTTTCTGATGGTTCTAGGGTGGGTATATCTGAATCGTTTCTTATATTGGCTGCCAGAGTGAAAAAATAATTGTGTATTTTTTGCTAAAACAAAGGTTGCTGTATTCATGAATTTTGCACTGATATTTGGTTGAACTGTTATTTTCTTAAATACTGAACTGAAGGTCTGTTTCAAGTTTCTTGTAGCATTTTATTGTTAGATGGCGTTTCATGTTGTTTGCCTGTTGCGCTAGCATCTTTGAACTTCCTTTGGGACAAAACAGCAGGGTCAAATGTATTATCATTCTATAAAGCTCTGATTGGTGATCTATTTATTGAGGCAGCTTTCTGCAATATATTACACTGGGGCATCAGCAGCAATACTATGCACATTAACTGTAACAAACATTTTATAAGTGCAAGAGTTTCGTTAAACATACTTAATATTCATTCTGCCCTTCATAATGAGCTAATGGTCAGATTTTCCATGCTGCATACAGGTGACCACAAATATGAAACCATGCTCCTTGCAAGCATGACTATCAGCCTTCCTAAAAATACTTAGCCTCTTTTAGCATCTCACAAAAAGGTCAGATGGTGTTAGACCCAGTGCTTTTTCTTTTTTGGGGGAAAAAGGTGCCAGTACTCACTATGAAGTTGTTACAGTAAGTGCCACACTTTTAACATTTGAATAAATAAGGTGTCAGTACTGTGTACCCTTGAGTACCCTCTGAAAAAAAGCACTGACCATTTCCGCACAGCACAAAATCATGCCTTTCAGCCTTTCTGGTGCTATGTGTGCCACCTGTTAAGAATATTAATAGTGAGACAGAACCACAGAAATCAAATCTATATTCTCATCAATGCAGGTCTCACATTCATATTACAGACAAATGCAGAAACACCACTAAAACTCAAGATATAATGCTAAACAGTGGGCTAACATTACTAACATGAGCTACAGGGAGCCTTGGGCTCACACTTCCGGAACAGCTGCAAGGAAGCAGTAGGAAGCTTTGGTTCATTCTTGTAATACCAAACTATGGTTTAATGCTATGCCTGAACACAGCCAAGGTGTGTAGATCCACCCTTAAGAGAGGAAGGGGTAAAGAACATGCAAGGATGGGTGTTTGTCCCCAGTATCTTACTTCTGTGTGATTTGGAAAGGGTTTCTCCATATTTTTTGTAATTCATTTTTAAAAGGTAAAGGACCCCTGATAGTTAAGTCCAGTCGCAGATGACTCTGGGGTTGCAAGGCTCATCTAACTTTACAGGCCGAGGGAACCATCGTTTGTCCACAGACAGTTTTTCCGGGTCTTGCGGCCAGCATGACTAAACCGCTTCTGGCGAAACCAGAGCAGCGCACAGAAATGTCGTTTACCTTCCTGCCAAAGTAGCACCTATTTATCTACTTGCACTTTTTGGCGTGCTTTCGAACTGCTAGGTTGGCAGGAGCTGGGACCGAGCAACGGGAGCTCACGCCGTCGTGGGAATTTGAACCGCCAACCTTCTGATCGGCAAGCCCAAGAGGCTCAGTGGTTTAGACCACAGCGCCACCCGTGTCCCTTCCTTTTACTGTACTACAAATTCTGTTTAAAAAATTATGTGGTCCTACAACAAAAAATGCTTCTGAATGCAGCAAACAGCAGCAACAAGCATTTTTAAAGCAACAATAAAAACAAGGTGGTGGAAATATTAGCTCACAGTATTTATTTGTAAGAAGTTTTGGGGACCCTGCAAAATTTGTGTGGCGGCAGGGAGCAATTTCTCCCTGTGTTCCTTGGGGAAAGGATTTGGGCTCTAAGATAGCTTGCCAATGTTGCTACCCCCCACCCCCATCCAACCAAATCTGACCTTCACAACTATGCACTGGGACTGCACTAGAAGACAAGGGGGAACTTCCATGACTTCTTTCCCCCATGCTCCCCACTAAGGAAACCACTGGGGGACAGATTGGTGCCACCTTGTTGGTTCTGCTGACATACTGAAATGTTGTTCCTGATGGAAAACCACTGTCATGCGCTGCCCATGGTCAATACCTGTTTTGGGAGGGTAGCACTTTGACTCCGCCCACCCAATATTTTCCTGCAAAAGTCAGCTACTCTTTACTAGCAGTAAAGGTCAACGCCTAAACTTTGGACCACTGGCCCTCTGGACACCCAGTGCAGAATCATGAGCAGGATCTAATTATACTAGAGCCTTACTTGTAGGTTCCATATTTATTAGTGAAAACGAAAGTGAGCCCTTGACTTAAGCCTCCTGATGCTCTGCTCATTTGGGCACACAGAAACAGCAGGGCACATTTTTTGGCTAGGTTAAAGGAGCAACCTACCTTATACAGAACCAGCTGGTCCTCCTTTTACTTTTCTAACCGAAGTGTGTGATTTTTTAAATGCTTCCCTCACCACCATCCATATAGAAACGTCCAGCTGCTTTGGGAAAGGGGAAATATTTTTTTTTTAACTCCATGCACCCCTCGCCCCCCAAGCTGAAAAAGTTCGACGCTTCCCCGCCTTGCCAAGCCCGGTCACTTTGTTCCCCGCTGCCCACCATGTGGATGGAAGAAGATGCCCGTCGGAAAAACAAAAGGAGGGAAGCCGGGACTCAGACGAGACGTGCGCCGGCCGCTGAGGGGAGAATGTGGGATGTAAAAGGACAGGGGCAGTCAAACCCAACTTCCTTATATGGAACTCTACAGTTGGGGGTGAACTCTACAGTTGGGAGCTTCCAACTGTAGTGTGTATGCCGAGTCTCCATGTCGCTGGTCAGTTGTGTTAATCTCTAAGACAGTTTAAAAGCAGCATTATTAAAATGCACCGTTGGCACTAGGCCAAAAGTAAAAAGAGGGACTTTCTCTCAAAAGGAGAAAGTCACCATATGTATGTTATTTAGTAACTTTTAAGCCTGCCTCTAGGATCCTTGTGTGACTAGATGATTACTTGTAAGTAAACGTTTTACACTTTACCAAAGACTGTGAAGTGTCTTATTGAAAGAGGGATAAAAAGGGGAAGACACCAGGACAATATTTTTAAGACTCTAGCGAGTCTATGCAAACTTTCTGCTGCGCATATGAAGTAAAAAGGGAATGTTAGCTCTGCTGATATTATCGAGCTTGTAAACGCAAGTTGGGATAGGATATCTAAAATAATATATCCTCTCCCACATCCCTCAACATTCCCACAAAGGGTTAGCGGGCCCAGAATTGCATATTTTTGTGTATTTTTAAAGGATTGCATCGGATTGCAATTTTGAGTTGAGTGGATTTTCCTGGTGAGCACAAGGCCTAAAGCATCCATTGTGCTGAAAAAGGGAATTAACTACCCCTCCCCTCCCTCAGTGTTCACAGTAATCCAAGGCAGTGAAGATTTGTTTAGAGATTTTTGCATTTTGAGATTTTTGAACATTTTTCAAAAATTTTGGATTTTAAGATGGCTAGTGCAAATTTTGATAGTGATACAAAACTAGGGATGATTGTGCTGAGTGAGAATAATTTTATGCACTGGAAGCAGCGCTTAATAGCATATCTAGATGCAAAGCATGTTTTGGAGGCTGTTGAAGATCCCATGCCTACTGGCACAAGTAGAGAGGATTTAGCCAAGATAGCAGCTTGGAAGCGCAAGAACAGTGAAGCTAGGCATATAATTCTATGTGCACTTCGCAATGAGCATCTATCATTAATAAATAGTAAAGATGATGCATCTCAGATCCTAAAAGACATTGAACGCATGTATGGAGAATCTTCCAGGAACTCCTACAGAAGCTTGATGTATAAATTAACCAGATTGAGAATGAATTATAAAGGAGAATTCACAGCGCACATCAGCAAATTTACTGAGATTATTCAAAAGATTGACCTCACTCCTAAGCCTTTTGATGAAGAAACAAAGGTATCATTTTTGCTAGCATCCCTAGGACCGTGTTTTGATCCATTTGTCAGTCTAATGGACCATAGAGAAGGTCTAACTTTCAAAGACCTGACCAGTCATTTAAGAGAAGAGTGTAGAGAGAGAACAGAGTCTCCAGTAAGAAATGCCACAAGCAAGGACAGTAATTATGCGTCCAGGCAATTTACAAAGTCCAGAGAAATGCCCAAGAAAATAATTTGCTACAATTGCAACAAGGAAGGCCATATTTCTATGAACTGTAAAGCTCCTCCTAAAGCAAAGAATTCCCAAACCTCTCAGCCAAAATGGCAAAAGAAGGGGAAATTTGAACGTACCATGCTACTTCAAGAAAGGAATTTAGCTGTTCATAACCGTGAAAATAAACGTAATATGTGGATTTTAGATTCAGGAGCCAGTTCACATTATTCATTTAAAAGAGAAAATTTTAATGAGATAAATGAAGATGAAGAATCTGAAATAGAGATAGCAGATGGCAGAGTTATTAAAGCAAAAGGTGCAGGTTCCATGGACTTGAAATTCAATATAAACAATGAACCTGTTAAGACCAAAGTGCTTAAAGTTTTGTACGTTCCAGAACTAAGTTGCAATTTACTCAGTGTGTCCAGTTTGGACAAGAAAGGTTTCCAAATCACATTTGGAAATGGAGAGTGTAATGTGACTAAAGATGGTGAACTGTATATTCAAGCAAAATTAATTAATGGTGTTTATGAGATTGATATTTCAGAGACCCAGTCTGCAAACGTAGCGCATTCTAGCCAGAAAGATGAAGCTGATATGCAACTATGGCATAGGAGACTAGGACACAGAGACACCACCACCATTATGAACCTACAAAAAGGTGATCTTGTAAGAGGTTTACAGGTAAAAGAAAGCAAAGAGGCTCTGACAAAATGCATAAGCTGCATTACTGAGAAGGCTGTGAAACCTTCTTTTCCACGTTGTGCAGAACAAAGAAGCACTAAAGTGCTTGATATCATATATTCGGATCTATGTGGTCCAATTAATGTTCCATCACTTGGCAACAACAAGTATATTCTAATTTTTATTGATGATTTTTCAAGATATTGTGTTGCATATTTCATCAGAGAGAAAAGTGAAACAGTGGAAATGTTCAAAGAATACATTGCCATGGTCAGAAACAAGTTCCAACGTGCTCCAGCTGTGTTGATGACTGACAATGGAGGTGAGTACTGCTCACGTGAAATGCAGACTCTCATGGCCAAGGAAGGAATTGTACACGTAACTACAATCGCTTTCACGCCACAGCAGAACTCCATTGCAGAGAGAAAATTTAGATCCATTATGGAAATGACAAGGTGCATGCTAAAGGAAGCATCCTTGCCACAGAAGCTGTGGGGAAATGCAGCTGACACAGCAGTTTATTTGCAGAATAGATTGCCAACAAAAGGAGCAGAGCGCACACCATTTGAACTTTGGCATGGCAAAGTGCCTAATTTGTCACACATTCGTGTGTTTGGAAGTCTGTGCTACTATCACGTGCCCAAAGAACACAGACAGAAGCTAGACTCCAGAGCACAAGCAGGTGTCTTTGTTGGATATGCATCTGGAGGGAAAGGCTACAGAGTATTGGACTTAAAAAGTGGCAAAACCAGTGCGCACCATGCAATTTATTTTGATGAGCATGCGATGGTTAACACAAAGAATACAGTTATTGACTGTTCCAAGGAGTCAGAATGGACTCAAGAACTTATTGACTTTCCTTCTGAAACCCCAAGAAGTGCTAATCTGCGTTCTAATGTCATAGCACCTCCTACAGGGAATGCACCAGAACACGCAGAGGATCAAATTCCTACTGGCTTCAGAGATGAAGAGGACGACTTAGACATGCCACCATTGGAGGAGGATGAGGATGTTGATGCGGTTCCAGAACCAGAGATCAGACGCTCATCCAGAACCAACAGGGGTGTTCCAGCACCACGGCTGTCCTATTTTGCAGGGTCGGCATCTCCACAGGAACCTTCCACATGGGAAGAGATACAGAAAATGCCACCTAAGGAAGCTAATCTCTGGAGGAAAGCCACGCAGGACGAAATGGATGCATTGCATCAAAACAAGACTTGGACCCTCACGGAACTACCTCCGGGTAAGAAAGCCATTGGCTGTAAATGGGTTTTCAAGATTAAGAAGGGGTCAGAAGGGGAAGTTCAACGCTACAAAGCTAGACTTGTGGCACAAGGATTTTCACAGAAATATGGTGAAGATTATGATGAAACGTTTGCACCAACTGTAAGATACAGTAGCGTGAGAATGCTTTTAAGCATTGCAGCATCCAAGCAGCTGAATGTAAAGCACATTGATATTGCCACTGCGTTTTTGCATGGACAGATTTCCGAGGAAATTTATATGAGACAACCCAAAGGTTTTGTGAAACCACATGAAGAACATTTAGTGTGCAAGTTGCAGAAGGGACTGTATGGTTTGAGACAGGCTGCTAGAGCCTGGAACCAGAAATTGCACAAAATGTTAACGCAACTTGGCTACAAGCAAGGAAACGCTGACAAATGCTTGTACAGTAAGTCAGGTAATGGACAATTCTCATATATTTTGGCTTTTGTTGATGACTTGATTATCGCGACATCAAATAACAGAGAATATGTGCAGATTGTGAAACACCTCAGCAAAGAGGTGGGAGTCAAAGAACTAGGAGATGTCAAGTACTACCTAGGAATCCAGGTGGAAAGAGAGGAAGACGGATCGTTCCTTCTCAGCCAGCGACAGAAAATAAATGAACTGATTGAATGCATGCAGATGCAAGACGCAAACCCAGTTGCAACACCCATGGCCACCGACTTTCTAAAGAATCAGCAAGATTCGAAGCCATTGCCAGACAACAGTGAATACAGGTCAGCGATTGGTAAACTTTTGTATTTGGTTACCACATGCAGACCTGACTTAGCAAGTGCTGTGGGGATTCTTAGCAGGAAAGTGAGTTCTCCCACTGAGCATGATTGGGCTGGTGTTAAGAGGGTGGTCAGATATTTGAAGGGTACATTGAATTGTAAATTAAGGCTACCAGCTGTCAGAAATCCTAAGTTAATTGGGTACACTGATGCTGATTGGGCTGGGGATAATGCTGACTATAAATCAACAAGTGGTTATGTTTTTATGTTTGGGGATGGACCTGTTGTATGGGGCAGTTATAAACAGAACTGTGTAGCATTATCTTCCACAGAAGCTGAATATATTTCTGCATCGGAAGCGTGCCGAGAGATTGCCTGGCTCGATGAACTCATCAAGGACTTTGGTTTGGTGAGAAAGCAAGCTGTCAGTTTGCTGGAGGACAATCAGAGTTGCATAAAACTGACACAGAGTGAAAAGTTTCTTGCCAGGACAAAACATATAGGTGTGAGATACCATTTTATACGTCAGGCAGTTCAGGATGGACTTGTGGAACTGTCGTACTGCTGCACCAATGAGATGGCTGCGGACATCCTGACAAAACCCTTGCCTAGAGAGAGTTTCCAGAATCTACGAGTCAAGCTGGGACTCTGGGTGGTTGAATAAAGTTGAATTTGCCTGAGAAGGGGTATGTGGGATGTAAAAGGACAGGGGCAGTCAAACCCAACTTCCTTATATGGAACTCTACAGTTGGGGGTGAACTCTACAGTTGGGAGCTTCCAACTGTAGTGTGTATGCCGAGTCTCCATGTCGCTGGTCAGTTGTGTTAATCTCTAAGACAGTTTAAAAGCAGCATTATTAAAATGCACCGTTGGCACTAGGCCAAAAGTAAAAAGAGGGACTTTCTCTCAAAAGGAGAAAGTCACCATATGTATGTTATTTAGTAACTTTTAAGCCTGCCTCTAGGATCCTTGTGTGACTAGATGATTACTTGTAAGTAAACGTTTTACACTTTACCAAAGACTGTGAAGTGTCTTATTGAAAGAGGGATAAAAAGGGGAAGACACCAGGACAATATTTTTAAGACTCTAGCGAGTCTATGCAAACTTTCTGCTGCGCATATGAAGTAAAAAGGGAATGTTAGCTCTGCTGATATTATCGAGCTTGTAAACGCAAGTTGGGATAGGATATCTAAAATAATATATCCTCTCCCACATCCCTCAACATTCCCACAGAGAAAGGAGGGAAGCAGCTCAGGGTATCTCTACGGACACTTACAGGGTCGGGCTCCTCCTGCTCTTGGCGGTCTCCATGTCTGCGCCGACCTCAGCCCTCCCGCCGGGTCGACTCGAGGCTCCCTCGGAGCGCCGCGCGCGCAGAGCTCAGCGCCGACTGGCCGCGCGCACATTGCTGCCCGTCTCCGCCGGCGCCCTCGTGTCGCCTAGGCTGGCGGGGAAGGTCGAACTTTTGCGCTCGCCCAGAAGCGGAGCCGAAGGGAGCCTGGAGCCCAGAGCTGGAGGGGAAGGGAGGGGCGGGGCCGGGGCTAAGCAGAACTTCTCTCCCCCCCTCCCTTCCTCCCTCCGGCTCGAGGAAGTGGCGCTCCGAGGCCGTGGCGAGTCTTTGGAGGTGGTTATGCGCGCGCGAGGGTTGGCTAGATCAGGGCTGCTCAAAGCACGTTCTCTCCTCTCCCGCGAGGGACCAACTTTCTGGGGCAGTCGACTTTTATTTTTTATATATTTTTTGTTCATAATATGGGGAGACCGTCAGCCTTTCGAAAGCGGCGTCGCCGGGGGAGTGCGAGGGAGGGGAGGGGAGGGGAAGTTACGCCGTTTGAATTTCTGCCTGTCGTGTAGCGCTTACCCGAACCGTTTTGCTGGGAAGGAAAGGCGCTTCGCGGAGCGGTCCTGTCCCACGTTTGCACTGGCTTCAATGGGTTTTAATAGGTCTGCTGTCTCAGCCCGCCGGGCCGTGCTCTTTGCTTAAGAGTAGCCTCACTGACAGGCTCATACGTGAGATTTCCCCCAGGTAAAGGGTTTGGAAGATTGAAATCGGACTTTCACATTTCTTTGCCGAAAGCGAGAGTCGCATCTTAGTTCTTTCTGTCTATATACTTGATTATCAATAATAGTGTCATTGGCGGGGGCGGGGAGATTGTCTGCATCCTTATAGGCATCGCTAGTGCCTTAAAAATCAATACAAAATGAGAGCTTTGTGGCTCCTTAAAGGCTAGCCGATTTATTGCACATTTTGGGGATTATAGTTTATTTCATCAGATGCATGAAGTGTTACCCGTAGTTGGAAATAAGAAAAAATCACAACAATGATGATTGGTGATAACAGAATCATCCCAGTTTTGTCTTGTTAATTTAACTCAGTGGCTCCCAAACTTTTTTAGGCTGCTACCCCTTTGGTTCCATAAACTCATCCCAGGGCATCATACCCTATAAAAAGCAATATTCAGAGTAGTGGTTTGCACAACCCACTTAAGAAGGTAATAACGTAATAAAATTCAGAACAGTAACAATTAATTGCACATTGATTCAAAATCCGATTTAAACTATTTAGTTTAATTAACTCAAGAAAACTGATTAACTTGGTCCAGTGATAAAAGCTTTTAAAAGTCTGACAGACATTTACACTTCCAGTGCCCCCCAGCCACCCCTTTGCCTCTTAGCACCCACCCAGGTAATCCCACTGTCCCCCCAGGGGGCAGTACCATCCACTTTGGGAACCACTGATTTAACTGAATCAGTTGGTTAACACAGCTAGTTCTGCCATCAAAGCTGTTATGAATAGTTAAGCACAGGCTAAACTTTTTGCTTTTCATTGCCATTTGACCCTCCTTTATATCCCTGTATGTTTGTGTTGTGTAGCTATCAACTGAGGGTAAATACACCTGATCACAGAATCATATAGTCTGCAATGCAGGAATATGCAGCAGTCCCACACAGGGATCGAACCAGCAACCTTGGCATTATGAGCACCACACTCTAACCAACAGAGCTATCCAGCTTCTGCTCCTGGTTTATTCTATTCTTCCATGAAACCTTGTGTTGCAATAAATCTTCATGGTTCTAAGAGACTCACTTGTGCTTGTGGCTTTGCACTGACCCTGTGCTCATGCCAGGAAGAGTGAGGCCGAGAGGAAAAGCTGTAGTTCAATGGCAAAGCATATGTTTGCATTCAGGAGATCCCAGGCTCAGTCCCTGACATCTCCAGGTATAACAGGGAAGGCCAGTATGTAAAACTCAGTCAGACAACCTGTTTATCATTTTGTTCGCAGAGAAATAGACAGCATTGGCTTTTTAAATGAGCTTTCATTATGATTTGGTTTGTGAAGCATGGACCACTTATAAACGCCATCTCCAACCCTTGAAAGATTCCATCAACGGTGTCTCCCAAAAATTTGACACATCATTTGGGAAGTTAGGCAAACTAATGCCAGTGTACTGGAAGAAACAAAGACCACCAGCATTGAAGCATTGATTCTTCAACATCAATTTTGTTGGACTGGTCATGTTGTTCGGATGCCTGATTATCGTCTTTCAAAGCAACTACTCTATTCTGAACTGTAAAGTGGAAAGCATAATGCTGGTGGTCAATAAAAGAGGTTTAAAGACTCTCTAAAGGCAAATCTTTAAAAATGTAGTATAAACACCAACAATTGGGAAACGCTGGCCTGCGAGTGTTTCAGTTGGTAAAGGTAAAGGGACCCCTGACCATTAGGTCCAGTCACAGATGACTCTGGGGTTGTGGCGCTCATCTTGCTTTATTGGCCGAGGGAGCCGGCGTACAGCTTCTGGGTCATGTGGCCAGCATGACTAAGCCACTTCTAGCGAACCAGAGCAGCACATGGAAATGCCGTTTACTTTCCCGCTGGAGTGGTACTTATTTATCTACTTGCACTTTGACGTGCTTTTGAACTGCTAGGTTGGCAGGAGCAGGGACCGAACAATGGGTTGGCAGGAGCAGGGATGCAGGTGGCACTGTGGGTTAAACCACAGAGCCTAGGGCTTGCCGATCAGAAGGTCGGCGGTTTGAATCCCAGTGATGGGGTGAGCTTCAATTGGAGAACAGCCTTTACCAAAGGTGTCATGAAACTGAAGATGCTTGAACTCAGGATGAAAGGGAGAAATGAGCTAAGAGGAAGGAACCTTTGGCAAATCCACACCATGATCAACTCCTTCCCAGAAACCCATGTTCCCACTGTGAAAGGACGTGTGGATCCAGAATTGGCCTCTACAGTCACTTATGGACTCACTGTTAAGACCAGGTTCATGGATGACAATCTTACTCAGCTACAAGTGATCGCCAAAGAAGAAGATGAAGAAGACGTCCTGATTAGTTTGCAGAGGGATTAGAAGATGTTGGCTATTTAGTGATTTTGTAAGGTGGTTAGATGACATTGGATCAAAGCAAGTATTGCCGCACGTTTTCTCCTGTTATCATCGTTGCATAAAGTCCTATCTTTGGGGGAAGAGGGTTTGTTGTGATTGCCCCCCCCATCAACTATAACTCTGCAACCTAAATTCCAATCCATGCTTCAGAGAAAGAGAGCAGGTAAAATCTGTGCTTTGTAATAATGCAACAATGCAGTCCCTTAGCTTTATCTTACAATGTAAGTACTACTACTTCTAATAATAATGATAATGATAATAATTTATTTATACCCTGTCCATCTGGCTGGGTTTCCCCAGACACTGTGGGCGGCTTCCAACAAAATATTAAAATACAGTAGCCATTAAAGGACCAATACAATCACTTTTACAAACACAGTAAGTAAACTAATGCCCTACAATGCAAGATTAACTACACACAAAGAAAACCCACAACAACCCATATTATGTCTCTGGGAAAGGGAAGAGAAGAAAAAAAGATTGACACTGTGGACTTTTCATTAATAACTCATAACTCAGACATGGAGCTGAGCACATAGTGGTATTTATTTATCTGTAAGGTTTTTATCTACCACTTTTCAGGGGAGATTACAAAGCGGTTTACATAATAAGATTAAAATAATGAGTATTCCTAAAAATTATGCAATAAAACAAACAAAATCAGAAAAGCAAAGGGGGGGGACCCCTTACTGAAATGCTGGGTTTTTGGTTCTCAAACTAGGTTCCCTCTTTTCCCTGTAGAGACAGATGGAGGAGACAAGGGCCACCGCGGCTAGAACACTGTGGTGTTTCTGCTGCTGCTTCCTTCTTCTCAGACTGGAGCAATGTGGGACTTCAGAAGCCTCCTGCGGTGGCAGTTGCAGGAGGAAAGGAACATCCAGGCTGGAGCACTGGGAGCTAAATGGTAGAAGCTCAACAAGCTGTTATAGTATATATTTAACTGATTCATGCCCCTGGGGTGAACAGTAAATGTGAATGGCTGTTTGTAGTCCATTCAGCCCAGACATTCCCATGGGAGGGCACAGAACTCATCATGCCATGTGAAGTCACATTCTGTTAATTATTGAGATCTGTTTCACCACCAGCTTTTTAAATCACTGAAGTGCAAAACATGGAAGTGAAATTCCAGAGCTGTTTACCTACAGCACCAACATTTTAAAACTGCAGGGGCATATTAGTCCCAACAAACTAAAAATTCCCCACTTCCTGTCTTACTCAGCATGCCTTTTGTGACCATCATGTTGAAATTCCCCTTATTGACTCATGCTGAACAATCAGGTGTTTTAACTTGGATTACAGTGTCCATTAAACATAAAAATATCAAGATGCTTCCTACTGTCACAGTGCTGAACTATAGATTTGGCTTATTTTCTGCTCTATGTTTTGTCTTCCTCTGGTTGCCAGGCATTTGTTTGTGGGGTGTAAAGCGGTTCATCCTGTTTCCCTCTCTGCACCACTTCGTTAGTATTATTTTTGGCAGCTTCCTCTGCTAAGTAGTTTTAACTTTGGAGCCAGAAATATAGAATAAAATAAAAGCAAGAGAGAGCCCATGTGACTAATTTTCAAGGACTATGCTTTGATGGTTTATGGCATTGCGGTTAATATGTTGTGAGTTGCATTGTTGCAACTGTGATATAAAACAGAAAATTAATAAAAACATTTTCAAAGAGACAGAGAGAGAGAGAGAGAGCGCGCACCAATGTGGTGTGGAGTGTCAGATTAGGAGACCAGAGTTCAAATCCCCACTCGGGCACAATCTCACAGCCTAATTTACCTCACAGGCTTGTGGGGTTTAAATGAGGAGGGGCAGGACCATGTATGCCCATCTGAGCTCCTTAGAAGAAGGTACCGGTAAATGTAATACTAGTAACTAAAAATAATTATTATAATGTCGAGGGGAATAATTGCAAGTTATTTGGTCCAACTTCCCGCTCACTGCACAATATGCTGGATGTTCTACAGAACCCCTGACAGATGGTCAACCAGACTCTGCTTAAATGCCATCAGCAAAGATAGACATCTTTATGCCTTCAGTATGCCAGTATAAAATAATTTACAATAGTACTTGAGGTCTCATCACTGAACAAAATGTGCAGAACCAAGTTGCAGAAGTGTTGAAAGCATAATTCAAAAAATGGCTCAAAATCGCTTTAAGGCTCAGTCCTGTGTTCCTTGCGAGGTGTCCTGGGGGCCATAGGAGTTTGTGGCCTCCCTCTCTTTGAGTGGAGGGGAAGATCCGTATGTGGAGGAGAAGTTGCACCTGTTGAGGTCTCCTTTTTGCAGATGCTGAAATAATACCCTCTGCCATCTAAGCTTTGGTGTTGAGAACCAAAAGAAAGGGCCTTGGGGGCTGATTCCCTCAACACACACACGAACCGGAGCGTGGAGGGGGAAGGCGGGATTACAGTAATAAATAAATAAGCAAGCCAAAGGAGGAGAGGGGAAACACACAGCTTCCAATGAGATTTTGGGGTTTGGTGGCTCCTCCACCACAACCACCCCTTTTGGTGCCCTGACCCTGTGAGGTTGCTTTTTTTACTAAATGCGATCTTGACCCAAGACCAGCCCGAGACCTTTTGGTTCCTGAAGCAGGTTTGCCACCGATGCTCCCGCCCCGATTTGGGCTCATGCCCCGGTGGGGTGGGATGAGGATGCTGCCAGAGGCAGGTCACTTCAGGTTGCCTCTCCAGTGTGCCTGCTATGTTAGAGAGAGCCAGTTTGGTGTAGTGGTTAGGAGCGGCAGACTCGTAATCTGGGGAACCGGGTTCGTGTCTGCACTCCTCCACATGCAGCTGCTGGGTGACCTTGGGCTAGTCACACTTCTCTGAAGTCTCTCAGCCCCACTCACCTCACAGAGTGTTTGTTGTGGGGGAGGAAGGGAAAGGAGAATGTTAGCCGCTTTGAGACTCCTTCGGGTAGTGAAAAGCGGGATATCAAATCCAAACTCTTCTTCTTCTTCTTCTTCTTAAGGGCTATAGGGACATTCCACCCCTCAGAATTTGCTGTCTGAGGCACCTGTCTCACTCTGCCTCTTGGTAGGGCAGGCCCTGTCTTGACCTAAAATGATGGTGATGGTGATAATTCAGATTATTATTGACTACAGCAGCTCTGAAGGATTAAGTAAAAATCACTTTCCTTTTATTGTTAAAATGCTTATTGCCTATATTAATAGGTAGTTTGTTCCAATAAAAAAAAACTCTTGACAATGGAAGGAGATCTCGCCATCTCAGTCGCTTTATTTACATTTAAAATTTCTAAATTCAGGAAACCGAAATTAGTTACCCATAGGGATATCTTTTGGCACAGCAAACAAGGATGATAAACAGAGTGTTGTTTTAACCTTTTCAAAATGCTTTCAAAGCTTGCTGTTGTGCGATGCTGATGAGGAAGTCTTTGAAGATAAAAATAGGCTGAATGAAAGACAAGCCTTTAACAGCTTCTCCTCTTCCCCTCCCCCAAGCTAAATTTAGTTTTATTCAGTCTTTACAAGGCAACTCGTTTCTTGTGGGCACATAGCAACATCAGTAACACCATGGCACAGTAAACGTCGTAAGAGTGCTTCATTTTTAATGTAGTGTTCAAAAATCTGTCTGGGATTCAGTAGTGTCAACATAACACATTAAATACTATGCAATACTATGGAAATACACAATTTTCTTCTGAGAAAGATAAGAAACTGTTTTCCTTTTTCGCCATAATTGAAATACAACCGACTTTTTTTCCTTAATATTCCAACAGAATTTCTTTATCGCAAAAAGTCCTATCTTCTGGGGCAGCGGGTTTGTTGCATATGGCATCCCAATCAACTACAATTGTACACCCTGAATTTGCTGGAATGCAACTGAATCCCATGCAAAGAGAGTGACAGTCTAGACTCTAGATGCACCCAACTGATTATTTATTTATTTATTCATTTATTTATTCATAATTTTGTGTACCGCCCTATTCCCACAGATCTCAGGGAGGTTCACAACAAAATTGCACGCAAGCACATTTAATGCAGCTGACAGCAGTCAGGATCGCAATGGCTGCACCATCTTAGAGAAGAACTGTACTCTTCGAGGTTCATGCACAGAAATATGAGATATCCTTGCCAAAGAGGAAAACATCTGGATTTCTGCAACAAATAAGGGGAGGGCAAGAGAGAAATTGTGTTTAGATGTCTTAATTTTCTTGGGCTGTTTGATTTCCTCTCCCCATTAAAAATTAAGAAAGATGGAGAGCAAATGCAGCAGCAAGTAAAGGAGCTCACATTTAACAGCTGCTGTTGCCCCAGGTGATCTAAGGTATCCTGCCAGCTGGTGAGAAAACGAGAAAATAGGCATGCTGGGACCAAGCCCATAGGTAGGAAACCAGCAGGCAGGAAGTAGGAATGCTGGACCTCAAAAATATATATATACATTATTTTAAATGGTAAGATCTTCCGAGTATGTTTTTTATCTAAGAAGAGGAATTCATGCAATTTTTTCCCCATGAAGTAACTATAATAGTTTACTGCATTCCCCTTGGACCAGAAAACTCAGAAGAGGGTGGATTAGAACCCTGGTGTTTCCAGTACAATTCCAGCCATATATCTACTAGATCACACATTCAAAAACACAATTTTGCATTCATCTAAGACGAATGTAGCTGGGGGGGGGGGCGCTAGCCAGTTTTTTGTTTTTTGTTTGCCCCGGGTGAAACTTCCAGAGGGATGCCATTGAGGATCCCAGCCTGTGTATGAATAAATGTTCATGGGGTGGGGGGGGGGGTGCCAAACTGGGTATTTGACCTGGGTGAAATAAAGCCAAGTTTTGCCCCTGTATAAAAAACAGAGGAGCGTGATTTTATGTCCATATCCTGGCTGCCCCCCTTCTGAGTTACAAGTTTGTGGAGGACAAAGGAAACACTTGCTTTCTATTACCGCAAATGTGGTGTTTGCTCCCAGTTGTCAGGACTCATTCCTTAAATAAACCTTGCCTTGCTGATCTGAACTGATTTCCTGCATCCACCTTAGTTCCAAGCTGCTTCCTAGCCTGCTTGGCCCAGCAAAAGAAAGCAGCCCCTGAAAAAACAGAAGAAAAAATGATTCTGTCATGACGATCTGTAATTGTTTTGAGACTTTTGTATTAAAATTGTTTCCCCCCCCCCTATACTCCAGTTATGCTCTCTTGGGGTCCATAGAATTTGGCACAAACCCCACTATCTTGGCAGAACATAGGGGAAAACTGACGTTGGAACACCTCAGGTGCGTCAGGAGAACATCCAAAAAGGTTTAGGATTGTGAGCAGCCCAGGGGAGCAGCAGACTCAGGACATATCCTATACTCCAAACCATGGCCTAAGCAATGACACAACTTTGCACCAGCCCCAGACCTAGTGCAATAATGTTCCCGTGCATTGACATAAATGAAAAGGGGGGGGTAGACAGTGCTGCCACTGACAGCCAGCCAGGGTGGTCCAGTGGTTAGAATGTTGGAACAGAACCTGGGAGACCAGGGGTCTAGTGGGTGACATTGTGCAGTCACAACTGCAGCCTAAGCTAGCTCATGGGCTGTGAAATTCATGCACTCTCCAACTTGAGCATTTTGGAGGAAAGGTGGGATATAAATGCAATAACAAATAGAATGAAAGAAAACAGCATAGGAAATGCTCAGCACACAATCACACCCTACCACCTAGGATATTAAACCAGGGAGACCACAACTTGGATGGAAGGATGTGGTGCATGAGGTTATATCTCTTGGGCCTCAGGTTGCATCTTAGAGCATACAAGGGGGCACTCTGGTGAAGGGAAAGGGGCAAGGACCATACCACTGAATAACATAAAAACAAACCTGGACCTGCAGGATGGTTGAATTTTTAAAAGAGATTCATATAAAAGCTCCAGTGTGGTGTAGTGGTTAAGAGCAGTAGACTCGTAATCTGGTGAACCGGGTTCGCGTCTCCGCTCCTCCACATGCAGCTGCTGGGTGACCTTGGGCTAGGCACATTTCTCTGAAGTCTCAGCCCCACTCACCTCACAGAGTGTTTGTTGTGGGGGAGGAAGGGAAAGGAGAATGTTAGCCGCTTTGAGACTCCTTAGGGTAGTGAAAAGCGGGATATCAAATCCAAACTCTTCTTCTTAAGTTCTTCTCCCTTTGAAATTTTTGCGTCGAGATGTTAAGAACCCAGAAGTGTCACTGGAAAAAAATAGCCTGGTGCTCTGTTAGGTGTTCATTTGCACACGTGGTTTTCCTTTCCCTCAAACTTTCCCTATTTCTCCAGTCTCTTGAAAAACTTCTAAGTGAGTGGGTGTCTGCCTACTCCTGTGGAGTGACTAATAGGTTAAAAAGTCCTCTTTTGTTTCCTTGATGAAGAATAAACAAATTGAAGCTAATGGAATCAAGAAACAAGGTATGTGGTTGGAGAGTCAGATGGGAAGCAGTTTGACTATTGTTTTAGAAGGTTGTAGTGGTAGCAGAAGACTACCAATAAACAAGCCAACATTAGTCATTTTACCTGAGTGGAAGAAATTTAAATTGCTTCTGTCAGGTTGTCTGTATTTGCAGCTGTCCCTATATAGAAGGGGTCTGTTCCTAGGTGTTTAAAGATCCGACTGGAGTAGTGAATGCACTCAGGCTCAGGTTGTACATATGTGTAAGTAAACCATATATCAATAATTTCTCCATGGTCCCTCATTCCCAAAAGGAAGCACAAACCCTGGATCTGCACCTAAAAACCCTGGAATATCTCACTGCTGAAAGATTAGGATGGCATGCAAAAATACTTTCTGAAACCACAGAACTACATTAGGGGTGTGCAACAAGAGGATCATTTAATTTTACTTAAACTTTTGCCTAAACTTTTTAACTCAATAATTTCCTACGAAGGATTGCATTAAAATTCACAACGTCCCACTGTATTATTTTTTTTTAAATTTTACCATGACTCATACACTTAACGTTTCAACAACACTCTGGTTGCTAGGGTACGTGTAATCAGTGTGACATCTAAAGTTCCTGTTAAAAAGAGTTTTAGGTTTTGGAATATAAGGAACAAAGCTTCACATTTATTACCTTCATAAATACCCCCTCTTAGTATTTAATTATGTAAATCAGCTTGACATTTTAAAAGTCTTCAAGGAAAATTGATCTTTAGAGTTCACAGTCTCCATCTGATAACTATATGATGTACTCTTTCCATTTTTGTGAATGATCTCCTGCCATCTTTCACTTGCAATATGGAAGTTCCCTTGCTGATTTCTTGGGACTTTCTCTCTCTTCTTCTGTTAACTTCACCGCAGGGCAAAAAAAAACAACAGACAATAATCCTGTTTCTTGCCTGCAAAAAAAGACACTTCAAGGAGTACAGGTGGCTGGGGCAAAACGCAGCCCAGGTTAAACACTCCTCAGTTCCAGTGATTTCAAAAGGAGGGTGCTAAACTCCACTATTAAATTAATAGGACTGAAATAGTTAACATTGGCTGGATTGTACCTTTGACATTCTGAGTAGTGTTTCATAGTCCAATGGAAAGTGCAGATTATTACTTTTTAAGCCCTAAATCAATGGTCCTCGACATTTTTAAGCCTGGGGGCATGTACACCCCCTCCCCACTCAGAAACATAAAATAAAACACAGACCAAAAGAGTAGGCAACACTTCCCAAATAAATAAAAGAAAAAGTGGTGGAAACACACCCTAAACCAACAGAAACCCCCCCCCCAAGCCTGCAGAGCACCCCCACTTGGAACCCAGAGGCATTCTAAAAGAAAGCCATGTTCAAATATATAAAAGGATGTCATATAGAGGAGGGAGAAAGGTTGATTTCTGCTGCTCCAGAGAAGCGGACACGTGGCAATGGATTGAAACTACAAGAAAGAAGATTCCAACTAAACATTAGGAAGAACTTCCTGACAGTAAGAGCTGTTCGACAGTGGAATTTGCTGTCATTGAGTGTGGTTGGAGGTCTTTAAGCGGAGGCTTGACAGCCATCTGTCAGGAATGCTTTGATGGTGTTTCCTGCTTGGCAGGGGGTGGACTGGATGGCCCTTGTGGTCTCTTCCAACTCTATGATTCTATGATTCTACGAGGGTGGGGTGTTTGCATACCTGCATTTTGTTTCCAGCTAGTCCAGCTCCAATTATGGTAACAAAACAAAAAAATAAAAATACTAGGGGCAGCAGGGGATCTTGGTGGTCACAAAGCAGGGAGGTGTCTCCATGCCACACAGTGCCCCCGGTGTCACAATGGGGACCCCAATCCCTAAAACCTTAAGACCAGAATGCTTGCCTTCCACTTGAGCCTTTCTGCTGTAACATGTCATTGTTGGAGGGTCTTATCATCATTTCGCCACCATCAGACAGAAGAGACGGCTTTCTCCAAGGTTCATTCAGTACTTTATCCCTTGCTGGGCACCACATTCTCTGGAATGTGTCTGCAGTATGGCGACAGCCCTGGAGACCAAGTTCTGCGAGGAAAGATCAGAGGAATGAAGTATATTTTAGTCAGGAGAAGAGGTTATTAAGAGGGAATATGATGTTGTCATTTTCAAAGGGATGCCACATAGAGGTGATGGAGCACATTTGTTTTCAATGATTCCAGAGAGTAGAGCCCAAACCAATGGAGTCAAAATATAAGAAAGGGAGCTTCAGCTATACATTAGGAAGAACTCCTGATACTATGAACTGTCAATAAGGTAGTGGGCTCTTTTTCACCAGAGGTTTTTGAGTAGAGGCTGGATGGCCACAGATCAGCATCTGCACCAGATGGGTCTAGATGTCCTTTGAGGTCTCTCCCCAATTTTATGATCCTGGGAAATCTGCTTTGGCCACTTCCAGTGAGCTTTTCATTCCCATTAAAAAAACAAAACCCTCATGTTGTTTAAAAAAGCTTATGGACTTAGGGGATCTTAGCCAATACAAAACTCAGCCAACTTTGTGTTTGCTGCTGATACTATTTACTGCTTTTATACATTAATTAATGTTGTTGGTTGTAAGCCACTTTGGGCATTGCAATGCAACAGAAAGTGTCTCTATAACTGTTTTTAATAAATAACATAATTAATAAATGTTATTTTCTTGAGGAAATGCATGCAAAGTTGCACATTATTGAATGTACTTCGGGAAATTGCATCCCTTAGTTAAAATAATATGCGTTGCAAAGTCTGTCCTACCCAAGCATTTTAAAGTAGTTATTATTTAAAGTATTAGATTTTAATGGTCTGTCATTGATTGGTTGGCTTTGAGTTTTGACATATACATAGAAAAAATAGGCAGCTTCAGAGAGAATTTCAAAGAGAAATTACAGGGCATTTCTCAGGTCTCTAATGTAAGATCAGCAATAAAGTCAGAACTGATTTAATCAGTAGAAAGACAAAAGGCACTGGAACCACTTCAAAATTACTAAGACAAAAAACGCTAGGTCCCCAAGAGTGCTGTAGAGATCTGTGCTTTTAATAGACAAGTAAAATTGGGAGGTTATATGAGACAATCTAAGCATCACATCCAGAGCCACTCATGGCTTTTTCACTCATTCTTCATCCACATAAATATAGGAGTAACTTGAGATGTGTCCAGCAGAAGAAGAACTTGCATTTAGCTGAGCAAACACAACTGAACTGTCTAATTAGATTATACTGCTATTAAAGTAATATCTCTGAAGCAAGACATTACTCACTGCATAAAAATCATTCTTTGCAGGTGTACCCCATTTTAACTCCAGGCAAGTACGGTAGATGGGAGCATATTTTGGAATAATGGCAGCTGCATGCATATTCACAGGGAAACAGGCCGTGGAACGGGCTATTGTCCACAAATATGTTGGTAAGTTGTTTCAGGTTGCCTTGGGCAAGTTAAAGCAACTAACAATTTTAATTAATTAATTAATTAATAATACGTTTCAGAAGAATAGCTGTGTTTTTGTTTTGTTTTGTTTTGTTTTGTTTTGGGTGGTTCTTGCAAAAAATCTTATGGCATCTTTTAGAAGTTAACTAGTATAATTGCAGGATGACATTTCAAAGGCAAGCGCCCGCTTTGAGGCCCAAAATGCTGAAACATGAAGAATAACAGGGCTGTTCATTTAATAACTTGTCTCATAGTTCCTTCAGTGCCCTCAAAAGAGACACCCATGCTGATGTTTTCAGTATGCAGATTATTTACATTTAACTGATTAATTGACCAAATGGCACCAACTCCTACATGTCTCTTCATAAAATCAGTCCTGTTGCATTCAATAGCAGGCTTCCTCCCGGGTAAGTGTTTACAATATAGGAGTACAGCCTAAAAAATCTCATTATTTGATGGAGGAACATAGCTTTTGTACCATATCTTTGTACCACGGTTTTTGTTTCCTCCTCTCACATTGTAATAATGTGAGTTGTAATTAGTGTGTGAAAATTAATTTTTAAAAGATGCATATGAAAAAAGCATATTAATTATTCACACACAGAATACAGTAATCATGTCACATTGTCGTAGGCAGACAAAGAATGTATATCAGTTGTAAGCGCCTTTCAGGTCAATTAGCTTAACACAATTTGAACTGGAACACAGTAACCTCCTAGTGTGCTTTTAGAATAATTCTTTACCAGATATTGTTTTACCCAACAGCAAACAATGAACCCACTCTGGAAACAGAAGAGTGTTCAATCAGCATTAATGAGTCAAATCAGAATGTTTTTTCACTGGAAACTTAGGTCATTTTATATTGGAATCACATAGAATTACGTGCAATGTCTTTTCTTACCTTGCCTAGCTCAATAATAATAAAAAAGCTCAGAATGCACATCTAAGTTTGATTTAAATCTCTCTCTTTTTCCATACAGCTAAACCACAACGGCAGCAATTCTAAGCATACTTACTCGGGAGTAAGCCCCAGATAACTCAAGGGGACTGACTTCTGAATAAATAGGGTTGTGTTGCACAATACAATTATAGGTCCTGTACAAACTTCCCCACCCCAATGGCATGCCAAGTAGACAATATTCAGCTTTTTCTTGCAACACTCATCTTTATGTTACCCAGCACATCTAAGTCTGATAAGCATCTAAAAATGTTTTCATGTAAATGCAGCTCTGGATCTATGTGAAAGCATTAACTAAACCTTCCATCAATTTATCGGTGCCAGATTTTGCTCACAGCAGCTCTTTTGTTGTAAGAGCTGCTAAAATTAGAGCTAAGCAGTAGCCAGGACTGCAATTTTAGTTATTATAGCTACCTGGAACCTCCCGTATAGGTTTGATTGAGAGATGCTGAGGACAAAGGGTAGAGGTACTTGCATAGCCTGCTTTATAATTTTGCCAAGCTTCTGGGGAAAGCAGCATAAGGCTGCATCTGAATCATGTAGCTTTACTGACATTGGCCTATACAATTTTCAGTTGTCTTGACTCAGCTTGCCCTGTATTCAGCCTGAACCTCAATTTACCTTGCACCCTGCCTAGGCCTCGCCACATCACAGAGCAGAACAGGCAGAAACACACACATTTGAGTAGGATGGATCCCCCTCGAACTCTCTTCCTAACTTAGAAGTGCAGCAGGGAGAAAAGAATGATCCTACAGCTGCTATTTATGGGTTTTTGAAGATGTGTGTTAATTGCATTCATGCAATGAATGTGCCTCGTTTTGCCTCTGGGCTGCAATCCTGCGCACATTTCCCTGGAAATCCCACTGAACTCAGCAGCACTAATTTGCCAGTTGTGTAAAATAGTGCAACTAATGTGGGAGAGTTTTATGTCTCTACTCAAGAGATTCAGGTGTGCATGTCGCTCCCATATCCACCATCCAGCACTCCCTTGATTTCATTTATTATGACTTTAGACATAAAAAGTTGGAGCCAGACTTCCCGTAAACAGAATGCTATTCACAGGATGACGCTACTGTCAGAAGGAAGGAAAGTGATTTTACAACTAATCCAGAATGCGACAGCTAGACTGGTGACAGGGAGTGGCTGCTGAGACCACATACTGTAACACTGGTCCTGAAAGACCTACATTGGCTCTCAGTATGTTTCTGAGCACAATTCAAAGTGACCTTTAAAGCCCTAAACGGCTTCGGTCCCGAGTACCTGAAGGAGCATCTCCACCCCATTGTTCAGCCTGGACACTGAGGTCCAGCTCCGAGGGCCTTCTGGTGATTCCCTCACTGCGAGAAGTGAGGTTACAGGGAACCAGGCAGAGGGCCTTCTCGGTAGTGGTACCCGCCCTGTGGAACATCCTCCCATCAGATGTCAAGGAAATAAACAACTATCTGACTTTTAGAAGACATCTGAAGGTAGCCCTGTTTAGGGAAGTTTTTAATGTTTGACGTTTTATTGTATTTTTAATATTTTGTTGGAAGCCACCCAAAGTGGCTGGGGAAACCTAGCCAGATGGGCAGGATATAAATAATAAGTTGTTGTTGTTGTTGTTGTTTTGTTGTTGTCATCGTCATGGATTCCTCCTTCCTCCTGAAACAGCTCTGGAATGCTTGGGGACCATGCAACAATGTGGGAAGGTAGCATTGGGGGAGGCTGTAGAGAGAATCTGCAAAAACTGCCCCCTCCCCTTCTTTGCTGGTTCTCACTCGTTTTTGTAAATGAAAGGAGCTTTTCCATTTGCAGAAGGGATCAGCTCTGAATCCAGCTTCATATGGAATGCATTTTTTCCCCTAATAAAAGAGGGAATAACTAACACAAAGTCGTGTAGTGTAGCCCAATGGTAGAAACAACTTTCTGCTTCACGTGTGTTCTGACCTTGGGGCACTTTGCCACCAGACAACAAAGCAGAAAAGAGCAGGTGCATGAAGAAAAACCTTTGCTGAATGCTTGCCATTCAGAAATCAGCTGCCTGGATTGTGTGCTAACTTTGTAGATCCTTCAGACAAAGCACGATACCTTAATTGGCATGTTACATCAGACTTCAGACTTGTTGGACTTATCTCGTTTTGTCACTGGAAACACAAAATCGACCAAGCAGTGCTAGGTGCGAAAAGCATATGAGGTAGAATTACAGATTAGAGGGCCTCTGAACACGTTATAAGCCTTGGGATTTTTCACTGCCAGAACTGAATGCACTGTCCTTTCACACAAAAATCCAACCCTGGTTAGCTTCCATAATTGCAGCAACCTAATTTAGGTGGGAAAAGTCATGTTGTTGTTACAACTGTTAAACAATTGAGAGTCAGAAATCTCAACAGATCTACTGCAAATCACTCAGAGATCTTCCAGTAGATCTTTTGCCTATCTGTTATATGATATCCATGTTTATCCAGCAATAAGCCCCACCAAACTGAATAGGACTTACTCCCTCCCAAGTGTGTATAGGATTGCAGCCTTCAGCATGGATGTTAAATAGATTATTATTGATATCCCCTCAGCAACACTCTAAATAATGTTATCAAGGGGTTTGTTTTTTTTGTTTTTTTGAAGTTGTTTTTAAAAAAGGCATCCGAAATAGGAACTGGAAGATTATTTGATTTTGTATCACATTTATTTCTTTGAAAAACATCATTTCTTTTGACAATAGTATTTGTGAGAAACTTATAAATATGGCAAGAATACAAGACCAGAGGCAGTGACTAACCTGAAGTATGTCTATTTAGAAGTTGGCCTACTGAATTCAGTGGGGCTTACTCCCAGGTAAATGGGGTTAGGATTGCTGCCTAGCATTGTGAGCTGGATTCAACTAGCCCTGTGTGCTAGAGGAAGCTAATACAAAGGCATGCAAGGATGAAAGTGATGGATATTTTGTCTGGCAACCAGCACTGACAGGATGATCAAAAGAGCATGACATTTAATTCTTCCCAGAAAAACAGAAGGTGGGCTTCTTTGACATCAGGTAGTTCTTCCTGTTGCACTCTGCTAAATCTTGACTGGCTTCTTCCCACTGTTACATTCTAATAGTTATCAAACTACACAAAAGCTGGATGAGGGCTATTGCCACAATAACACTAAAGAGGGGAGGGGGAAACCATTTATTGAACATGCTTCCTGATTTGTTTGCAGACAGATTAGATGATGTTGGCTATATAATGAGCATTGACACTGGACTCAGCTATACAGCTGGAAATTAAACGTTTTAAATGTGTTGTAAAGTGCAATATACAAATCGGACACTAGATGGTGACAGTGAGCTATGCAAAAATCCAACGTATTTTTCAAAAGGCATTTTCACAGCGTTGTTTTTTTTAAAATTTGTGTGTAGATTCCACCTCTGATCTGAGGGGAGGCTAGACAATCTGCAACAAAGCCAATGTTATCCCACACTGCCCGGGGCATTTCCCCATCACTTTCAGTATCACAAAAAAAGTTATTTTGGATAAGTGAATTTGTTGCTCAGGAGCCATAAATCAGCTTCAATTGTGCAGCCTGAATTTTCCAAAATGTGACTGAATTCCATTTGAAAATAGTGACAGCCTGGGAGTCCCCAAAGAGTCTTGTGGCACCATACCAGTTTTATTTGTTACTCTTTAAGGTGCTACAAGACTCTGTGCTGTTCTTCCTGCAATACATTAACACTGTTACAACTATGGAAATTTTAACAAGGAAGTTACTCCCGTTGTTCCTGGGAAATAATCCTCTGCACAGAGCCTTTATGAAGCTTTGTTCTCATGTTTTCATGCCAGGTAGGTTATTATATGTTCATTTGTTCAGTGCCTAAGGTGCTGCAGAAGAACTTTAGCATAAAACATTTCCCTGCTTGTGCTCATAATCTAAAAAAGAAAACGGAATACAGAACGGGGGTGGAGTTGGTAATGGAATGGGAAAGAACAGGGACAAAAAGATGCAGGTAATATTCAAGTACATGCACTCTTTCTTGGTAAATAGATGATGAAGCTACATTTGGAGCCAGTGTGGTATAGTGGTTGGGGTGTCAGACTAGAACCTAGGAGACCACGGTTCAAATCCTCAATCAGCCATGAAGCTCATTGGGCAACCTTGGGCCAGTCATTGTCTCTCTCACCCTAACCTACCTCACAGGTTGTTGTCCCAACAGAGTTGGGATTAAACGAGGAGGGGGGGAACTATGTAAGCCACCTTGAGCTCCTTGGAGAAAATGAAATGGAACAGAAATGCAATAAATAAATACCTCACTTTATCTGGAATTCATTCCTCAATCCCCCCCCCCCGCAATAATTCTCTACACAGTCAATAGTGATGGGGGGATCTTAACTTATCCCTTTCACCCCCATTTCCCCTTCCCCATCTGTTTAAATTTCATATATCTCCAGAATCATTGTGAGTGAAACGGTTGAGCCCTGGGTATTTTGCATCTGGCCCAAGAACCCATTAAAAAAAACCCTCATCCCCTAATTTTTATAAGTTTTTTTTTCTTCTTCAGTTCCACTCAAACCGTGAACACTCAGCAGCTTAATCTGCTCACAGGCAAATTTGTATCATGGGCTGTGCCCTGAGTCTTCTAAGCACCTAGAAAATACTCTGTTCCCCTCCTCCTCCTCATCGCCTGTAGTTCTATCTCTTTCCCCTTATATTCAATAGCAATTGATTGGGCTACGGTGCTGGGTATCGCACGTCCAGTCAATCTCTTTATTATGGCCAAGGACCAGTATTCAAAAAAGAAGCTTTGTACACATTAAAAAATAATACGAAACAAAACAAAACAGAGAACCATAACAATAAGTAACGGTTTCATACTATAATAAGAGAATAAAATTATAAATTTGCAAAAACAAGTGCCGGGGGGGGTGTACACGTAGTAGCACCATATCTGGCCCCTCTGGAAAGAGGTGGCTGTGTTCTGATCTGAAAGGAATAAAAAGCATAGAATGCATCCAATTGTCCTGGGAATTTATGCAAACAGGGTTCAATTGAAATCTTATGCATATCACAAGGAAAGCAGCAATACATTAGAATATGAGTTATCGATTCTACAGCTCCAGGATTCACAGGATTATTTACATTGACAATAAGGTTTAGTTTTGTTTAGAAAAAAAAATCCCCCTCCAGAACTGATGATGGGAGAACGTATAAATGCCCCAGGCTCTGTAATGTTTTTGTACGGAAAGCGCTTTAATGATAACTCACTGGTTTATAGGACTGATGTGCTCTGACTACTTGTTCATTCATTCAATTGTTTCTGTTCAATGTTCTAAATACAAACTTTTTTTTTTTTTAAGGAAACTAGGCTGACCTACTCTCATTCTTGGTCAAACAGTTTGTGCCAATAAAGCGCTAGGAGATAGCAGCATTGCCCCCAACAGGAAACAGGCTACCCTTCCTCTCCCGGGAATGGTTTTCAAATCCTGTAAAAGGTTTGTTACCTTAGATATTACAGTAACATAACCTGTTAAAAACCTCACCAGTGTTTGCTCTTCAGTTAGCTCATGGTTTTTAAACAGGAAGCCAACCTCATGTGTGGTGGTTTTCTTCAGCTTGACATAGCTAATATCTAGGCCTGTATTCATTATGTCAAGCAGCAGAAAACCACCTTCCTGAACAGGTTGTGTTGCTACTGTAAACTCAAAATGGCTCTTTGTGCATCTTCAAAGATCAGTTTTGTTGCACTCTCACCAGCTGTACACGGCCGGATGCAATGGATAGCGAAATGAAAAGAAACACGATAGCAGTTCAGTTAAAAACACAACCTACAAAATGTGTGTTTTTCTGCAATGTTTCACCTGGCACACGGCACACTGCTTTATTTTTTAAAGGCAACAAAATTAAGTGTTCCTTTTATATCCCTATATGCACAATCTTTCACCTCTTTGTAGAAACTCTTATCACAGTCATAGTAACTATAGAGATATTTGTGGTGGTGAGTTTCAGACACACATATCCAGCTTCTGAGTAAGATTAACCTTGTGGTTAAAATGGACTTCTGGGAGAGAGATTAAGACTGCAGTCCTATGCACACATACCTGGAAGTTAAACCTTTGATCTCAGTAGGATTCACTTCTGAGTAGATATGCACTTGAAAAATTATGTAAGAATTCAGTGAAAAGGTTTTGTTTTTTTTTACAGATGTTTTTGCTCAAACTTTCCCCATCCTATGAAGTCCTATGGTTTCTTCTGCAATACTGCATTTTGATATGGTTCCCCCAAAGCCAGTGGCACTCTGACTTCAAAACTGTTTGAGTGGTGAATCCCAGGTGTATAAAGTGAACCCATTTCCTATATGACTGGAGCAGATCTTGGGTGTGAGAGTCTCTCTCTGTGTGTTTTTAACTTAAGGTAAAAAGGTAAAGGTAAAGGACCCCTGGACAGTTAAGTCCAGTCAAAGGCGACTATGGGGTTGCGGTGCTCATCTCGCTTTCAGGCCGAGGAAGCTGGCCAGGGGTGTATGAAGTGTGGTGCAGAGGGGCGGTCCGCCCCAGATGCCACTCGGGGGGGTGACAAGATAGCCCCTGCCTCCCCCCAGGTGTAGAGCGGCCGAGGGCGTGCGCAGTCAGTATGGACGCCACTTGTGTGGCGTCTGTATGGGCTGTGGCTCTCTCGCACTGTCCGTACGGGCGTCAGTACGGGCTGCCTCTTGCACGGCAACTGTACGGGCTGCCAGGTGTGTGCACTCCGTACGGAATGCCGCACATGCAGAGTCCATACAGGATGCTGCACATGTGCACTCTGTACAGGATGCCACGTGTGCTCAGTCCGTACAGATGTCATGCGTGCGCCACTGGGCAGTTTGTACTGCCCCTCGCCGTCCTGCCCTGGGTGCCAGAGAGGGTTCCTCCACCACTGGAGCTGGTGTTTGTCCACAGACAGCTTTCTGGGTCATGTGGCCATCATGACTAAACCGCTTCTGGTGCAACGGAACACTGTGACAGAAACCAGAGCGCACGGAAACTCTGTTTACCTTCCTGCCGCAGTGGTACCTATTTATCTACTTGCTCTGGCGTGCTTTCAAACTGCTAGGTTGGCAGGAGCTGGGACAGAGCAGCGGAAACTCACCCCGTTGTGGGGATTTGAACCACTGACCTTCCGATCGGCAAGCCCAAGAGGCTCAGTGGTTTAGACCAGCTTCCAAATGACTTTTTATTGAGCATTGTTTGCCAAGGAAGTAATATGACATCAGTCAAGCAACCGTTATCCCACACCTTCCAGTGCATTTTCTCATCACTTTCGTTACAAAAAATGTCCTTTTTTTTTGGAAGCAGACTGTTGTGTGAGATTGCCAAATCCATTTTAACTGTGCAACTTGAATTTCCCAGTATGCACTTGAACCCCACCTGCAAAATGGTGACACCCTAGAAGCTCTCTGAGGTGGCAAGTGAAAAGTCTATCTGACAAGAGACTTAAAATTAAGGGTGTGGTTGCTGTGTTGCTCCAACAAAATTACTAGAAAATGAGACTGGGGTAAAGGTGGGGAACATTACAGGTTGTGAAAGATTCAGTAGCTGATAGTAGAGATAAACCTCTCTTGAAATCTGACAGTCTTAATTCTAAACAACACATTTGTTGAGCAAAGCTTTTATCAGTAGAGTAGTACTTCCTAACTACTTAGAGCTCAGACTTTTGCTCAGGCATAACCCTCAATGAAGTTAAAGGGCTTTCAGTGCCAGAAGACTTAGGGGCATGAAGACATTATTTCCCTTTCAACCAGCTTTTACTTATGAATTATTTTTATTACTATTATTATTTATTGTTGTTTTCTTTGTTAATTTATTTATACCCTGCCCATCTGGCTTACAACATATATAAAGCATAGTAAAACCTCAAACATTAAAAACTTCCCAATACAGGGCTGCCTTCTATGATGCCAAAGATAAATAAGAAATCTGTTCAGTCCATGTTCTACAACTTGCAGAGCCACCCGCTGATGTAAATTATACTCTTTATAATCAGAATGTTGCTTCTTTTGAAACAGTTTATTGATTCATGACTACTGTTAAACAGTGCATTCCTCTACATGACTTCTCAGAAGTAAGTCCAAATGAGTTCATTAAGGCTTAATAACAGGTAATTGAATATAGGATTGTAGCGCTAAGGCTCCATGGACTCCACATCACACGGGTTAACATTCTATCAAGGCTTGCTTTTTGTCTTGAAAGTTTTAAATGTCATCATCTTAAGAAAAGAGCTTGGAATCTTAATGGTTTTCATTGACAACTCCTAGCTGAAGAGCAATTTTGTAGCATAATGATTCTCACTGCATGCTTTTCTTCTCGCCATAATTTTAAATGCACAGCTCACTTTCCCATATCCACTTCCCACGCTGACTGAGAGAATCCAGTCTTTGAAGATATCTGTCTCTGACGCAGGGGGACAAAATTGAAAATATGACTAGAGATGACTGTGAACAGCAGCATTCAGATACATAGTATAATTTCAAAGAATAGACCGGAGATCAGCATCAGGCATCCTAATGTAGGATGCTTTAAGATGTATTTATTAAGTATTCATTCTGATTTTTTTTTGTGGGGAGGTTAGATGACATTACATCACCGCAACTGTAACCTCACACTTTCCAGTGCACTTTCTCTCTGCTTTTCTTATTGGAGAAAGACTGATCTTTTGGGGAAGCAGGTTTGTTGCGCACGACCTCCCAATTAACTATAATTGCACAACCTGAAATTGATGGTATATTATACAGTAAAAAATAAAATAATAATAAAAATCCTTCCAGTAGCACCTTAGAGACCAACTAAGTTTGTTCTTGGTGGTATAAGCTTTCGTGAATCTAACTACAGTAAGGCTGTGATGATCCTTTACAGATGAGTATTTCAGTGTACTGTACATGGTACTTTGAGGCAGAAAGCTGTAATTTATCAGGCAAAATAGGTTATGAAATAATGACCAGTGTTGCCCATATAAAGGGAAAAAGTTTCGATATTTCAGGCCAGAGCTCCCCCTTGTGTTATACAGACCACTTTGCAATAAACAGAAACATATTGACCATGGTACAGTATAGCATGCGAGGCTGTTCTGCTCTTTTAGAACCATCAAGGCAGGTCTAAAAACCATTCATCCGGTGTTTCCGCCCCACATGACATAGTGGTGTAATGTATGACTCTTTTATGGCCACCTACACAGGCATGTTTCCTTGGGAGTACAATCCTATGTATGTTTATTATGCCTGTGTTCTATGAGGCTTGCTCCCTATCCCTAATAACGGGAGCCTTAAATCAAATGGTCAGCTCAATTTCCATTCTGCTCGTTGTGTTTATACATATCAGGGGTGCAAACTTAAATAAAATATGGAGCGGCAAGGTAAGCCCCGTCTCGCATAACCAATCACAAGTTTCGGCACACGTACACCATTTAAATGGCAATGCCCCAGACACCTCAATTGGGGGGGGGGGGTAGAGAGACGAAGGGACCTCGGCCCCTAGGAGTTTGCATTAATCTGGATCTGAATGGTTGTGCTGGCAATCATACATCCCACCGTGGTGGTTCCAGGCTAAGACTAATTACTTCCTTGGTGACAAGCAATAACCTTGTGCAGATGCTAACAACACTTTTGCCCTGCTTCCAACAAGCCCAGATTCAGCACATACAAAGCACAACTCTTTTTTTTTTTTAATGGCTTAAATATAAAATAAAATTTCTGTGTTAAGCCTCATTCACGAGTGGTGGGGTGATCTACAGTGTTCCATGGTAGGAAATCTCCTGCAGTTTGGTGAAAGTACAGCACAAGCGTGGTTTGGTTGGCGTTGCGCAAGACAAGGATACTTCGCTCTCTTTTATCCTACCTGAGCAAGATTACTCGAGCCAACCAAACGCCGCTTCCTATCGGCCACCGTACTCTTCTTCCCCTAGAGATAGGAATATGTAGAGTAACGAGCATATTTGAAAAACAAACAAACAAAGGGACTAGGAATACAACTGTTGAAATCAATGGACTAAACTTTGTCCTAACTAAACTTATTTTAATCGGTCTACTTTGCGTATGGTAGTGGGTCCCACCCAAATAGCCTTGTGGCACCTTGTTTGAGAGTACGGATTGTGAACCGTGAGGATGGGGAAATAAAATGAATAGAAGTCCAGAAATTAATAATTACGCAATTCACTGTGTTAATTCTGATGTTGAACTTTCTCGATAACATATACATCCTTGCCTTGGTAACAACCTTGTTTGTTGTGTTTTTAAATTACGTTATTTAGTTGCAAACTGCCTTGAAAGGATTTCTTTTCTGAAAGGGGGGATATAAATGATTGTAGCAACAATTAGCACGTGGTGTGATAAAAATCATTTGTCGAAATTTCAGTTCAAAGGGTAGCACTGAGTCTCCTGACGTATTTTAAATCAGTGGTTTAATGTTGAAGTCTCCCTTTGAAGTTCCTTTGACTTTGAGGTCACTTATACTTTCAACCTGTCACTATTTTGGGGTGGGATTCAATCACATACCAGTACATTCAGGTTGCACAGTTAAAGTTGATTTAGAACTCCTGCACAACAAACTCGTGTACACAAACATTCCCCCCACCCCCACCCCCAAAATAACAGTCAGTCTGCCTGTAGACTATTGATTTTCTGGTGTGTTCTGAGGGGTACTGTACATTAGCAATCTGTTTCCTATATAAGGTGATGCTTTTGTGTCCTTTATGTAGTTGCACAGCTGAAGTAAAACTCCTGCATGGTCAGGCCTGGAAATAGTTGTAAAGGAGGGAATGGTGAGGGTGGGGGGAGAAGGTATGTGTTAATTGTCACTATTAAGTAGTGGGTGGACATAGCAGATGACACAGTGATTCTCCAAGCAGCTCTCGTTATTCTCAGGCTGGAACAGAACTGAACTGAAGGGCTGAGCCAGCCTGCTTATATAGTATTCAGTAACATGCAACAGTAATGAATCTCTCTCTCTAGCTACCCAATCCGTGAGCGGCAATCTCAATCCTTCATTTGCATGTGCAGACCTGGGTGAGAACTGCAGCCACGTTAGGCAGAGTGAAACTATATACACAACACCCCTAGTAGCCTAGGGTGAGAACTTCAATACATAACAGTCACCTCCCTCATAAGGTCAGTAATTCCAGGCTCTAAAATTCCCAAACTGCACTGCTGACTGGCCTTGGTTACTATGCACCTTGACTTGAGTGTGTGTGCGCAATAAGCTGTTTCCCTTCAGGCAGCAAAATATCTTAGACCTGCTCTGGATGACTCCAGGGTTTAGTGTTATGAGAAGGAGAAACACTTCAATATTGTATGAGGATAACTTTTTCTCTCTGCTTCCTTCCTCCAGCTGCAATATGGCAAAAATAATATTCAGCAGTTTGTTTTGCCCACTGTTAGAGCAGGAAACATGGCTTGGGTCATTTTTTTAAAATGTCCCTAAATCAATATTTTAATATAATGAAAGCTGTGCGTGAAAAGAACATGAACATTTGCCCTTGCTGCTTCTTTGTAGTTTGGGAGCTGGGAGGAAGGCATGATGACACTATGTTACTAAATCACAGCTATCATTATGCAGTCTGGTGTTACTTTATTGATTATGCAAATAATGAGGCACATGGTAGAACAGTACCCATAGTTTACAGCACAATTTGGCGTGCATGAAGTATATATTTTAGCTTATTTTTCCCTTCTCCCCTCCCTCCCCCTTCCTATAAATTCTGTTACTGATACAAAATAAGCAATACACAAAACTACTATACATAATTTCTTATCTGTGATCATTTTGGTATATACACTTGGATACAACTTTGTTAATACATTCAGAAAAGTTTATTTGAGTGTTTATTGCTTATTTTTATTTTTATGTATTTGTTGTGTCATGTGCTCTAAAGTAAACAAAGATACATAATCAATTCAACCATGCTAAACAGTTAAAAGATGAAAATGAATAAAAAGTTCATTACACAAAATAATAATAATCACAGCTATAATAAAAGTTCTGCTTTCCCCCCGTTATCTCCCGTTGCCTCTAACGATGTGGGGAAATGGTCTATAACAGGCTTCCAAATCAAAGACTAGTCAGTCTTCACGTTCTTGTGTCTATGTTTGTTTTATTTTTGAAGTGCGAGGACCCTTTAGCTGCTCTCGCGAACCGCCTGAATTTCACGAATCCTGAATGGGAAAACTTCGGAAAGAGAAGCCAACGCTCGAAAGTGACACGTTGCTACTCCCCCCCCCCCTTCCCACCACAACCGCCAGTATTCTAGTCGCCATGGCCTCGAGCGAAGGCTTCCAGCAACCATTCCGGGCGTTTGCCGAGGCACGTCCTTCGCTGCCAGCCGTTAGGGGTCTTGTGATTTCGAACAGGGAAATGAGCCAATCGGAGAGGAGGTGGGGCAGGGAGGCGCTCAGTTTGAGGTGAGACGCGGCCGACTGAGGCCACGACTGAAAGCAGCGGCGACGGCGACGGCGACGGCGACTGGGATGGAGGCCTTGGAAAGCCGCGGAAGAGGGTTGGCGAAGCTGGCGGTGCAGCAGCAGCTCCGAGCCGCCTATGGGATCAAGGTGAAGAACCGGCCGGCGAAAGGGAAGCCCTTGCCCGCCACCGCCGGGGAGGGAAAGGTGAGTGGAGTCGGGGGGAAAGGGGGCGAGGCGGGGCGGCAGAGACAGAGGCAGAGAAGGGCGCCGCCGTCACGCCAACCGGGGAGCCCTTGAGGACTCGGAGCAAGGAAGCCCAGGGCTTGGAGCTCCCCCTCGCCGCCCGGTTTGCATGGGGTTCGGGCGACTCGGGGCCCTTCGCAGCTTTTCCGCTGCCCGCTTGCTGGGCGGGAGGCGAGAAGAAAGGCAGGACGGTTGGGAGTGGGGTCTGACCAGGTAGCTGAGCCTTGTGCCACCACGTCCACCCTTCCGATAATAATATTAATAATAATAATAATTACTTATACCCTGCCCATCCAGCCACTCTGGGCAAAGGTGTGCTAAAGTCAGTAAAAAACAAAAGCACTGAGTTGAGAAGGCGCTCTTAGAAGGCGACCCCCTTGACTTTTTGGGGGCGCCTTCTAAAAAAAGCTAGATTTGCTGTGCAGACTTCTAGGCCCTTACTCAGGCTGCCTGTCCTTTGAATAAGGAGAAACTAGTCAGTCATGTCAGCCTCATCTTTTTGAAAACCCAGGAAGCTTTTTCATACTGAATTATTGGACTCCCTGGTAGTTTAGTATTAACTCTTCAAGAGTTTAGGATCCAAGACCCGTATTTAAGCCCAAACGGGTATTTGTGGGTGAGACCGTACCACCAGTTGAGATCAAACGTCTGACTGTCAGGGGCTCTTGATTTCCAGGCAGGACTCTTTTCCCAGCCCTTCCTGGAGATGCCAGGGACTTGCTGTGGCTTTATTTAAAAATGATGGGTTGCATGAGGTGTGCAGTCAGATCCTATGCATTTTTACTCAAATGTAAAGCCAGGTGTACTTTATTTATTTTCTTGCATAGGCCAAGGGAGATAATGTTCCCTTCTCCCTTCAGAAATAGCAAACCTTAGAAATAGACTGGAGTGAGAATGTGTTGAATCAGTGAGGATTCTTGTTGGCACAATAGTGGGCTTCTGTCTTCCCCTGAGTGAGAAGAAATTGCAGTTCAGCAAGGCAACAAAAGGCCTCTGTTACATAAAAAGTAGTGTTTTTACTCCCACTGGCTATGTATGTGTTGAGCACTTCCTTCACTTTCTTTTTTAGGAAGCAGTAAGACTGGATGTTGTAGCTTTATTTTTCTTGTACATAAACACTTATGATAACTACACAAGAACCTATTTTATCAGACTTGTCATATATGGAGTGTTATCCAGAGTTAGCAGGTATATGCACATACAGGTGTGCATGGGAGAGGGGATTAGCTGTGAGGCCACAGGGCAATTATTTTAAAAATACAGAGTAAGAGTTGCATTAAAACTTAAATGTATGCAACTGATTGTAGTGACCATTCACAAAAGATGGATGTGCACTCATATCAGGATAACTGTTAAAATCAATACTGCTTTGTATTGATTTAAACTGCCCTGTGATCTTTGGATGAAGGGCAGTATATAAATTTAATAAATAATTTGTGAATGGTCACTGCAGTTATATGCATTTATACTTTAATGCAGTTCTCACTGTATTTCTTGCAACACAGTTACCTTGATCTTATTATGCAGCCATCAAAACTACTTTTGAGTGGCCACCTTAATTAGTTTACACAACTTTGTGCTTTAATGTAATTATCACTGTCTGGTGTTTTTCATTGAGCTCTGATCTCATAGATTCCACCCCCTTCTCTGCTTCCATTCCCTACCAACCCAGGATAAAATCCTTTCATCTGATGAAATAAGCTCAAGCCTGTGATAAGTTATTATGTATTAAAATGCTTAGTTTTTAAGGTGACACAGGGATTCATGTGTTTGCTGCAATATAGCTACTCCTATGGATGTGCCTTTTAGGTTCCCCATGAACACATGGACACAAGTAAAGGTTTTCTTTCAGCTCTGAAGTTAGAGCATAGAGTAAAAAATTGCCTTGGAAATATTTTTTCCCTATTTTGTGCTATTGTGTATACTTCTCTCTTTAATCAATCATCTCATCCCTGTAGTGCAGCCCTCATCATTAAAAGAGCAATTTAAATTATTTGAAAGACACTCAGATTGAGGCCAGTCTAGATGGCTCATGTTACAAAAATGCAAGAATTTCAACTTCCATGACAAAATAGAGCTAGCATAGGGGTCCCTGTTATGCTTCATTTTAAGGCAAAGATAAAAATTTGTGTTCTGGGGCAAAGGTAAATGAGCATGCAGTTACATTCGCTTGAATGAGTAACCAAGAATGCATATATATATATATATATATATATATATATATATGCATTCTTGATATATATGGATCAGGTATTGTGCGATTAGATAAGAATACTATCTGTGGTCCAGTCTTAGGACAAAAAACGAGTAGTTCTTTCATCTGATGAAACAATCTGTAAGATACAAAGTAAGATACTAAATCAGTATTCAATGAAGGCATACCTTGTGGAATTTTTTTCTCTTGATTTTCCACTTTTAATATTAAATTATGTAAATCACTCTCATAGGATAGAATGAAAGCAATGGTTTGTGTTTACAGTTGTGCACAATAATTTCAGAAAAGTTTACATCACAAAAAACGCTTTTAGACAGGTCTGTTGGCATTAGCGAATCCCTTTGCATCCAGTACAGAGTAAGTGCAAATTAATTCTGCTGATGCAAGTGCTGTGCATGCACTTCAAAAGATATTAAGACAAGAATAAAAGGGTGTTTAATTCATAAGAATCAGTAGTTCTAGGGTCCTTTGTGCTCTACCTCTGTGTTCTGCTACTTGTTGAAAAAAGTTGTTTTGTTTTGTTTCTTAGGGCAAAATATTTGGATTAGCTCTTCATGAATTACCTCATCAAGATGTGCCTGAATATGGCCGTATACCTTGGTAAGCAAAACCTATAATATAGCTGACATAAGGCATAATTAGGTCTTCATGTAGTTTATTCTGGTAGAAACATAAAAGTAAACCGGGGGAGAGAATAATTCATGCGATCAACTCCTGAAATTTGTTTCTGTCCCACACCCCACCCCACAAATGGTTGGTGCCAAGGAAGGAAAGTTCTTCATATTGATGAGGGGAAAGGAAATTGCAACATTCCCATGATCACACCAGCAGGCATACAATGACCTTTTGTCCCGATAGAAGGGAGAACGTACGCTTTTCTAGTAGAGCATTGTGAAACAGTGCTGTCTGAAATTGTGTAACTGGAGGTGGTGAAAAGCAATTGCAATAGATAACATTTGGGGAGAAAAACTATTTTTTTCATTTATAAGCTATGGTTAGGAGCACAAGGAAGATGCAGGACAGCTGAACTGATTAAATCTTGAACTGCCCTAAGGAGTTGAGTAGATAGGGATTTCAAGTCTTGATTTGATTATACGTGCCATCCACAATATTGTGAAGAAAATGACGTCTCATTAAAAATGTTACTTTCTGATATATATCATCATGGACATAATTTAATATTTCTTTGTTTGCAAAGATTGAATTCTTAATGCCAAACACTGATTCTTTTTCGTTTGTTCCTTTAGCTTCTTAGTTGAGGCATGTCAATATTTAGAAGAACACATTGGCACTGAAGGGCTCTTCAGACTATCCGGATCAGTTGTTCGCATAAAAGCATTAAAGGTACAGTACAACTGTCTTTCTCAGTCTGTCTTTCTAAGTAAAGTGCCTAACAATACTAGCTATGCATTGTACAAAATTAAAAAATAAGGCAGGTTCTGCCTACACTTCCATAACCACTTAAAGTAAATGGTTAACCCTATCTGGGCCGATAGCTCAACATTGCTTACAAATGCCTGCATGGTCTTCCATCCAGTTCTGTGCTTTTTCACTATGGCAATGTCAATTTTAAAAATTATTTATTTTATTTTTAGGGTAAACTGGATCAAGGTGAAAACTGCCTGTCAACTGCTCAGCCCTGTGATGTTGCGGGGCTTCTGAAGCAGTTTTTCAGAGAACTGCCTGAGCCCATTCTCCCAAGTGACCTGCAAGAAGCTCTCATCAAAGCCCAACAATTGGGCAGCGAGGAGAAGAATTCTGCCACATTGCTGCTCTCCTGTCTTATGAATGACAGAATAATCAATATACTCAGATATTTTTTCATGTTTCTCAAAAAAGTGTCTCTAAGGTAAGTTGTGCTTACTATTGGCCCTCTGTGCTTGGAATAGCACTAAAATGTTTCACATCATGGGAGTGCAATTTTTGCTCCTTGCCTTTTATTTAATTTAGTAGGATATCTTTTCTTGCCACTTAACAGGTAGCTAGAAACACACACACATGTGCGCGCACTGTTTTTAAAGAATAAAAACAAATCTCAGGGGGTCTTCCACAATCAAAAATAAATATGCAGATATATGAAGTAGTATAATCTCCACCCCAATCATCTGTTCCCATACCAATGATTCCCATGTAGAGGAGTTCCTTCCTAATACCAACCTAGTTTCTTAAACAACTACACTAATTTAAGGCTAAACGTTCACTTGGCCTTTGGGTCATAACCTGTAGTTTAGAAAAGAAAGACACATCAAATATAAAAGTACTAACTTAAAGCAAGCTCATACATGCACTGTTCCCAAAAAATAAAGTGAGGAATAAAAAACTGCCCTGAAATTATTAGACAAACTGTTAGCAGATGGGAATACCCCCCCCCAAAAAACCTTGATCTTTCTATAAAACTATTCTGCAACCTGTATGCTTTGATTTCATAAAATACTTATTTTGTGCTCACAGAGCTTAGATGTCTTACCTTGTCTATAGAGGTTGCCCACCAAATAATATCTAACCAAATAAACCTTGCTTTGTCCCCCTGACCAATGCAGGAACCAGCTCTTGAGTTAAGTAACAATTGCTGAATGGCTGTATCAGAACAGTATACTCAAATGCCCCACCCATTTCTATTCCCTTGGTCCTGCTGCTTACTCTGAGTTTCCCTGCATGTCTCTTCCTCCCTACCCCAGTACTTCCCCATATCCAATAGGGAATGTTGAAAATGCTCCCTTCTTAATTCCGTGCCAATATGAGATAATTAACAGCAATAGTTAAACTTGGGAAAACATGGTGTAGGTTCCAAAGTAGCTCCCACATGACTTGAAGTGCTTTTTTACTTTTTTTTCCTCCTTGCGCAAGATGGCTACAAGCTTGAGGAACCAGAATCTTATGCTGCTTAGGATAAGCTAGTTGCAGAAGGTCTAGAAAATAGCTGTATTAATGAGCCAATGCGCAAGAGCTCTTCAAGTGCAGTGCTGACTAGCAGTTTGTCCAGGGGAAATAATAATTGCATGCAGCCTAAAAATATGAAATTGTATACTAGTATGAAACGTCTGGTGCCATTCTCTTTTTGGTTTTCTTTTCCAGCTCCACTGAGAACAAAATGAGCAGTAGCAACCTGGCAGTTATCTTTGTTCCGAACCTCTTGCAATCAAATGAAGCTGACAAGATGTCGGCTCATACAGAGAGAAAGCTTCGTTTGCAGGCGGCAGTTCTGCAGACACTTATTGATCATGCAGAAGAAATAGGTAAGGTGATAAAAAAAATTGTGACATAGAAATTTTAAGCAGTTGTTATATTCCTTGTACGGTCAACTCCTGGGTTGGGTGTGTCTGAGTGATGCACAATTGCGAACATGCGCATGGCACTGGACCCAGAAGTACAGTGTTCCCCCCCCCCCCCAAGTCATAAAGACACCATGAAAAAGGGCAGGGTTGGAGTGGGCTTATGGAATGGAATCACCGCATAACATACATATCAATTGTTCCCTAAATCAGGGCATGTACCAAAGTTCATCCTGAAAAAGATACCTACTATGCTTGGCATTGATGATCCTGTCTCCACTCCTTCGCGGCAAGAATATGAAGAAAGTGAAGGTGAAACTCCAGGTGAACCCACAAGGAGGAGGAGGAGGAGGAGGAGGAGCATGGGAGGTGAGTGTGCTTCCCCTTGCACTTACCTGTAACAAGGGGAAAGTAGCTATACAAGAACCTTCAAATTGCTAAACTAAAGGGGAAAGTACACTTACATTTAATGTTAATGATAAGAATCCTTAATTTCAATGAGTCGTGTATGTGGAATGTATTTTGATTCTGGGAGCAGGTTGCTTAACAGTTGATTTATAGATACATGTTTTGACCACACACCTATAAATCAGTATGTGTAATGCTTTTTTTTTTTTTTTTTTTTGGTCCATAAGTGGTTTCTGGTCTACCTTATGAATTAGAAGGAAATAGTTGGACAGGAATAGAGCATTTAAATTGTCCTTGGGTAATAAGTAGTGTGCTGTTTTTTGTCTTGTGCTTAAGGAGCACACTTTTACATCTATTTAACAGTATTGGTTTGTACACTCATATTTCTGTGTCCTCTATCAGGTGGCAAGGGAAATTTGATTATTTTGCCATAGATCATAGAAAAGCTAGCTGCTCTTGAAACCTTAACTAAGTTGCCCTTAGTGACCTAACATACTTGAGATTGCAGTCTGCATATGTAACAGATTGCAGATTTATCAGTGAACATGGTAAATATGATGTAAGATCTTCACTGTTTCTTATTTTATGTATATATGGGCAGACTTTTAGCACTAGTGAGCAGTTCCACTAGCAATAGTGCTAATTTCATATCTGAGTTTTAGATATAAGCTGATGTGATGTTGATATTTAGCACATGATTGCTTACTATGGCCTGATTCACACAATGCTAAGCTAAACTATGACATACTGTGAATAAACTAAAGGTTCTTGGATCAAAGATCATGACTAGCTGCTGTAGCTAAGCATGGCTTAGCTTAGCATAACCTCTGTACCCAGGCTTGGGGTTGTCTCACTCCAAACAAACCATGAGCTGCAACCAAAGTTTGTTTTTGATTTACCATTTGTGGTTAATCTTAGCAAGGCATGCCCAGGTTTGGAAGTATCAGGGTAAACTTTGGCTTAGCTTTGGATAGTGTGGTGGCAGCAGCCAGGGTGGAGCACAGGAGTCATGATTTTTGCTCCAGTAACCTGCTTGTTTGCACTAAGCCATAGATTGGCTTATTATTTATTAGTAGTAGTAGTAGCAGCAGCAGCAGCAGCAGCAGTATTTAAGTATTTATTTATTTATTTATTTATTTCCCACCACATGGTCCTAGGGCAGGTCTCAGCAAATTTAAAGATAAAATATTAAAAACAGTTTAAAACAATTGCATGCAAATTATGTACAAACTGGACCTGTGTTTTGGGTTTGTGAATTTTTTAAAATATTTGCTTTCCCCCTATGTTCATTCTGTTTAATTATTTTTGAAAAGTATTAACTGTGCGAAGAAAATTCTGTGTCAAATTGTTATGGAAGGATTATTTAACACTTTGGTCATTTTAACCCATTTCTTTGCAGGAAGCTTACTTTCCAGCCTTGCTGGGCAGATTAAAGGTAGGGAGTCCAGGTGGAAGAAAATTATCCTGGGTCTTCCTAACCTTCAGGGGGGAAAAAACTGTTTAAAAGTTTGTTGAAGGGCAGCAGGGCCTAACAACATTATGCTTCATAGTTTCACAGAGTGGAACTCTCATTTGTCCAAGGCAGGATCATGTAACTAGGCTGCTTTATTTGTCCTCTGCTTCTGTTTTCGTCCCTGCCTTTGCCCAAAGCAGAGTTCCTCCTCTACTTTAGAGCTCAGGCCTATGTACTTTTCCTCAATTCTTCTTCCTCTCCCACCCCCAGTTCTCCTGCACTAAATTCCCCCCTGCAGTGTGTACTTCTCCCTTACGTAGCTGAGGGGTACATGTGGGAAAATGCTTTCCTTTCCTTTTGTCCCTTACTGCAACCTTCACCTCCTGCTTGGGCCTGTGGCACCACTCAAGAAACTCCCATACAGTGGTACGTTGGTTCTCGAATTTAATCTGTTCCAGGAGTCTGTTCGACTCCCAAAACTGTTCAAAAACCAAGGCACGGCTTCCAATTGGCTGCAGGAGCTTCCTGCACTCAATCGGAAGCCACATTGGATGTTCGGAACAAACCAGAACACTTGCTCCCAGGTTTGTGGCATTCGGGAGCCGATTTGTTCGAGAGCCAAGCCGTTCGACTACCAAGGTACCACTACCTTCAAAAAAGGACAGTTTATCCATTTAAAAGTTCTCCTTTTTTCTTAGAAAAAGAATTCATGCAAAGTTTCAAAGATTCTCTCCTAGCTGATATTATTAAGGAGTTTAGTTCTGAGTGTCCAACCTTCCTACAAGTGTTCAAGCTGCTTTTCCTCAACTTCATCTGATTTTCTTCACATCTCAGTCCATCACTATTCCAAGGAAGGAGAATTTGTCAGTGCTGACCCTAAATCTAGTCAAGCTGAAGTTTCACATGAGCATTTCTGAACACCAGTCTCCTACCCACATACCACATCCAAAAGGAAAAATCTACCCAAATCCAACCTCCCCTGCTGTATGGGTCAAAACCCAGAATATTACCTCATCCAGGATATCTCCTGCTACCATCTCTTGAGAGAGAAAAGAGGGACAGTCAAGTGACATGTTTGATACAGAGGACTCTTGGAGCTATAAGATGGCTTAATGATTATGATTACAGTATTTACTTTATTGACAACATGATTTCTGCCTTAGGTTTGCATTCTTGAGCAGGATCCAGCACATGGCACTTCCAAAGAAGCTGCTCTTCTGCCAGCAACAAAATTTCCTTAGAGGATTATTTCCCCTGTGGGTTTTAGATACTTGAGTTAAAGTGGACTATACATTTAGGCAGCAATAAATTTAGCAGTGGACACAATTACAGCATGGATAGCCTAACATTCCCTTCAGATGCTGTTGGGCTGCAAATCTCATCAGCTTCAGCCAGAATGACAAGTGGCCAGGAATGATGGGAGTTGGTATCCAGCAACATCTGGAGGGCACCACATTAATGGTACATTAGAGCAACAAGCCCCATAATAGCCCTGCTGTCAGAGTTGGAATGGAATTGTGATGTCCCCTTCCAGGAAGGGGGGGGGGAGATATTTGATTTGACCTTAAAGAGGGTTATGAGGACATAGCTTTTCCCATAAGGCCAGCCATTTGTAGTTCAAGCACTTAACTCCAGTTCTAGACTTTAACTAGATAAGCTACACAGGGAGCACCCCACAATTATCTAGATTGATGCCACAATGGATGTGTTAATTTTTCACCAAAGCCATTGTGGTTGGTGTTGTAACTAGAATGTCAACATGGCTAAAACACTGGAATGTAGAATTGGCATCCCAAAGTAATCTAGCTTTAGTCCCCTTTAAAGAAGCTGGCCTCCTTGGAGAGGAAGCACTGAAGGAGGTTTTAGCAGAGACACAAGGATGTACTGTCTGTTTCCAGGAGAAGGCAGGCTGCAGTCAAAGAGACAGTCCTCTTCCTTTTGTCAAGACTTCAGGAGCACCAAACCTTTTTGGCACTGTCATTCCTCAGGAACCAGAACTTCACAACTTAAACCAAGCCAAACAAGCACCATTCTGACATCCAGATCCCAGTGGGGAGTGGCTCCATTTTCCATTTTGTAATGCACAATACATGATAGTACTTGTTTGACTGTCTTGGGACAGTGTCTGCTCATCCCCAACCTCCATGTCCATTCAGAAACATTGAATGATAAAAGCAGGCATCACCCACTTATTGGAGAAAGAGGCAAAGGAATTTGTTACCCCAGAAAAGAGATTCTAATCTTTGTGCTTCCTACTGAGCCTCAAGTACCTGACCTCATCAGGTTAGCTTCCACCCCCAGGGCCATGCAGGACCTCTGGAACATCTGTAGAAATATGTTTTTTCTCAAATTTCCTCAATAGCTGTCCTTAACCATTCTGTAGGATACTTCATCTGGGGTGATGACCTGTATGTTGTGGGGTCTCTTATCCCTCTCACCAGTGAGGATTCTCAAAATCTGGCAAGTGATCTCTCCACCTTGAAGATCCATAGCGAAACAAGCATCAGAATTCTTGCTTTTACCTAACCAGGCATGCAACAAGGTCTTGGACAAAATGGCCTCAAGCAAGAAGCCTAAGTGCTTCTCTTCTTTCAGCGCCAAACTTTTGGGTTCATATCCTCATCGAAAGAGATTTGTCAGAGGGGCTTCCTTAATCTGCCTGCCCACCAGTTTCCTTCCTGGCAATTAAACACAAACTTTTATGCTTTATCTCACATGCTGTTTGAACCCCTTAAGACAGTTCCATTCTATCTAACCTTGCTCAGTCACATTGATCACCATAAGCAAGACTCATTTGAGCCCAGTTCCTTATCAGTTAACAAGAACCTCTGTATTTTTCATAAGGATAGAGTTGTTCTGAGAACTGATCAGTCTTCATGTGAAGGTTGACAACATGTTCCACGTATCCCAAGAGTTAATTTCCCCCTCTTTTGAAAAACTGATGTTCCATTCTCAGTGTGGCATGGGAGAAATCCATTTTGAGAGACATACAAAAGCTGCAGATAGACAAAGAGCAGGCAGAAATAAAGGTGGCTAGTCAGAAAGTAGTAGGTTCTGGAGAACTCTTATTGCATGTGTAGACCTATCTTAATAGTGGCTCATTAAAATGGAAACCAGTGACCATGCAGCTGCTTTGCAGATATCATTAATGCACAATGGAGTGGGTAAGCACTGGGATTCATAGGCCAATGTTATGTGGGCCTTGATTCAGTGTGCTACAGTGAAACCGGTCACTTCTCACCCCCTCCTATGACCAGGGACACAGAATAAAAAGGAACAGCTGTAAAGATTATCTAAAGGCCCCTGCTCTTTGAATGAGTAACTCGAGGGTCTGCCTAATGTCTAGGTTATGCCAAGGATGCTCCTGAGAACGTAGAGAGAGCCACTGCCACACTCAAGTTGTGGCATTATTTTATTCAAATAGCTGTTTGCTTGCATGCAGGAAAACTCCCAATCAAAGTTTGTTTGTGGCAGGCTTTTTTCCTTTTCCTACTACTATATGGCTGCCCCCACCCACCCACTTTTCTTAAATAAACCTAATGTTTCTTACGAGATCCCTTCTGCTTGGACATGGTGCCGAACTGGAGGAGGAGCCAGAAGGGGAGGGAGAGGATAATCAAATTGCCTAGTCACAAGTCCCTGCCTTGGCTGAATGAAAGAGATACAGCTTACATAATCAATGTCTCCACAGGCAAAAAATGAACCTTCATGGTAAGGAACCCAAATCTTTTAACTGAATACTTTTAAAGGTTCTAGTGAAGTGTTTCTGAATACCATTTTCCATTTCATGGGGCTGGCATAAATGCGCTAACCTAAGAGGTAGGACCTTAGAGCGAAACAAGTACTTACTGCAACAGTTGTATGCATCTTGCATGCATCAGAACTCTGTCAGCACGACTGGGATTCATTGTGATGAAACAGTAACTTTTTAAAGGATCAGCTTGATAACGGCACATAACAATTTTGACAAATCGGGTTTCAGCTTAAGCAGAAGTATAAAAATTGATGCATCATTAAGAAGCTATCTTTTCTCTTTTTTAATAACAAAAATCACTTTATATTTAGAAATTGAGCAATATAAAATTCCTAGTGAAAGCTTGATTGCTTGGTGTGTCTTCAATTTCAGATATTGTTAGTGGAGCTCTGAATAAACTTAAATCTAACAGAACCCCCTCCACTACACCACAGAGAGACAGGCATGGTAGGTATAGTGCATTTGCATGGAGCACTTCATACCTTGTCCTCAAGACTTGTGCATTTTATAACAAGACTGTGCTCGGATAAGGTGCTGCAGATTACCATAACAAGTCTGTAATACTGGCTTGATTGCCCTTGCTGTTGCACTGCTTGTAACGGTCTGAGTTTCAGAGTTAAAAACTGGGCTGCTTTTTGCTACTGCATACTGGGGCTTAGGTGCCATTGATATGGTATCCATCAATGCAAATTACTAAAGAATCTCCCTTAACTTGGGTACATTTTCCTTCAGAAACATTGCTTTTCTCCTAAATAAATTTTGCCAGTGAGATATCCTTGTCTAACATTGCAAAGAGTGCATGGCTTTAAATGTTTGTCATCTGCAAGGGGAGGTGAGACTTTCTAGAAGTTTTGGAAATAAAAGTTGTGTTGTTGTTTTTTTTAAAGGCAGGAATTTTACTAACTGCAGGAGGAAGCAAGCAACCACTTAAAAATGTTTCCTATCTGTATTTTCTATTAACTTCTACCTCTTGTTATTTCACATATAAAAATGTGAGTGCCAGACCTGCTCTAGCTACTTAGCGCAAATACCAAGTTCCACTGTTTCAACTGTACAGCAGTTTTATCTTGTTGCTGTTTGCCATTTTAAAGTTTTTATTGCATCTGTTGCTTTCTTTACAGTCTTTTCATCAGTGACTCCAGTGATACTTACTCCAAATTTTAAACGTAAATATCCAGCTGATTCCTCTCAAGGTTTCTCTAACAAGAAAAGGCGATCTATCAGGCATAACTTGGCTCTTGAATTGCTACCAAGTAGCCTTTTTAGCGTTGGATCAACACCTGGTTCAGGTAAAGTAATGATTATTTAAATATTTTCTCCAACCTAATCAGTTCAGAATTCTGTCCCTCATGGTAATCCTCTTTGCCTTACAAAATTGTAGAGTTACTGCAGTCAAACATGGCTACATAAAGAAGACTGTTTTGCATTTATTGTTTATGTTCCTAATTGTAGTTGCATTATGAGCCCTCTCATGCATTGGGCTAAGGTATGGATTGGCATGGGAGACAAATCAGCTTCCCTAACATATGTATGAAAAGGCATATAAAGGAGAGTGGATGGGTTAAGTCCCAAGAGAGACGTTCTATCTTCAAGAACTGATTTGAAAACAGTTAAATACACAATTTCTTGAACAACTTTAATGAGAACTTACAAATTTTCAGTAAAAAATGGAGACCCAGATCATAGGTTTTTAAAGGGGGAAATAATTCTGTAGTTATTTTAACAATAGATCATTTAAACACTTCTCTCTAACCTGTTCACAGCTCATTTTGAAACAAGCCCTGGTGTATCACCTCAGAGTTCTGTGTCTATCTCAGTCAGTAGTGAAAAGCACCTGCCTAGTGTAGGAAGTCGAAGAAGCAAAAGAATTGCCAGCAAAAAAGTACATAGGTAAGTTTGTCAGAAGATTGGCATTGCAGGAACAGAGGGGGAAATGCTACCTATGTTTCATGATGTTTAAAGAAGTCTATATAGAACTCTAAATTTTCTAAATTAAGTACAATTTCTAAGTGAAATGAGTTAACTGAATTCTGTGACCTTGGTTCTTCTAAAAACTGGAGTTTATATTTTGACTCCCACCCTCTCGGTGCATCATCAAATGTATTTTCAAATAATTTAACAGGGTAGAACTTTGTACAGTCTTTCACACCGTCTCCCACAATTTAGGTATAAATGGCCTGTTTTAGGCTTAAGGGACTGTTGGGGTCACATTATTCAGTGGGGTCTCAACTCTCCAGAGCAGATTTTTGAAGAGCACAGAGGGAACTTGCCAAAGCTTCTTCCTGCACCCTTTTTTGCCAGTAGCAGTACCGTTTGAGTGAAACTCTACTTGGGATGATCCAAGCCAAAATATGTACATTATTGACTTAAAACTAGGGTATTTGAGTTGAGGACAATGTGTACTCAGCTTATTTCTCATTCTTTTCAGGGTTGAGTCTGGAAAAATGGGTTGCTTTTCTCCTAAGGTTAGTCGGAAAGAAATGGTGCGCAGGTCATTGCGATTAAAGTTCATTTTGGGGAGGAGCAGCAAAGAGGTACTATTTAACATCTCGTTATTGTTTTTCACTCTTAAGAGAAGTGATTGCTTTCAGTCTTGCGGAGCTTTCAGTTAATTGTTGCAACTGTAGAGAATTTTTTTAATGTTAACCAATTTTTAAATGCTTTTAAAGTAATCAAATATTTCCATGATCCATAAATTCAGGCTGTTTGTGTGCATTTGTATATTACTGTTTTATTAGTTTTATGTTGAGTTTTTGTCTTAATGATATTGTGCAGCAGCAGCACTTTGAGATTTAAAAAATATTAAGTATTTATAAATGATTTTAAGTAAACAAACTGCATTCTCTGTGCAGATATGCATTGGAGCTGAAGCAGGGAGCCCCTCTCTCTTGATTACTTGTGATCTTGTTCCAATTGTAACCTCTAGTTTTCAAGAGCCTTTCCCGGGCTACAGTATTTATGTTTTAGGTTGTTTTTAATAAGTGAGTAAGTAACTAAGGGGCTGAAGTTTAATCCATATGATGGAGAATATTTAGCCAATGTCACAAAGTCTAAATACTGCATGCTGAAGTCCATGAAGGTCTGTACTACTGCCATTTCTCTGTCCCTTGTTCACCCACTCAGCTAGGTCCCAATAGCTGACCCCTGTTTGTGTTCCTCTTCTACAGCCACTTGGTTATCTCTTGCCATTTGCAGCTTTTTCTCAGTTGTAGCCAGTTATTCCTATAGACTTTGGATTGTGCTGCTACCATGAATTCCCAATGCACACACTACATTTCTCCATTCACATGATAAACAGACAGACTTAACATTGCAAGATTTCATTGCATTCCTTGTTTAAATATATAGTACAGCAGCATCTTTTAATTCTGATGCTTTCCTTAAATTGTAAAAGCAGTAAAGCATTTGTGCTGTCTACATAAAATAAACTTTTTTTATCCTAAAAAGAATACTGCAGTGGAGCATCAGCCTAGCAACAGATCTGAAAATGTTGGTCGTCGACTTGCAAGTCAACAAAATGTTGAAAGTGGGGAGAATTATGGAAAGACAGCTGCATTTTTAAGCCCATGTGTTGGCGAATCTATAACAAAAAAAGGTAAATTTGGTTTACTGCTGAAAGTGTCAAATGTTACTTTCTATATTATAAATAAAATTACCAAGCATACAGCAGAACAAGTATTACTAAATAAGAATGAGCTAGGCTTCTGCAAAGGTAGGTTTTATTGGTTGAAAATTCACTGGTTAACAAACAGGAAACAGAGTAGGAATAAAGACAGTACCCACAATGGAGGGATGTAAGAACTGGGGTTCTCCCAATAATCTATGTTGGGACTAGAGCTGAGCACTGTAAAGATATATTGTCTGAAACAGGTATGGCATTCCGATCATGATACCATGTTTTGGATAGTGTTGATATTGGGTCATAAAACCTTTGACCCAAGTAGTGCTGCTGGCCGGCACTGCAATCAATCACCTTTACGATCGTCTCCGACATCAATGGCGCCCAGGCACACTTCTGCTTCGCCCTTAGCGTTCTCCAGTTGCAGAGTTAAGCACAGCGTCACGATGGCTTTTTAGGTCTGCTTCTCCGTGGCGTCGTGAAATAACTTGACAGACGCCAGTGCTACTAAACTAAACTAGACTTTATTTAGTAGCACACACACACAAGTCCTCCAGACTTGAGCTGCATGCTTGCAGCAAACTAACATTTAGCAGTAACACAAAGCAATAAGGCAGAAGAATGCAGAGAAGGGGAAAGTGAAACCAAACCTCCCCTTTTCTAGACAAAGGAAAAGTGCCCGTATTACAGTGGGCAAGGCTAAACTCCCAGGATCAGAACGCCTCTTGCATCATTAACTCTAAGATGCCCAGAAAACCTGACACCCCCTCTCGTTCGCAATCCTGGGAATATGCATATATACATTTCATCCAACATTTAACCCATCACAGAAAACTTCGTGTTTCTGGAAACTCAAGGGCTTTGTGAATCCATCGGCAAGATTCATTTCGCTAGGACAATATTTCAGCGTGACCACATTTGTCCTAACGCTCTCATGCACGTTTTTGAACCGAATATCCAGATGTTTGGTTCGTGCGTTGAATTGACCGGATTCAGCCAGCTTCAGGCATGGCTGGTTATCCTCCCATATGGTGATGGGTAGGTAACACTTCTCACACACTTCTTGCACTAGGCACTTGTAGAATTCAAGCTCTCGACACATTTCTGAAAGAGCACTGAACTCTGCCTCAGTTGACGATAGAGCAATTAAACTCTGCTTTTTGGACCTCCAGCCAATTACAGAACTTCCAAATTTTACCACTATTCCAGAAATTGACTTTCTGTCTGAGCCGCAAGCCCAATCAGCATCCACCCAACATTGAAGCTGTTCATCACCTTGGGCTGTCAGTGTGAGGCTAAACTCTTTGGTCTCTTGCAAATATCTAAGAACTCTTTTGACCCCATTCCATGCCATCACACTGGGCTTTGCTGCCTCTTGGCTCAGCAGATTAACTGCAAATGCAATATCGGGCCTGCTCCACTGCGAGAGATAGAGCAGGCTTCCCAGAGCAGATTGATATACCTCTTGATTCTCAAACTCTCTTTTTTCAACAGACTGGTTGTCAGTTACAAAACTCGTTTCCATTGGTGTCCTTGCACCTTTGCAGTCTGCCATATTGAATTTCCTGAGCAACTGATCAATCTTTGCGCTCTGGTTCAACACAAAACTGCCATCTTGGTCTCTGTGAATCTGAACCCCTAGATACATGTTCACAGGACCCAACTCCTTGAGTTTGAAGTGCTGCCTCAGCTTACTTGCAAACTCCTGCACCTGTTTGTTTGTGTTGGCCACTAGAACAATGTCGTCAACAAAGATCAGGGCCAATTCTTGTTGCTGACCTGTCCCTTTTATGTACAAACAGTTGTCCGCATGGCTTTTCCTGAAGCCTAGCTTCTCCAGCGCTTGGTCGAGACACTGATTCCAGTTTCTCGCGGACTGTTTGAGACCATAAATGGAGCGGTGTAGCCTCCATACTAGACCTGGCCTGTCGCCCTCAAAACCCGGAGGAGGTAGCATATAGATTTCCTCCTGCAGCGGTGCATTTAAGTAGGCGACATCAATGTCAAAATGAGCAGCTTCTGCGCCTCTCTGCGCTGCTACAGCAAGAAGCAATCTCATTGTTTCACTACGGGACGTGGGTGCATAGACTTGTGAGTAATGCACTCCTGGCCTCTGGCTGAAACCTCTTGCCACCAATCTAGCCTTATATTGTGGCTCTCCACTTGCAGTGGGTTTCAATCTATAGACCCAGCGACAGCTCACAGCTTGCTGTCCAGCTGGCAAAGTTGTCAGCGTGAAAACTCCAAGAGATTTCATGGCACTAAGTTCTTTCTCCATTGCTTGTTGCCACTTGCTGGATTCTGCTTGAGGTAATCTCTGCACCTCAGCGAAACTTTCCGGTTCGCAGTGAGCAAAACCGGCCCAAACATTAGTGGCTTGGAACCTGTCAGGAGGTTTCCCCTTTGTAGTGCGCTTGGAACGCCGTGGCACCACCGGTGACTCGCCCCCTGACCCAGACGTGCTAGACTCAGCCTGGGAGTCCCTGGCGCCTGGTGAACCACCAAGCGACCTACTGCGCTTGCTATGTCCCCCTGGACTGGGCTTCCCAGTTGGGGACCTTGGAGATCTACCTCGCTTGCCTCTCCTAGTTACTTCTGGAGATGTGGGTGCACTCCTTGGTTCTGTCTTCACCTGTCTCTTTGGGATTGCCCCCTCTGACACTGCACCCTGGTCGTGTTCGGGAATGCGGCCCGAAACACCAGCAGGTTGACCACCTTCTGCACGACTAGCTGATGTAACTGGCTGATCTTCATAGTCAAGATCGCTGAACGGATCTGTGAGCACCTCAGGATTTCCGTGAATCCTTTTCCAGCCTTGCTGCTCACAAAACTCAGCGCTCCTGCTGATTATGACTCGTGAACGATCGCCATCTGGGAAAGCAAATCTCCAGGCTTTCGAACCTGTCTCGTAGCCACAGAAAATCAACTTTTGTGATCTTGGACTGCCCTTTCTACGTAAATGTCTGGGGATAAGAACCCAAGCTTCTGCCCCGAAGGTCCGAAAATAGTGGACCTTGGGTTTCTTTCCATAGAGTAGAAAATAGGGCGTGGTCCCTATCACGGAACTATATGTCCTGTTAAGAGTGTGGCAGACAGTTCTCCAGGCTTCAGCCCAATAGCATCTTGGCAAGCCTGAATCAAACAAGAGAGCATCTACTGCCTCCTGCATTGTTCTATTCCGCCTCTCAGAAACACCATTCTCTTGAGGAGAATAAGGAGCAGTTTTTCTATGCTTGATACCTTTGGCACGAAAGAAATCCTGCAGCTTAGATGCAGTAAATTCTGTGCCTCGGTCTGTCTGAAACGCTTTCACGCGGGTTCCAAACTCCACCTCTACTGCTTTCACCCATTCTATAATCTCCTTCGCTGTTTGCCCCTTGTCTTTGAGCGTGAAAATCCATCCTGCTCGACTAAAATCATCAGTGAGACAAAGAACATAACGAGAATTACCCATGCTTGGCACCCCCATTGGACCACAGAGATCCGCATGCACAAGCTCGAAAGCTTGCTTGGTCACCCTATCAGACGATGGGTAGCTGCAAGAATGCACTTTGGCTCTTTTACAAGCTCTACAGTCTAGAAACTTGGAGCACTCCTTCATTTTACAACCATCAGTGCACTCTACCTGCTTGCGCACATATTTCCAATTCACGTGCGAGAATCTGCGATGCCATAAATGCAAACACTGATCATGCGTGGGTAAGTTGGCATACTGAGCTTGAGTCTCCTCAGAGATGCCATTACTTGTTTCAGCACCCTGCGCCCTCTCTGTGGCGCTGTTGTCAGTTTCCAGCATATACACCCCATCATGGCCTTTCACCTGGACCAATTGTTTCCCATCTTTGGAGATGGTGCATACCTGGTTCCCAAAACTGACCAGATAACCTGCATTGTCTAAAGCTGAAACAGAAAGTAAACCAAATTTCATACCATCTAAAACATACACATCAATGTCATCATTAAGACAAGGCATGAACATAACACCAGTTTTGGTAACAGGTCTTGTGGTTGAATCAGCCAGAGTGACTGCAGTTGCATCTTGGATCGGCCTGCAGTTCCGCAACTGGCTGCTAGGTGGCGCTAGATGTCTCCCTGCACCACTGTCTATTAACCAACGCAGCTTGGGGGTAGCAACTGTCTTTCCAACCAAGGCATATGCAGCTGCTTTGCAGTGGGCTCCAGCCCCTCCTCTGCTTGCTCTGGAAGGTCCTCTTCTCCCACGACGTGGTCTTCCTTTCATCTCCCTGTTGCCATGGAAACCATCTTTGAAGTCAGCCTGATCGCAGTCTGCCTGAAGATGGTTATCAGAATTGCATAGATAACAGCGCTTAGCTGCAAAAGCTTTAACAGAGCTCTCAGCGTTTTCTCCACTCCTGGGCTTAGGCAAAAAGCAACCCCCCTTAACAGCTTTCCCTTTCTCTCTCTGCCTCCGGTCCTGTTCGTCCTGCAGCCTCCCAGTAACATAGTCCAGATTCAACTGGCTTGCAGGCATGGACTCCAGCGTTAGGGAAAGAGTCTCATAACTGGGGTCTAGTGAGCTCAGAAGGATATAGACCTTTTGTTCCTCTGAGAAAGGAACATTCAGCTGTCTCAACTTGTTGAAGAGTGCCAGCATTTTGGCCACATGTTGACGCACACAGCCTCCTTCTTGCAAACGTAACTCAAACAGCTGTCTAGTTGTATGAAGTTTGGCACCAGCTGACGTTCTTTGAAACACACGCTTAAGACACTCCCAAATTTGGTGGGCATTAGTGGCAGCGTCTATGTGCACCATCAGCTCTTCCTCTATGCCCATGACTATGTGAGCAGTAGCCCTCTGGTCTTTCTTAAGTGCTGCAGCAGCCTCATCAGCAGGGGCTTGAACTGGTGGGCTCTGAGTACAAGTCCAAAGATCTTTAGCAATCAGAAATATCTCCATTTTCTTGGCCCAATCTTGCCAATTCCTCCCATCCAACCTTGGAAAGGGTGGCACGAAACTCTCATGGGACTGCGCCATCTCCCCCCTGGGGCTTGAGGTAACTCACGTGGCTGCAAACTCAGCACTCGCCTCTCAGCTCCCAGCTCCGGAAAACGGCTTCTCTTCACCAGTGAGGTTTCCCTGCTTTGTGCCTCAAAAGCATGGCACAAAACAGTCCTCCAGCTGGGCTATCGGCTGCCGGCCCCGCAGACATGCAGACCTCCCGTCCTGGCAATCAATCTCCTCAGGACGCCTCGCCATCAAAGCGTAGCTTCTTGGCAATAAAGCAATTAAGCCATTAAGCCATCCATAACCTGTTTTGGATAGTGTTGATATTGGGTCATAAAACCTTTGACCCAAGTAGTGCTGCTGGCCGGCACTGCAATCAATCACCTTTACGATCGTCTCCGACATCAATGGCGCCCAGGCACACTTCTGCTTCGCCCTTAGCGTTCTCCAGTTGCAGAGTTAAGCACAGCGTCACGATGGCTTTTTAGGTCTGCTTCTCCGTGGCGTCGTGAAATAACTTGACAGACGCCAGTGCTACTAAACTAAACTAGACTTTATTTAGTAGCACACACACACAAGTCCTCCAGACTTGAGCTGCATGCTTGCAGCAAACTAACATTTAGCAGTAACACAAAGCAATAAGGCAGAAGAATGCAGAGAAGGGGAAAGTGAAACCAAACCTCCCCTTTTCTAGACAAAGGAAAAGTGCCCGTATTACAGTGGGCAAGGCTAAACTCCCAGGATCAGAACGCCTCTTGCATCATTAACTCTAAGATGCCCAGAAAACCTGACATACCAGTTTCAGACAATTTGAGATATTGCCCAGCCCTAGTTGAGACTGGTGCTTTATAGCTTGTTCACTGCTCAGCCCTGACTTCAAATGATATGAAGTGGCCTGGTTTGCTGATGACACCAAATTCCTTGGAGCAGTAAACTGATAGACACTCTTATAGGGACTCTTGCTTTCTGATCTTCAAACAGGTAGACACTATTGAGGCTGAATGCTAAAGTCACAGATTTTTATTGGCTGTTTAATCTTTAGAGAAGGAGCTGAGATGAACTAAGCTGATCTTGGGCACACGTGTTCTGAAAGAATGCTGAGAGCAGTATTAGTGTGGATCAAGACAGTAGCATGGTGTGCATGTACTTTCTCTTTCCCGAAAGAGGAGTTGATAGTAACATCTATAGGGTGGAGTAGGGCAGTCCACAGACCAAAATGAACACACATATTTATGAGCACAAGTGATTATTTTTCTGGAGCATCTAATCTCATATTTGGTATAAAAGAAGTAACCAAAACAAATCATATGGTCGTTCTTAGTGCTTAAATGAATCTTGCTCCCCCTTCCTTCCTGAAACCTGAAATGGCACCAGAGATTGAGGTACTGACCACTAGTTTAATACGCAGTGTTGTGTTCCCAAGGTTAGGAAAAACGTAAGTGTGGTGTGTCTGTTCCTTCTGCATTTTTTCTTGGAGGTGGTGTCACCCACGATCGTATGGTAGAAAGTTTTACTTTATACAGGCAAACAGGCAAATGTGTTATTCAGATGTCTGCAGCCTTGAGCTGTGGACACATCTGGAATTTTCTGAGAGTGCTGTGGGTACCACATCTCTGATTACTTCTCTCCCCACTCCAAACAAAAGAGAAAAACACATCATCATCATTTTTTGCTTTTCCAATGGGTCTGGGTAAAAAGACAAACCAAACAGAAGCAGCAGATATTGAATTTTTATCATTTTACACAAGTCCCGTCCCCAAAATCAATTGTCAAATAAAAGCTTATGGTAGTGGACTGCACAGAAAAATTGCAGATCCAGTTCTTGCCAGCACCACAAGAACATTGATCCAAGGCACAGATTCTCATGACAGTTTTCTGGTCATCGTATGTACCGGTAACTCACAAATCATGGAATATATATGTGGACCCAGAGATTACCTATTATTTGATGGTGGTTTTGAACATATCCCTTGTAAAGTGTGTGCAGATGATAAGCATTTCTACCACATATCCATGTTTTGTGCTATGGCAACACTGTAAGCAACAGGTTTTCATGGTTCAATCAATTGAGAAAGATATAGGGGTTTTGGAATATTTTTTATGGGACGTGGGGAACCCAAGAATAAACTGGAATTTTAAAAGGATGTGTTTTACTATGTGTGCACATGCACATGAGCTGTCTCCTGACACTTGTGACATTGCACTTTTTACCACTCCATTTTCCTTTCCCGAAAGTCTTCCAGATTGCCTCCCTTTCCCTATTACCTCATTGATTACCCTGCTTTCTGTTCAGCTGCTGGTCAGATCCTGATTTCAGCCTTGAAAAGCAGGTACAGCTGAAAGAGGAAGTGGGAAAGAGCATCACTTCCACCTTCAACTCTATGTACTATTCAAGGGAGAAAAAAGGCAACCACCATTGTACCTCATGATTAAGAGTGCAGTGAGTAGGTGCTGAAGTCCTTAATGGCACCACTGCAACAACAAGCATCACATTGGCGATCCCAAGTGGTTCCAATGTAAATTTAATCAGCAAGATTATAACTTTCTGATATACTTACTGTGTGTGTGGTTTTTGTTTTTTTTAAGATTCCAAAAACATCAGCAAGTCAGAGGAAAACTTGCAAATTGAAAACCAACATAATGAAACAACCTACCGAATGTCCTGGACCGGCCCCAGCACTGCAGGATCTGAGAAGACTAGCAATAGGGCTGCTGCTTTAATGGCATGTCGTGAAGCAGAAACCTCTTTTTCTGAGCCTGTACTTACAGCTAGAATACCACCTATCATTCCTGTTAAGTCTAGACCCACTGATGCAAGTTCTGAACAGGAAAGCAATAAACAAACTTCTTTTTGTGAGGATGAAAATAATTTGACTGCAGACACTTTATTGAAAATTAAGAAAGCATTTTCTGAATCGGGAAGCAACCTTCATAATTTATTTGAAACTGAGCCTTCAAAATTAAATTTAACACAAGGTACTGCATGCTTTTCAGAACTCAATCTAAAGGAAGAGCTCTCTAAAGACCAAGCTCAGAAATTGACAAATGTAGAACAGAAGGCTCCATTTCTAGGTTCTGCGAATAAATCAAACATCTCCAACAAACATCTGCCAAATATGGATCAAGTCAAAGCTGTAGACAGTTCCCTCTTCCCAAACAATACAGAGACTAATCGTCCAGTCCATGATCTTAGCAAAAGTGAGGGATCAATAAAAAAGGAGCACTTGGCCATAATGACATCTCCAGGGATGCATTTAAATAGCACAAACACCCTGAAAAATGAGACATTGGAATCAGATGAAAAAACTGATGAAGAATTTAGATACTGTTACTCAGAAATTAAAGAATGTCTTGAAAAAGGGGAGCTTCTTTCTCAGTTGCCAGAAGATGGCGACAGAAACAATACATGTTATCTACACATGGAAACCTCTGAGAAATCTACATTTTCCCCTCCAGGAAAGGTTGCTGACCATATACATTGGTTCAACAAACTTTCATTAAATGAGCCATGTTCTGCAACCAAAGCCAAATCACCACTTAAGTTTCAACGTACGCCCGTCCGTCAGTCAGTACGGAGAATGAACTCCCTCTTGGAGGCTAACAAGCCGTCAGTTGCTTGTAGATTAATAAAAGCTGGCGATGACTGTCCTTCTCTTGTTAAATCAGTGAGTTTTGAAACCGCATTGCCGTCCTACGTGGAAAATACCTCTAGTACGTCTACAGCTTCTCTGCTTTCTTCTGACTCAACCTGCAAGCAAGAGTCTACCTGCAATCGGTATTCTCTGCCTTCCAAATCCTGCCCACAACTAATACATCCATTGCAGCAAGCCAGCAGGCCTGGTACAATCTGCAAAGAGACACTGACTACCAGTCATCAATCCAAGTCAGTCCTTGAGGACCTAACTAATCACGAAGCACCAAAAACTGTTGTAAAAACGAACACAAATATAAATATTCTGGTTGCTACACCTGACAAATGTGATTTCAGGAGAAAATTGTCAGAAAAGAAGGTTCGCTATAGAGGGTCTCCAAAGAACCCAATAGCCACAACCAAACTCCTTCCAGTTGTTAAACCTCTTGACTTATAGGTTAAACAACCCAATTCCTGGCATGATTCCTATAGACTTCAGTGGTCTTTGTATTTAGGATTGTAGCCAAAGTGTTGTTTATCTTAAACTATCAAACTGCTTCTTTATTTTTTTGAAAAAATCTAACGTTTTTGTTTTTAAATAGGATTCTTTCTTGAATTGAGAGGAAATGTAAGCTGCAACTGAAACTTGAATAAGTTCTGTTGGGTAGTGTTTACCTTGTGGCTTCTAATAAGTATTTGCCTTTTATTTTTTGACTGGATTTTAGAGGGGGCGGGGAAGCTTGAAAATGCTGCTGGTTACGGTTAATTCAGTTGTCAAAAACTACAAAGAATCTGTTTTTAATTGATCTTGTAGTGTGAGAAGTTTAAAATTGCATTTGTAAGGAAGTGCATTCCTCACTTGCAAAGTATAACACGGTGTTTGCAAGTCTTGGTTCACAGTCTTGAGTCTCACAACATAGTTAGTTCTTACAACATTTTAAGTGTCTGTAAGGTTTAAATCGGGTACTGGTGCTCAGGTAAAAGCAGCTGTTAAGAAGCTCACATCTTGTCTACTGATCGGAGGTGCATTTTTTTGTTGACTCAAACAAATAGCCACCAAATAAAAACATTGGCAAGTTAAGCAACTATGTAATTGTAGGTGGATGCACACAGGATCCTAGCACAATTTACGGTAAATATTACAATGCTGCTGGATGTACATTATTTTCTAACTGCAAATTGGGGGGAGGGGCTATGCGCAAAAGAACTTGCAGGTCTTAATTTCTTTTTTTAAAGTAATTTGGTACAGCAAACCAGATGATTCAAAATAATCAAATATACCTATTATGTCACTGCAATAAAACTGTATAGAGCCATACTGTTCATTTGCACAGATATTTTGCTCTGTCTGCTGTAATATTGAAACTGTTCATTTCTGTTTGTAGTACATAAATTATTTAAGCTTGAAGTTGATTTTTATTTAGCTTTTCTATGTGATTTGTGATAGTGCTAAATTTATTTTATTTTTCAAAATAAAATTTCCCCCCTTTAATGTGTGTGTGGTTCTTGGTTCAGTGGCCCATATGCTGTGCTTGTGCATTTTGATGTGTAAAATTAGCTGCTGCTTTTCTAGGCCACCCAGGTTAACTAGGAAAATACCCATCTTTATAATACCACTTGGATTTTGACTTTATTAATATCACTTTATAAAGTATCTCCATTGTACAGTACTGCTTACAACGACAATTAGGTTTGTTCAGTGCTTTTTTTCTTTAAAAATGTTTAGGGGTACTCTCATTTTGACTCAAGAAAATCACCATTTTATAGTTCAAATCAGGAAAAATAAATACAGTAAATGGACAAAAGTACAAAGATTCACAAAATGTTTAGGGGTATGCATAACCCCAGAAAAAAGCACTGAATTTGTTACAGTTTATTATCTATGAAGAGAGGTCCTGCAACTTTCAGCAGCCTAGGTTCCTTCCGAGTCCCAAGTCTGCCTTTTAGAGTAGACTGGCTGAGGCTGTTATCACTAAAGGAAGTCCCAACCTCTTATCACGAGGAACTTACAATTTAAATGTTAGGCCACTTAATTTGCTCAATTATTATACAAACCTAAAGTTTCCCTTCTCTTTCCTCTGCCCCTCTACAGAGCTGTGGAGTACTGTCACTCACAGACTCTGCCTGTCTTTTCCTCCCAGAAACTAGAATACTTACTACTTTTGTGGGCTGGGTGTTGGTAAACAAGACCCAGTGAAATCAATGTGCATGACTACTCAGGCCCATTAATTTTAATGGGTCTAATCTGGATAGAACTTAATTGGATACAAAGCTCCTCAAGGCCATATATGAAACTTTAGAACAAATTCAACAGAAGGAACATTTCTTAACTGTGCAAAAGGAAATAACCATTAAAAATTGTGTAACAACCTCTTATGCACTGAGGCTGGAACAAGCTTCCAAAAGATGTATAATAGCCTGATTTAGGGTTGCCATATTCCAAACAGTGAAAATCCACAGAAAAGTTGTTGAGCTTTTTTGGCAAAATCCCAAAAAATTAATCTGCTAAAACTGCACTGCCGACATGAGCTGCCATACATCCAGATTTTCCTGGAAATTTTGTGGGTTTTTTTTGTCTGGGAAATTCCACACGTATGGCAACCCTACATGGTGATGAGTAAAACATGGTTGTGTGAGTCTTGTACAGACCGTGGAATGGGGGGGGGGGGAGCAAGCAAAATCCTGAGATGAGGCATTGGCTGTGGAAACTCCTCATTTCTCTCCTAGTTGCTTCTCATCCCTTTGTGCCCTGGAAGAGCAAATATGGCAGTAGTTTTCCTGGCTGCATAACCCCACCTTCAGAAAATCTCACAGCCCTTTCCATCCAAGTAATGACTCCCCCTGCCCCTGTACCAAATTAGTACAATGACATTTAGCTGGTAAAGTTAATCTGGGGTTAGGCTTAGCTATAGTGAATTAATTCAACAGCTTGCAAGGAAGGAACTGGAAGACAAGATATAGTAGTGGGTGGCTGTGTTGTCTGTGAAGAGGTAACCTCTAAAAGAATAGGTTTCCAAGCCATCAATTCCTCCAGGGACCAAAACATTGGTTTTCACCTGCCACAGGTTTGCAAATAGTGGTTATTTTCTCAATTTTTCATGGAATATACAAGGTGGTCAGTGGCTACCAGCTGTGCTGACTATGTACTACCTCTAATAGAGGTGGCAATATATATCTGATGATCAGTTCCTGGGAGTCACAAAATGGGGAGAGTGATGTGCTCAGGAGCTTCCCCATGGGAATTTGGCTATCATGAGCACAGTGATGCTGGGCTTGATTGGGCCTTTGGGTGAATCTCGCAGGGCTCTTGCATTGTGGGTGTGGGTTGGAAGTGACCGGTGCGAGTTTTACTCCCAAAACTCTGGAAAAGTTGGGGGAGGTTGCGGTGGACTATTGGGAAGCTCCTATTTCTTCTTTGGTGATAAGCCGTTAGCCAAGCAAGATTGTTTTCCATGAACATGGTTTTAATAGTGAGTCTGTGATTGTGGAGGCCAATTCTGGATCCACATGTCCTTCCAGAGTGGGTGGGAGTTGATCATGGTGAGGGTTTGCCAAGCGTGCCTTCCTCTTAGCGCATTTCTCCCTTTAGTCCTGAGTTCGAGTGTCTTCAACACCCATGGCACCTTTTTGGTAAAGGCTGTTCTCCAACTGGAGCGCTCGAAGGCCAGTGTTTCCCAGTTATCCAGAACACCAGGAGAAGACTCGCTGCAGGGCGGAGAGGGGGTGGGGTGGGGAGATTCAGTGGCCAAAAAGCAAACAAAACCACCTGCGCCTTCCCATCCTTGAGCATCAGGCCGCTTATCTGCAGCGTGTGTAAATGGGAGGACAAAAAAAAGCCCATCTGCCGGGGCTCGCGTCTCCCTCAGGGAATCCTGGCAACCGTTCCTGCTGCTGCACCTGCGAGGGGAGAGGAGAAGGATGCGGCGGCGGAGGACAGAGCCCCCCCCCCCGCGCCTGAATGATTCATCGTTCATCGTGCTGTGCGTCTACGCGGGCAGCCTCGCTCTGCGCCTGGCCAAGCAGGTGACGCTCGAAGCAGCCGGCGAGCCTCAGAAGCGAGAGAGGAAGAGAGAGCGCGCGCGGCCCTCGGGCTTCTCCCGGTCCAAAGAGGTGTGAGTGCGTCGCATCCTTCCCTTGGGAAACGTAATGGCGGCGGAGGGGGGCCGGGAATACCCAGTAGTGCTGAGCAGCGGCGACGCAGGAGAACTGAGGCTGCATAGGGCACGGGGTTGAGGGAGGTTTCTTTCCTCTTCCTTTCTTCCCAAGGAGCGGGGATGTCTTTGCTGAGGTGGTGGGGGGCCAAGAACGGGAAGCGTATTTCTCAGGTGGAGTCTCGGGCTTCCTGCTCCTCGCTCTAAAACAGGGAGAATTTAGGTCGCCAAGGGTGCGGCCACGCTCAGCACTTGTCTTCTGGTAGCGGGGTACGGGGGAGAGAGAGAAATAATGTTGCAAAGAGGAGAAATTCGTCTCGAAATCCCTTAACGGGGGTATTTTTTAAAACGGTTGGGGGGCATACAAAACGAATAGCATTTGAAAGGCATTCGTGGGCCACTCCACTTGTTTTCCCGCTTAGGTAGGCCTCTCTCCCGTGTTGGCTTTAGAATAATAATATTAATAATAATAATGCCGCATGTGCTGCGCCTGGTATGAAATAAGCTTTCCCAGCATGCACCGTGAACGTGAAGAAATGACATATAGGCTTCAATTTTGTGTCCGCTTGAGAGCGTAAGGCTACAGTCCGCTTGTGTTCCCATTTATCTGGGAGTGAGTCTCCCATTGAGTTTGATGGGGTTTATTTCTGAGTAGACAGGTGCCGCAAGTTTCATTAAACTGAGTAAACAAAACATGCTTAGGATGTGGCTGGGATATTTTACAAAGGTAAACAAGATGGTACAGTGATGTGATTTGGTGTGTTCTGCCTGCTTTATCTCTTTGGCCTTTTGGAGAATCCTATCTAATTGGAATAAACAGAGGATGAAAGGGGAGAGGGGAACATGTTACGTGTAGGAGCCATAGCTGTCAACTTTCCCTTTTTTGCAATGGGAAACGGCGCTGGAATAAGGGAATTTCCCGCAAAAAAAGGGAAAGTTGACAGCTATGGTAGGAGCATGACAGGTTACCAGTTTCTTGAGTAAAGTAAGCAATGCATCAGTTACAGAAAATGTTCTGCTTTCTAAATCAAGGCTGGCAGCCCATGACCATTTTGCCTTTTCCAAATAAAAATCCTTGACTAGGCAGTGCAGCACAGCATCATACAATTTAATTGTAAAGAAACTGAAGCTTGATTTCAAAACAAATCTAATGGATTCTGGACCCAAATTGAAATAATAATAGAAAGATAAATACAGCTTGAAACATACAGCTTGAAAAATCATTTAAGAATCAACATTTGTGCAACAAGTTATTTGCATTATTTAGTCATAATTGTTCAATTGGCAGTGCAGAGTTGAATACAAAGGCTCTGGAGCCAAATTCCAGTTTCTTTACTGCAGAATTACTAATACCACTATTATTACTATTATTTATTAAATTTTCTATACCACCCTTCGTCAGAGGATGGTTTACAATATGAAAACACAAAAATATATAACATACTAACAAACAAAAACAATGCCCCTGCCTCTGCAGCCTTTTTAAAAAGGTCATAGATTGTTTAATTAGCTAAAGGGCTGGGAGAAGAATAATGTTTTTGCCTGGTGCCTAAAGGTATGTAACAAAGCCGCCAGGTGGGCCTCCTTGGGGAGCTGCTACAGAAAAGGCCCATTCTTGTGTTGCTGTCCTCTGGTCCTCTCATGGAGGAAGCACACAAAGAAGGGCCTCCGAAGATGTTCACAGGGTCTGGTTTGGTCTGTATTAAGAGAGGCAGTCCTTGAGGTATTGTGGTCTGGGGCCATTTAAGGCTTTTTAGGTCAAAACCAGCACTTTGAATTGGGCCCAGAAACTAATTGGCAGCCAATGCAGTCAGGCCGGGATTGGCGTTATATGCCTGGTAAGCAACCTGACTTGAATTCTGTAGCAGCTGAAGTTTCCGAACTCTCTTCAGAGGCAACCCAATGTACAGTGGTACCTCGGGTTACAGACGCTGCTAACCCAGAAATAGTACTTCAGGTTAAAAACTTTGCTTCAGGATGAGAACAGAAATTGTGTGACGGCGGCATCGGGAGGCCCCATTAGCTAAAGTGGTACCTCAGGTTAAGAACAGTTTCAGGTTAAGAACGGACCTCTGGAACGAATTAAGTTCTTTACCCGAGGTACCACTGTATAATGTGTTGCTGTAATCTAAACTAGAGGTTATTGGAGCATAGGCAGCAGACGTTAGGCTATCCCTGTCCAGATTAGGGGTGCAACAAGGCCACCAGCTGAAGCTAATGGAAGGCACTCCGCACCACCGAGGCCATTGGAGCCTCAAGAGACAGCAATGGGTCCAGAAGTACCCTCAAGCTGCATACCTACTCCTTCAGAGGGAGAGTAGTCCCATCAAGAGCAGGCAACCTCCCATCCATCCAGTTTAGGGAACCGCCCACTAACAATGCATTGTAGTCAAAGTGGTGCCATCCAGCTATTGTGGACTACCAACTCCCATAATCCATGACCATTGGCCATGCTGACCGAGGCTGATGGGAATTGCAGCCCACAAGGCTGAGGGTGGAGAACCGCATTGGCTACCTTGGGTGGTTTATAGAGTTCAAACTTGGGTGTCTGTTCTTAGTTTTGGTTTTGGGGTTTTTTTTTAAGTCTCTTGTGGTCCACTCACAGTTAGGTTGCCCCCTTCCCCTAGCTATTCTCCAACCATCTCCTTACCTTCTTGGTTATGACCTACATTTTTCCTAACAAAGGATATCTCTGTCCATGGCCCGTGAAAGAATATTTACAGTCATTTTGGCCCCATTTACCCTGCTCAAACCCCTGATCACACAGTACCATATACAGGTGAAACTCGAAAAATTAGAATATTGTAGAATGGTTCATTTCTTTCAGTAATTCAACTTAAAAGGTGAAACTAATATATGAGATAGACTCGTGACATGCAGAGCGAGATATGCCAAGCCTTTATTTGTTATAATTGTGATGATTATGACGTAGAGCTGATGAGAACCCCACATTAACAATTTCAGCTTTGGGGTTTTCATCAGCTGTGCGCCATAATCATCACAATTATAACAATCAAAGGCTTGACATACCTCGCTTTGCATGTCATATCTCGCTTTGCATGTCATATATTAAACTCCAGTAGCTAATGAAAACAATTGCTTACATAAATGGACTTTTCCACGTTATTCTAATTTTTCGAGTTTCACCTGTACATGTAATCTACCTTTGTGTAAAAGGTCCCACCACTGGTTTGTGGAGCATACCTTTGGGAAACTAGTTTATTTGCCCACAGAAGCTGACCAGTTCCCCTTTTTTAAAAAAAGTAGGAGGTGTGCTATTTTATATTTTCATTCATTTATTTCTTTGGCACAGGTTGCAAAATACAGATTGACGGCACCATGGCTACTACTGTGCTTTGCAGCATGATACTTCTGCTGACCTTTAGGCTGACTTTGACTTTTAGTCACAATCCCAGGAGCCCAGACAGAGTTTCTGAAGCTGATATCCAAAGACTTCTACATGGGGTAATGGAGCAGCTGGGCATTGCTAGACCCAGAGTCGAATACCCAGCGCACCAAGCAATGAATCTTGTAGGCCCACAGAATATTGAAGGTGAATATTTATCATTCTGAATTATTATTGCTGTTACTTTTATAATCATTCAGTTTTTAAACCAATACTTAACTGTCATTCTGTATGTGATTCTTTAGCTCTGGTTTCATATCAAATGAAAAAACCTATCACAGAAAATAAGGTTAGTGTTAGATGGTTTATTTAATTTGTGAAGCAAGTGTCGCTGATGAATGGTAGAGTCCTAAGCACATTCATTGGATAATGAGTTCCCCTGAACTCTGGGACGTGCGTCTGAGTAACGATGCTTAGGAACACTCTGAAAAATTGTTTTCTCTCTCTAGTTGAGGCTATGGGCCAATTCAAGCACTGCTTCCATCTTGTGGAGGCAGCTGGAAATTCTTCTTTGCAGTAACAGCTCCACGTGGCTGTCAAAACAGGTTAAAGCTGCTGAAGACATGGATTGTCAATTGTGTGGAAAGTCCCCTTGCCAGCATGCCCCTTACATTTTGCCAGGCATTTGGCTTGTTTCAGTTCCGCTGTTGTCATGTATATTTCTTCTGCTTCTTTTACTTCTGTTAGTAGCAGTATTTTATGGCTGTGAATTTATTATATATAATCGTTTTGGTGCCTGAAAAAAACACCAAGGTTACTCAGATATGTAGAATGTTGATATGCATTTTAACTTGTTTTTGGCTTATTGTTGATTTTAATTGTTTTTAAATAGCTGCTTTTAACTGCTTTTATTGATAATTTTGTTGTTTTATTCTTTTTGTAAACCACTTTGAGGGTTTCCCCCCCTAACAATAAAGCATTATATACATTCTATTGAATAAATAAATGGTTGCAAGCCACTTTGGGGATTTGTTGCTGAAAGGCAAAGTAGACATTTTAAAAAGTAAGCAAGATTCCTGATAGCTACTGGCATTCCATAGAAGTTCTCCATGCCATTGGAGTCCTCCATGGGATGCATTGTTTGTGACTAACATACTGAGCTGTTGCTATGTTGGAAGCATTTCCTGCAGCTTCTATGTGAGCTTTAACAGTTGAATGCCATTCTCCTTAAGGAAGAAAGTCCAACAGCTTGTATATTTCTACACCAGGGGTGGGGAACCTGTGGTCCTCCATATGTTGTACTACAAGTCATCCCTATTGACCTGCTGGCTGGGGCTGATGGGAGTTGGAGTCCCCACCCTTATTCTACACCAACAGAAGTTAGTGAAATAGAATAAAGCATCGAAATGTTACGGATCATGACATTATATCGCCAGTATATGACATCTGTGTGAAATGCATAAACACCAGCACACATGTTGACCATTGTGGTTCTAGAACACCTGATGTGCTCCAATTTTAAACTGTGAGCAGCATAAAAAAAACACTGCAGTGCTTTAATTTTTTTACCCCCTAACAATTCCTCATATTGTTTGCAGGTTTCTCTTCAGAGGCAAATAGCAGTTTGACAGGTGGAGGGTGATTTTAGTCAGGGGCATAGCAGACCTCATTCCTTGTGGTCCTCTCCATGCACAGTTGCTATTTGCATTCACACAATGTCCCATCAAGTTTGGCTCTGAGTAGCTCTAAAGTGCAGCTTTTAAAAAATTGGCTCTTCAGCCAAAAAAGCCTCTCAGAGCAGCTGACAAGTCATAAAAAAGAAAAGAAAAAAAGACTGTCCCTGTCCTCAGACTCTTGGTCCATCAATCCCACTGGGATATCTTGGCAGCAGCTCTCCAAAGTGTCTCCATGCCCTGCTGCCTGATATGCTTTTAGCTGGGCATTTCAAATATTGAACCTGGGACTTGCACATGCAGAGCATAGCAGCAGCTATAAATTCATCTGTATACATGTGCTGTGTTACTGAGCTATGTCCCTCTCTCTTTCACAGAAGGGGGGAAGCTCAAAATTTTCCTCACCTTTGCAGTTCTTTCTATTGAGATTTCATCAGCATATAGAATTCCACTTCTTAGCCACATCGCAGCACAAAAGAAAGATCATTTTAGAACATTTTAAACATTTACTTAAGGTAATGTACAAGTACAACTACTGTACAACTCTGCCTTTCTAGTTATCACTGAGACTCTGAAATATGTCTAAATGTGTTCATAAGGCTTGCACTGTTGATTATGCAGTCAGGGACCGTGTTGTTATTAAAATAGGTTTCAGTGGGCTACCTTGACAAATGCTTTGCTGTTCCTTGCTTAGACATTAGGTGGCTGTTGAGTGCTGGATGTAAGGTCTAGGAATCCAGTTAAGACTGTATTTATACAGTTTAGTCAGCGGATGGTGTACTGTATGTTAACAGCTAAGCAGCAGCCAAATGCATTTTGGAAGTGTGTAATGGAATAATGTCCAAGATGTTAGTGTTACAAATCAAAGCTTTATGTTAACAACAATTTATTTGCTGGTGACTGGGTTTCCTTTGAAGACCCGCTATAATTCCTTATAAGAACAATAAAATAATTAAGTATAGCAGTAACTGCAGCCTTCCTGAATTTTCTACTCATATTTCTGTGCAGTCTTGCTTGGTGTAATTTAACCATCTACAGAAGGGTTATTTAAAGCACAGGGAATGGGGGAGTAGGAAAGCATGTATTCAGAGGAGCAATTCCTTTTTTTAAATAGACTACTATAAACCAGAATTTGGAGACAAAAGATTTAATCTGCCCCGAGTTCATCCTCATCAAGTATTTCATGGTGGGTGGAGCCTTAAGTTCCTCAGAGGGCTCAGTGAGTCGGTGGGGAGGGGGGCTTTGGAGATATTTTATAATCTGTATTCCAAGGACCATGAGCAAGGAATAGTAAATTGAACTGTCTCAGTATGGCAGTGCAGCATAGGCTTTCTTTCACATGACAGCTTGTTGGCGCTGAGCAGTTGTGTACCCTTTCCTCTGAAAGTGCCAATGAGACTTGTCACTTATACCTAATCTATTTATTGAGTGCATTTCTACTCCACCTTTGAGGGCATATTACCCTTGCAAGGCATCTTACAGGAAAATAAAATAATACTACTAGCACTTAAATAATACAGAGTCCAGAGAGAAAAGTATTGATAACACTTTACTGAGGAAATTAGGGCTGGGGTGGGGTGGGGCTTGAGAAAGGAACAGAGAGGTTTTGTCTTTCTAAGTTCAGGCTTTGTACGTAGCAGGGAGACATTTAATCAAACCTACAGAGGAAAGTTCTTGCAGAACAACACAGCCAGTCGGAGCACATGCTGCCTCAGTGAACATCATGCCATTATGCTGGGTTGCTCAGGAAGACCCCCACCCATTAACTCTCTTGGCTAGTTGACTTCAACATTAAATGAATGATCTCTGCTGCTGCACTTCATCATCAAGAATTAACAATAACAGCTAGAAGAACTTAAAATTTCCCAGCACAGCAAATAAATAAATAAATAAATAATAGACCTGAATAAAAATATAAAATTCAAAACTGAAAGCATGCAGTATTCCCACCCCACCCTGCCAGCACATGCAGGGACATGGGGTGGAGCATGTGACACCCTCTTCCCCACCATTGTGCTGGAATTACTTGCTCAGGAATAACATGAACATGACTTAAGAGGCTAGAGAATATTGAGTAAACCAAGATCAGTATGAGTATTGCCTCCACAGGTGACTATTATGTGTATTATGTGATAAATTTGCACTGTTGTCAAGCCAACAGTCTCATCAGTAGGGCAGCCTTGATCATCATTGAGAGGGTGGCCTATTAACTTTCATGGTTGACAAGGCAGCATGTTTATACTGCATTATTTTAATTTTTGAGCTGTGCTTCTAGTAAGCCTAACATCGAAAGAACAATACTAGAATTAATGGCGTGTTTGAATTACTGTCTGCAATATAGCAGTCAGTACTTTGTTTCTGCCACCCTGGTCCTTTGCTAGGTAAACACTTTATGAAGGTTTACAAAATCACTCAAAAGTGCAAAAAGGAGGCATTAAAATCGTGGGATTATTCACTCTGTCTTATGAGAAAAGCAAAGGAACTGAGCTGGGGAGAAATTTTGAACTGAAGGAAACAATAATGTGTATTGGCATAAAAATTGCTTTGTATGTAGTCCAGGGGAATTTTGGCAAGCACTTGACATTTTAACTATGTACACACAATAAATAATAGACTATATTTGGAGGCTCTGAGATGCCTTTTTTCATAGTGGGCAGAACTCTGGTGCAAGAGGTCTGTACAATGTACGGAAGTTGACTTGATGGTGTCTGAAGGGTGTTCTGCAATTAAATGGTAAACAAGAATATCTAAACACTTGGAGGAATGTAATACAAAACTATTAAATATCCATCTTTGGGGTTTCAAAGCATCTAACATTCATTTGAAAAGCCTGTGTTTTTGTGCATTGTAGAGATGTTGCAGATGTCGAAAACTCTTGTTTGTTAGTATAGTGACCAAAAGGATATAATACTGGGAATCATTTCCTGTAGACTTGCTGCTCCACTTCACAACATATCTACACTAAAAACTTGTATTGGTGAGGTTGCCATGGACACATCACTAGAACAGAGAGTATGTAACACAAGAAAAGAGGAGACAAAGTTGCACTCACACATATGATGCACATTTAGAAATAATTTCAGGGATTTAGTTACAATTTTACAGAAGGGAAGCCAATTAATTTCCCACTGAAACTACAGTACAAATAAAAAAATAGTAATTCGAAATAAATAAGATATGCAAAAGAAGCTCAAGGCAGCTAGCAACCTTAAAATACTATATGGAAGTGCTAAAACACAATAATATACCATGAACACAAAACTGAAAATATATGGAAAATACAAAACAACTGCAGTCTATTGACCACTAAAGAAATCAATTCCAATTCTTTTGGGGTATGGTGATTTTTACTATGAGGCAAGGTGGCGGTCTTGTTCTTGTTTATTAACCTTAATTAATTGGCAAGCCAGCAGCTCACAGCTGCTATTCACTGCAGATTGAATCCTTAAATGCCCCTGTTTCCTTTTTCAGTGAGATGGGCCTATGGGAGCAGCCATTTCTTCCTCCATACGATATCCCTGAAAAAGGATATTGTGCCGTTTCCAAAGAGCACTTGATGCTTCAATTCATTATGCGCTGCAGCTGCGAGCAATTGGCTTGCCAGTTAATTAAGTTTAATGGGGGGGGGGAGAAGAAGAGGAACACCAACCACAGGCCACCCCACAATTCTGGACTAAGAGTGAAAGAGGACAGGTTTGGTATGAAAGAGGACACTTGGCAAAGCTATGTACCAGTTTTAATGGTCATGGGTTTCCCCCAAAGAATCTTGGGAGTTGTGTGAGGAATATTCTAAGGTTTTCTCTTAGAGATCCCTAGCCTTCCTTCTTCAAAGAAGTGGAGTTCCCAGAGTTTCCTGTGAGAAGGAATGACTGTTAAACCTTTCTGTGTCTGTGGCACAGAGCTTTTACAGTTTGAGTTACAGAACAGGAAGAAAGCTTTAATCATTGATTTAATCATTGATTGATTGATTGATTGGGTTTTATAAACAAGAATAGTGTTATACAAATAAGTATACCAAGTTTTCTCATGTCATTTGTATATCACAAAAGCAGCATAATAAATGTGGAAAAATATCTACAACATGTTTCATTATTAGTGGTCAATGTATGAGTTCTTTGTTTATGAATCGGTTTAAACAATTAGGAGGAAGAAGAAGAAGAAGAAGAAGAAGAAGAAGAAGAAGAAGAGGAGGAGGAATGAGGGGGAGTGGCGAGTGGCATATTGTGGTGTGGTTATGCTTCTGTTATTTACCGTATTTTTCGCTCCATGATGCACTTTTTTCCTCCTAAAAAGTAAGGGGAAATATCTGTGCGTCTTATGGAGCGAATGGTGGTCCCTGGAGCTGAATTGCCCAGGGGCCAAAAGAGGATCATGCTTTTTATTTTACAAAGAGAAAAGGGGGTGTTGAAAGGACCCCGCTCAGCAGCTGATCAGCAAGAGATCGGGAGAGAGATAAGAGTCCCCGGCTCCCTTTCAGCCCCACCCCCTTGCCCAGGCCTCCATTGTTGAATGTGCTGCAGAGGGAGGTTGTTTGTTTCCCTAGCGACATGTGACTGGCTGATTAGATTATCTGTCTGCAGGAAACTATAGAAAAGGCTCCCTTTCCTTTAGAAGCTGCAGAAATGTGAGTTGAACCCCATAAAAACAGGGCTTTTCCTCTTTGCTTTTCCCCCTTTGCAAAAAAAGCTGCAAAACTTTTAGTTGATCCTCAAAAAAACAGGGTTTTCCCCTTTGCAAAAAAAGCTGCAAAACTTTTAGCTGATCCTCAAAAAAACAGGGCTTTTCCCTTTGCAAAAAAGCTGCAAAACTTTTAGCTGATCCTCAAAAAAAACATGGTTTTTAGAGGAGGAAAACCAGAAAAAATATTCCCCCCCCCCTGTTTACTCCTCTAAAAATGAGGTGCGCCCTATGGTCCGGTGCGCCCTATGGAGCAAAAAATACGGTATTTAGTTTGTGTGAGGGGTTGTGTCAGCGTTACTTGTATGGGTCCTCTTACTATTCACTTGCATTTCTTTGGTGGTGAGAGAGGTTGGGTGTGGCTTAGGGTGTGGTTGGTTGTCTTTGGTTGTCTTTACTTTTTAGCTATACAGGGGCCTTTGGTAATTTTGACAGAATTTGAACAAATCGGAAACATAAGCAAATAAGGAATACATGGTTTCCCACTCTCACAGTGAAGTGAAATGAAGACTCACTGGCGGGTTCCAACTTGTTGGAGAACACTTTAACTTCTTAACAAGTCTGTTTTGAAAGCTCATTCCCTCCAGATTAAGACTTTGCAAGGCAGCAAGTGATGTGGTGCAGAAGGAGTAAGGTCTAAGAAATCTGAATTGTGGTGTGCTCCAGTGTACCCTCTTTGGCAGTTAATGTTGGATCGTCCATTCCAGAATAAATAATCTGTTGTTGCTCTTTGATCCATTAAACTACTGGTGTGCCAGTAGTGGCTGCTTCTCATTATCCCATCAAAGACAAAGAGACATGAATTACTTGAACCTGCCCACCTCCACTATTTTTAGATGAATAGATGTGTTCTTTTCACGAAATCTATATTGACGTGGGAGAGAGAGAGAGAGAGATGCAACATGTAGGAATTTTGGATAATTGAACATAACGGGGGGAAACTGCCGTGCTGGACCAAATTAAGATCTGTGCAGCATACCACTGCTTTCAACAGCGATCAGTCAGATGCTTCTTTGATTTCAATGTCAGCACATGGGCTAAAGTTATTTGTCCCCAGCACCTGGGACTCTGAGGTGTGTGCTGCCTGTGAGCTCTTTACCTCAAGAAAAAGGTAGGCTGACCACAGGCTGTATGAGACACCCAACAAATTAATTCAGCTTCTGGCTTTTTGTGCACTGCCATGCATTGTTAATCACCTAAGCTAAGAGGCACGTCAAACAAACACGACAAAAGAATCTGAGGCATTCTTGAACCTGATGTATTTTGTGTGTAAATTTTTATTAAAATAAAATTAGACATAAAGCCCCAACCTCTCTCACCGCCAAAGGAGCACAAGCGAACAACAGAGAACCTACACAAACAACGCTGACACCAAACCCTACATATATTAAGTAAAATAGAAACATTGCCACCCCACCCCACCTCTTTCCCCCCTTTCTTCCTAATATCTCAACAACCAAAACTGTTTTGTAAAAATGTTACATGGAAAAAATACGAGAGAGACAGTGCATACACCTTTGTAAATCCAGAAAATCTTTAATAAAAAAAAACTAGACATAGTTAATTTTCAAAATATTTCTATTTTTTCCAAATAGTCACTATTCTCCAATTAAAATTTGGATGGCTATGCAGAAAGGAAGTGCAGAATCCTGAATTCCAAATTTGTGATTTTAAGGATACTAATATTGCTTTGCATTATTATTATTTTTGTATGGAATTTCTTAGCCAGATGCCTATACTTATTCACACCCTTCATTAACTAGTTCACATGTGAAAGACATAAAAGATGCACAGAAACAATGTTTTGTGTGTGATTAGCATTTTTCTCAGAACATCTGGACTCTTTTCCTATGGTTACTTATGTAATTTCTAAACCAAATATATAATTTCTGCAAAGCTACACATTGTATAGCATTTTAAATATGCTTAACTTTGTATTCTTGCATTATGCTGTTGTCCCACAGCACTTGATTGCAGCTTTGCAGAGTCATTTACATGAAGATTTATAGCATGACAAAGTGTTGTCCATGTTCCAAGGGAAAATGTTCATTCTTGCATGTTCTTAATCATCTCTTAACTACTTTGAAAAAAGCAGTTTTTACTCATGGATATATAAATCCTTATTTATGATCCCGTTTGTTACATGATTAATAAATAAATAAAACAGCCAAGACTTCCTGCCAAGTTACTGACAGCCTGCAACTTGTCATTATGTTTCACTGTAACCCCCCCCCCCCACCAACATTTATACATTGCTTGATTGTAATAAAACCTCAGTATACAAAATGAATAGAGCAATAAAATTATCAGTAAAGAACAGTTAAAACTTAGTATTTAAAACCTTCAAAAATACTTAAAAGCAACAATAAACTAGAAGCAGATTAAAACATATGACAGCCTCTACTTGTCAGGATAGGCTTGCCTAAACAAAAATGGTTTTAGCAGGCTATTCCCATTATAGTTCACTCCATGGCAGCTGAAGTGCTTTGATGATGCTTCATGGGAAAGCTGTTCCCATCCTACCTGCTTTCTGCATAGTATAATAGCTTCAAGTAAGGCCCTGTTTCAGATCTAGCGTGGTGGTGAGGTGATGGTTGGCCTAGTATGGTTAATGTACACCAGGCATGGCCAAACTTGGCCCCCCCAGCTGTTTTGGGACTACAACTCCCATCACCCCTAGCTAACAGAACCAGTGGTCAGGGATTATGGGAATTGTAGTCCAAAAACAGCTGGAGGGCCAAGTTTGGCCATGCCTGATCTACACTGTCCTAGAGCAGTATTATTGGCTAGCTTATGACATCACCAAAATGATACATCAAGATGGTGAAGCAATTGTGAGCCACTAATGTCACATCCACCCCATCCATTTAAAGCACATAGCTTCCCCCAAAGGATCCTGGGAACTGTAGCTTATCTCTCACAGGGCTACAATTTCCAGCACCCTCAACAAACTACAGTTCCCAGGATTCTTTAGGGAAGGTTTTGACCTAAGCCTGGCTGGAATTTGCTATGATCCTAAAACAGATGGAAAAATGCTGGCTGTGGATCTTGACTAGGATGAATGAACACTTTCTCCATCTTCAGGAAGTCTCCTTAGGCCAATGACTGAGAGTTCAGATGCCCATATTTTAAGAGTTCTGCTTTTGCTTTTCTGAGTTTGCTACCCATGGGGTCTTTCTTCCTGGATCCATGCAGTATTTGAGGCTAGTGTTAATGTACATCCTCAAGTGCACATCCAGTTCAAATCCAGATGTTGTACAAGAAGAAATGGATGTGGAAAGTTATTGAAAGGGAACAGAGGGAGGCTTCATTTCTGTCATATAGTCCATTAATGTAGCCCTCTTGATGTTAGAGAAATAAACAAGGGTCTTGACTTTGGTTTCTTAGTAAATCTAATGTAGTAAAATCATCATGTTATCAAAAAGATGGTGTGTATGGTTCTGTCTTTATTAGGTGGTGCCCATGAAGGACTTCAGCACCTTGGTCCTTATGGAAATATACCAAATATTGTAGCTGAGTTGACAGGTGACAACATACCTAAAGATTTCAGTGAAGATCAGGGATACCCAGATCCTCCAAATCCTTGCCCAATTGGAAAGACAGGTAAGTTGCATGGACTTACTACAGGATTTTGTGTTAAATTCTTCAAGAGAAGTGAGAGGCACTGCAGCCAGCAAAAACACTCAAAGGAGGATGTGAAGCAGGTCCACTAGGAGTGTGACTTGGGGAGAATCCTAAGGGTTAGACAGAGAGAAGTGGAGGGCCGCATTCAGCCCCCGAGCTGATATTCCCCATCCCTGTTTTACATTAATCCACATTTTTCTACTAAGAGTGAATTATGAACATAATCGTGGGATTTAGATTCTATTTAATTTACAAGACTGGTTCTGCTTCCAAGGTGCAGGTTTTGAAAATATTGGCCATTTTTGCCAACAGGGAGGCATCAGGTAGGATGGACACCTGGGGACTAATTTAGCAATGGGAACAGGGACCAGAAGGGATGGGGGAAGTGAAAAGGAATGATGCAGGCGATTGATGCCTTGACCATGGTCTGCTTTTGCATAACTGGCCAGTGCTTTCTTCAGATGCTGATGACAGTGTTCGCCACACAGAAAGGTGGAAAGTCCATGAGATTATATATTCCATTGTAGCAACCCCATAATGTAAATATGTCATACAGGATTTTGGGTTACTGGTATTCACATAATCATTTTCCAGGATGCTTAAAAAAATCCTAAGCACACTTACCAGAAAGGTGCCTAAAGTAAGGAATGCTTAAGATTAGGACAGCGACCCTTCCACAAAACAGTGTCAATTGTTCATTATAACAAAACTGTTATAACTGTTATGTTCATTATAACAAAACTATATAGGCTTATTTAGTTCTGAGATAAGGATCCAAAGCATTGTGGTCCAGTAGCACAATCCTGTGCATGTCTATCAAAAATAAATCTCACTGAGTTCCATGTGACTTATTTCTAGGTATTGTGTGTATAGAATGGTAGCCTTGGTCTCCTTTCCCTTTCTGGCGGAGTCTAAGGCAGAGCTAGGAAAACAGGAAAAAACGTTATTAACATTTTCAGTGAATACTTCCAGGTGACTTAAGTACTTATGCGGGATGAAACACATTCAGAAACCTCTTGTGGCATGCTTGAGAATAGAAAACTATTGTGTAATTTCTTTTTCCAGAAATAACATTTTAATTCTTATTTTTCTGTATATCTCTCGATTTTTCCTTTCTTCTCCTTTTTCCTATTTTGTTTAGTCCAATAAACTCTGTTAGTGGTTAAAATGTCAAGATTGAAATAATAACTTCCGAAGTATGTCTATCAAAAATAGATTTCTGGCCTCCCCCCCCCTTAATTTTAAAACTACAGCCAAAATGTTGTTGGTTCGACTAAGATGCATCCAGATATGAAAATGGATAGCATTCCTTGGAAACGCTTACTGTCATTGTAAAGCTGCTCTTTTGGACACTTTCTGGCTAGTGAATCATAAACTGGCTAGCGGTTTTCAGAGATTTAAATATAAACTGCAGTCTGTGCCCAAGTAAAGATTGTAAAAACATATTACATGTTAAAATTATTAGAGAATTTCCTCAGTGAGGTTTGTGGACTGGCATTTTGAAAGATGGGCCTCTCTTAGTGGTTTCCACAGTAAGATGTTCTGTCCAGATTTAAACATCTTGGCACCTAAACCTTTCACTATTAGGGCCCCTACTGCTCTGCTGTGGCCTCATCCCTTTCCTGAAGTAGTAAACATAAGAGATGGTAAATTATGTCTTGCTTCTATTTCCAGGACTGGCCAATTCTTTTTTTTGTTCTGTAGGGTTACCTGCAAGCTCCTTTGATAGTACCCTTTGATGTAGCTCATCAGGCCCTGGAGACTTGAATTCATTTAAAGTGGTTAGGTTTTCCCTTACCACCACTTTTTCCTGTCTTGGGCTGCAGCTTCCTCTCCTTGCATCATTTATTCTGTTATCACCAGATTGGGCACATACTAAGCAGGCTAAGCACCCTTCTGCTAATAAATGCCCTGGAAGAAGCTCATCTTCCAACAGATATCCTGTTTGGCCTCCCGTCTGCCCACAATTCTTATATTTCAAAAATTCAGGGGGTATTTGATAAAGCTGAATGTTGGAAGATTCAGAACAAACAGAAAGCATTTCTTCACACAATGCATAGTTAAGCTACAAGTAATGGCTACCATCTTGGATGACTTTAAAAGAGAACTGGACAAATTCATGGAGGATAAAGCTAGCAGTGGCTTCTAGCTATGATTGCTATGCCCTATCTCACCTGCCAGAGGCAGTGTGCTTTTGAATACCAGTTGCTGGGAATCTCAGGTGAGGACAGTGGTGTGGTGCTCAGGTTCAGCTTTGTGGGCTTCACATGGGCGTCTGGTTGGCCACTGTGAGAACAGAGTTCTTGGCTAGTTGGACTTCTGGCCTGATATAGCAGGCTCTTATGTTCTTAGCATTTTACAAGAACTGTATTTGATAAAGATTTATTTCTTAGCTGGGTTTTGAGGTTCTTCTTTTGGTTTTTGGTACTGCCCTTTTTTCTTATTTAATATTTGAACAGCAATTTGTTTGACTTACACATTAAACATATGACCAAGCAAGAAATCAGTAAAGAAATGAATTTTACTTTGTGTCTCTTCCAAGGAATGGTGGAAATGAGTGTTGCCTCCAAAGAGGAAAAGTACTGTATCCTAATCCCCTATCCTTTTATTATAAAATTCATTGCATATGTTCATGATGTGGTTTTGCTGATATATTTTACAAGATGTCAAGCAGCTCAGGTCTCCCCCCCCCCCCATTTTTTTTTTCTTCAGTTGATGATGGATGCCTCGAAAACACACCAGATACAGCTCAGTTCAGCAAAGAATACCAACTTCACCAGCATCTTTTTGATCCAGAACATGACTATCCAAGCATGGGAAAATGGGTGCGTAAATCTTGTTTACTTTGGAAATCTCCAAATAATGCTGAATTAGTTAATAAAAGGTTTCTGTAACAAACTTTATGTAAGAGAACTATAGACTGTCAAACACATTATTAAAGACCTTTAGAGCTAGGTTGCAATTGTCACAAAAGGAGATTAATCTACTATACCCCGTCTATGTGCACTATCTATATATATTGTGTATCAAGAATCTAGAAAAAACATTTAGAACTTTAGAATAAAGGAAGCTTTCAATTTAGTTCATCACAGCCTAAAAGCTGTCAATGCTCAGTTGATAAATACATTAGTTTAGCAATGCTTGTTCACAAGAAAATAATTACTCCATTACAGCTGACTCAATTTTAGATTTATAGCACTAATCACCTTTAGGATTCCTAAACTTTTAGTCAGTCATGTGAAAATTACCACGTTTTGGAAATTCTTATTACAATGTGCTTGATTACCAAAGATTGTAACATTAAACAAACCAGATGTTGAACTCGAATTAACTATTTATGCCTGTTCCACTTAGGTTTTTTTGGTAAGTTATTTATTTTTGTACCTGTACTTTGAAAACTTTCAGGTACTTGTGTCTAAAGGTGCATTCCTAAAACATAAGCCATGATCTAGCCATAATTTATCCCATTGGTTTCAGTAGGCTCGATTGAGACACATGCTTAACTCGCTCACTGAAATAGTGGGTTAAACTTGCCTAATTTTGGCCATCTCATGCAAATAATATGTTTTTAAAAATATACTACACACTTAAAATGTTTTGCAAAATACATTACCATGTCTCTTATAAAGCAGTAGCTCATTATACGATGGAAGAAAGGTTGGAGATAAATATAAATAATGATAATGATGGTGTTAATATGATTTTGAAAACAAAATAAGAAAATTGAGATCCAAATGAGATCCAGATAAAGCATGGCAGTTTCTGCTTCATACATCCTCTGATGTAAAATATTCTTAGTTCTTGTTCAGTTCCAAGAGCAGCAAGAGAAGTTCAGTGTCTCATCAAAAGTCTGAACTCTCCACTAGGGGAAACTTGCGCTGTATTTTCAAATTTACCCTTATTGCAGGGATAATGTCGTTCTTATATATCAGATTTCATAACCTTATCTGCACTCTGCTGCTTATTATATTTAAGCATTAGTTATGGTTTCAAAATATTCTCAGGCAGACAAAACAAAATATGATATTTGTTGAGCTGAGTCTGTCTTCTTTCACAGTGCAACTTTTTGCCTTAATTACAGTCCAGCTTTTTTTTAAAAAAAAAACAGAAATTGTAGGAAAACATTTATAGAAGATTCAGGTAGAACAATAAGTTAAGGGAAAGTACACTTGATACCATGAGGAAATAATGTACAGTTCTGTTGTTGTTGTTTTACATGTTAAATTGATTCCCCCCCCCCCCAGTGAGTTTGCAGAAATTAACTGTAGCCAAGAATGTCTCTTCTTGGCCAATTTCATCTCTGTTTCCTTGTCTCTTTGGCACAGCTCTGATGAAATAGTTGAGGCCAGGCAAAAAGAAATGTCTTGTGAACTTGGGTTTTAAATTAACATGAGAAATACCAAACAGATAATGTTTGGCACAAAAGACTCCAGCCCTTGGGCCAAGTAACCTTATACTTACATTGTGCCAGATCTGAAGAAAGGCTGCTGTAATGCCAGAATGACCACCAAATCCAATGCATGCTCAGCCTAGAAGAGGACACACACGCAACAAGTACAGAAATGGCATAAAAACAGCAGACACACCCCCGGCATCCCTAGAAACAAATGTCATGTTGAGAGCAAAGCAAAGTGAGATGCTGGGACTGAAACAAACACCACAAGCAACCGCACACAGCCACTCCCTAACTACTCAGTCACAACTGCAGAATGGCATCAGATGCTCCACGGGGCCTTTATCCCCCCCTCCTCACCTAGCTCCAACACCAGTCACAGATGCCAAGAGCCGAGGGGCTGCCGGACAAGCCCTGATCCTGTCTCTCATTCTACACAATGGGGGTCCCTGCTTTGAATCCAGGGGACAACCTCAGTTGGAAAGTGAAGAAGACTCACCTGCCAACCCAGACACATCTGAGCCATTCAGCAAGAGCGCTGCATCAACCAAGAGTCTGCTTTGCTTGGGCCAGTCCACCCTTTGGCCCCACTATCTCCCTCGGGCAGCCCCAGTGACTTAGGCTGTGTACACATTCCTGTTTACTCTGCATCCAGTGTGTTCCCACTTCTGGTTTGGGAAGCATCCCCTCCTCCTCCTCCCACCTGACTGCTTCATCCCCCCCTTGCAGGAGCACTCATCTCCCTTGTGCCCATGAGGTAAGGTTAAGACATCCCCATATCCCGGGGTCAGTCCCCGGATTTACAAATCAGTCCCCTGACAAAATCTATCTATTTAGTTGAAAAGTGTCCCCGGATTCAATGGAAAAAAATCTGGTAACCTAAACATGAGGGGACCATAGTTAGCCACTGCCTCTTGAGCCCACCAAGCTCTCCGTACCCGGGACCAGGCTTGAGGACTGGGATCCAGATCACCGTGCTCTAGCGACAAGGAAAGAGACACACAGCAAAATCGGAGCCTTTACTGAACAGTGTGCAGAATGAAGGAGCTCCTGAGAAATAGCAACATGTGTGGGTTTATCAGCCATTAACTGCAGTAGGGCTTCTGCACTTAGGACACACAGCAGGGTAGCAGGTAATGTGTCCCTTACAGCTTCAGCTCCATGCTTGGTTTTTGAACAGTTTCAGGAATCGAATGGACTCCTGGAATGGATTAAGTTTGAGAACCAAGGTACCACTGTATAAGTCTGCTTTCTAGGTGCTGTGTTCCTATGCCTCCAATCCAATTTCAGCCATCTCAACTGTTGAATCAGCTGCTGCATCCATCACATGGTGGGCAGAATATCTTGAATTCTACCAGCACTGCAGGGCTTCTGATACACCTTGGAATGCTAGGGAAGGCCCTAAAGCATTTGTTTCACATAAATCAAGGTTCATTTCATAAGTAATGGTTTTGTGAACCTCTCACTGCATCTGTTGTTATTGTGACTGTTGGGTCAATTGCTTACATAGTAATTATATATATATATAATGGGTTTTTTCATAATTTATCTTTAACCTTTTTTTAGTGCACCACTGAATAATTCCAATTGAAACAAAAAAATCTGTTGAGCATGTGTCTGACATTCCAGACCTTATTTGAGCTCACTACATCTATGAAATATAGCAATATGTGGAAACACTTGTACAGGCTGTGGTCATAGTCATCGCCTTTTAATTTTTTTATAATAGTTTTCTGTCTGCCAATACAACTCTGGAAGTTTTTAAAAGGTCCACTCTATTAAAAAACGTTCTAGACCAAACAAGTTTTTTTTTTTTTAAGGAAGTTTATTAGGATGCCCCCTAAATGAAGGAAGGAATTGTGACTAGGATTCCTTTACCCAGAGGGTGCTTAACAGTTTCCAGGGGAAGCAGTGAGATAAGAATTCTTTAAAAGAATTAATTGTGTTACGCACAGAAGCCACCAGGAGCAAGTGCTGCATAAAAAAAAATACTGTTCTGCCCCAACCTGATAGCTCTGCTCTTCCTTGCAGTTTGTATACTACAGGGACTAAGATCTTGTGGCCCTGTAGATGGTGGTGACCTACAGCTGCCATCACCCCTGACCTCCAGCCTTACTAGTTGGGACTGTTGGGAGTTGGAGTCCAAGTTCCCCATCCCTGTTTTACCAAGTAAAAGACTATTGGTGCATCTAGCATAGTATTTCGTACTCTGACTGATGGCAGGTTTTCAACAGAGGTCCTTCCTAACCGGTGCCTTGTATTTTTTTATGCAGATCACTGAACTTGGGATGTTGTGCATGCAAAGCATGTGGTCTACTACTCAGCGATTTTTCCATTCTCCGAGACAGTTCAGATTAAAACCATCATGCAACTTAGAATCATCATATATTCCTATTCATATAATGGTTGATGACACTAAGTGTCCCAGAAGAATAGCAAAATATTTTATTAATAGCTACAGTAATTCAAATGTTTTCTTGTGGTTTATCTTTCCAACAACATGGCATTCTCTCCTGAACTGCTTTCCAAAATATTCATATGCTAATATTTAGATGGCACAAAGTCTTGCTTGAAGAGCTACAAAATTTGATCCATACTTTTGTGTGTCCCCCCCTTCTTCTTCTTCTTTCAGAATAAGAATTTACTCTTTGAGAAAATGAAGGGTGGACCAAAAAGAAAGAAAAGGGTAATTTTCAGAATGCAACTTGTTTTCATTTTAGTGTCTTAATGTAGAAAAAGGCAAAAATGCAAAGTAAAAAAGTTGAAATACTATGATTAGTACATCTGTATTAAAACTCGGACTTCGTCCTTTCTTCCAGTAAATATCTGTGATAAGCAATACAACTTTTGCAACAACAAAAAAAATCTTCAGTCTAAGCCAGCATGTCCCAATATTTTGTTAACAAAGACCCTTGATTTTGAATTAAAACTGGAAATATACTTTACCTTGTACCCCCTCCCAGAGATGTGCTTCCAAGTGAAGAAGAGTAAGAACCACCCACAGTTGAAAACCCCCTCTGTCTTTTTAAACATTTCAGTGTGTGCTTCATATTATTATTAATATAAAATTTATTTCTTACCCTAGGGTCCTATGGCAGGTTACAACAATTTAAAATACAACATTAAAAACAGTTTTTAACAACTTACAATCACAAAAATAGGGTGGGCCCTAAAAATCTCAGGTGTCAAAGTCCAGGGTAAAGAGGCGCACCTTCAGCATTCACCAAAACTGTATGGTGAGGTTGAGAGACACACATCTGTCAAGAGGGAGTAGCACAACCTAGGGATGGCTGCAGAGATGACCCTTCCCCCGGAACTGAGGGTGGCTGAATTACCAGGAGGGCCAACTTGCTAATATCAACACCTGAGAGGGTCTGTAGGGAAGGAGACAGCCTTTCAGGTATTTGGGTGTCTTAAGCAGTAATATGAGCACCTTAAACTGGGCCCAGAAATGAACTGGCAAACAATGCAGGTGTTTTAAAACAGCGGTTATGTGAGATCTGAATAGAACTCCAGCCAGTAATCTGGCTGGTGCATTTTGGACCAGTTGAAGTTTCTGAGTCATCTTTATGGGTGGCCCCATGAAGATCGCACAGCAATAATACAAGCATGGAGTACAGTGGCCAAGTCACTTTCGTCCAAAAGGGGCCATCACTGGGTCGGAGGAAAAACATGTCTAGCCACCGAGGTCACCTGTTGAATCGAGGGGCATCTCCAAGCTGCAGATGTCCTCCTCCCAAGGGAGTGCAGACCTGTTCAGAACAAGCCATCTTCTCACCTTCTAGTCATGAAAACTTGGGGCACATCTGTTTTCAGGATTCAGCCTGTTTACTGGCCCACGCCCAGACCATCACTGCCACCAATCACCAGTCTAACACCTGAACTACATCTCGCAGATTCAGATGGAACAGAGTAGTGTGCCATCTGCATATTGATTACAATTTATTATTATTATTAATAATAATAATAAAATTATTATTATTATTATTATTATTATTATTATTATTATTATGTACACCACCCGTAATCTGAAGGTCGCAGATCTAGTTCTGCTGTCTTCTGTGTGGCAGCTTCAGTTATTTGAAGAGTGCGGTTATGTCCCACCTGCCAACATTCTTCTCCAAGCTAAACACACTCAATTCCTTCAGCCAAGTGACTTGGACAAGGCCTTAGAAAAAACCTGTGTTGTATAAAGATTAGGATTGGCTTACAAATCAGATAACTGGGAAACAAAATTATAGTGCTGCTATTGATTGCATGATGCTTTTGCTTACAGAGTGTTTAATCACACTTATTTTAGTTGTCTTTATTTGGTGAGTCATCATTATCCCCATTTTACAGAATTGAGATTAAGGGGGGGAAATTCAGCTACGGTTCTAAACATACTTACTAAAGAGTAAGCCCCACTGAACACACTTAAAATCTCCCTGAATTCTTTTCCATTTCTAATTGCATTAAAAATATTTTTTTTCAGAGTGTAAATCCATATCTTCAAGGACAAAGGCTGGACAATGTTGTAGCAAAGAAGTCTGTTCCACATTTTTCAGATGAAGAGAAAGAGACTGCAGAAAATGAATGAAGCTTTGTGGAAAGCCCTAATACGGCTTATATAATCCCTGCATAATCAGTGATTCAAATCCTCATAGTGGTTGCATGTTTATTACTTATATATTTGTTGCTGAAAAGCAGCTGGATTTGTAGCATTTGTTATCCTAGATACATGAAAAAAGTTGTGTTTTTTGTTAAGTTACAGTATTAGGAAGCTCTTGATTTACTTTAGACCTGGAGCAAGCTTTGAAAAAATTATCATTTTAATAACTGGCGTGAATTAAACAGCTTTATGAAGCAGCTTGTAAAGAAGAGGACCATTTTTCAAAAATTTCCTATTATTGTACTTATGATGTGATGTTTGCTCTCTGGGAACAATTATTTCATTAAGTTTTGTTTGTAAATAACTGCCTAATTCACAATAAATGTCAGATACTTGCTGCTTGTTTTAATAAACACTGAAAGCAATCTTCAGTATTTGCATGGATATATAAACGTGTTTCAGATGATTTTTTAGGAAATGGCCTGCCTTATTCTACTGGAAGACAAATAAACTTTGCTATGAATGGAATCTACACAGCAAAACATTTTCACTTGTTTGCTGGTGAAACTTAGGTGCCACAAATGATAAGGTGAAATATTTATTTTCTTTATACAGCTGAACTCTAAAGTGTGCATTATTAACCAGGAGATGCCACAGCTAATAACAGAGCAATAGTCTGTGATCCTGATGATTTATCCCACGTTAGAGGTTCAGACTACTGCCTTTCTGCACATGCTGAATTTCAAGGAAATCCCCATATAGTAACATTGCCTTGAGATTACAAATCTCAAATGGTTAACTAATGCTAGGCCTGACTCAAATATACCTACCTGCCTGTCCACAATATGATTTAATTTTTCAGCCATCATCGCAACATAAAAATCCAGGAATAATGATGTATACGGAAGCTTTTAAAGGTTTAATGTTTTACTATGTTTTTATATATGCTGGAAGCTGCCCAGAGTGTCTGGGGCAACCCAGTCAGATGGGGGCAGGGTTTACAAATTAATTATTATTATTATTATTATTACTATTGTTGTTGTTGTTCAGTCGTGTCCGACTCTTCGTGACCCCATGGACCAGAGCACGCCAGGCACGCCTATCCTTCACTGCCTCCCGCAGTTTGGCCAAACTCATGTTAGTAGCTTCGAGAATACTGTCCAACCATCTCATCCTTTGTCGTCCCCTTCTCCTTGTGCCCTCCATCTTTCCCAACATCAGGGTCTTTTCCAGGGAGTCTTCTCTTCTCATGAGGTGGCCAAAGTACTGGAGCCTCAACTTCAGGATCTGTCCTTCTAGTGAGCACTCAGGGCCGATTTCCTTGAGAATGGATAGGTTTGATCTTCTTGCAGTCCATGGGACTCTCAAGAGTCTCCTCCAGCACCATAATTCAAAAGCATCAATTCTTCGGCGATCAGCCTTCTTGATGGTCCAGCTCTCACTTCCGTACATTACTACTGGGAAAACCATAGCTTTAACTATACGGACCTTTGTTGGCAAGGTGATGTCTTTGCTTTTTAAGATGCTGTCTAGGTTTGTCATTGCTTTTCTCCCAAGAAGCAGGCGTCTTCTAATTTCGTGACTGCTGTCACCATCTGCAGTGATCATGGAACCCAAGAAAGTGAAATCTCTCACTGCCTCCATTTCTTCCCCTTCTATTTGCCAGGAGGTGATGGGACCAGTGGCCATGATCTTAGTTTTTTTGATGTTGAGCTTCAGACCATATTTTGCGCTTTCCTCTTTCACCCTCATTAAAAGGTTCTTCAATTCCTCCTCACTTTCTGCCATCAAGGTTGTATCATCAGCATATCTGAGGTTGTTGATATTTTTTCCGGCAATCTTAATTCTGGTTTGGGATTCATCCAGCCCAGTCTTTCTCATGATGAATTCTGCATATAAGTTAAATAAGCAGGGAGACAATATACAGCCTTGTCGTACTCCTTTCCCAATTTTGAACCAATCAGTTATTCCATATCCAGTTCTAACTGTAGCTTCTTGTCCCAAATAGAGATTTCTCAGGAGACAGATGAGGTGATCCGGCACTCCCATTTCTTTAAGAACTTTCCATAGTTTGCTGTGGTCGACACAGTCAAATGCTTTTGCGTAGTCAATGAAGCAGAAGTAGATGTTTTTCTGGAACTCTCTAGCTTTCTCCATAATCCAGCGCATGTTTGCAATTTGGTCTCTGGTTCCTCTGCCCCTTCGAAATCCAGCTTGCACTTCTGGGAGTTCTCGGTCCATGTACTGCTTAAGCCTGCCTTGTAGAATTTTAAGCATAACCTTGCTAGCGTGTGAAATGAGTGCAATTGTGCAGTAGTTAGAGCATTCTTTGGCACTGCCCTTCTTTGGGATTGGGATGTAAACTGATCTTCTCCAATCCTCTGGCCACTGCTGAGTTTTCCAAACTTGTTGGCATATTGAGTGTAGCACCTTAACAGCATCATCTTTTAGGATTTTAAATAGTTCAGCTGGAATATCATCACTTCCACTGGCCTTGTTGTTAGCAAGGCTTTCTAAGGCCCATTTGACTTCACTCTCCAGGATGTCTGGCTCAAGGTCAGCAACCACACTACCTGGGGTGTATGATACCTCTATATCTTTCTGGTATAGTTCCTCTGTGTATTCTTGCCACCTCTTCTTGATGTCTTCTGCTTCTGTTAGGTCCTTTCCACTTTTGTCCTTAATTGTGGTAATCTTTGTACGAAATCTTCCTTTCATATCTCCAATTTTCTTGAACAGATCTCTGTTTTTCCCCATTCTGTTATTTTCCTCTATTTCTTTGCATTGCTCGTTTAGAAAGGCCCTCTTGTCTCTCCTTGCTATTCTTTGGAAATCTGCATTCAATTTCCTGTATCTTTCACTATCTCCCTCGCATTTTGCTTGCCTTCTCTCCCCCGCTATTTTAAGGCCTCATTGGACAGCCACTTTGCTTTCTTGCATTTCTTTTTCATTGGGATGGTTTTCGTTGCTGCCTCCTGTATAATGTTACGAGCCTCCATCCACAGTTCTTCAGGCACTCTATCCACCAAATCTAAGTCCTTAAACCTGTTTTTCACTTCAACTGTGTATTCATAAGGAATTTGATTTAGATTGTATCTTACTGGCCCAGTGGTTTTTCCTACTTTCTTCAGTTTAAGCTGGAATTTTGCTATAAGAAGCTGATGATCAGAGCCACAGTCAGCTCCAGGTCTTGTTTTTGCTGAGTGTATAGAGCTTCTCCATCTTTGGCTGCAGAGAATATAATCAATCTGATTTCAATGTCGCCCATCTGGTGATGTCCATGTGTAGAGTCGTCTCTTGTGTTGTTGGAAAAGAGTGTTTGTGATGACCAGCTTATTCTCCTGACAGAACTCTATTAGCCTTTGCCCTGCTTCATTTTGAACTCCAAGGCCAAACTTGCCAGTTGTTCCTTTTATCTCTTGACTCCCTACTTTAGCATTCCAATCCCCTATAATGAGAAGAACATCCTTCTTTGGTGTCATTTCTATAAGGTGTTGTAAGTCTTCATAGAATTGGTCAATTTCAGTTTCTTCAGCACTGGAAGTTCGTGCATAAACTTGGATTACTGTGATGTTAAAAGGACTGCCTTGGATTCGTATCGAGATCAATCTATCATTTTTGAAATTGCATCCCAGTACAGCTTTCGCCACTCTTTTGTTGACTATGAGGGCCACTCCATTTCTTTTACGGGATTCCTGCCCGCAGTAGTAGATATGATAGTCATCTGAACTGAATTCGCCCATTCCCGTCCATTTTAGTTCACTGATGCCTAGGATGTCAATGTTTATTCTTGCCATCTCATTTTTGACCACATCCAGCTTACCAAGGTTCATGGTTCTTACATTCCAGGTTCCTATGCAATACTTTTCTTTGCAGCATTGGACTTTCCTTTCGCTTCCAGGCATATCCGCAACTGAGTGTCCTTTCGGCTTTGGCCCAGCCGCTTCATCAGCTTTGGATCTACTTGTACTTGTCCTCCGCTCTTCCCCAGTAGCATGTTGGACGCCTTCCGACCTGAGGGGCTCATCTTCCAGCGTCATATCTTTTATATGCCTGTTGTCTTTGTCCATGGAGTTTTCTTGGCAGGGATACTGGAGTGGGTTGCCAGTTCCTCCTCCAGGTGGATCACGTTTGGTCCAAACTCTCCACTATGACCTGTCCATCTTGGGTGGCCCTGCACGGCATAGCTCATAGCTTCCCTGAGTAATTCAAGCCCCTTCGCCACGACAAGGCAGTGATCCATGAAGGGGATTATTACTATTACTATTACTATTATTTATTATTAATTTTATAAATTTTAAAAAAAAAGGTTATGTGGCCAAGAGAGTTCAAACCCCATCAGTAATGGGTGTTTTGACACAAACATGCACACACCGGGGATAGCACATGACAATTGTTTAAGCTTTCCCCCCAAATAGTTGTGCATAGGAAGCTGATATGGAATAAAGGAAGTCTACAGTGAGGGGGGAAAGTATTTGATCCCCTGCTATATTTGCCCGTTTGCCCTCTGACAAAGAAACGACCAGTCCATAATTTTAATGGTAGGTTTATTGTAGCTGTGAGAGACAGAATAACAACGGGGGAAACCCCAGAAACCCAGAAGACAAAAGTCAGAGATTGATGTGCATTATAATGAGTGAAATAAGTATTTGATCCCTTTGCAAAAGATGACTTAGTACTTGGTGGCAAAACCCTTGTTGGCAATTGCAGAGGTCAGACGTTTCTTGTAGGTGGCCACCAGGTTTGCACACATCTCAGGAGGTATTTTGTCCCACTCCTCTTTGCAGATCCTCTCCAAGTCAGTAAGATTTCGAGGCTGATGTGTAGCTACTTGAACCTTCAGCCCCCTCCACAGATTTTCGAGGGGAGACTGTCTAGGCAACTCCAGGACTTTAATGTGCTTCTTCTTGAGCCACTCCTTTGTTGCCTTGGCCGTGTGTTTTGGGTCATTGTCATGCTGGAATACCCATCCTCGACCCATTTTCAATGCCCTGGCTGAGGGAAGGAAGTGCTAATCCAAGATTTGACGATACATGGTCCCGTCCATCGTCCCTTCAATGCGGTGAAGGTGTCCTGTCCCCTTAGCAGAAAAACACCCCCAAAGCATATGTCCCCCTCCATGTTTGACAGTGGGGATGGTGTTCTTGGGGTCATAGGCAGCATTCCTCCTCCAAACACGACAAGTTGAGTTGATGCCAAAGAGCTCGATTTTGGTCTCATCTGACCACAGCACTTTCACCCAGTTCTCCTCTGGGTCATTCAGATGTGCATTGGCAAACTGTAGACAGGCCTGTACATGTGCTGTCTTGAGCAAGGGGACCTTGTGGGCTCTGCGAGATCTCAGTCCTTCACAGCGTAATGTGTTACCAACTGTTTTCATGGTGACTATGGTCCCAACTGCCCTAAGATCATTGACAAGTTCCTCCCATGTAGTTCTGGGCTGTTTCATCACCGTTCTCATGATCATTGCAACTCCACAAGATGAGATCTTGCATGGAGCCCAGACCGAGGGAGGTTGACAGTTATTTTGTGTTTCTTCCATTTGCGAATTATTGCACCAACTGTTGTCACCTTCTCACCAAGCTGCTTGGCAATAGTCTTGTCGCCCAGTCCAGCCTTGTGCAGGTCTACAATCTTGTCCCTGATATCCTTGGACAGCTCTTTGGTCTTGGTCATGGTGGCTACTTTGGAATCAGCTGGACTGATTGCTTCTGTCAACAGGTGTCTTTTGTACAGGTACCTTAATGAGCTGGGATTACAGGTAAAACCTCTCCCTTACAGCAGGTGCTTCTAATCTCAGCTTGTTACATACAGGTAGCCTGACATCTGGCTGGCTGATAGGGGATCAAATACTTATTTCACTTATTATAATGCACATCAATCTCTGACTTTTGTCTTCTGGGTTGCGGGGGGGGGGGGGGTTCCTGTTGTTATTATGTGTCTCACAGCTACAATAAACCTACCATTAAAATTATGGGCTGGTCATTTCATTAGAGGGCAAACGGGCAAATTTAGCAGGGGATCAAATACTACCCCCCCCCTTACTGTAGGTAGAGAGATGGCACCCATGTGCTAGGTAAGCACTATTTCCATTTTTTTTCCAGCTGGAAATGCAGCACTTCTTAATATTTTCTCAAGCACTCAGTTCTCCAGCAACATACCTGGCATACTTATTCTTTTGTACTGGAGCATTCTGACACAAGTTGAAGGATCAGCTTGAATTCCTCCTGTGCCTTCTTCCTAATTCACCATGAGAAGGGCGCCTGTAGTAACAGTTTGTGCTTGCTTTATTTATGACAGCAACTCCTACCCCCCCCCCGTGACTATGTGGTTCCCCACATTAGAACTATCTGGTAGCCATGTGTTGAACACATGGGAGCATTGCAAATCTTAAATGATAGTAAATGCCATGGCAGAAACCTTTGCAATTACAGCTGACAGAACTTTGAAGATCACGTACAGCTAAAGCTATCTAGGGTGGTGGGTTTTTGTTTTTTTTAAGGTTTCAGGGCACAAGGGAAGGAATAGGGTGAAAGGTTCCAATCTTGAAAGGTTGGGGTGACTAAAATCATTTTTCCACCGAAAATGACAATAATTGCTTTCTGCAGAAACATGGAAAATAAGAGTGTCGGTGGCACAACATTCCCCCATAAAATTAATTTGTTGGATTAAGCTGAAAGTATGAAGAAGGAAAATAACTTGGTACCTCCAAGTTCTTGTTGTACTGCCTTTCTGTCTTCGTCACAGGTTCCTACCCCAGTGCACATGGATTAATAAATGTTAAGCAGATGCTATTGCAGACTTTGTCATCTCTCTTTAAAATCCACTGTGCTTCCAGTGACATCGTACACAAGGAAAGGACACTTAAAATTTGTTTGCTTAGGAGACCTGAGTGAGGAAACTGAGCTTAGGACACGTGACTGAGAAAATACAGTAAATTAAAGTCGACATGCAGCTTTCTCTTTATATCCACTTTTTACTCTGCCACAATTAGGTATGTAAGCCCATTACTAATTATTACAGGTTGCATCCAACTAAGCTCTCAGAATACAGTCACTGAAATAAATCGACTTTAGTCAGCTGCTTTTAATGGGTTTCATCCACATATGACTTAGTTGAACACAATCCAGTAATTCTATGCCTCCATTGTACATTCCTAGCAATGTGAAGGTCTCCTACTGTCTTAACTTAGCCCACTCATTCTCTTTTGCTGCCCCAATGCCTGAAACTCCTCATGGTGCCATCTCTGCCTCTTCCTTCACAACTCTTCTCCAAACCCACCTACTTAAAGACTCCAATTTCTACTAAAACAAAGCCCAAGTGTGCATAACTGTATTCACTCACATTACTCTCGGCCCCCCGTCCCCCACCCCTCCAGCGCTGGTTTGGGCCTAGATGGGCTTGGCCAAGATGTTTGGGCGCACCAATTCCTTCTTGCTGCTGTTGCCACTGCCCATTTGCTTTATCTTTTTCACTGGACGCACATCACTTTCCAGCAAGAGAGAACAGGGTATGCGGAGGTTATTGCTCCCACTTCTCCTTGCTCTTCTCACTTTCTTGCATAGGGCAGGTAAACAGGCAGCAACAGCAAGGATGAGCAGCAGTACCAAACTGCCTTAGACAGAGTCAAACCATTGGTCCATTTAGCTCACTACTGTCTATATTGGCTGGCAGTGAGTCTCCTGGGTTTCAGGAAAACGAGATTCTGAGCCCCATCTGAGGATGCCGAAGACTGAACCTGGGCCTATCACGCAAAGCAGGTGCTGTCTTTCAGCTGCTGCCCATTGGCAACCCCAAATGCAGGGGTATGAGCACATGGCATGTGTTTAGCTGGCCAAGCACTTAAGAGACCGCTACTTGTATCATAGGCTATACTGCCATATCACCTGCAGCTCACAAGAAAACCAAGGATCTGATTCAGCGGGTCTCTAGGAGGAATAATGTGAAACAGATCATTGTTCTTCAGTCGACTGTAGACCCTGGGGGTCAGTGCAGCCAGTCTTTATCACGTCCCAGGCCCTGCCCACCTGGCCCAGACAGATTTGCTATGATTCAAATAAACAGATGGCAGGAAAGTCCACCAATCTCCAGCATAACCTGGGAATTCCCCAATGGCTGATCACCTAGCCCTGGCGTTGCCCCCAACCAAGGGAAAGGAGTTTGGCACGATGGGCTGCAACAGCCGCCCACCCTATGACTGGGTAAGCAGCCATTTACTCATTCCAGAAGTTGTCCAGATCTTCAATAAGGCCACCAGTCAGGGCAACAGGGCACTGCCCCCGAGCCAAGCGGCTCATGGTCTGCCCACAACAAAGGATTAGAGCTACAACAAGTACCCCAGATCACCATTATTCTGACCAGAATGGAATGTCAAACTGAGTATGTCTAGATTATTGTAAATCACCCTGTGATCCTCGGATGAAGGGACATATAGAAATTTAATAAATAACAATGATAGATTACTGAAAACAAGGCACACTTTTGCTAGTATGCATATTCTGAAATGATATTGACCAAAACATCTTAGCCACACACTAAAAGGCATGGGATCTGCTCACTTGCTGTTTAATTTTGTCACTTGTGCCTGTTGTGGAGAGAAAGAATGAGAGCTGATGCAGTGCTGGGATAGGGATTGGCTGCAATTCTTATTAAATATCCAAATGGCTTGCTAAACAGATGGCAGAGAGCAAAGAATGGTGGCCAGCTCAAGTGAACTGAGCATCTTGTGCCTCTCTTCCTTTTTGTGCCCTGAGAGTATGGTTCTCACTCTCTGGCCCACTCTGTCTGTGTCCCTGCAGACAACCCAGAGGCATCTTGAGGGCATGCCTGGGACAGGCGCGGGGCACTCAAAGCATATTTCCATGTCAGCTGTGTTCTCCCAGTCTTTCTGACTCTCTCCATTCCTCTCGCCCACGCCCGGAACAACTGACCTCTTCCTATGACTGGAAGTGGTTTTTGAGCATTAGGAGCATTTACGCTTTGGCAAAACACAGTTTATACTTTATGACTTGTCCAAATTTATTTAAAAACACAAAAGATTTGAAACATGATTTATTGCACATTCTTATGTTTGGGTTGCTAAACTGTTCACAAAGCCCCACTTACCATGTGAATTTCCACATTCGGACACATCATTTATATATCTGCATACACACACACATTTGTGTTATTCACAATTCTTTAATGTTTCAGTCAATTACATCAACTGGATTTTTTTATGTAAAAAAGTTAACAGGCAACTTCAACTGTTTGTGGAAAATAAAATATCACCCCCCCCCCCTTCTTGGCTTCATGCAGCTCAAATTTACAAAAAAGGGATGAACCATTCTTGATGTGGATGTGGTTGGGAAATAAAATACAAGAACTGGTGAATGCTAATCACATTTCAAGATATTAGAGGCAGAGATCAAGAAGTAAACGTACTATTGCCCTAAGCAAAAGTAGGGCAGAACCGGGGTTGTTGTTTTTTTGATAGAAAAACATATGAAGGAAAACAGAACATTTTGGAAATAGAAAGACAAAAGATTTGGCCACAGGCTTGTGGTACCATTTCCCAGAAATGGAAAAGCTCTTGGCAGTTTCTTAAAGACAAGAGAGAAGTTTGGTAATAATACAACTGAAAGGTAGAGATGTGTTTATTTTTGCAATTCATAGTTTTGCTTTAACTTTACAGGCACATAATTTATAATCCAAATCCTTATAATCCATGATTACATTGGCAGCTGATAATGTGGTTTTAGGCAGAATAGTAGTAACAGCATGTAAGATGAGTAATGTTTTTCATTACTTATATCTTCACCTGGACCTGAAAGGCTCAGAACCGATCCTTCTGTCATATTTTAAAAGGTTTTTGCTTCATATATTGTGGTTCAGCAAAGAGGAAATTGAGAGCCAAACTACTTGCTAAAACCTCAGTGAAATTAATGGCAATCACTGAATTGGGATCTACATATTTGAATGCTCAGCACCAAAATGCACTGCATATAACCCTACTGTACTGGAATTTATGTGCAAATGACTCATCAGCTTTCTTGTCATCCTTATTAAAGAGTTCCACATGTGAGACTGGCTTGCACATTGAAAACCATCTTTTGAAATCATTCATACGTAAGAATTCCCGCACCCAGTGGCATAGTGTGGGTTGCCAGCACCCAGGTCCAGGGCCATGTGGAGAGAGGGAAACAGACAGAGGATGCATGTACATTCAACTCCCTAATGACGTCTGCATCACCCAGGAGATTGCAGCCGCAGAGATAAGAAAAGTCATTCTGTTATCTAGAGAGGTGATTTCTTGGTTAACATGGAGAAGCCGTTTTCAATGGAGCCCACTGACAGAAGTGCACAGCTGTATTGAGCCAGCACCTGGTGTTGAAATTTTGTGCCCCTAACAATTTTGTGCCCAAGGCAACTGTCCCTGTGGCCCCCACTACACCACTGCCGGCATCTGAACCATGACTGACTCTGAACCTCCTATTTCAGTGCTGGACTGAATGTCATGATCCATCCAACATCTTGCTTCAGCTTTACAGTGTATGTATGCAAAATGAAATACGACCTGAGAAGAGTTCTTGGACTGAGCTGATCCCAAATCAAAATCATGGAACCTACCATATTTTTCCGTGTATAACATGTTCCCGTGTATAAGATGCCTCCTATTTTGGGGGACTCAAAATTAAGAAAATGGAGGGGGGATTGCCCCTGTGTATAAGACTACCCCCCCCTTTTTAACATTATTTTTAAGTTAAAAAAACCTAGTCTTACACATAGAAAAGTATGGTAATTTAGAGGCACTTATTTTTGACAATACGGCACATACAGAATTAGGAATAGTTTATCTATATCCCATGTACTTAAGTTCTCTAGAATCAGAAAAGAGCAAGAGGATCAAGATTATGGAGCAATTCCCTTATGAAGAAAGATTGCATCATCTGGGGCTTTTATTTTAGAGAAAAGGTAAGTAAGCAGTGACATGAAAGAAGTTCATGAAATTATGCATGGCATGAGGAAAGTGCTGAGAGATAGGTTTTTCTCCCTCTAGAGCACATGGACATCCAACGAAGATGAATGTTGAAAAATTCAGGACAGAGAAAATAAAGCACTTCTTCATGCAGTGCATAGTCAAATGCAGAACTTGCTACCAAAGGAGCTAATGATGGCGACCGACATGGATGGCTTTAAAAGGGGATTAGACAAATTAATGGAGGACAAGGCTATCAATGGCTACTAGCTATGATGGAGGTTATGCTCTCCCTCCTCACTTGGAGGCACTATGCTTCTGAATACCAGTTGCTGTAAACTGCAGGAGGGGAAGTGTTTTTGGACTTGGGTCTTGCTGGTTTCCAACAGGCATCTGGGTGGCCCCTTTGAGAACAGGAGGCTGATGCAGAAGGCTCTTCTTCTGAATCACCGTGATGCCAGCCACTGCACCACAAACCCATGTATGTGGTACTTTGTAGTAAGCCGTTATTAAAACTGGACAAGTCAAATAGCAGGATGGACCTGCCGTTCCAGCCTCAAACAGGATGCCTCTGTAGCCACGTCAACACAAGCCACTCTGGGCACCATCACAGTCACGTATATCTATGGTTAGTTTGACACGAACAGAACAATTTCAAAATTATCCTGGCTGGGGCTGGTAAATACAGAAGTGGTTAGTAACGTTCAGGTTGGTGTGGCTGAATGTTTTAAAATATCCTCTCTTATCTTCTTTAATCTGAGTTTTGCACTTCCAAACATGTATAAAGTGTCATGATTTCTCTACCACTGAACGTGAGGTGGGCAGCAAACATAATGGCTTCTACATAAAGAGGATATAAGAATGACTTCCAAACACAGCTGAGTCCCAGTATCTCTCATTTAGATATTAATCAGTCACACAGATTACAGAAATCTTGAGAGAACAGCCTTCCGCAGGTGGTGATGGGTGGAAAGAGGCATACTGGAAGCCAAATAGCTAGATTGTGCTCACATGAGGAGCAAATAGTAGTGGTATGGCAACTGCCGGTAACCACGCAAACATCACCACACAAAGGATAAACATCCCACCAGAATCCTCGTCATAGTTTAGTGAGGGTCCACATCAACAGTGACTGAAGATGCATAACAGGTTATTCTTACTTATTCTTGGGTTTTCCACATAATGGGTAAATCCAAATTAAATAAAGAAAAACCATGGGCTAGCATTTTGATGATAATGACGCTGACAACATCATACAAAAAAGCAAAAAACTTCCATGCACAAGAAGCACCAGTTGCACAATAACCTCCCTTCTGGAGACACCAAAGAAATACAAATGTGTTTCTTTCACTCAACTCCCTTCCACTCTTTTGAGTGGGGTAGGGGGTGGGAGGGGGCCTCTGCCCTCCATAACGCATCATGCTAGAGTTAACCTGACTAAAAGAATAGTTCCTGTAGAATGGACGGAAGAAAATGTAACAAAACAAAGAGGAAAAGTGATTTCCAAGGCCCCCTAGTGAATGATGGGTGTAATAGCTAGAGCATCAGACTAGGACTTAGAAGAGTAAGGACTCAAATTCCACCTTGCTCATGACACTCACTGGGTGACCCTGGACCAATCACAGTCTCTCAGCCTAACCTACCTCACCAGGTTGTTGTGAGGATAAAATGGGAAGGGGGAGAACCATGTACAGTATGCTACCTTGAGTTCCTCAGAGGAATAGAGAGAGTGAGTAGCTCAGCTGGTAGAGCATGAAACTCTTAAACTCTGGGTTGTAGGCTTGAGACCCACGTTTGGCAAAATATTCTTACATTGCAGGGAGTTGGAGTGGATAGCCCTTGTGGTCCCTTCCAACCCTACAATTCTATGATTTGTAAAAATAAAATAAAAATAAGGAATAAGGAATAATTACAGTGATTTAAATAAAATGTATCTACATACAATAATACATAACATTAGTACTGTATATAAAAAGCAGGGCTGCAGAGTGGTCCCAACAGACACTACATAGAGACAAGAAAAGGCTCCAACGAGCTGTAAGAATTGCAGAAAGGGTAATTGGTGTTAGCTTGCCTTCAGTAGAGACAATTTATGCTACCCAAGTTAGGAAGAGAGCAGAGAGAATTGTAGCAGATCCTTTACATCCCGGTCATTATCTGCTTGATTTACTTCCATCTGGACGTCGCTACAGGACTTCATATACAAAATCGGCCAGGCACAAGAATAGTTTTTTCCCCCTTGTGCCATTAAATTGCTAAATTTGTAGTTGTATAGCTGAAGGGGAGGTAAATTATGGGTGGGGTTTCTTTGCTTCTTTGTATTGTGAGAGGAACAGTGTCTGTATGTTTACATTGCAATGTAGCCGAAACAAATTCCAAGTATGTTGGAAAATGTACTTGGCCAATAATAAATTATTCCTATTACAGTGGTGCCCCGCTAGACGAATGCCTCGCTAGACGAACGGCATTCGCTAGCGGAAGGCTGCCCCGCAAGATGAAAAAGTCAATGGGGCTGCCTCGCAAGACGGGGGAAAAAAATTTCGGCGCGAAAACCTCCGCGCTGCATTGCCGCTTCGCTAGACGAAAAATTCGCTCTACGAAGACACTCGTAGAACGAATTATTTTCATCTGTAACTGTGTGTTCTTTCACCACTGAACATACTCAGTCAGCACTGAGGTATTTTGGAGTGCCCCCATATGATTTTTATAAACAAAAATAACTCTTACTTCTGCAATGCTTGTTCCCCCCCCCCCCCGAGCCTGCTGATACCTACCCCTTGTTTCTCAGTAGCCTTGTTTTGGTTACAGAACAATAATATCTCTGCGCCTGAGGTCACTTTTATTACATCTATTTCATTCTCCTTCTCCCTCCCAACACTAAGTTACCATGCCATGCCCAGTGACCATGTTCCATCTGCCTCACAGAGCTGTTTGTGGCTTCTCCCTCACCCACCTTTCTAGGCTTCTCCATCCCTATTTGTTTGTGTGTGTGCCAACCTTCGGATTCTGAATACCTTCCTTTTATGCATAGGTAGTGTCTCCTGGCTATATAAGGGCAGGTGCCCAGAGGAAGAACTGACTGTTAATATACACAATGATAAGATATCAAGCTATACTCAAGTCACAATGATTTTTAAAAAGTGAATTGCATATCTAAGCAATTATCACCTCAACCAGTGATTGTGTGTCTTTTAGGCTACCATCAATGATAACTGGAGAGCCAGGTTATAGACAAAAGTTTCTGCCAGAGTGATGGTACGTGCCAGCGGCAATTGCACATTTTCTGTGATAAGCGAACATGATCCCTGATTGAACTTTAGCAGTAAAACTTCCAGAACATTCTTGTCTCCATTTGCCAACATTAACTGGCAGACCTAAACAACTCTAACAAGAGAGTGTCTGCCCCAGACATACATTTCTTGATGCAGATGTGAAGAACTCTTGCTGATAACAGTATCAGTTTAATTTAATTTAATTTAATAGTCTACTTTCTTGTGAGGTGGCTTTTAGAGTCTCCCAATAGCAGTCATCAGTGACACTAAAGGTAAAGGTAAAGGGACCCCTGACTATCAGGTCCAGTCGTGTCCGACTCTGGGGTTGTGGTGCTCATCTCGCTCTATAGGCCAAGGGAGCCAGCGTTTGTCCGCAGACAGCTTCCGGGTCATGTGGCCAGCATGACAAAGCCGCTTCTGGTGAACCAGAGCAGCGCACGGAAACACTGTTTACCTTCCCGCCGGAGCGGTCCCTATTTATCTACTTGCACTTTGACGTGCTTTCGAACTGCTAGGTGGGCAGGAGCTGGGACCGAGCAATGGGAGCTCACCCCATCACGGGGATTCGAACCGCCGACCTTCTGATCGGCAAGCCCTAGGCTCTGTGGTTTAACCCACAGCGCCACCTGGGTCATAATTGTGGATTAATTTCTGAGCATAAATGCTTGGGGCTGATTTGCATGGCTGCAATCCTAAAAACCTGGGATTCTGAGGAGGAAGAGGAGGGGGGGGGAATTTTCAGGTCTCTGGCTTGTGATCCTTCTGTGCACATTTACTTGCATACAAGGACCACTGTGATTATTGGAATTTAATCCAAAGTATGTGTGGGGAGGACTGCATGAATCCAAGATCTCTCAACCACACCAAGCTATATCACAAAGCCTGTGGATTGATGGTCCAGCTACACCCTGCTGTACGGCAATGATTTAGATTGTTTTTGTTTTGCTAAGTGTTCTTATTTTCGAAGCGTCTAAAGCAAGCCTGGGTACCGTACACAAGATTTTAAAAGCTAGCAAAAGCCTCTTAAATAGCTCGAGCCCAACTCCAGCAGAGGCATCAGTGTCGGGAGGAGGAGGAACCCAAGAGAGGGAGACTATGGCCCGCTGTCTTTGCCGATGGGTTCCGCCCCCGCCAGTCGCGCGTCCCTCAGCCACGTGGGGATGCGGGTAGCAGCCAGTGGGTCCCTCGCCCGCCAGCCCCGGACTGACCTGGAGGCTCAGGGAGGAGCCGGGCGTCGCTTTCTTGGGAGAAAGGAGAGTTCTCCTCCCTGGCGGGAGTTGCTGGAAGCGTTTAGGGGGCGTATTGGGAGGCGGCCGCTAGCCAATGATCAGGAGCGCTGCTCTCAGCTGGCAGGCATTTAAATGGGAGACAGCGCGGTGCGCCTGCAATTCGGAAGCGGGGCCCGAGCTTTCCTTGCCTCTCCTCCCGATGGGCTCGAGGGACAGGGAGCAGAGCAGCAGCAGCAGCAGCCGCCGCCCGAGCCGTCACCCCGCGCACTGAAGCGCCCCACGCCGGAAAGGAGCCGCGGAGCAGGGGTCGCTCTCTGCCCCCGCGCAGGTGAGGTGGCAGCGGAAAGGACCCGGGGCTTCATTGGGAGGCTTTGGGTTGCTTTACGCCGGGGTGAAGGATGGCGACTGCCGCTCTGCTCCAGGCAGGCAGGAGGCGCTGGGTTGTAGCCCCCTGGAAGCAGTAGGGTTACTCTGGCGTAAGGGAGTAAAGTGAACTGCCGGTCTGTGTATTCTGGGAAGAATGCCGACTCTGGGGTAGGATAATTTAAATTAGATTAAGGCCTGGCATCATGGATAATATGTCGAATATATTCTATGAAATACAGTACCGAAGCTCTTACCTTTCCCCGTATCTGTGTAGCGCCTGACCAGAGGGGAGCCGCTGGAATCCCCTCCCACCGCACTTTTTCCATCGCTGGGTTTTTTTTCGGGGGGAGGGGGGAGACGCATCTTGGCTGGCTTTTGCCTCAAATAGAAGCAATACCATTTTCACGCGAGATTTATAGCGCCGCCCTATAGTGCATATTTACTTGGAAGCAAGTGCCATTAACTTCAACGGGGTTTACGTACTAGTTAGTAAACATAGTACTTCAGACCGAACAAGTTCTCTCTGTGCACCTGAAATTCTACTATTGACTCCATTCGTTGGGATGCTAGCTAAAAATGGGGATCTCCCAACCCTGCACTGACAATGTTCGCACTTGATGTTTTTTTCCAAGCTACAAGGTGGCCCGGGTTGCTCGAGGAAACCTCGGCTCCTTAAAAGCTCGTCGGGTTGCCAACGACACTCCCACGGAAAAAACAAGGCCCACTTGGTTCAGGGTGCCCAGGATGCGACCCAAGTCCGTCTAGTTCCCCAGTAAGCCTGTGCAGTGCAACCTCTTCCCCCTTTACTGCGCTTCCAAAGCGACCGGAATACCCCGCGGGTCGGTTCAAACTACCCGCTCGATTCGCAACTGGCTCTCCCCGAGGCTTTCTTGGGCGCCCTGTGGTGCCACTGCCTAATGGGCTAATTTAATCTGAAGGGCCGAAAATTGCTCACAGCCGCGCGGAGCAGGCCGCGGAAAACTCCTTTTAAAAGGATTGGCCCCTTGCAAGGGGGCGGGGGCTGGCTGACAAAACGGGCCCTGCTGCGCCGAAGCGCATTTAGCATGCAAGCCTACTCTGAAGTAACTCCCACTGACTTCAACGGGGCTTGTCCTTCGCGGTAGCCCCTTCGCTAGGGTCAGTGGGGCTATTCGAGGTGCCGGCGGTCACAACCGTTGCGCGGTAGCAGGACGGAGAGTTCGTCCTTTGCTCGCTCGGGGTTGGATTTGAGCCGCCCCGAGGGCAAACGGGCGCGGACCGTGGCGTTCGCTCCGGTGGCGACGGAAAGCCGTCGGTTCTCCCTTCCGCCGGGCGGAGCCGCCGAGGGGAGGCGGGTGTCTCCTAAGACCCCGCCGCGTGACTTACTCAAAACCAAACAAAACGTTGGCGGAGGCGGCGGCTGCCGCCTGCGCCTCTGGATGTTGGGCTTTGCGGGGCAACCCTAGAAACGGCCTTTCTTGGGCGAGGCTGAGCTGAGGGCGCTGCCCTGTCTTGGCGGGGAGAAAAAGAGGCGCCACCCAGCGCGCCGCCGGCCACCCTCTGCTGCGCCTCCTTCGCGGCGGCCTTTCTGGGTGGCAAAAGCAGAGGCAGACGCCGGGCATCTCCGAGGGGACCAGGCGTGGCTCTCTGTCCAGTACAGCAGCCTTCGCCAACCTGGGGTGCTCCAGCTGTGTTGAATCTCACTGGAAGTGCCCTGACTCTAATTCTCTGATAACAGGGCTTTTAAGCATTTGGCGAAGGCAACCTTAAAATCTGAAAAAGTCCATGCTGTAAGAAACCTCCCTGCAGTCCTGGCTGGGGGCACTTGTAATCTTCAATAAAGTCTTCCTTTAGACTGATTTAGAAACCTGATCTTTTGATAACATTAGAATCTGTGTCTGCAATTCACAAACCACTGTCCCTCAGACAGCCACACAGTTCTGTTAGATCTGAATCTGGAACCTGTGTGTTTCAGATCAGTCTGTTCTCTGTCTCCCCCTCCCCTCCCCCCCAAAAATCAATCCTTAAACTGTGAAACACATATTTTTAGACCTCAGAAAAATGACTGGCAGTCCCTACTTGCAAGGGAACAGACACATGGAAAGCAGTTCTGGCCTTTTCATATCTAAAAAGAAATTGCAAAGCTTCAGGACGATGCAGAAAGGAGCAACTAAACTTCACCATCTTTTTCCTGTGAGAGGTTAACAGTGTAGTCATATGTGTATCTGCTCACATCTACTTTCAAGTAAGCCCCATTGCTTTCAGTGGGACTTGCTTTCTGGAAAGTGTACATACAGGGCCGGTGCGTCCATTTAGGCGAACTAGGCAATCACCTAGGGCGCCAAAATGGAGGGGGCACTGGCCAGGCTTGGGTGGGGGTGCTGGACGGGCTAGCAGCAGCTTCTCCGCTGTAGCGGAGAGGTAATGCTTGCCCCCTACACCACTTCCCGCTAAAGCAGGCTTTGGCAGGGGGGGGGGTGCCAGAAGGTGGTCTCGCCTAGGGCGCAAGAAGCCCTAGCACTGGTCCTGTGTACATAGGATTGCTATCTAAAGCGCTTTAGTTTTTTAAAAAGTGAGTAAGATGGGGCGGGCCACAAACATGATATCTAAAGTAGCAAGTGGTGTGGAGTCAATTCTCTTTCAAATCACTTCAATTTGTAGCACCTAAGGAAGGTGATGTCCTTGCCTTGTATCACCATTCAGCTGCCTACCCCCTGCATTTTGCAGTTCTTCAACCATTTGCTTGGAACTGAGAAGTTTTTACAACTTAGGTGGGGACGTTTTCTGATAATAATGGCTGGATTGAATATGATGTATTGTATCCATAATGGCTCTGAAGGATTGGGGATAACCCACAGAAAATAGTGGGGTGGGTGTGGGGGACGAGAGGGAGGTACCTTAGCCTTAGCACTACGACGAACACAAGCCATTGAGTTGATTTGTTAGTGAAGTGATCACTTTCACCTTTAATCTTTTATATTCACTGGTTACACAGAAGTAGTTCAAAAGCAGACAACACAGGATAGAATTTTCAGTATATAATAATATATAAACACGCACCAAACTTTTAATGTAAAAGAAGAGTCCTTGACTGCCAATGCTGTCTGCTATGCCAACCCAAAATACGAGCTTTGTCCTGGAGGCTTTTAGGTAATTGTTGCTAATAGCAATATTGGTGTTCTTACTCCTCATAGACCATCTCGCTTTCATTGCGATTTCCTTTAGAGCTGCGGTCTAATGATGGATTTAAAATAGAGCCTTTACTCAAAAGTGCTCGGGTTTCAGCTATTGAACTTAACAGAAGAGAGGTTGGTCTAGGTCAGTACTGAGCCCTTTGAAAGCCTACACCAAAAACTTTCTTCTGGAAATGGGATGAAGGTATGCAGGCTCTCCCCCCCCCCCTAAAATGTGTGCTTTGCTCTGTGAATGTTCCTGAAATAGGAATATACTTACTGTTTCCTATTATATTTATTTACTCTAGTGTTGCAAGCTAGAACTTTCAGGCAAGAACATGGCTATGTTTCTTGAGCGGGTTCAGTGTGCGTGTATGGAAGTGTGTAATGGAATTGTTAGTCATCAGTTGTATGTTTGAAATGACACTAAGTTGGAACACTCAAGTCTTTTATACTGCCAACATGTTCAGCTTCTATTTCTTCAACTTCCAAGTACATTGGCTTAGAATCTACATAGTAGTTATGAGGTCTCCCTCACTGAGTGTTGCTGCAGAATGATCACAGCAAACTTAAACATAATATAAGTATTTAAATAAAAATAAATCTGTTATCCAGCCCTAGAGTTAAAGAGTAGGGGAGGAAAAATCTTGGTTCTGGAAAATGCCTTGCTTCCAGAAAAGCGGGTCAGAGCTGTTGCCTTTTCCATCTGCAACTGATCAGGAGAGGCCTTTTCGTCTCTCAGCGACAGAGAGGTGGGCTCTTGTTTTCTGACTGCAAAACAAGTCCTATTGCAAATGTACAAAAGTGATATAACTGAACTAGTTCAAAAATGATGGCACAGTTCTAATCCATGTTGCATGAGCGAAAGGCAGCTGCCACAACTGATGTTTCCCTCCCTCTTCAGTCCCCTGAGTGTGCACACCCCCCCTTCAGAATCTTGAGGGTGACCTTCTGAGAATTATGGGATGTCTTGTGGGGCTACTGTGGGAGGAGAGAATCCCTGGAAGCATGGAACTTTGAGCAGTACAAGAATATTTTGCCTAGTTTTAGGCCCTTTGCCCTCCTTCCACTGCCGCCCTGTAAGTCACAGTCTGCAATGTTCAGTAAATCTCTTCTGAGCCTCAGCAGGGACTTTTTAGGGGCTACAGGTGGGAGGAGGGGAGGGAGAATATTGGTTTCCTGAGCCTACCATCCCTTTGTCCAACCCATTGGGTGCAACTCTAAAAAAGAAAGAAAGACAAGTTTACAAACTGATACAGCATATACAGTATGACATAAACCAAAGAGTCAAATATGATCAGTGATTATGAAGTCACAGGTTGATAAAGTGATTTTCAATATAATTATAAGAGCACACAACTAACAGAATTATATGATGGGCAGCTGTCAAAAATCTGTTCCAGCTAAGTCTTCAGAAATACCAATGTACTTTGAAAATCCAAATCTCTTATGAGAACATCAATGAATTGCTGTGACCATCCATGTGTATGCCATTGACAAAGCTTCTAATCACATATGGAAAACTCAGACTCCTAAATGGATGAATTTCACATAGTATTCCCTGACAGTCCTGTAACTTATTGCAATGCCTTCTGCATGATGCAGGATGCAGCTGTTAAGTGTCCTAACTGGTGTTGGGATATTGGCACATATTTAACCTGTTCCGTGCCAGTTTCTCTATTTTCCTGCATGTTTTTAACCTTGAAAGCCTTGCATGGTCAGGTATCATGCTGGAAGGACAGTCTTCTGTCCAAATACAAACCCATTTTCCAGTTTAGGTCAAGTTAGCTGATGCTGTGGCTTATGTCATATACACGACATGTTCAGGCAGTGGCAACTAGGAGCCAGGTTTTTCTGTCAGTAGTCTGTGATAAAATTGGCCCTCACATTTCCAGATTTTACCTGAGGGAAATTCCATACAGGTTGGAATCTCTCAAGTTGCTAGATTTAAAAGAGTAGGGATTCGCTTTACTCCCTGTCCTTTTTCTCCCACTCCTGAGAGGAGGTTGGTATTTTCACTAGCTTTGGGACAAGGGATAATGTGATGCACGGTGTGCAACTTTTTAGCTGATGCCATGTGAAATACATATATCCTTTCTCCCTCCCTAGGATGAGTCGCACAGTTTCTACAGTTGGTGTCCTCCTTCTGTTTGGACTTCTGCTGCCCACAGCAGAGGGGAGCAAGAGGAGCCGTGGAGCCCAGGGCGCCATCCCTCCGCCTGACAAAGATAAGCCCAATGATTCGGAACAGACGCCGCAGCAGCCGCCATCGCCACCGCAGCAGTCAGGCGCCAGAATCCGTGGCAAGGACAGAATCAAGCCTCCACCTGCTGAAGAGGTGCTGGAGTCGAGCCAAGAGGCGCTGCATGTCACTGAGCGACAGTACCTGAAGCGGGACTGGTGCAAGACACATTCCCTGAAGCAAACCATCCACGAGGAAGGCTGCCACAGCCACACCATTATCAACAGGTTCTGCTACGGGCAGTGCAATTCCTTCTACATCCCCAGGCATCTCCACAGAGAGGAAGGCTCCTTCCAGTCCTGTTCCTTTTGCAAACCTAAGAAACTCACCACCATGTCTGTCACACTGAACTGCCCGGAGCTTCAGCCCCCGAGGAAGAAAAAGAGGATCACGCGAGTTAAAGAATGTCGCTGTATATCCATAGACTTGGATTAGGAGGCACCATGATGGGTGTTCCAGTTCTTGCCCTTGACTACAAACGCCGAAACCCAATCTGTCTGAATGGGACACAAACAATAGAGAATTGCAACAAAAACAATGTATGTGTATCTGTGTGCAAGTGTGAATGCCAATACATCAATTACAAAAGCATGCATATGGAATAACACCACTACTTGGAGTGCAAGTTGTCACCTGTTCCTAGGGTCAGTGTCTCACTAGTTCACCTGTGTGCTGGGGTTCCTGCACTTCCATTTCCCACCAGCATCTGTGCCATTGACTTGTGTACCTGTTGCAAGTGAAAGCATTGATGTGCTCTAAGTCCAGTGTTATTTTTTAGAACAAAATGTTAACAGGGATGCAGTGAGTAGACTGTTACAGAAATGCCCCTTGTAAATAGTGTTCAGTAAAGGGTGCAGTTATAATTGGGAATGAATGTTCAGAAGCAGCTTTGTTTGGATGGAAAAACACAGCCACTAGCATTAGAAGACTTTTAAAAAGGTAATGGGCAAGAGAAGGAAAAGAGAAAGTACAAGAATTAAGAGCAACAAGGGAAGGCAACGTGCATATTGACTCTACTGATGCTTTGAATGTACTTTAAAAACATTTTTGAGTTAAGAAGTAATTGTCTTGGGGTGCTGCATTCTTTGACTATAACTGTAGTGTTTAATTCCATCATTAGCTTTTAGGTTTGCCGTAATAATTTGTCTAAAATCTGTTAATGTATGTGTACACATCTTTTCTATCTCCATTATTACTATCAGGTAATTCAGCTTAACACAGAAAGCACAATTCTGCAATGATCGTTTGGGACTTCAAATGCAATAAGCATACAAAGCTATATATACTTCAGAGCTTCAATGGGGGCTGTGTGATAGATGCTGCTTAGTCTCTGGCCCAAAGGATGTACTGCCTTGCCCATTTACCTTGCATTACCCATGTTATCTTTGATTTTGGATTTGCTAAACTTTAGGTGCTGTTGGGGGATGGGATGGATGTGTGGCAGTGCTCAGACTTTCCTTCAGCATTTACTGAATATAAGGGCCTTTTCTCTGAACAGCTCTTGAACAGTCAGTTCATGTATAAACATGTAGCAGTAATATATGGTGAATATTGCCTTTTCTCAGAACAGAACAACCTTGAGAGCGAAAACTGGTTTTTAAGTGTAAAATTCATTATGTATTATTATTACATGGTTTGTAGCTGAATTAATCTTTGACCAATTCCCCCTATGTATGATAGGATACCACCTCTTGTGCCTCCCCTTTGTTTTATTTTTATTTACATATACAGATGTGCCCACCTCTGTTTCCATCCCCATTGTAAACCTCTGGCCTTTATTTATATTGTTGAAGCCCCTGGAGAGATAGACTGGCTTTTGAAAGTATAAACACATTAACCAGCTGTCTATGCACAGTAGGTAATTTCTAGTTCATACCACAAGGAGAGGACAGGTATTTATAGAAATAAAACACTTATTTGTCTGTAACAACAAGGAGCCCGCCAATAACATGTCTGCTTAATAAGCAAATGTATTCATATAAAAAGCATTCTGGCTTTTGGCATATCACACAGTCATCAAATATACCACAATAAATCAACCCATATTTATAACCTAAACTACCCATTTATCATTTAACTGTATTGCTTCTTGTTCCATCTGTAGAGGATAAGTCAACAACTGTTTTTCTTGTTCTTTTTAAATGTTTCATCTTGTTTTAGAGGCTATAGCTATATCCTCTAGTTAATTATTCCTCTATTAAGTTGTAGTCCCTTGCATAACAATTAGGGGGAACCTCTTTCTATAAAACCCCCCAATTCACTGGGACCTTGACAAGCATGATCATCCATAGCCAGATGCCTGTCACCATACTTTCACATGCAAATTTATTTTTTACTGCCTTCATCTATACCAGTAACAGATTGCAAACTTGCATATTAGCCGTATCAGGATCACCCACTGCAATCTCTTTTTATAGGTATTATCATACATTTATTTCTGTGTAGATCATTTTTAAAAGCCTGATTTCTGAGTTTCCACTGTGTGGAATGTGAATAGATAAACAGAAAGATATTTAATGGTTTTGGCATTTCCATATGATCAGAGAGCTTTCCTCTAACTACTTCTTAGAAGGTATCAAGGTTAAAACACTCCCTTTTCCTTCTGAACTCTTGGGGACTTTATTTTAATTCTTGTTTCTCTTCCTATAATTCATATACAGCTCTCACCAAGCAATATATAGTTCTGGCTTTTTAAAAGTTTTAACTTTCCATACAGCACATTTTTGAAGCAACGACTTGTAAAATAATTTAAGGTTTATAGCAAGGTGGAGTTGGTTATCTAAGAAAGAATAATAGAAGATCCCTATTCAGAAAAAAAAAATATATGTTGATTTCATAGGCAGGTCATTTATGATTCATTTTTCAGGTTTCAAGGAAACCAAAGATGCAGCTGCAAATGATTTCAAATCAAACCATATGTACTGTACTTAAATCTGACTTTCTCTTATAAAACAATGAAGAGGAACCCAAGCTGCCATATGTTCTGTAGAATCTCACAATGCAACCTTGATTTTGTAACTTGCCAACAGTTTGTTCACTTGCTATAATAAACAAGTTTTTTAAATATATATATATATATATATATATGTTGAATTGCAGGCTAAAATGAAATTGCAAGAGTTTTAGAACTGGGTTTTCAAATGGGTAAATATGAGAGAGGCAAAAATGTCCAATTCCGATTCTTGGCATAATGGCTTTAGCTACATCTTGCAAGACAGCCAAGAACAGTGGTAAGGATTCATTTAGCCACCACAGGCAAGGGAATAGGATTATGGTACAAGTCGGACAAGCAGTAGAATAGTTGGGGAAAGCGTGGAATAAGATTTCCTAACTTGGTATGCAGTTAAGGTAAAACAAAAGTATCCTCCTGGGGCTCTTAAGATTCCTACATGGTCCATATCCCAAGCCCCATTTCCTCTTGCCTAACATGCTGGGAACAGATGGGATGAAGCGGGAGGTTATTTGAGTACAACAGCAGGTTTCTTTTTAGCATTGTGGGTGTTTATGAATTGGGACAATACCTTTCACAAAACCCCAGCAGCTGCTGCAAGGGAATCCTCTGTCTGCAATGAAGCCCCTTGACCATGCCATGGGAGATTGCTGGGAACTGCAGCTACTGGTAGCTCGTAAATCTCTTAGTAGTGGTGAATCCTAAACCGTAGACATACTTCATGACTCCCCGTAGCCTTCTAAGACTATGCAACATTGTCATGAACTCGTTGGACACAGAGAACTGGTGGCAGGAACCAGCTTGGGAGCCGCCAGGGGAAGAAGGCTCAGAGCCTCTGTGGTGGTGGGACAACAATGAGTGCTCAGAGGGAGAAACCTGGGAGGTGTCAGAAGCTGAAGGGGGAACAGGGCTTAGTGAGCAGGGAGAGCCTGTGGCAGAGAGCAGTCCAGAGGCAGAAGCTGAAGCAGGAGAGGAGGGTGTCCAAGAAGCAGAGATGAGTCTAGCTGGGGAAGAGTCACGGGTGTTTCCCCCTCCTGCTGTGACCAGCTCCCCTCCCCTCTGGTCTCCCAGAACCAGGAGAAGCATGAATTGGGCAGATAAGTTAGTTTTGTGCAGGTGCAATCTTGGATTGCTTGGTAAAAACCCTGGAAAGAGGGAACTTTTGACAGCTGTGAGTAGGTGGGGACCTTTAGTCCCATCTACTGCTTCGTGGGGGCAAGACCTACCAGAGTTGAGTTGCTTTGCTCATTAGGCATAACACTCCTGTGCAGATCTCACCTTTGCTAGTGAAGTTAACACCAGCTTGCTTGGTGTGATTTACTGCTGGCTCTCTCCTGTCAAAGTGAACATGAATTTTTTTTTAAAAAAATCAATACATACATTTTTTTTGTTCTGCACCCCCCCATTCACTTTGCTTAACATTAAGAGTACTGAAGAGTTCTGGGAAACGCAAAAGCTTGCTCAGTATTTTGCAACGTTTTGGGTGGCCATACTGAAGGGATTTTGGAATTGTTCGATATAAAAGTGGCAGTTTAATCTAGAACCACATATGCTAATGTAATGTAACCTGCCTGTTCCTCTGCTTAACTCATTTGGCTCATTTGGGTTTCTCTCTGCATGTTGGCTTGCAGAAAATTGGCCAATAGTACCTTAGAAGCAGGGGTGGGTCTACTATGGAACTAAGGAAGCTTAAGCTTCAGAGCGACTAATGCCACAATGCTTTTAAAAAATTGGGTTTAGTCGACCAAATATGAATCACACAACTGATTTTTTTGTTGTATATATCACAAAAATCCCAAAGTTTGAGAGTTGGTAGCACAGGTGTTGAAAAGGCAGACTGGCACAGTATTTCGAAAACTATAAAGTGTATAACATTTTCATTCACGCCAGTGACTTTGACATGTGAGATAATCCAGTTCAGCAATTTTAATCAAAATCTGAGATATAGTAGTTTTTTTGTTTTGTTTTGTTTATGTGATCTATCATAGAACCACATTGAAGAAGATAACACTGGTTATCCAGACCTCGTTGCTGGTTGCAAAGGGCCCCCGAAAGCCGTTCAAACTTCAGGACCCCAAAATGTATGTCCGCCACTGCTTAGGAGATGACATAATTGTCCCTGCTGTGAAATAATTTGTGGTGCTTGGTCCTAGTACCACTATAGCACTTCTCACCAGCAAGTTCTCCACCAGCTCTTTTGTAGCTGTTGTGTCCTGAGAGATTGCAAAAGTAATAAATGTATTAGTGCCCAATGCACCCTGTACTTATTTTATACCGGGAATTTGATGAAAGGTGATGTGTTGAATGAATAGATGAACGAATGATGATACTCAGACTTCTGATATTTGCCTACAAGAGGCCACCTATTTAATTTCATTTGCTTTCTATTCCATTGCGGAAGACATTTTGAAATGCCTTGCTTTGCAACACTATGACTAAGTTTTTAAGTCATACAGTTCAGCCTACTTATGGTCACACACAATGGGCAGAACCCAAGCAAGCCCCTTTCACCTGTTATAGATCTGAAAGAGATTCACACAAAGGGGCAGAGGAGCCATGCCACTGGTCTGCCTAGATGTCTCGTGACTTCCTGGGCACTGCCTTCAATGCCATGTGTTGAACATGGAGATCTGGGCCACAGAAACCTCTCTGTGTGGGCATCTGTACATTATAGCTTTCCATGGAAGCTGGATTCCAGGATTCCAGTAGAAGTCAATGAACATAGGCTTCCCTGGCTTGGTTGTTTATCCCCACAAGGTGCAGATATTGGAAATAGTATCAGGGTAGCCACATGATGGAGCTGAAGTTAACAGCAGCCCCTCTTAATTCATGCACCATGCTGTGTCACTGCTAGTCACTTGAAATGAATACTTTGAATTGGTCTTAGGTGCTGTGCAGGGACCTGCTGAACTGTGACTCATACCAGTTTTCTTGCATGGCATCTTAATGGGCTTAGTAAAATGCACCCACCCCAAAACCATTAACATTAGTTCTCAGTTGCAATCAGTTTTTTCTTGGCATTTTACAATATTTCCAGACTATTTTTACTTTAAAAGACAGTGTTTTCTGTAATAGAAAAAAAAAACATAGCTGATTAAAGGCACAGAAATTGTGTGGCTTACTCAATATGCAGAAGGAGAGTCAAACATTAAAGAGTGAGAATTTAACCATAGAAATCTGGGGAAGTAGGAGTGCTTACATTCTCTGTGCCTTTTATTAGAAAGTTACAGAGGGTGCCCACACACATGCATTTTTATCATACACTTTCTGGATGCAAGGTTAATTTATCCTAATTACTTGGTAGTATGATATAAGCCCTATTCAGGTCAGTGATTGGTACCCATGGGTATCAAATGCCTTGTAGGATTTCTCTATGTCTCCTAGATGCCAATGCATGTGCCTACCACACTTCTAGTCAATGCATATTTGGCACCAAACTGCAGGGGTCCTAGTATACACTCACATGTCGTTCAGTCGTTCAGTCATGTCCGACTCTTCGTGACCCCATGGACCAGAGCACGCCAGGCACGCCTATCCTTCACTGCCTCTCGCAGTTTGGCCAAACTCATGTTAGTAGCTTCGAGAACACTGTCCAACCATCTCATCTTCTGTCGTCCCACTCACATACATATGAGCATATGACTGTATCCATGGGGATGGGTTGCTTGGCTGATCAGATTTCCCCTCCCCATGGAGGGAGACATTCATGGGTAGGCCCTCTTCAGGATGTCCTTGACTATGCATCACTTCATAACATCAGAGCCCAGGAAGTGGGGTTAGTCTGCATGTTTTAAAGCAGACTCTCCAGTTGTTGCTAGACTTAACCTATCACCACTCCTAGCTACTGGTAAAGTTGGCTGGGGATGTTTGTCATGGTAGTCTAACCCTGGGGGGCTCGAGGCTGAATAACACTGTTCTAGAGAGCTCCTCCATGGCGTTTGGTGCTGAATGCCTGAACATGGCTACAGATGATTAAGTTACCATGAATAAGACCATCCTGGTGTCGTTTGGTTATCTGTATGCCATATGGACTCAACTAATCCCTCGTCAACCACACACACACACACACACAGAGAGAGAGAGAGAGAGAGAGAGAGAGAGAGAGAGAGAGAGAGAGAGAGAGAGAGAGAGATAATCTACAACTTGTTAAGTGGTCACCTGTATTGGTAAATGGCCATCTTGTCTATGCCAAATCCATGTACAGAAAAGAAGGGAATCGTCATGAATAGCTATAATGGCATTTGAAGTCCAGTTAGCTGACTTTGCTGACTAAGAACTGTTGACTTTAATATGGTTCCACATAATGCCCCATATGGCAAATGGCTGACTTCTCAGCTAAGCTTTGATGGTGGGGGTTGGAGGGGCAATGCTTTTTTTAATAGCTGCTTGATTGTGCTTTCATTATTTTCCCATCTGATTGGAAACAATATTTATAACCACGTCCCTTTTAAGTAATTATAAGAAGATGTGAAAGACAAATATACTGACATAAAAGGAGAATGGTTTGATTAGCAGTAAAACAGGAACATTTCTAAGATGTCTCTTTCATCTTTTGTTTGATACAGATGTAAAGTCACATCATTCGGGGATGAATCAGTTGGAGCAGAACATTTGCAGTGGTTCCTAACAAAAGCACTGGCATTTATTTCTTAAATCAACATTGCAAAGCAGATATACTGTATGCTGACAATATAGTGATTGAGTTAGAGAGATGCAGCCACATACCCTGAGTTGGAAGATGTAGTTGAGGCAAGGCGTGCTATTGAGGGAGTAGCAGTGGAAGCTACTGAAAGGATGGATGAAATCTGTCCATTTTGCATTCTTCCAGTTTCTCCTTTTTCAGTTCAGTTCTCCACATTTTCTCATCAGTTTGCATGTGTTTCTTTTAAATTCCTCATCAAAATTCACCAGCATTTTAGTGCAAATCTGTTACCAGGTGGTTCCCAACCTTTGAGGATCCCACCCCCAAATGTCATGGACCCAACATACAAAAACTTGCCAAGGCTTTAAGACAATGATCCCCTCCCAGTTGAGCCTCCAGAGGCACAAATGGAAGCAGGGGCTGTCTTGAAGCCTCTTGCAAAAGTGGACTTTGAAGCAGCTTCCCTGCTCCTCTTTTAAACACTGATGTTTGGGAACCACTGTTGTAGGTCATACTTCAGGATGCTTAAGCAAACTTTAATGCGAAACAGCAGGTTTTGTAACCCGAGAGAGAAAAATATGTACCATCCTATGTGCAAAGTGGAATGTGCAACTGTAAGTCTCAGAGTTCCTTAGTTGGGGGGTAGGGGTAGGGGGGGAGGGAGGGAGGGAGGGAGGGGGAGAGAGAGAGAGAGAGAGAGAGAGAGAGAGAGAGAGAGAGAGAGAGAGGGAGAGAGATGGGCTTCTCAAAGGTACAATTACATATGTCACAGTTCCTGCTTGCCTTTTTGTATAAAAGCAGTAGGAGCCAATCTCCCTGGCATACTTTATCAACAGTAGTATCAGATGTAGGAGAGGACATGATGTGAGCGTCAATCCATTTGGAATGTGCATGCAATTAAGACCATTTTTTCCACAAATGAATCAGCATCCATGTGAAGTCCTGCCCAGCATTGTTGTGGCCATTTCCATGGATGGAAAGTTGCTTTCAAATAAGCATGGTGGATGGTTTGGCTCTTAAAAGGGTGATGGAAAGAGTCACGTGTTGAATTAACATATTCCCACCCATAAAGGCATAAACTTCCTATCTCTGAAGGAATAGCAATAAATGTGTTTCTGGCAGTGTGTGACCATGCAGTACCAAAACAACAGCTATACAAATATAGGCATATAAAGTGAAAAATGATTGAAGAAGTTTAAAATAAATAATTGCTTGTATAGGCTAAAATACTCTTGTCCAGAACCTAAATATTGGTATTTACAGTGCAGACCATGAAGTCATGTACATATTGACTTGGAAGCAAAGTGCATCGTGTTCAATGGGGTTTACACACATTGCCCAGGTAAGTGAGTAGATAGAATCTTTGTTTGCATCAGCCACTAGCCTTAGCAATAAAATAAAATACAATGAGCTAAATGCTTAGCTATAGAATGTATGTTCTAGAGGGTTACATCAATACAAATGGCATAATTAATACGTACACAGGTAGGTGAGTATGTTCCACCCACTTTTGATACAGGCTAGGTAGTTCAAACTACAGACAAATAGTCACCAGGTAAGTATAACTGAGTAACAATAGTCACCAAAGAACTCATGTCAATCCTATGCCAGTCTACTCAGAAGTGAGTCCCATTGAGTTCAAAAGAGCTTACTTCCAAGAAAATGGGTATATGATTGCAGGCTAAATCTCTGTTTGGGGCTTAAAATTGTACTGTGTTAAGTTATGTGGCGTGCCTTATTTGAGTTGATATAGCAACCGAGGAATTTCGTTGTTCCCGCAAGGGGACAATGTCAATAAGGATCTATTCTATTCTATTCTATTCTATTCTATTCTATTCTATTCTATTTAAAGCTTTTGAAGGGCTCTTGAAAATAGTTGAAAGGTGAAGCCACTATTTCTAGATTGTATTCTTTTATTTGTTTGTAATCCAGATGTATGAAAAAGTGAGACTTTGCAAAATTAAAGCTGTCAAAGGGAAAGGAAAGATCAAGCTGTACGTATGACGGAGAGAGAACTTGGCAACTGGATTGCAAGATGGCAACGGTAGATGATTGGGTCTAATTTTTTGCAGTGGAGCAAATGCCAGATGTTTTCCCCACTTTGATCTTAATAACACTTTAGGCTGCAGACAATAAGATTGGTTTAAAATTTATTGTCTCTTTGATTTCTACATTCTAATGCTTTTAAAGGCCTTTACAAAAGACAGATTTCTAAATATTGGCAACTGAGGTGGCATCAAAAGTGTCAAATCATTAAGCCCCCTCACAAAAAGGTCCTGATTAGAACCCCATTTATGTTTCCGTGCATTATTAGTAAATGAGTTCTTGTGCAGGCAATCATCAATTTTCTTCATATAATAAAAAGACCTATTGTGTCACATATGAAGATGCTTGCAGCATCTGTAGCCCAGCTTCTTATAAACCTTTCATCTTGCATTAAGATCATTGGAGGTTATAACAGTATATTAAAATAATAGTAAGGGACAGGAGTTGAAAGATGTATTAAATGATTCACTTTATTTGGAAAAATCAGCTGCTGTAGAACTTTTATCCGCATGGTAACAAATTATTTAAATATCTCTGGGATTTTATCATTGCTATAACCAATGCACACTCACAATTTCCATTTACCCATGTTGAATGAATGCCATTATGAGATGCAGAAAAGTGTTGTGTATTCTGCAAGAATTTCATTAACAGCAATGATCTGGAAGCCCAGTTGCAATACATGGAAGTGTCAGAGACTAAATCACACTTATGACTTTCATGTGCAAACACTTCCCTAAGCAGTATGGGAATTTATTGTGAGTGTCATCCTCAATATGACCATAAGAGATTGGAGAAATGGGCCCAAACCAACAAAATGAATTTCAATAGGGACAAATGTAAGGTTCAACACTTAGGTAGAAATAATCAGATGCACAAATATAGGATGGGGGTCACCTGGCTTGACAGCTGAAAAGGATCTGGGGGTCTTAAAGGTAAAGGGACCTCTGACCGTTAGGTCCAGTTGTGGACGACTCTGGGGTTGCAACGCTCATCTCGCTCTATAGGCTGAGGGAGCCGGCATTTGTCAGCAGACAGCTTCCGGGTCATGTGGCCAGCATGACTAAGCTGCTTCTGGCGAACCAGAGCAGTGCACGGAAACGCTGTTTACCTTCCCGCCGGAGAGGTACCTATTTATCTACTTGCACTTTGACGTCCTTTCGAACTGCTAGGTTGGCAGGAGCTGGGACCAAGCAATGGGAGCTCATCCCATCATGGGGATTTGAACCGCCGACTTTGTGATTGCCAAGCCCTAGGCTCAGTGGTTTAGACCACAGCGCCACAAGTAGACCACAAGTCTAACAGTGTAATGTAGCAACAAAAAAGCTAATGCAATTCTAGGCTGCATCAACGGAAGAATGGTGTTCAGATCAAAGGGAGCAATAGCAAGCTTGTTTTCTGCTGCCCAGGAGTGTAGGACCCAAACCAATGGATTCTAATTGCAAGAAAGAAGATTCCAACTAAACATTAGGAAGAACTTTCTGATGGTGAGAGCTACTTGACAATGAAATGGACTACCTTGGAAGGTTAAACAGAGTTTGGATGGCCATCTGTCAGGGATTCTTTAGCTGTGATTTGTGAAGGGCAAAGCATTGAACTAGATGACCCTTGTGACCCAGTTCTGGGATTCTATGATCCCATGCTTGAAAAAACATAGTTCATTATTTCTTCCTTATTTGTAAAACTGTGACTTCATTGAATCCATCCCCATGGATAACTACTACTCTCTAGACAGTGGATGATTTCCATGCAAACATGGAACACTATCAGGAGCGGCCCAACACTTTTGGTGCCTGAGATAAAGTACAAGACTGCACCCCCCCCCCCCAATTCTATGTACAGAAGTTGATTGGACTGGCAGGTGAATTTCACTTTAATGCTGGCAATGGAATGGTGTATTCCATCCCATCTGAATGCAGCAACCTAGCTTAGAGTGTCCATTGCAGGTTGTGTGGCACATGTAGCTCTAGTGTCCAAAGCTACCCACTGCCTCAAAACATCTGGTGCCTCTGGTGACCATTCCGTCAAGACAGCAAACTCTAAAGTAATAAATAATAAAACCATCCGTACAAACTCTAAAAACAATGAAACAATTTAATCAAATATAAAAGTTATCATCCATAAATGACTGGGTTACAATTTCAATGAAAGCCTTCCTAAACAAACATGTCTACTGTAGGTGCCTAAACATAATCACACTAGGTTTCTTTCTGATTTCAGCTGGTAATTGTTTCAAGAGGTTTCCAGCAACTGGTATTCAGAAGATTAAGGGAAAACGTATCAGCAGTCTTCAAGTATCTGAAGGGCTCTCATGCAGAAGATGGACTGGACTTGTTCTCTGTCGCTCCAGAAGGCTCAAAGAGATTTCAGGTAGACATTTAGTAAAAACTCCTTGACAGTAAAAGCTGTTCAGCAGTGGAACTGCCTCCTTTGTTGGAGGCAGTTATGCAAAGGTGGACAGCTATCCATCAGAGATTTGGGTGTTGCAGATTCTGAACTGAGAATGATGCTGGATTATGTTACCTGCGAGATCACTTGATCCCTGTGTTTCTATTTATACAATATATAAAATACTGTAGGCCTATATGATACTGAAATTAAGGAGCCTGAAAAGAAGTTATGCCACTAATGACATGCTACTGTTAGAATTAAGATGACAACCAGGCCCCCACCATGAATAGTACACAGGACAGAAGCAGGAACAGTAGTCAGACCTAAACTTACAAGGCCTCTATGCACAACGTCCTTCTCTAAAGCTGGGAGTCAGAAATACGTGTATATTTGATTCGAACGGTTTCCTGCCCGATCCCTGCTGCGTACCTGGCTACCTGCAGCTCCCATCACACTGTGGTCCATTGGGCTGACCCTGAAAGGAAGTGCAATTGAAGTTTAAACAAGGACATGTTGTGGGGGAGAACTTCAGCCAACTGAAACCCAGAGTGCCTCTTTCCCTTTCGGTTAGAACTGGATGTGGCTCCCTGAGGCAAAAGGTCAGCACGTCCGTCACGCATAGGCGAGACCGTCTGCTCTTCTCAGTTGGAGAGGGATGTTATTTTCTTAAGAAGCAGGATGTTATTCCTAGAGGTCTGCCACTTGGCGAGGTCAACAGTAATATTTTATGCCTAATGTTTATGATTAATTTTGGCTGTGGCCTTTCCTTTCAGCATTTGTATGGTGTCAACCTGAGCTGGCGAGGGTCAGAACTTGACAAGGTTATGGCGTGAACCATACATTTGCTTTTCTTCCCCAAACAAATACTAGAATAACAATGCACATGGGAACTGGGAAACACATGGTTAACTCATACCATAAGATCTACACACTCAAGAAACTGGAGTACAACCCAGGAATCTTTTTCTTTCTTTCTTTCTTTCTTTCTTTCTTTCTTTCTTTCTTTCTTTCTTTCTTTCTTTCTTTCTTTCGTTGAACTAAATGGAATCTTATTAACCACAACTATAGTTGTAACCAAATGCCAAAATGTTGGGGTATGTATTTATTTTTGCCTCCTTTCTCAAAAAAGCTGTGGTGACTGATTGTAGAGAAGCTTGACATTATATTCAACTTGCTAAGGTGTGATTTGTAATGTCAGAGGATTTGGGCTCCACAGCAAAAGCAACATTACTATTCACCCTTACTTAGGAGTAAGCTCAGTGGAACTTTCTTCAGAGTTAATGAGCATGGCATTAGATGATATAAAAGACAAGGAAGATTAGAACCCAAACTTTCAGAAAGAAGCTGCTCTTGCAATGATGAAAGCAGAATGATTGTGAAGATTCTAGCTCACTTCTCAAAATACAATGCAGAAATTTTTAAGCATAGCAACAGCATCAGACCATGCTTGGAATTATACTTAGTATTTTCTGTAATAAGGTAAATTTTGGCCATAGCCAAATGGGACTGCCCCTATATAGACCTGTAAACTAACTTAGATCATCTGGGGGAGATTCTCCTTGTGGCGCCAAACCCTACAGTATATAATAAATCTGTGACCTGAAAACAGGCATTTTCTGTGGTTGTTGCTACCGGTAATTTCATTCTATACCACTTTATCTTTTTTAAAGAAAAAAGTTCAAAGTCGTTTATAACAATTAAAATGTTAAATAATATAATCCAGAATAAAATGTTACTGAAGAAAGTCAGATATAAAGCGTACATTCAATTTAATTAATAGGAAACTAAAATATTATCTTAAAGATTTCAAAACAAAACACTACAATGGAAATAAATTACAGGATGCACATCTAATGCAGCAAAGTTTTTTAAAAAACCTTAAACATTTCCAAAGAATATATTACTAAAGGAAGTCAAATATAAAATACACATTTAAAACAGCACAATTAGCAAGAGATTAAAATATTATCATAAGCATAGAATGTATCTGCTGCTGTTGCTGTCAATCTTGCCCATGGTGGTTCATGATGGGCGGCAGCTGTGGAAGCTCAGGGTTGATGATTTGGGTTTACACTAAGAGATAGCCAAGATGTTCTCTGGCCTCTGCAGCAGCCTCAGCTGTTGGAGTTGGAGTCAGTCAGGGCCCTCCTCTCCCAGGCCAGATGTCAAAAAGCATGCAAGACACAGAACAGGTCTTCCAAGACTCACAGCCAAAACGGTCACAAGAAGATTATTGCCGTGTTCTGTGGAATGTCCTTCTTTCTGCCATGGGGGAAGATTCAGACTTCTTATAAAGACTTACCTTAGGAAGAACTTCCTGACAGTAAGAGCTGTTCGACAGTGGAATTTGCTGCCAAGGAGTGTGGTGGAGTCTCCTTCTTTGGAGGTCTTTAAGCGGAGGCTTGACAGCCACCTGTCAGGAATGCTTTGATGGTGTTCCCTGCTTGGCAGGGGGTTGGACTGGATGGCCCTTGTGGTCTCTTCCAACTCTATGATTCTATTCTATTCTATTCTATTCTATTCTATTCTATTCTATTCTATTCTATTCTATTCTATTCTATTCTATTCTACCTTCTTTGACAAGGCTTTCCTTGACTCACAAGATTGGAGCCCAATATATGTGCATGAATTCCTCCAAAGTTTTATTTGCTTTCATATTTTTGTACTTTTAAAAATTGATTATAGGCTCTATTTTTGTTTTAATGGATATTGTTTTGTAGTACACAGAGTACACCATTTAGAGATTTTAAAATGATTAAGCAATTTAGAATGGATTTGAAATAAATGAATGAATAAATAAAAAAAATTGGGAGGCAGAAGTATGTAGCAAGGGAAACACTGCTCTGAAACAAATGGAACAAGCTTTTTTTGGGGGGGGGGAGGCTAATCAAAGTACACTTATGTTCTTCCATGTGTAGCCTCATCCATGTCACCACAGTTCAAGGCACTCTGAAAAATAAGTAATGATGACTTCATTTTTAATCTACAATATATTTTGGAAACTTGCTCAGAAAGTTGTCGCCATGCATTTGGACCCCTCTTACAAAAACTATAATCAGATTGTGCATGATGGTTCCCGAGATGAAGAAGCAGGTTTCAACTTATATTTGGATATAATTGGATGCCACTTTGAATCAAGATGGCAGGCTGACCCTTTCAAAACAGCACTGATTTTTTTTTGGTTTCCTGGAATTCCTGAGCAACGCTGGGTATGAGGCTTCCAGTGGTATATTTTCCTTAGAAAGAAAGATGCAAGTCAGGTAAAACAGGTTTCTTGTTTACCCTTATAGGTACCTAGTTCTCACTAGCCACTGATGGGCAACCTGTAGCTTTGAGGCTACATATTAGGTTTTGTTTCCCCAAAGTCCTCTGCTGGTGATTAGTTAAAACACCTAGCAAAAGTGACATGTGTCTCTTCAGCAGCTCAATGGGTGGAGGAAAGTGGGAGACAGGGAGAAAGCGAGAGAAGGGGGAGCCAGAAAGACAGAAATGAAAGGGATGGTCCTCCCTGCCTTGGGCTCTTCTTCCAATCACAGTCATACATGACCCAATCACTTACCCTCAAGGGTTACATAAAACTTAAAACAGTTGCAGACAACAAAACCAACATACTTTAAAATTTCTATTTGATTTTTAATGTATGAACTGGTAGAACAGGAATTAGAATAACATGTTTCGAAAAGTATTCTGTTGATCAGGTGATCTTTTGGTGGTTATAAAGCTATGGCGGACAGGATCAAAAAGTGTGTAACAACATACAGGCTTGCAACAAATGAAAAGTAGATCAGCCATTAATGAAACACCTGCAAATGTTTATCTTGTAATATATATCTATCTCTATATCTCCCTGGAGTCAAAATACATCATTCTTGTTTTTAAATAAATAAAAGTTTCCACTGCATCAGGGTTAGTAAAACATAGTCCGAAGCTAGAGATTTAGCATATAAAAATACAGAGCAATAATATGGAAAATATATTCTATTATTTACATGCAATGGTCCCATATCTCTTTCTTTGAAAAATAAAAGCATTTTTACAAATTTAACTTATCTTGAAATTTCCAGTAAAATTAGATTTTTTAAATACTCAATGGGAACATGTGGTGCATAATTGTAAAGAAAAAAATAGTATAATTCAATCAGCTTCTTTTTAACAATTGGGAACTTCCCTGAAAGGAAGAAAAGCATTGCTATTCTGCATATTTCCCCCCAGTCCTCCATATTTACATCCATGCAACAAGCATTTCCCCAGCATCATGTCTGGCAATGCTGTTCTGGTAAAAGAGCAGTACATCCTAGATACTTATTGTTGGGGCAGCTTGTCTTATTAGTGTCACTTCCAGGGAGAGTTCCCATTTCCACCCCACCCACCACCTTCTCATTGGTCTTATATGTATTTTATACATATTACTGTTTCTTTAACAATATTAATCCTTAGTATCTTTATACTAAGCCCCCCCAGTGCCTCAAAACAGCTAATAAATCTTACCTCTTTAATCATTGCAACAGCCTTACTAGGTTGGGTCAGTATTATCATCACCACCCTACATGGCAGAATCATGGAATTATGGAATTGTAGAGTTGGAAGGAACCAGAGTGGGTAATAAGGTGCAGACAGGCTAGGAGCACGAGACTCCAGATAACCTAAGACTTCCCAGTAAATTTATGATTAAGACCACTGCTATTTTTCTAGAAAACGAGGTGCCAGAACTCACCATGTCTGTCTCCCTTGTTCTCTTATAATGGCACTGGTGCCCATCTGAGAGGTGCTGGAACCAAGTTCCAGCAAGTTCTGGTTGAAAAAGAAGCCCCGATTAGGACAAAATTTGAACCACTAAATTATTGCCATGCTTTTAACTACTACACAACCCCTGCTGTATTTAGAGGACTAGACAATCGGGCATTTGTTTCTTTATGCTTAAAATATATGCACTGAAAATCTTTATATCAACAGCACTGTCAAGTCTCAGATGTTGCTGCAAGCTTAGGAATTTATTTCATATCACACAAGTGCCTGCTCCTTATGCAATAGTCTGGATTGCATCATCACACAAGGATTGCTGACTTGCCTCTGAAATCTTGGGAACAGGCCCCAGAAGACTGGTTCTCATGGAATGAAGCTTCACAGAATGGCATTGATTTGAACTTCAAATCTTTCAAAGCTGTGTTCGATTAACCAACTCAGGCCAAACCTAGGCATGGCACACAACTGAATGCAACTCTCCCCCTTTTCTCTCTCTACCAAGGCATTTCTAGGAGCCTGTGAGTTTTGTGTTGGTAATGGGAAATGCCAAGGAAGAGGCTGCTTAACCCCTTTCTGTCTGGCCACTCCTCCCCAATCCATCCGTGATTTCTAATGCAAACACACATTCAGATATACACAAGTCCCCAGTTGATGCCACAGCTGCCAAGTAATGCGTATGCATGTTCAAACCAGCGCTCAAAGTCTGTCACTGTAGGTGTACCTAAGGTCCCTTGCACTCTTAGCAAGCAGCTTTATTCCCACTTCTCCTGTTGGGGTCCCTTGTGTCCTTGGCAAGGACCTGTACCAGCACTCCCCCCCCAAATACTTCCCCCACATTTGATATTGTCACAACAGTGGTGGCACACAACCACATACATGTAATTCATACACTCCATCGTCTCCAGCGGTCTACCTTCATACTGCCTTGCCATTTCTCCTACTGATCAGCTTCCAGCTCTTGTCTAAACTCATGACATTACACAGGTAACTGGAGACTGATTTCTGGGGTGATGTTTGTGCCCCTCCCCTCAAACCTGTGCTCCCCGTGGAGCTGGCTTTGCCAACTCCTAGGCACTCCTCTGCCTGTCACTCCTGTTTTAGCTGCCCCGCCACGGCTAATGTGGGAAATCCAGCACTTGGCCCCGTTCTGCCTTTGTTATAAGAAATATTGTGACTTTTGACCCCTGGACCGCTTGTAGTGCAGAAGTGGATTCTTTCCCAAGCTGCATTAAATGTTGTGCCAAGGCAGTACAGTTGTGCCAAGGCAATGGCAGGGGTTTGCTGCTGGTAGAATAGCACCAATGCTTGTTATTGTGCTAGCATTGGGGCTAGGGTCAAACATCATGCCCAAGTCCTATCTGCTCCTTTGTCAGAATATTGACTCATGGAACTGGGTCACAGGGGAGACACACTAGCTTCCACCCTCAGTTTCAGAATGAATTTCCTTTTTAACCCATGCCCTATGAGATCAGCTGCATGCTTAATAATATTTGTTGACTGGCTGGTTGGAAATATCCATGTTTTCCTGACCTTCCTACAGTCTCTGTGGTTTCTATAACATGCAAATTGGGAAGAGTTGTTTATGATGTTTATTTATTCAAGCACAGATGAATGTTTTTATTGCATACCAAACAAGGAGGTGATGTAATGCAGCTGAACATCTTGATCTAACTTTCATTGAGGAAAATACCCATTCACATTCAGTAACAAATTACTACCAAATTCCAAAAAGAACCTGATAAAAGCTTTCGTGATATATTCTAAAAACATTTTATCCATGATTGACACTAAAACCTCAAGCATTCAACTACAAGTGAGACACGTCACTGAAATATGAGAGGCCCTTCTTTGTGTCCTACCATGGGTGGAGATATAGATGATAACAAGAGATAGGGCCTTTTCAGTGACTGCACTGATAATGTGGAATATTTTGACCCACAAAGGAATACACTTAAGTTCTTGTCAGAATGGTTAGAAATGGAAGAGGAACTAAGATGACTTAAAAATTCTATTTATTTGTTTATCTAGTGCCATCTACGTACATGGCACTTTTCAAATGATGACAGACAATCTAGAAATCAACACAACAGAGGAAAGGGAGAGAAATGAAGGCAGGGATCAACAGTTATACACACCTGGCTTGGTCATACTAGCGTATGACAATGAGGAGGTTATGTGAAAGGCTTCTCTGAAAATACAGATTTTGAGAACAGATTTGAAGGAAGAACAAGACACTGAAATCACAGAGGCATTCTAGGAGGGAGTTATAGGCATACAGGGCATCAAGGGGAAAAGGACAAAATCATTTGAGGGAGCAGGAAGTCTTGGGAAAGGTGACGGTGCTAGAGCTCGATAAGAAAAGACCACCGTCAGAGATGCTTTAGGACTGGAAGAAGAGAAGAAGAGTTTGGATTTGATATCCCGCTTTTCACTACCCTAGGGAGTCTCAAAGCGGCTAACATTCTCCTTTCCCTTCCTCCCCCACAACAAACACTCTGTGAGGTGAGTGGGGCTGAGAGACTTCAAAGAAGTGTGACTAGCCCAAGGTCACCCAGCAGCTGCATGTGGAGGAGTGGAGACACGAACCCGGTTCCCCAGATTACGAGTCTACCACTCTTAACCACTACACCACACTGGCTCCCTGGAAGCCACACTGGAAGAGTCAAGTAGAGATGGCGGGAGGATGTCTTACCCTGATCCTGAAAGAGGAGTCTGTACACAGACCAGCTGTTGTTGTTGATTAAAAAAACCCGCTGGTACCAATTATCACATCCAAAACTGGAGGTAAACACACATAGTTCCTCAAAGTGTTATCTTATTGAGAGTTCTTTGCAGAAGGAACCAAAAGTGTTACAGAAGGTGGTGGACAACCTTGTATTGTCCCTGGATCAGTGACATGGTCTGGAGACAAACGAGGCTTAAACTAATTGCAAAATGCTTCAAATAAACATTGAACACAGACAGTGGGCTTCCCATAAACCAGACTTTCCAGATATTGAACTTTGTTGTGTCCGTATAGCAGTATGATACAAAAGGATATTTTCAAGTCCTAAATTTAACTTAAGTTTTTACTTGTTCAGAAGGTATAATTATTGGGCACAATCTGGCAACAACAACATTCATCATCAAGTGTGCTTAAGTTCAAGTGATTTAAATGGGGGAGATTTAAACATGTGGTTTTCTCCTACTGAAATAAGTTGGACTTTCAGTTTTTGTGACACAACAAATTGATATTTTGCATTTCTTATCACTTCAAGAAAGCCAACAATAAAAACAACAACACTAAAATTCTATTAGCAGAGTTCAATTAGTAGACTTCACTACTGTAGTCTAGACCATCATCTTTAGGAACAGATATATCTATCCTCCTCACCAAATAGGTATTTGCATTTTCTTCTATACGGGAAAATTAGTGAGGTCACAAACTGAAACACACATCAGTGCCAGTATATAGTCTGAAGGCACACAAGATCACCACCCTTCTGAAGTTAGGCAGTTCTGGGTCTAGTCAAAGCATGGTACACTGCCTTAGATTCCATGATGGGAAGAAAGATGAGATATACATGTAAGAAAAGCTAATTAATTAATTAATACACTACTATGGAGTAGCCCCACCTCCCCAAATTGTGAGTCAACGTCTATATGATTGTGCTGCCAGTCATATTTGATACACTACCTGCGAAAACCTGCCAAAGGCTTATAAGCTAGTGAAGCCATTTACCTAAGTAAGGTGTGTACGCATTATGCAAAACTAGATCCTCTAACAACAAACTTCAGATACCATGTTCTCTGTTTCTGATGAAGCGTCTAAGATGACAGAGGTATGAAAGAAATTTAATCAGATATCTCTGCAAAAAAGAGAAAGCATGTAATTGCTTATGATCTCATATGTGGTAGTAACTGAAGAGGGAAAAGGTAATGTATTTCTACATTGTGAAATAACTTTGCATATTTGGCATTCTCTTCTCTAGCTGGTTTAGCATTGTGGTTTGGAGTTATTTGCAGTTTTTTTTCTAAACTAAAAAAACTGAAGTGGTTGTTAAGACATTTTTCTTGCATGAAGAACTGTTTGTAGAGTAGGAAGTTTGAAGACTTAAGACGTGTAAATTAAAAATACCACTCATATGAAAACCTAGCTTGATCTGCTTCATATGAAACCTTAAACCTATAAAGCTCTTTAATGCAGCATTGTGAAGCCTTTGGGAAACAGAATGATTTTGTGTGGAACTATTTCTCTGATTCTAGTTCTGTGTTCTGCGTGGGAGACTATTCCCATCCTAGACAGTTCAAATTTGTCTTACTCAGAATGAATGCCAACATTATTCTCAACACACTAGAAGATTCCAGCACTACTTAGAGGCCCAACAGAGGACTTCTGAATGGGAAAACCAGAGCAGACAGGCCAACAGAAACAATTATTTCTGCTTTCTTGCCTAGCAAGAAATTGAAGATGGGTAACTATTTTATGAAGGGATTGTAAGTACCCATGTTTGTCACATCAAATGGGAAAATACTGAAAGAAAATTTATATTACATATTCTTTGGAAGGTTTCAATGTCTGAGAAAAACAAAAGTGTTATATGACCAAACTGTGATTCTAGTGATTTTTTTTTTTTGAATAAAGAGGGAAAGTGTTTACAGCTTTCATAAGAAAGCAACCCTCAATGATGAGATTAAATTTCCAAATGTAGCAAGAGTCAAAAATTGAAGACGGCCATGAAAAATAACAGCTACAAGGAACTCTAGCATGGAAACAGGGGAGAGATGCACTTATAGCAAAAGCAATGCAGGAGCAGATTCTTCTGGTATGGCGAATCGCTTTGGGATAAAAAAAAATGTTGGATGCAGCCACTTACTAAACCTGTTCATCAAAGAGTTCAAGTTTTCAAGCTAACTCTGCAATACTTCATTGTTCAGCTCCTTAGAAATAATACATATTATAATTTATTATTAAGTCTTTATGAATCAGAATGGAAAGGTAGCTTTTTCTCCATTATACATATGGCATAATCCATTAGAATATTCTCCTGCTTCTACTTAACAGTTACACAGTGCTGTCAGAATGGTAGGTACAAGTGGCCTAATCTGAAAAAGCAGCATCTTAAAAAGCAAATACATCACCTTGGCGACAAAGGTCCGTATAGTTAAAGCTATGGTTTTCCCAGTAGTAGTGTACGGAAGTGAGAGCTGGACCATCAAGAAGGCTGATCGCCGAAGAATTGATGCTTTTGAATTATGGTGCTGGAGGAGACTCTTGAGAGTCCCATGGACTGCAAGAAAATCAAACCTATCCATTCTCAAGGAAATCGGCCCTGAGTGCTCACTAGAAGGACAGATCCTGAAGTTGAGGCTCCAGTACTTTGGCCACCTCATGAGAAGAGAAGACTCCCTAGAAAAGACCCTGATGTTGGGAAAGATGGAGGGCACAAGGAGAAGGGGACGACAGAGGATGAGATGGTTGGACAGTGTTCTCGAAGCTACTAACATGAGTTTGGCCAAACTATGAGAGGCAGTGAAGGATAGGCGTGCCTGGCGTGCTCTGGTCCATGGGGTCACGAAGAGTCGGACACGACTGAACGACTGAACAACAACAACAATCTGAAAATAATAATCAACAAGGACACCTTCAAGACAGTGCTTTTTTCTGGGGGGACGCAGGGGTAAACAGTTTGTGAATTTAAGTTTGGCCTCATTGAGGGGCAGAATTTCAATTATGAGCAGGAAAATGAGGGTACCCCTAAACAATTTTTTAAAAGAAAAAAAGCACCGAGTCAAAGTTTTCTTCTTTGTAAATATTCTTCTTACACTTTGCATTAGTTCTAAATTGGGTATATTTCTATTCTACTTGATTAAGGGGTTTTGTGTGAGCTTGAAAGTTTGCATGATCTTTCAACAATAGAAAATGTCTCGTTTTCCAAAACAGCAGTTGTGCCAATTTGTGTTAGGCAGAAGAAAAACATTATTCTGGCAGGCACTTGATGACATACTGTAATACACCAGTTAAATAAAATTCACAGCACTGAATATTATGCTGTGGATGTTGCTGGTTCAGTGCATCCATGTAGCTTGGCACATGTTAAAATGGCTGTATGAGTGCCTCGCCACATATCTAGCATGCAGTTCAACTCAGTTACCACATCTTTCACATAGCTTCCAAAAACAGACTGAGCAGTGATGTGGTGAATGTGGATGAAACTATTATATGACTGAGTAGTGAAAGTGATCAAATAACTGTTTTCGCCATGCGCTGAACTCTGCATATTCCCACTTAGCTCGCATCCTCAACACACTAGTTTACTGTGGGAATGGCCCTGAATTTCAAGGTGTCATAGCATTTTAAATATCTTCATCAATTTTGCATCAGCGAGTAGAATACAAAGATTATTTTCTTCTAGTTTGTAGCAGGATAGTTAAGTTTTAGGAAACAAAAATGCAGGGCATGAGTTGGGACCAGTTGTTTACGTTCCATTTGGATCCATTTCCAGTGCTACTGTAAGTAAACTTTAAATAAACAAAACAATCCAGAAATGGGCTCTGAATAACTGTGAGATGCTAATGGGCTTAGGACAAAAGATTCTTCTCAGACTAAACAGTACTATCAGAACTCGCCAAACAAGAGGGTTGACTGTTATAACAATACTGTAAAAGGAGTTCTGCTAACAGCAACACAGTGGAAATGTATTAATGTACATTCCATACAGCTTTGGCCCAGAGATGTGCAATTTCCCACTGATGGTTACCACATTCAGTCTAGAATTGGACACCAGAAGAAAACTATCTTAGACTGCTCAAGTCCAATGAAGCTGGGAGTCACATTACGGGTCCCCTGACACCCATCCACTCGCCCTACAATCCGTAGCAATGACTACAGCAGCATTTCTCAAAAGGGGAGGAAATGTGCTGGGTTTCCAGCAAGAGATTACAATTTTGCACGCTGTATTGGTAGTAAGATTTAAAAAACAACCAAGGCTAAGGACTTCCTTAGCACAAGCAAAGCTGGCAATTTCACTGGGTACCATTTTGGGCTTTTAACTGCATCCCACTTTAATCATCATGTATTAAGAAAAGCAGAGAAGATTCAGATAGAGATGAGAGCAACAGTGACGAGGAAAGATTTGAAAGGAAAACCTGAGGCAATTCCTTATAGTTAACACATACTATAACCATATGCTGCTCCTATTACAAATGCAAAACTCCAGCCGGACAGCTGCCTTTAACTGTAGAACTGCTGTAGAAATTGGAGTTCTTGGTTATACCTAGAAGTCAAGGCCCAAGTAGGCATACAGAGAATTGGTACACCTTGACCATGAAAATCTAGCTGAGGAAGAATTAGTGAAACAGGGCCTTGTCCTGGAATTTATTTCGACTGGAATTTGCTTCAATACTATAATAATAAAACTGTTTGAAGACTTTAAAACTGATCTCCCGCCTGGCCAGAGTTCTTGGATTCTTTAATTTTTGACTTTTTAACTGTAGAACGGCACAAGTGTTTTCCTAGTCTTTGTGTAGCACAGCTGCCCCATCCAAATAGGTTTACATAACACCTGAAGGCATGAAGAGGCTGAGGTTTTTCTGCCTCTACACCATCCAGAATTTATAGTAAGAAAGGAATGCAGCTGTTCTCACCAAAGAACCAGTATGGCATAGTGGTTAGAGTGCTGGACTAGGGCCAGGGAGACCTAAGCTCAAATCCCTTACTCAGCCTTGAAGCTTACTGGGTGACTTTGGGGCAGTTACTATTTTTCAGCCTAACCAACCTCACAGAGTTGCTCTGAGGATGAAATGAGGAGGAGGAGAGTCATATACACCACCTTGAACTCCTTGGAGGAAAGGTGGGATACAAAATGGAAGAATAAGAGGGGCACAGGCAAATACTTGTCTCCCTGTTGACAAGAACATTTCACTGCTAACCATCATAAGCTGATCCACAGGACCAGTTTGGTAAGAAAAAATGGTCATCTAAGTCAGAAAATGGTGGTTCAACCCAGAACATGTTTCAAATATTTACAAGGCCGCTCTGAAGAAGAGAGGAAAAACAGCACCAGGGAAGAAGCAGTAAATTCCCGATGCAGCAGGGCAGAAATCAGATAAACTGATTCCTAGTGAATTGTCCAGAGAAGCTTAAGTTCTAAGTAGTTTTAAGATCCGGGGGATTCTATCAATGGCAGATGGAAAGCTGAGATGATGGGGGGGGGGAATATAAGCCTCCAAAATCACCTACAACAGCACAGTTTTAAAGCCAACACTGAGCACTTCGAATTTCTTTCTCATTCACTTAAATGCCCACTTGGGCTAATAGGACTTGGAGCCCAACAAATGTAGAAAAAGAAGCCACATGCACATTTTTGTGTGTGGATGCTGCTTGGCTCCACTGAAACGAGTAGGAGACATCACACAGCGCACATGGTTGCCTGGACATGGGTGTAAATGTATAGTAAAGCAGGGCCAGTCCAAGACATTTTGGCATCTGATGCTAACCACCAAATGGTGCCTCCCCAGCAGGGAACAAGGGGCAAGTGAAGACCTACACTGGGAACAAGGGGGGGGGATAAAGATCTACATCAGGAATGGGGGTGAGTGGGAATAAAGATATACACTGAGAACAAAAGTGGGAGGACAGCACCAGTGTCTCCTATCTAAGAGGCTGCTGTAGATGCGACATTGGAGGGGGAAACCAAGGAGACGGCAGGCCCAGTCTTTAAGAATTGTGCCACAAGTTACTTTCTACCAATCCACTGTGATTTGGACCAGTTCAGTCATGGGTAAATTCCACTCGTTCCTTTTCCAAAAGAAACAATAATACTTGCCAGTGGTAGTTGTGCCTTCATACTGCTAGCATGTGGCTTTTACGTTCTGCCAGTAGCATTAAAGATCTCAAGTCTCTTGTGAGTATTGACATTGCACTGCTTGTGAAAGAATACATCCATTAAGATCAATGTCAGTTGAATTAATTGTAGTGTGGCTGCTGCTAAGTTTTAAATTTAAATTTACATCAAAATGCCCTTTCATTTCAACTGCATAGCTTCATTATAACACACACATATATTTGATCAGAAGCATGTCACTAAACCTCCACAGGGTTTTGTAAGAGTCTGATCATCATTGTCTGACTACTGTTGCCCCACTCTTTGGCTTTTCTAGGCTGTATTACTACTTTTGTCTGTATTTCTAAAGATGCTGTACTTTTCCTGTTCCTGTACTTCATACAAACACTTTCATTTTTTTTAGAATTATGTTTCCTTCAGCATAGGAAATTGTAGGGCTATATATGATAGATGTTTACATTAAGAGGGAAAAGATAAGTTCATTAACTGCATTCTAATGTCTCAATATTCAGGATACTAACTAAATTTCAATGACATTTTGATACCAATGGGAGACATAATATGTGCTGTCTGAGAACCTTGCCCTTGAATTGTGTAAGATAAATAGCATGTTTCCTATTAAATCTTTCAAATAGGTTGTTCATACAGCTACATTAACTTCTTATAATAAGAAATTAAAAGTTATTTTTTAAGATAAATGATTGATTCAATTGTGGCACTTTGCTAGGCCTATTACTAAATATTGATTCTCCTGCATTTGTCCTGTAGGTGACAAATTTTCCCTTTCTTCCACACTCTTTTCTCAATTTAATTTACCAGACTCCCTTATCATACTTTATTACAAGTGTCCTCTAGGGTGCAGAACCCCTGTTCATCTCCTTCTTGGTACACTCTTTAGTTGTTGTGGCAACCATTTGTTAGCCTGTGTTTAAGTATTTATGATATACAGCATTTTATTTTACATAATTTTTCCACTGCAAGGACTGCTCTTTAGTTTTAAGGGTGTGATCCTGTAAGTTCTCTCAACTACAGCCTAGAGGGGAGAGATCCTGACATACCTGACAGAGATTCTAAATGGCACTTCACATGAGTCACTTACAGTACCTCAATGGGAGAACAATGAGGTATTTCTATTCAAAGTCTATGGAGCAGCGTGTATGAATAATGTATGTTCAAGAGCGCACATATGTCTGTAAATGATCTTTCTTTCACACACACACACATGCACGCATGTACGGAAAATGTAAACATGTTCTAAAATCAGTTTTGCCAAAATGCTGACTATAAAAGAATATAGGCTTTGGTATAGATTAATGATAAATAATGGGAATGCGTGTTCTACAGCTAGAAGACCGACTATAAATAGAAGACAGCTAGAAGACCGACTATAAATAAATAAAGCATTATTGAATATTGCTAATTTGACCTCATGTTGATACAGAAAGTATTCATTTTGCCATCAGACAAATGAAGAATATAGTATGAACAAAACACCAAATGTTAATGAATGTAGCAGTTACATTATCTATGCCTTATTCAAGTATATATATATACCTTATTCATATATATATATATATATATATATATATATATATATATATATGATTTCTTTCTCCACATGTGCAAAAACAGTATTTCTACTTCTATGGCATTGATTGGGGTTCCTATAAAAATAATTGTAATAAAATACAGAATACATCTGATACACTTAACTTCCACCATTTGCAAGAAGGTAAAGTTAATCCTTTGGATACCACCAAAATCATTTTAAACAGACATTGACTTAGTAAATATTACGGTCTACCAGCACATGAGCCATCCCGCAGAGCTGGCATGAAAGCTATTTAATTCACTGTCTAAAACCCTGCTTTTGCTGTCTTTTACATTAGTGCATTTTGCATAGAGTACTTCAAACGACGTTTAAGAAAAGAACTGCATTTAAGCCACATAAGGAAGAGTTACATAGAACTCTTCATAATTCCCATGTAAACAAACTTCTTATTGTTCCCTCTTCTGCACAAGCCAAGGGATTCAGAAGTCTTTTGAGGATTGTCCGAGGAAGAGAACAGCAAAGCAGAACTTCCTAACATCTAAAATAAGGTGCTCTCTAGGGAATGGGCAAAGGGAAGCATCATGCAAGGGATTAAGTCACACTGCCATTATGTTCATGCGTCTTCTTTCAGTTGGTGGTAGCACTGGCTTCCTTCTGACGTAGCCTTTCTTTCTGTTGTTTAAGAAAAAAAAGGAAATTTATTATCACCCTTTTCTTTAATTTTCCATCTGTTCTCAAATTGCACAGAGTATGTGGTCTAGTACACTTGAAGAATGGAGCAGTCCAAAACCAAAGTAGACATAAGCTTTTTCTTTTCTGAAAATTAATTCCTGAAGTGCCAAGCCAAGACAATGGCAAGCTTTATACAAGCATACTTAGGTTTGCATCTAAGTCACACCCAGAGTAGACACACTGAAATAAATGAATACAAAGGAGTCATGACAAACTTACTGATTTCAATGTATCTACTCTGAGTATGACTTACCTGGATACGAACTTAGCCTCTCATATCATCCTAAATATATGCCTAATGTGTTTTGAAATGCCTTTCCAGTTAACATTAGCTAATATTGCGCTGCTACAAAATATTAGTAATGGGAATGCAAACAAGAATATTTGGGGAGGGACTAAAGTCTCTAGTTACAGAATGAGATTTTATTTTATTTTTAAAGAGAAATGTACTGGAGCTGATTTTAGCAGGGGCATCCCTTTCCCACAAAGTGGGACAATACTGTAGTGATTTCTCATTGCCAGTATAGACCAGATAAATTGGCTCACACTCTTCCTTAAGCCAAACTGATAAACGACCATCTCCCCTCCAGGATCACCCCTGTGCATTGTCCTTTATACCAGACTGTACCAATAATAAATGGCACAAGCATGATTTAAGCACAGGTTCTCCTTTACTACACCAACCCCCCCCCCCCAGAAATATTGCTGCTAAATTGGATCCACCTTAATTTGGCAAGCCAGCACTGGTTGCATCCAAATATGGCAAAAGAATTTTCCATTTGTCTGTGCACAAAAAGAAGAGACAGCAGCCTATACTGGAGAAAACCCAGGAAGCCAGGCTCATTCCTAGATAAACAGGGTGACAAATGTAGGAAAAGCCCGAAAATAATGCCCTACTGGCTGTCATTTCAATCTGCTCTCCCCTCTCACCCCCTTCAGAAATGTGATAGAATTTTTAGGAGCACACGTTGTAAAAGCAGCCCTTGAGATTATTCAGAGTACAGAACGCAGCAGGAAAGAAGGACACCAATGGATGAGAGACAAGTGACAAAACTGAGACAGCTCCTGGGGACTGATTTTTTCCCATGCAGACTAGTTTTCCTGGCAAAGGTCTGTGCATGGACATACTGAATTTAAAATAGCAAAGGCTTTTGAATTGACTCCCAGTCACTGCTTCAATCACTCAAAAAATATTACTTGAATATATGTACTTTGGGATTGGAAAGGACATGATAGTAAATTGCTTTTGAATGGACTAAAACATGCATCCTATTAGCTGTTTTAAAAAGCAAACTAGAAGACAAAGCCATTCCAAAAACACATCATACCAGGCTGGCAGTAGGGTTGATTTTCTTTGTTTCCACTTTCTTTTCTGCAGTTAACTTGTTCACTGTTTGTTGAGCCACTTTGAGTCTGAAACAAAATACACACAACAAATCTTACTGGAGCCAAAGAAATGCTACATATCCGGCATATGCAAGCTGCTTTCAGGAGCACTTAGTTGCTGAATATGAATAAGGCTGCGTACACATGCATATTCAAAGCATATTTCCGTTCTCAAAGTATCCTGGGAAATGTAGCTTGTCAAAGGTGCTGCGAACTGTAGCTCTGTGAGGGGTAAATTACCGTTGCCAGGATTAAGGAGGCAGGGAGAGGGAAGAAAAGTGCTTTGAGTGTGTTTGAATGGTGTCAAGTGCTTACAATGCAAGTGTGCAAACAAACAAGACAGTATCAATCCTGAAAGGTTGAAAGGGAACGGTACTCCCTTCTCTGCAAGGCTGGAGAAGATGTTAAGAGCAGAGGCCACAACTATTACAGGTGGCACAGCACAATGGGCTGAAAGAGAAAAGCATCATGGTGCCAATAACAGCATTTCCGCTTGCTTCTCTTTCTATAGACCTAACCTGGGATATTTCTCGATCATTGTGTTGTCTGACAGAATACTGGAAACAAGCTTTCATATTCATCTGTGATTTATGAAGCTTACATGTTGTTTTCCTGTCCTCTGAAGGGCGCAGTAATATGAGACAGCTTATTCCTTTAACAGCACTCTGTATTCCTGCAATTTTCACTGGTTAATAAGCTTTATTATCTTACGCACACTATCTAAAGGTATTTTTATATATATAAAAAACTAAACTGCTTGTCAAAATGGTGCCCATACAGCTGTTCAGGGTTTGTGACTTCATTATTCTTGCTTTAGGAAAGAGTCACATTACTTTCCAGAGGTCTTATTTCAAACCATACGTACACAGTGTGCTGATAAGAGAAACAGAAATGCACTCCCCATTAATTAAGCATTCAGTGGCTTAATTAATCTCAAAGGCTTAACATACTATTGTATGTGACTAATGTTGGTCAGATTTCTTCTCCCTTCATACTTAGTACAAACATAAAACCTCCACACGTTACAGGGATTATAAATCTTCCCATGAACTGCTCTTCATTTCTGCATAATGTTCTTAATCTTTAAAATGCATTGACAAATCACGTCCCTGAATGATATGGCGCTGCAACACCCAAACAGAAGAATCATGGTTGGCTTTCATTAAAAAGTTCAATGAATATGTAGCTTATATAGCCTTTAATTAATCTACTACCTGTTACGCTGTTACCGGCTCACACATAATGCTACACCATGATGGGGGGGGCAACCTGTGTCCTTCCAGATGTTGCTATACTACAATTCCCATAATCTGTGACGATTGGCCATGCTGACTGGAGCTGAAATCCAACATCTGGAGATTCATAGGTTCCCTGTCCCTGATTTAGTGCTATCTACACAAGGAGAAAGCAGCTGCCATAAACCTCAGGCTCCTGTACTTCCCCATATCTCTCCTCATCCCACAAGTCCAGGAAAAGGATTTCTGGCACAATTTAGTTTCACTTTCTACTTGGGTTATCATTACATAGGAAGCAGGGATCATGGCTTAAAACAAACTTTAGCCAGTTTCTAAACAGGTCAATTTCAAACCATGCATTATGAAGCTGACTTGTTAAACCACAGTCTCTGGTTCATAGGAACAAGTCAGGTTTTGCAGAAAGTGAATTTGTGCTCTCCTTGTTTTGTTTTTACTAGAAACTGAGAATGCTATTGACCCCCACTGCTCTTTGCATCTTCAACAGCATAAACAGTTAAATCATAACTAAACAACTATGAATCAGGATCAGCCCAAGATTGTCCTAGTCCAGCATCCTTTGAAAGAATCCTCACAATCAGTGAGCACTAGGTAGCCAACTGGAGACTGGCCAATGGTTCACCAAAGTTTATTTTTCGCCTGGCCTCAGCATCAGGAAGCAATCTCGTCAAGCTGGGATACTGCTCCAATATAAGTTAATAGAATATGGAGAAAACTCCAATTCTGGATCCAATACAAAATTCAAAATCAAGCACATAAGGCTATTTCTTCACATGACTTCTTTAAAATCTTGACTGGTGCCTGTGTTTGGATATTGTGACCACTTTATTGCAGAGTATCATAACTTGGGCCAAATTAAGGTTTTTACTTCTATTTTCCATGTGTATGTGAAACTTTAAGGATTTATTCCCTCAATACATTCAAGAACTTTATGCTAAACCTTTTAGCATTTCCATGAATGAATGGCCTTATATTCTTTTTATAAACAATTTCAACAACTGAAGAGAATGATTGGAACAGGACTCAAGGCATTATAGTGCCACTGAAAATAACATGGTCGTAATAAACCATAGTGTTCTGTTTATCATTTTGGTTGCAGATACTTTACAAACAGATGTTTTATGGGTATATGCAGAGTGTTAAAATAATTCTCAATATCATATAAACATAACTGAGGTTACTTTGTGAATAATTTTGCATTTATCAAAAATAGAGCTGTGAGTTTCTTTGGTAACTCTTTCCTCTGCTTTAGATTTAACCGGCTTTAATAATTTGGTGTCATCTGTTCAGCATAACATGCAGACTACATTTTTTGTTAATTCTTTCTAGTAGCACCTTAGAGACCAACTGAGTTTGTTCCTGGTATGAGCTTTCGTGTGCATGCACACTTCTTCAGATACCCATGCGGCTCAATGTGGTGCCTTCAGATACCCATGCGGCTCAATATGGCAGACCAACACGGCTACCCACCTGTAACTACATTTTTTGTTGTGAGAACTGACACTAACTAGAGTTTGCAGCCTATTTAATCCACAGAGCAACACCCCCTCTTAATTCATATAATTAACTTTTTTGAACTTTTAGGAAGGGACTGTAACACTACTGTGTTGCATTGATCTGTGAGTAATGCAGCTGGTACCCACTTTCCATTCAAGACAATTCCCATTAATAATTTTTGAATCTTCAGTTAAAAGGGGGGGGGGAAGGGAGGCAAAGAATCTTAAGGAATGCAGTTAGTTTAAACCATGAAATCTGACCATATGTAAGGGGAATCCGTTCAAAAGAAGATTTAGGATCACTCATCATGGTGCAAAGAAGGTCAAAATACACAAAAGAATTGAGAAGAAAGGTTGCTGGTGTCAGCAATAATGTTAACACACTTTTACAACTGTTGTGTATTGCCGTGCTGTGCGGAGAACCACAACTTAAAGCAACAGAAAAAGTAGAATTCTGTATTTCAAGAAAACATTAAACCACCTGAATATTTGCTTCAGAAAAAAAGAGCAAAACACACAGCAATTGAGTTTTGGGTACAAAGTTAAATTAACTTCAAAAGTCCCTACCAAATTCTGTTATGAGGGATCACATTTTCAAACCTATATATCTTCATATTAAATGCAAGAACAAGAGCTATTTTGAAAAAAATAATAATTATACAAATGAACTATAGAAGTTCAAATGAGTTTTTTTTTTATAAAAAAAATACCTTTGCGTCTATATAAAGTAAAAGAATAATTTTCACCTTTACAAGAACATACATAGTTGTGCCAAGGGTTAGGAAGAAAAAACACTGCTTACTTAACCCTGTGGCCTCTTCTCATTCTCAACATAGAGGGAGGAAAGAATAGGAATTAAGCCATGAAGTGATCCGATACCCAGAGACTGATTATTAGCCACAGACGGCTTCCTTGCTGGCGCAGCAACCAGTAGATTGGGCCTTAAGTCAACAAGTGCTATTAAGTGCTTGTTGGCACTATATACTATCATCACCATATTAAATTCCAACTTGATGATCTGTATTTATGGGATATGTAAAGGATGCTAGGGTATACTTTGCAGTATGTTACTGAATAGGGTTACTAGCTTGTTGAGGCTGTTGTGTTTTTCAATAGATACAAGCTGTAACTGACAATGTTCTGTTCTGTGGCAAGCTCAATGCTTGTTTCCAAACTGAAGCTTGGAATGTATATTACTTTTTGGGGGGGAGGGGGGGTTTGGCTTTATGTCAGGTCCACATATAATGCCAAACTACGACGCGCCAAAATAGAAATGAGCTTGTGTGTGCCTCCCTCTCCTTGTCTGCTCTTCTTAATTACTTACTTCCTGGTTGAATGCATACAAAAGTTCGCCATTTCATACCTTACATCAGCATGGCATGTTTGGCACTTGCCCTCAAAACCATGATTTTAGGCTGCAAACCAAGAGTTTCCCCACAAATCAGAAAGTAGCTAATTAAGTGGAGTTTCAGCAAAGGCTCAGTCACGTAATGTGAGACATGAAAACTGACATCTATTGTATGAAAATCCATTGTGACATCTGAATCTGTGAGACATGTGAAGAATACCAACCATATATTTATTTTTTAAAGCACTGATATCATTCTGTACATGCTTCTGTAGATAAGACCACACATCCCCACCCCTGCTGCTCCATGGTTTCAGGAAGGAGGTGAACTGATTTTTCAGAGACTAAAGTACTAACAGTGGCCTTTTACGTATGTACAGTATGTGACTACAGCAGCTAGAATGCTATATGCACAGAAATGGAAAGAAGAAAGGTTAAAACGAAGGAGGAATGCCTTTTAAAAGCAACAGACTATGTGGGAATTGCAAAGCTGACAGCAGTATTAAGAGATCGAAATGATGAACCTTTTTTTAAAAAAGAATGGAGTCCTTTTTAGGACTACAGTGGTACCTCGGAAGTCGAACGGAATCCATTCTGGAAGTCCGTTCGACTTCCAAAATGTTCGGAAACGAAGGTGTGGCTTCCGATTGGCTGCAGGAAGTTCCCGCAGCCAATCAGAAGCCGCGGAAGCCCCGTCGTTTGGGTTCCAAAGAACGTTCGCAAACCGGAACACTCACTTCCGGGTTTGTGGCGTTCGGAAGCCAAAATGTTCAGCTCGCAAGGCTTTCGCGAACCAAGGTACAACTGTATTTGAAAAAAACGCTACAGTCAAATGAAATCACGGGCAAGATTTGTGAAAGGAACAATGGAAGAAAAATGATAAAGTAATTGTATTAGAGGGATTGTTTCCATAACAGGTATATAATACGGTAGAAAAGGGTTTGAACAAAAACACTGTGGAAGTGTGGGTGGGAAGTCAATGCATGAAAGAATGTAACTATTTAATTTGAAGTCAATTTGTAAAAAAATGGAAATTTGATAAAAAATTATATTATATAAAAAGTACTCACAATGGCCTGTGAGTGGATGCTCCCACAGATGGAAGACGGGGAGAGAATTCTTGCCCATTCTCTCACCCCTTTACAGTCCTCAGTAATTCCCCCAAAGTGCCCTTCAGATAAGGGTTGGAGATGGTACAATGGGTTCCAGGGGAAATCAGTGTAAATTCTTTCCCATCACTTCTACCATCGGGAGCCTCCACTAGATTAAAGGCCCTTCTGTGAATGAAAGGAGCCCTTTCAATTGCAGAAGGGCAAGTCTAGATTCAAGTTTTTGTAACTGTAAGTGGCTTCCCAAAAGACTATCTATGCAAATGTCCAATGGTACCTCGCAAGACGAATGCCTCGCAAGACGAAAAACCCGCTAGACGAAAGGGTTTTTCGATTTTTTAGGTGATTCACAAAACGAATTTTTAAATGGCCGTGACTCGCAAAACGAATCGTCTTGCGCGGTACCACTTCGGATCGTGCTCCCCGCTTGCTTTCCTTGCTCCCCCCACTGCGATCGTGTCCCCCGCTTGCTTTCCTGGCTTCCCCCGCTGTGGATCGTGTCCCCCGCTTGCTTTTCTGGCTTCCCCCTGCGTTCCCTGCTTGCTCCGCTGTCTTCTCCCGCCGTGGATCCTGCTCCCCGCTTGCTTTCCTGGCTTCCCCCGCTGTGGATCGTGTCCCCCGCTTGCTTTTCTGGCTTCCCCCTGCGTTCCCTGCTTGCTCCGCTGTCTTCTCCCGCCGTGGATCCTGCTCTCCGCTTGCTTTCCTGGCTTCCCCCGCTGTGGATCGTGTCCCCCGCTTGCTTTTCTGGCTTCCCCCTGCGTTCCCTGCTTGCTCCGCTGTCTTCTCCCGCCGTGGATCCTGCTCCCCGCTTGCTCCCCTGGCTTCTCCCGCCGTGGATCCTGCTCCCCGCTTGCTCCCCTGGCTTCTCCCGCCGTGGATCCTGCTCCCCGCTTGCTTTCCTGGCTTCCCCCGCTGTGGATCGTGTCCCCCGCTTGCTTTTCTGGCTTCCCCCTGCGTTCCCTGCTTGCTCCGCTGTCTTCTCCCGCCGTGGATCCTGCTCCCCGCTTGCTCCCCTGGCTTCTCCCGCCGTGGATCCTGCTCCCCGCTTGCTTTCCTGGCTTCCCCCGCTGTGGATCGTGTCCCCCGCTTGCTTTTCTGGCTTCCCCCTGCGTTCCCTGCTTGCTCCGCTGGCTTCTCCCGCCGTGGATCCTGCTCCCCGCTTGCTTTCCTGGCTTCCCCCGCTGTGGATCGTGTCCCCCGCTTGCTTTTCTGGCTTCCCCCTGCGTTCCCTGCTTGCTCCGCTGGCTTCTCCCGCCGTGGATCCTGCTCCCCGCTTGCTTTCCTGGCTTCCCCCGCTGTGGATCGTGTCCCCCGCTTGCTTTCCTGGCTTCCCCCGCTGTGGATCGTGTCCCCCGCTTGCTTTTCTGGCTTCCCCCTGCGTTCCCTGCTTGCTCCGCTGTCTTCTCCCGCCGTGGATCCTGCTCCCCGCTTGCTCCCCTGGCTTCTCCCGCCTTGGATCCTGCTCCCCGCTTGCTTTCCTGGCTTCCCCCGCTGTGGATCGTGTCCCCCGCTTGCTTTTCTGGCTTCCCCCTGCGTTCCCTGCTTGCTCCGCTGTCTTCTCCCGCCGTGGATCCTGCTCCCTGCTTGCTCCCCTTGCTTCTCCCGCCGTGGATCGTGTCCCCCGCTTGCTTTTCTGGCTTCCCCCGCTGCCGATCGTGCTCCCTGCTTGCTCTCCCCGCTCACCGGTCGCTCTGCCGCTTGCTCTGCCGCTCGCTTTCCCCGCTCGCCGGCAGGAGGCTTGGACTTTTCCCCCATAGGAACGCATTGTTTAAATTTCAATGCATTCCTATGGGAAACCGTGCTTCGCAAGACGAAATTTCCGCAAGACGAAAAGACTTGCGGAACGAATTAATTTCGTCTTGCGAGGTACCACTGTACTGCATTTTCACAACTGGGAAAATGCAATACTCCTGTAACAGTGGTGCTTCATTAAAGGAGAGTGGCTGCATCATCACAATAGCTGAATATACTTTAACTATATAAGAAATCTGATGAAGCAGAAAGGCCCTCAACACTCCAATGGCCGATGTTTTTATATCCATACTCAAATCAGGACTGAATAAAAGTCAGTACAGATTAAAAATAAGTCCATGAAAGTGACCGTGTAAAATGATCCTAAAACGGTGTCACATCCCTGTGGTATTGAGAATACCGCATGGTACTGAGAGTAAGATAATACTTTTCAGCTACTTCATTCAAAATTTTCACCCAGCTGAGCAAAACAGCCATACCAAATTTATGACTGTTGGGTACACGTAATATATTTCTGCTGTATCTTTTTCATGTAATATTTATGTTACTGAGGTAATCCAGGAATTTCATCTTTACTGCCTTTTAATTTAAGTAGTAAATATGTTTGCTAGTTATATATAATGTTTGTACCTTTGAGTACCCTCAGATTCCTGTATGCTATGCAGATTTTGTCTTGGGGCGAAAATCAGCTATATTACACAGGCAGCTAATTTATTTTCATGGTAGGTTAAGTGTAGGGCAGCATGGTTAAAGTGTTTCCTCTTCTAAAATGTCTGATAAAAATCTAATTAGATTTCTACACTTTTCTTACATTAAAAGTCAAGTAGTTTTCAGACAAAACAAACTCTTGCAGCCTAGCCCATTGCTTGGTTAAAGCTACCATTAACTTGCTTTTTCTTAGTCTGCTAAGAGATGTTGCACTGTCCTCTGAATAACCTCAAAATACTCTAGTAGAACCGATAGCGACAATAATGTTTGATGTCTTACTGTGTCTTAATTTGTTGGAAGGCGCCTAGTGGCTGGGGCAACCCAGTCAGATGGACATCATCATCATCATCTCATAATTGACAAGTTGGCAAAATAGGATCATTTTGTTGCTAGATGGGCATCCTGTATAAATTTTTGCAAACTTGCCTCTGTTCACATTTGTGTTTTAAAATGTTGTAAAGAAAGGAACAAAAAATTATCAACTATTTCAGTGTTTTTCAACCACTGTTCCGTGGCACACTAGTGTGCCGCGAGATGTTGCCTGGTGTGCCGTGGGAAAAATTGAAAAATTCAAGAGAATTACTTTATATATAGTCAATATAGGCACAGAGTTAATTTTTTTAACATTTTCTAATGGTGGTGTGCCTCGTGATTTTTTTCATAAAACAAGTGTGCCTTTGCCCAAAAAAGGTTGAAAAACACTGAACTATTTGAATCATCAGGTACAGTGGTACCTTGGTTCTCGAACGTAATCCGTTCCGGAAGTCCGTTCGACTTCCGAAATGTTTGAAAACCAAGGCACGGCTTCCGATTGGCGCGGGCTCCCCAGAAACAATAGCCAACAACCACATCGGAAATTCAGCTTCTGAAAAACATTCAAAAACCAGAACACTTACTTCTGAGTTTTTGGCATTCAGGAGCCGAAATGTCCGAGTACCAAGGCATTCAAGAACCAAGGTTCCACTGTATTTAACCTTTCTTAATCTAATTGAATGAAACTATTTTTGTGTCTCTTTATTTGACATGTAAACTTTTGTTTATGAAGATGTGCATTGTAAAAAATTACTATGATAAACTGAAGGATTCACTGTAATTCCTTCTGGTTGGCCACTGTGAGAACAGGATGCTGGATTAGATAGGAAATTGACATGCCCTTTTCCTATCTGCAGAGAAGGCTTTTGTTTTTTGGCACAGGGCGTTCAAACATGCAAACCCTACTTCTTCTCCCTCAGGAATTTTAAATGCTGCAATCCAAGAAATATTTACAGCTTGAGTGTATTAACTGGTTCCTTTTCTATTCTGCTGAGGTTATGAAAAAAAATATGATTACACTAAAATACACCTTAGGAAAATAATTGTTTTTCAAGACATAATGGTTATTTCTCAGTTCTCTAAATGTGTTTCTTCCTGGAAAATATGGTTGGCAAACTGTCACTCATTCTTTGTAAACCTCTAAAGGGTCATGGTTCTAATCCATTTGGATGTGATAAAGAAACAACTCATCTGTCATTCAAACTTATATACTTGACATTAGCAACTCATTGTCTTCATGAATCATCTACAAGTTGAACTGAGAATAAACCGAGAATAAACCAAAACCTTTAAAGGCTAAAAGTAATCTAATGAAGTCATTAGTAAATAAACACAAGCCCCACCAAGTTATATGAATAAAATTCATGGTGTTAAGAAGGAAAAAACAAACCATTCATTCTCCTGACAAAATTTATGCAAGTCTTATCTTGCTACTCAAGGCTAATCCAGACTCAAAACAGCATATCCAAAATCACATATTTTACTCTGAATTTATTAATCTGGAATTCACCACTCCCTCTACACTCACTGTCTTTCACTTCTTAAGAGCCTGGCCTATTTAAAACTGATTTGGGTTATATACTTTACAAGACTTGGGAGAACTGCTCCGCAGTCAGAAGCAGTACCCACCAGTGGAAACTGCAAGAGGGGAGAGTGCTCTTGTGAGGGGAAACAGGTCCTGTTTCCCATAGACACCTGACTGACCACTGTGAGAACAGGATGCTGGACTCAGGGGCGTAGCAAGGGGGGGCGTAGGGGGCGGTCCGCCCCATGTTCCATAATGGAGGGGGTGACAAATTATCAAGGAACAATTACTGCCCTACTAGGGCGGTTCATAAAAAAAAAACCTTTTTTATATATAAAAAAAGCCTGCTCCAAAGGTCTTATCTTACTATACTAGGGATTATATAGCTATATATGAAATTTCATGCATATCTGTTAATATCTTGACCCTCCTCCACCAAAATAGCTGTTTACTTGGCTGTTTTCCTATGTCATGAAGGCTGAAATTTCAGTTCAGTGGAGCACTTACTGTTCCCAACCCATACCCTGTGGAAAGCCATCTAATTAGACTTTAATTTGATTTTAAGATGTATTTAGGAGGTAATTTAATTATTGTTTGATTTTATACCAATGTTATGTATCTGATGTTAGCCACCCTGAGCCCGACTTTGGCAAGGGAGGGCGGGATATAAATAAAAGTTTTTTTTACTATTATTACTTGTAAGAAAATATGAAATAACGTAAAACCATTTTTGCAGGGGAGGAAATCAATGGGGGTGGTGACAAGAAATTTTCCACATCCGGTACCACCTGACCTTTCTATGCCTCGGGGGGGGGTGTTTGACATTTTTTTTTGCCCCCGGGTACCAATTTACCTTGCTATGCCCCTGGCTGGACTAGAAGGGTCATTGGCCTAATCCAGCAAACTTTTATTATATTCTTAGGTACTCCTGACATTTGAGGAAGTGATAGCATCACATGCACAGTAGAGTTGTCTTTGCAGATCCTGTCCATATTGTATCAGCTTTCCCAGTAACAGCAGGTGGAGTCTATTCCACATTCCGAAATTTCAGCTTTTCTCACTGGCTGAAGTTTTCCATTTCAGTGTTGCGTGAGAAAAGTGAAACAAAATCCAAATATTTCTCCACCTTGAACTCTATCTTGTGCAAGGGGAAGCATGAGAACTGCTGCAGAACCTTCCTGTTACATGATGCAAAGACTCTTCTACGAATGTTTTCAGCAGCCCTCCATTATGCTTGATTCTTTAGTTCCAACCCAACATTTGGAGGAGATACACTGAGCAACACTGTCCCCTAGCAAACATGTTCCTTGAAATGGCAAACAACATTCACTTGCTCATTAAGTAGATCTACTCAAGTAACAAATTGCAACAATTTCTAATACAGTATGACCCCCCCCCCCGCAGCACTTTCCCTCTTAGCAGTGAAACTGGCTATTCTAGAAGACTGCTGCTTGTGACAAAGGAATCAAGTGACAACCTCGCTTGCTGCATTAGCAGATCTATGTGTATAATTAGCACTGCAATTTACTGGATTATCTCTATCTGCATCTAATTTAAAATTGCATGCTAAAGGATATTTAAGCTCCTAATGTTGAGCCTGATTAACACTGCTGTTTCATACGCAAGGCCAACTAACTGATCAATGATTCAGATTCCAGGGTAACAATTATTTCTTTATATTCTTAGCACACAAAATAACAGACCTCAAGATATAAAAAGTATCAAGTTTATGATTTCTGTTTGTACACATTAGGACTTGAAGATGTGCAGAATATCTGTTTGGCTGCATCCTGCTTGGCATTTTTCATGCAATCACCCACTGATATTCACCCTATGGGTTCACACTAGGCCTAGAGAAGCTGTGACCCGCCAAGCCTTTGTAAGTGATGGACGGACTACATTTGTCTTGGTGAGTCACAAATTCTGCAGCCATCTTGTGATCTTTTACTGTTTACACCCCCCCCCCCCCAAAAGAGTGCATGCTTCTGAATGATTGTTTTGGACTCCATCTTTATCGCTGCTTTCTATTGTGCCCATTACTATTAACCTAGTCTAGTCCTAGAGAGCTTGTTCATTTTATCTGCTCATTCATTTTAAACTGGCCTCTTCAAAATTCAATCACAAACTGCATCAAATTTGTTGGGAAGCACTGGTGTGACTGATCATATTCAACATTTAATAAGAGAGAAAGGAACAAACAAAAAATAATGAGTCTGCGTTTGTCCAGAAGAGGGAAAGATGAGCATTAGAACAGGACAAGAGGGACCTGCAACAAGATGTTGCAGCATGGAGTGTTTCTGCGAAGGATAACAGTCATGCCTTCTCCTACGCTACTCCACTGGATTCTTCCCACCCTCCCTTACAGTTTTCCATTACCTGTCCTACAGCCAGTCAATGAGCATGCCTGATCCTCATAGGACTGTTTTGGGAGTTCTCCCCCATTTAGCTTAAAAGTTTTACTTCTAAATGATTTTGTGAGGTTCCCGCAATGTTAATGCTACCTTGCTACACAAGGAGAGGCACTCATGGAGATTTGTATTTCCTATTAGTGTACATGAAAAGAAATACAATAAGAGTGCTGGACTAGAAACACCTATTGGGCAGTTCCCTTGATTATTTTACAATAGAATGCTATAACAGAGCAATTACATACAGTAAAAAAGGGGGGGGAAAGTATATTAAAGAAAGGGCTCGTTTTTCTTTCAATTTAAAAAAGCAAAAACAAATCTCAAGAGGTGAAACCTTTTATTTTAAAAAAGGTTTTAACTAAACCCAATAAAATCACAAGACAGTGGGAGATGCTGCGGCATGGAGTTTGATGTCCACAGCAGGATACCAAGAAGCGGTGCTGTAAATTCAGTGTGGGACTTCAACGCTGTGCTAAGTGTGGCCTGAATCTCATAGGCTACCCTTTGATGCAAGTGTAGTATATTAACTGGAAAAAAGCATTCACTTTTATTTGTCTGTCCTGTCTGCAACAGCAATATCGCCTCATTTAGAGCAGTCCAACGCAAAAATGCAAAGAGAAGCAATCTGTTACAAATTAGCACAGCTCCCCTTTCATTTTACTAGCTAGTAATTGGAAGGGGTTAAGAAAGTGTAATTTATCAGATTATATGTGTTTATCTTTTTGTGGGGACAGCATCCCTTTGGTGAATTTTCCTAGGCACCCTGAGGGAATAATCTTTCCTTGATGTCCATTTGATCTGAAAGAAAACAATGACGCCTGTGAAATATGGGAGTATAATTTGTTGAGTTTAAAAAGGACCAGTTTCCCAGACTTCTTAAAAAAAAAAATTGTATTAAGGACTTTATTAGAACCTTACCTTTCTTTGGAAATGTTTTTGCTCTCTCGTTTCCAAATGGCCTTAAAGTCGCTGCAGAACTCATACCACACCGTGAAAACGTAGTTTGGCGTGGTCTCCTTCTCGCCAGACTTTGGTTTTATCCCGAAGTATCCCACCAGTTCTTCAAAGCTACAGTGTTGGGCAGGGGAGGGGGAAATTGTCAGCACATAAACCTAAGGTGGAAGTTCAGTTTCCCTCAGGGCAGATTTCTGAATCAGTAGCCTAGGCTGGCAATTAACATAAATCTGCTGTAATCTGGAAACTGTACCAGCAATGGATCCACCCAGCACTTCTGAATTAAATAATAATAATAATGGTGCTGTTTTGGTGGGTGTGTACATTAAGCCACAATATGAATGTATATGGGCAAGGAGACATTTTAGAAAGTGTCTGATTTTGAAACCACGGTTATTTACCAGAATCCTATTGACATGCTCATTACCACTGGTATTTGGAAGCTGCCAGAGTCCTAGATCAGAGGTATCTTACCTATTTTTGTGTCTGGGGCATATCTGGAAATTTAAGGAACTGCTGTGGGCACCACAAAATACCCATCTCGTGGAACAAAAACTGGTGATGCTCAGTAAAACCTTCCAGGCAACAGGCTAAACTTCTCCTGCTTCCCCTCCCCCCCAAAAAAACAAAAACAAAAAACCCACAAAAAACGCAGGCCACAGTTCCCACCCCCAAATATACAAGCAAACAAAAGCCAAAAAGTTCATTTTGAAGGAGAAAGTGGTGGGCTTCACCAAGGATGAATACCTGCAGACACAATAGACTTGGAGTCCCTAGACTGAGATACCGTACAGAATTTACCTCCGAAACAGATTTGGTTTGCTTAGTTCCTTTCCTCCTCCAATTTTGTTGTCACATTAAGGCATTTGTATTTCAGTTGGCACTCCCAGCTGTGCAACTGCTTAATGGTTGCATTTTATGATCTATTTATGACTTATTTTTAATTACATTCTTATGCTGACTCTATTGCTACTGTGAATTGTGTTTTCCATGTTTATTTCTATGAATTTTGTTTTATTTTTATTACGGTGCCATTTTATCCTGGAAATTTGTTCTATTTTTAAGCAGTCTTTCCAAGTCGCTTGGAATATTTTTGAGGAAAATGACTAACTGTCATATATAAAACAGTTAAATTTCCCTTCTAGGGGCACCTAAGTTTAGAACTTTATTATTACTTCAGAGCCTACATTGTCCAGACTATGAGATGAGCCTGGCTCTGAAAAACCATGCATTAACTAACTTCACCTTCCGTGGGGAGAAGAAAACTAGCTAACTAACTAACTAACTAACTAAAAACCCCAACCCCTTCAGCCTTTTTAAGGTCTCATTCATACTAAGTTTCCCTCACACTTTCTAGGCACAGGTTTGTGCTTTACCAGTCCATGTCCGAGCATGTTTTTTTGCCCTGCCATTTTGCCCACAAAAACCTGCTCTTTAATGCTCTCATCAATCTGTGAAAAAGCCAAACTGCCATTTGCTCCAATTCAGCGTTAAAGAGCAGGTTTTCCTGGGGAAAGTGACAGATATGGACTTGAAAAGTGTGGACCTATGCCTGGAAAAATTGGGCAAAAGGTAAGTGTGGATGAGCCCAGAGTTACAGCCTATATTTATAAAAAGCAATGTCAATATCACCTCAGTTAATATCCAATGAAAGTCTGCAGGTATAATACCCTGAAAATGATTTATTTTCTCAGGATCTTGGTAAACTGACGACAGCAGCAATGAACAGCAGGTGTTAATTGCTAATACTTTAAGATTTACCTGGTCCATACTATAGGCTGAAGTACTCTTGAAGTAATAAGAAAGAGTCTTGTACTGTTAAACTTGTTTTGCAACAAACTTGCATTAGAATATTAAAATGTATATTAATATCTATACACCTGAAATCTGAACATACAAATCAGTGAAGAGAGGAGCAGATGTCTCAACAACAAAAATAGCATTTGTTGCATCAGCTGGGATTCAACGTATCAACTGGGCTTTAGTGTCAACAACAATTTGTACCTACACAGCAAATCCCTTTTGAAACTGAAGACAACTGTAGTTAAACGGTATACAAATTGTCAAGTGTCTGGTAAAATTGTTCCTAGACTACACCTCTTCAGGTCTGAACGCTTCCCTGCATTAAAAAAGACACAGCAGAAATTCTCCCTTCACAAAAGCCAAGATGCTGAGATGAAACGTTCTAAGTCTGCTGCTATGGCTAAGGAACTGCTCTATGGAGCTTGCAGCTTGAGTTCGAGTTCCCAGAGATTCTCTCTTGGAGGAAGGAACACAGTTCAGTCACAGGGTGTTACATGCAAAAGGTCCCAGATTCAATCCCGGCATTCCCTAGTAGAGCAGAGTGAGGCCCCTGGCTGCAAAACTGGAGAGCTGCTGCCAATGGCTCAGTTTGGAAGGAATGCTAAGTCAAATCATTCCTCACCGTGAATATGCAAGCATGCAGACTTATGGAGAAATTGAAGCCGCTTTGCTGCTTCTTCAATCCTGCTGCAGCCACACTACTGTGACCCAAGCCATGACTCAGCAAGCCGAGCTCAGTATGTTGCCTAAACCCAGACTAGTGGTTTGTCTCTTTCCAACAAACTTAGCTTGAAGCAGTGCAGCAGCAGCAGCAGCAGCAGCAGCAGCAGCAGCAGCAGCAGCAGCAAAACTGGTGGAGGTGCAAAACATTTCCAGTCTCCTGTCTTGGGAGTCCATCCACTGGTGCATTCATGCTAAACCATAGTTTGCTTTAGTGCTATGTGCGGACTGTGTGTAGACGTTTGAGCCGCGCAGACCAATGACCTCACTTAATCTAAGGCAGCTTCTTATATTACCAAGTCTCTGCTTTTTCTGTGCATGTGATTATTTTAATCAATCATTCAACACCCCTCACCAAAACCTGGAGTCTGCAGTAGAACACTCTAAGAACAGTTTTTACCACATAATGAACTGTTTTGTCTAGAAAGCTTCCATTTCAGACAGCTTGTTCCCTAAAGTCCAAGACAAGCTGTATGAAAATGCTGGAAGTATGAGCATGTGTTTAAAAATAAGGACTCTGGTGCATTTGATGATTTTTCACTTATTCAAATATATTTAAAGGTGAAGTAGGACCTTTCATAACGCAACGTGTTAAAGAAGCTGTAATACTCACCACTTCTGCACATTCTCCAAATGGCTCTCCACTGTCTTATGTTCTTCTACAGCTACAAATAAACAACATGTTTATAATTTAAGAAAGCAGATTATGTACCTGCATTTTAAAGTATTTTTTTATATATTTCACATTTCTCATACTAAGAGTGAGCTATTTCAAGCATTATAGTGTATTCTTGTAGACACTGTAGGGAGTAGTGCTGAAACTTTCCACCCTGAACATGTGCAAGGATTGTGGAGCCCAGTGCAGTGGGGATAAAAGAAGTATTTCTACAAATATCACATGGGCTCTAAACTTAATTGGATGTACATGCACAGCTTTCAAGATGGGTATTACATGTTAAAAGGAGCTTTCCAGGGTGTCTTTTATCAGAGAACTATTCCTGTTGTGTGTTGCAAAAGCACCACATTTATAGTGAGGACATGCATAATTGTCCGTTTTCCTGTTTTCCATTTAGCTCTTGCATGCTGAAGCAAACCAAGACAGGTACCTTGTTGCAAGCTCATCATGGCTTCCTAATGTGTGGGTTGAATGCTTGTCTCACACTTGTTTCTTATACATGATGTGAACATGAAGTACACGTAAGTATTTTAAAATGTGGCATGGAGTCACACTTGCACATCTGCTATTGTTCCTAGAATCACAGAATTGTAGAGTTGGAAGGTACACCAAGGGTCATCAAGTCCAACCCCCTGCAATGCAGGAATCTCAACTATCTAACATCTAGAGGATCCATTCATTACAGGTGCTTTCCTCCCTCACCCTTCAAACCACAGATTTCGTTTTATTCAGAACTTTTGGTATTCTCGGTTAATCAGTATAGGCCCTCAATTTAGGATCTTAGAAGTTTTCCGCATCTTTGGTAACGAAGCCATTAGGTCTGGTACTATGGAAAACGAAGAAAAATGTTTCTCTGTCCACCTTCCTCACACCATGCAGAATTTTATACACCTCTATCATATCTTCTCTCACTCGCCTTTACTTTAAACTAAAAAGCCCCAGATGTTGCAAAGGTGCAAGCTACTGCCCAAAGTAGATTTTCTTTATTTAATGATTGACAATTGTAGGCGACAGACAAAATGAAATGAATTTGACCAGATTGTGAATTAATTCAAACCAATTTTTTTAAAAATCACATAGAAAACTTGCTTTATTTGAGGAACTCTGTTCCCATTGATACACAGGACCAGAGCTAGAAAGCTGGCTCTAGCTAGACAATTATTGAGTACAAATTCCATAAAAGACAGACATGTTAATTTGCTGTGGCAAAAACTACACAAAGATTGGTGGCACTTTACAGACTGATGAGGGCATTTTCACACCTCATTGAAATAAATCTCTGAGCTTCAATTCATTTTCATGGATATGAATAGCACTTTTTGAAAAGTAAAGTGGGTTAAGGAAGCTTCAACACCAGACCAGAGATCACCTCAACCAAATCAGGCAGAGAGACAATTTGAGGAGTGGGTTGTCTAGCACATTAATGGTATCCCTGCTCTGTCTCAGAAGTCCACCATTAGGTGCATACACTCAAAATTAAAAAGGTAAAGGACCCCTGACAGTTAAGTCCAGTTGCGAACGACTCTGGGGTTGCAGCGCTCATCTTGCTTTACTGGCCGAGGGAGCTGGTGTTTGTCCGCAGAGTTTTTCTGGTTCATGTGGCCAGCATGACTAAGCCGCTTCTGGCGAAACCAGAGCAGCGCACGGAAATGCTGTTTACCTTCCCGCTGGAGCAGTACCTATTTATCTACTTGCACTTTGGCGTGCTTTCGAACTGCTAGGTTGGCAGGACCTGGGACCGAGCAACGGGAGCTCACCCTGTTGCAGGGATTCAAACCGCCGACCTTCTGATCGGCAAGTCCTAGGCTCAGTGGTTTAGACCACACTCAAAATTAGGTGATTGCTAAACTGGACAGGAAGATAAAAATCACATAAACTACTGCAACTTTACCTCCCTGACCACCAGAATCATATAGATTTGCCATCAGGAAACCGAGTGCATGAAATGTGGACCAATTTACAATTCTAGTCCCAGCCAGCCAGATCTCCAATATGTGCCAGGTCAGCTCATGTATACAAGGCCAAATTCTGGATGACCAAGTCCTTGACTGGTACTCGCCCGATATGTAGCACGATTAATATTACCCCCCCCCCCGTATCACGGTCCTGATCCTTCCTGGTAATTTGATTATTATTTTAAAACTCTCTGTGTTAATTGCTTATGATCAATTAATGAAATGTCTATTTTTGTTCCCAAGTCCTGTTCCCCCCAGCATGGGGGAATTACACTGGTGTGGCTCAGCTGTACCAACAATAGGCTGGCTAAATCAGAGAATTGCTCAATCCTAACTTGCTCATCCTAGCAGATTTTGGGTATGGATTGCTCCCTTAAGATGTACAGGAGACCTGTGGGTATAGGGCAGTATACAAATGTAATCAATAAATAATAAAAATAACAACAATATTTTTAAGGGGCATGTTTGTAACAAATCTTTAAAATGCCAGGTTTTATATGCGCAATACTGTAACCTAACCTGTTTTCAAACCAGTGTTGCTTTGATGTTTAAGAAGTGTACATTTGTAAGTATAGTGTATACATATTTGTGCAAGTGGGTGTGCAAAGGGTAAGATAGTACTCATCCCTAAACTGGAAGGATTTTGGAAGTCTTAACATTTTTCAAGTCCATGCTACATGAAATCTCTAGTATTCACAACTAATGCAGAAACACTGATTATATTTATGCATTCAGCCCACAGAACAAATTCTACTGTTTATTATCAGAAGTAACACAAGGAAACTAAGAAAATATGCTCTGTTTAAAATAGGATAATGTTGCCTATATATTTGTCAAAATAATGTTGAAGTTTAGTTTACTAGGTATTATGACAGTGAGGCCAGCTAAGCCAGATATTATATATCCATTTTTCTTTGGTATCTTTCAATATAAACGACAATCTCATCCCCCTAGAAATTTGCTTTTGCAAGACAGATTGTTTTACTTAAAGAAAACTTCTGCTTAGAAGATGAAAGATGATATTTTAAATTTTGTTTTCAATTAATATATTCTTTAGCAACACTTTACTAAAATATACTGGTGCTAACAGAATACCCTGCACGCCTCTAAATTTAGATTATGCTGAAAGTAATGTTTTTCTAACTGGAAACTGCAAAAATCTAATTTTGCAAAAATATTCTCATGCAAGTAGGTTAAAATGACATTAATCTATCATTCCTTCTTCAACTGGGATTACAGATAATAATTTTAAAAACACGTTCTTATTAAACATAACAGAAATGTATGCTAGTATTACAAACAGAATGTCATTGATTCATACTTCTGAGATTGCTAAGCATACCCAAACAGTTTAGGAAACTTGAAAATTAGTTTTAATCCCTTTTAAACTCAGTAAATTTAAACTAATCTATTCTGCAGGCGGATTTCACATATAAAATCTTCTAGCAAGAATTAGAGAAAAAACATAAAGATCAGCACATTCTTGGTAAGGGGTAATATGTTCAAAATTATGATAAATGATGGTCCATAAGAATAGGAAACAGGTCTTCTCTAAAACATGAGACTGTTATAAATACCCAGCTAACAAGTAAATTGGTTTATATATCCAGCCTGATTTGTAAAGAATGGGTCATTGTGTGAGAGTGTGTGTGTGTGTGTGTGTGTGTGAGAGAGAGAGAGAGAGAGAGAGAGAGAGAGAGAATGCATAGGGGCAGAATGAAACTAATTTTAGGGGGGAAAACATATGAAAGTGAAGGCTTGAAATGTTTTAGAAGAGAAAAACCACAGCATTACCTCCTCCTGTGGGATGCTAACAATGATTTATGAAGCTGAGGTTATTTCTTCACATTGAGCTTTGTAAAGATTGGTTTCACATGATCAGGTAAAAAATATAGGCATGCAAGATGTGCAGCAGACTCACAGATCAGAACATATGCAAAACCATGTTTTCCTAAATCAGTTAAAAGGTGGAAAGGATATATATAAAAAAACAAGGGCTTTCATTTTCATTTATTTCCCCTCCCTCATTAGGACATTCTCCTTTTATGAAGTTAAGCCACTTCTGGTGGTCAGGAGCAGAGGCTCATTGTAAATGCACAGCAGGATAGTGGCAAAGCAGAGATTAATTCTTCATAGATTTATATAGACTTTTTCCCCACTGTTAATTGCTTTGTACCATTTCAAAGGTGCTTATGTTGCCTTTTTTATTGTTGGTTACTGACTTTATTCTGGCATATGGTGGTTGGCGCCAAGTCAGAAAATGAGCATTTTATACCAGAATGAAAATTGGATATTTGACAGTTTCTGAAAGAGAGCATGGGGCAAAGAAGTTGTGCGACAAGATTTATAGCATATTTTATATGGAGCACATCTGTTTCTTTGCTCATTTAAATGTATATTTCAATCACAGTGAATAGATTAAAGGCACAAATGGATATGTGTGTGAGTGTGCGTTAGGAAAAATAAAGAACTGCAGTAGTCAGTTTTTTTAATCCAAGTGTTGCTTGGAAGGAAGTGTAAATTTCAATAGCTTTTTTTGCTTAGAGAGTCAGAAAGTAATATTTGAGAATATTCAATGTTAGAAATGGTTTGCAGCGGCTTTAATATCCATAAAGGTGCTGGCCAGATTGTGAATTGCAGCTTAATATACAAAACCAGGCCACTAGCAAATGATCCTGCATAATGTTAAAAATGCAATGAACACGTGAGTCTGTTTCTATTCTTTTCCTTCAGAATTTACACCTTTAAAGCTGCGTGCATTGATGCTGAGCTAGAGAAAGGGCTTGGTTAGACCAGTGGTCAAAACTGCGCTGAACAGGGTTGCTGTTTTTTAGTTCAGAATATAGCCATGTCTGAAACATCATAACTAGATTGAAACTATCTGTCCAAAGAGTTAAATGAATTAGGTAAGCCTCCCTACACTTGTTTCTCCCAGTAGGACTTTCTCAGACGTCTCATTTCACACTGGCCAAAAATATAACCAGATGCAAATATGGTACTGAAAGTATGCCCATGTTTAACTTGTATGAAATTCATAATTGGTAGTAAAATCAATTAGTATTTACTATGTGTGCACACTGGATCTGTGTATTCCCTGAATAACAAGGCAAATTGGGGTGATTCAGGGCACATCCTCATGTTCCCAAGTCAGAGCATTAACAAGGCATGTCAAAGTGGATCAGAAGACATCTACATGTGTGGACATTGGTAGTGGAAGGGAGCTGTTTAGAGCTGGAGAAGGGAACTGGAGTAAATATTTCCACCTCTAGGAAAGTCATTGGAAGACTCTAGGCCAAACCAGGCCACTGGGGGTACTACTTGTCTAATGAAATTGTCATCCTAGAGGCAAAACAGGGATGTTGAGGGACAAATGCCTATAGAAATAGGATTTGGCATTTTAGTGACATTGAAGAGATAGGGACAGCCTTGGCTTTCCACACCCCCTGACTCTATTTTCAAAGCAGTTCTCCAGTGAAAGCTAGTTGCTGACTAAGACCTTGGAATCTCATTTACCTTTTCTGTATCTTCATGAAGAATGTAGGCTGAATATTCATGAAGGATTTATATCCAGTCACCTGATCCCTGTTCATGAACCAGCCTTCCTAATCTGGACTAACAAATGTGCTCATGGACATATGATGGTGACGTAGCAGACCAAATGGTGCTTGGGCTGAAAGAAGGCAGATCGCCACATATTCAAAAATCATGTATGGGAGATTGCAGGGATATTAGGACACAGGGCAATTGTTAGACCAGTGTGAAATAGTCATTCCTTCCCACTAAACAATACTCTTAGGCAGTACTTTAGAATTTTAAAGATGGAAAACCTGAAAATGAGCTTGTATAAGACTCCTGCATTTAAAATGAATAACCACAACAATGAATAAGGGTTATAAAGAAGTTAATCCATTATGGCTTGAATGCTATACATCTGTGTCTATGGACACGAATAATTATGATGTGGTCTGGGATAACTTCTATTATCAAAAGAATAGTTACTTCCTGGTTGATAAGGACAGCAACTGTCAAACCAGGTGGTTTAAATGAGTTAACTTGTACAAATTTGATCCCTTTATGTAAAACACAACTGTGAATGGTATTAGGAAAGCTTTCTTTTCAATAGATTGCAAAATTTCAATTAACAGTAGCGTTTGCTACTTCACAGGGCGAGATCCATTTCATATTCGAATTTGTGTGCACTGAGCCTCTTTCTACAACTGCAAACAGCAACTACATGGGCAAATAAACATTCCTGTTGAAAAGAGAATCTCAGTACTATCTCCTTGTAAGATTCATTTTTTTCTGTTGAGAGCAGACAGTCATATCCTATCCCTGGCACTACTAACATTTTTCCAGTCGCCTGCAGCTGTTGCAATTCATGGCCATGGAAAGAAAGGGGAAACATGCCTGCGCATGAGGCAATGAAAATCAGGATCACAATAAATGTTTAGCAACAAATGGAATTTGAAAAACATGGAAATTATGGTTATTCAAACACTGTTTCACTAAAAACATATGCCATAGATGGAAAAATTGATGAACTGTGAAGCATATTTCTGATTTTTTAAAATTACTATTCCATTATGTTTTTACCACTAATTAAAAATATCCACTAATTAAAAATATATCATGCTTTGGCTATCAACCATCCAGGAGTTTCTTCCCAGATCAGTCCTTTATGAGTAAGAGCAGCTGGCCTCACATATGCTAACATGTTCTGCCTCTTCTGTAACAAAGAATATAAAGCCATTTTCCTTCCCTCATGGAGGTTATGTGTGAATGTCATGTATGCAACAGCAGACCAAATGTACAAAGAATAGGTGAGTAAGCAGCAGGGAATGCTTAAAGAAACATATCATCAGACTATTATGGGATACTTCATTTAGGGCTGGGGCAGGGGAGAGTTAAGAATTATTTTCCTTACTCAGGTTGTCAAAAGTAATAGTTGATTTTTCCAGAAATTATCATTTCTCGACTATTATAAAGATGATTTTTTTAAAAAAATGTACTTTTGCTCTTAAAAAAAAATACCTGCACACCAGCAGAACCAACAAAATAGCAAGATTTTCTGCCTCATGTACAGCCTGCGCAAATGAAACACTTCCAAGAGCCAGTGTGGTGTAGTGGTTAAGAGCAGTAGACTCGTAATCTGGGGAACCGGGTTCGTGTCTCCACTCCTCCACATGCAGCTGCTGGGTGACCTTGGGCTAGTCACACTTCTCTGAAGTCTCTCAGCCCCACTCACCCCACAGAGTGTTTGTTGTGGGGGAGGAAGGGAAAGGAGAATGTTAGCCGCTTTGAGACTCCTTCGGGTAGTGAAAAGCGGGATATCAAATCCAAACTCTTCTTCTTCTTCTTCTTCTTCTTCTTCTTCTTCTTCTTCTTCTTCTTCTTCTTCTTCTTCTTCCAATCCCTTAACAATAGCTAAAGTACTGGGAATGGGTGGTCTGCATAAGCCTTTACTAGGTAAGTTATTTAGCCTTATTACTACAGAGAAGGTATCCTGCTCGCAGGAAGACAGACACTTAAACAACAATCAGTAAAGCTGTAAACCGCTGCACTAGTGGAAGGGATTACACAGCCTTTAAGGGAGGCGTGACCAACATGGTGCTCTGCAGATCCTGCTGGACTACAATTCCCACAATCCCTAACCACTGGTCTGGTTGGGTGGGGAAAATGGGAGCTGGAGTCCCACAGCATCTGGAAGGTACATTTGCTACTTTTGCTTCAGGGACTGGAGGTGCAGAGCTGAAAACTTTGTTGCTAGACTTAAAACAAGTACTGTATTCAGTCAACACTATGCTATTCTCAGCAAACCACAGAGCTGAGCTGAAATTCTGAGAAACAATTTTAAGATGAATGTAGTATTGTCCATCAATGCACACATTTCTAGGCATAGGCTAGTAATACACGGAAGCAGGAGTCTCCTGCATAAGTGAACAATTTGAGGGGGTTCATCATTTTCCAACTTCAGCATTGTCAAAATCAAGAGAACCATGATTCTATTATGTTTCCTGGGGCGATAGACATGACAACATCCATGCAATTAACAATTGCATGAATGGTTGTAAAGAGCGGGTGCAAGGGCCCCAATCCTGATCAGGACTAGAGAGTGGGGGCACTCTCTATTTATTCCTACCCCATTCCTAGGGCCCCCAAACCTGCTATTTTCTCTAAAGTGGTGTAACATCTATTTTGCCCCAGGCTCCTGAATAATTTCAGCATGACAGTCCCTTTTAAGCAAACCTCGCATATCATAGAATACATTGTGGGGAGAGTATCTGAAGAAGTGTGCATGCACACGAAAGCTCATACCAAGAACAAACTTAGTTGGTCTCTAAGGTGCTACTGGAAGGATTTTTTTTTAATATTTTATTTTGTTTTGATTGCAGGGAGATGTTTATCTGTAGAAAAAGCTGGGAAATTATTAACAACTGGAGGTAGGTTTTTCCCATATGCTTTTTTTTGATTATTTAGGGTTGCTTAATTTGAACAGAAGGCTGGCTCAGAGTTTAGTGGAAGGCAATATATATCAAAGTGTGCGAGACTGCTGGTGTTAATGTGCACATATACACAGCGCTTTCTCAAGCTCACTTACTGCTAGAGCCATAAATATAAACTGCTAATTAAATGAGATGAAAAGACCACCAGAACAGACATACCTGTGACTGAAACAGTCCTACTGTGGAGGCCTTTCCTTGCAGGAACCCTGCTAAGTTTATGGGGAAGCTTAATATATGTATTACATTTTCTAGAAATGTATCATTAGTGAGGGGCAGGAACCTATGGTGAGATGTTTATAGTCTAGGGTTGTAACCCACTGCACATTTACATGGGAGTAGATCTTACTCAATACAGAGTGCAATATACTTTGTTTCAAAATTATTTGAATTTGGGAAGATTATAAAGCTAAAGTTTCAGGTCTCCTACACAGCCATGCTTGTGGAAGAAAAATGAAATTGTAAGACTAGCCACTCACATAATCAAACTGTGCCACCATGCATGCGATTTCTCAGGCATTTGGCAGTAAATTGCTGAAGACTTTTTTTTGGAGATACTGCCCGCTTGGGAATATCAATTTCCTTGAATAGGCACCGCAAGTCACAATTAGCTCTGCTTTCCCTTACAAGAGTCTCGTAGAACTGCTGTGACAATAGGAGATCTGTGTTCCTAATTGTAGTTTGTGATACTCAAAAGTGCAGTCCAGAAAAAAGGAGCATGCATTAATGCTATTGACTTAAATAGAAACAATTTTTTACTTTTTATGGAAGAAGGGGCATCAAATGATAAATGAGGTACAAGGTGACTAAAGTGTAAGGTAATACACTGGGGCTGAAGAATCACAGGGAAACTGATGGAGGTCTTAACTGGCAGTGACTAACCAGGAAAGAGGTCCTGGTGTAACCGATTTAAAATCCTTGATGTGCAGCAGCACTGGCAAAATGCAAAATCCATACTAGGGTTATGTAGCCTTTGGGATACTGTGTACAGTGCTGGTTGCCATGTCTAAAGAAAAAGTTATCACAGACCTGAACAGGGAGCAAAAACAGCAGTCAAAACGCTATGAAGAAAGTGGACAGAGAGGACTTGTTGTCTGCTCAATAATAGAAATTGATAGGTAGTAGATTTAGGATAGCTAGATATGGGAAAATACTCCACAAAATAAACGTATGGAATTTGCTGCCACATTATGTGGCACAAAACAGCAATGGCTAGGGACACTAGCAGAGTTCTTCTGAGGAAGGCTTTGAAATGAACTTCAGGGGCTCACAGAGGCACACCTGAAATGAGAGGTGAGTTTTTATAGCTCCCAGTTTCTTCCCCTGCTCTGAGCTAGAGAACAACTGCTGGCTTACTGAGCTGATAACTTTGTCAGAATAGACACCATTTTGGCCGCCATAGCTTCTCAAAATGGGCCACAAGCAATGCAACAGAGTTAGGTTGCCATATTATATTTCAAGCACTGAATTTAAGATGTGTAGGGGCAAAATATTAATGATGCTGGGAAGAAAGTCGCTCCCTGTGAAGGACCCATGAGGAGCAGCCTTCTTCCCACCCTTGGGTCTGTCCCCAATAGGACTGGCACAAGCAAACATATCCTGCAAGTCTGGAGCAGTGGTCTGTTTCTGAGCACTATTCCAAGTCCTGTGCTTACCTTTAAAGTCCCTGACAACTTAGTCTCTGAGGGATAATTTTCTCCCACATGTTTCTGCCCATGTGTTAAGATCTGTATTGAATACTTTTATTCATGTGCCCCCACTACTTGCAGTTAGCTGAGCGGTAACCAATAGGACTTTTTAGCTGTGGCACTTTTTCTCCACAACATTCTCTTCCATTGAGATTCACCTGCCACCTTCTCATGTATTTTAGCACCAGGTAAAAACCATTTTATTTTCCATGGCTTCTTAAACACTGGCTAATTTTGATTTTAATCTGCTCCATGAAGTGTGTTTTGTTGTCATCTTGTCAGCTTTGTTTTACTGTTTCTTGTTTTAATATTTTTTTATGGATTGTAAGCCATTCTGAAGCAATGGTTAAAATCAAAACCAGTCAATGAATTACTTACACAAAATATGAGAGATTAAAATGTTAGTAGAGATTGGCACAGAAGAGTCTTGCTGGGTAGTCTGCTTCATCAATTTGGCTCCATGGCTGACACAAGCCCTGACCCATGCCCCCACAGTTTCAGCTTTCAGAGTCAGCCCAACATTAGGCAGAATGAGGAGGCTACCCCAGGCAGCAGATCACAGAGCACAATGAGTGGCAGCAAGGTGTTGGAAGACTGTGAGTGGTATATGGCCTAACCTGTTGGTCCTAAGCTTTTGGTTTTATACGCTGAGCTCTTATTTTACTATGAGATCATACTATGAGGTGGGTTAGAAATGAATGAATGAATGAATGAATGAATGAATAAGCTGTTAAGTGCAGCACAGGGTGCTGTTCTGTAACCAGTGTAGGATTCATTTGTCTGACCAACTTCCATAGGTGAAATGATAGGGGAACGCCATCTTGTATTTCCCTTCAGCCAGCAAAATTGCCTTCAAGGAGGCAATTTTGTGCAGGACATGATTGACCTTAAAGGTTGTGAGGTGTGTGTGTTACGGTAGGAGGAGAGTACAATTTAACGGCTGGCTGAGACTAATGAGAATTGTAGTTTAAAACATCTGGAGGGTAACATGTTGGCAAAGTATTTTCTGAGTTATATAGTGTCTTTGTCCTTTGCAGGTAAGTAAAATTAAGGAAGCTAAGAGACCATTCGTATAATTGCTATAGTACCATCTGAAAATGTCTCCCTTCCCTATCTGTATGAAGAAATGGACACCAGCATTTGGTGCTAGTCTGAATCATTATTAAGAACAGAACCCTCATATGGCTGTATAAAGCATGAGAACACATATAAAACAAACAGTTTTTTTTGGAAAGCACTTACCTTCCAGGAAAAAGGCTTCCATTTTATCTTTAAAGGGCTGGAGATGTTCTTCTGGTGAGTCTCTGAAAACCACTTTCATCTGTTTTTCACAAACTGCAACGACAAGTTCAGTGTTACCTTTTAATAAAACCTTTTAACCAACTAAAATAACATTCAAGTATTCTCAAACATTCAAAAACCCAATGGCTATTTCATACTGTGCCTTTTATTGTAGAAACAAACAAGAGCATGAATGCAAGAACTGTCTCCTATCAGAACAGTAGAAGTATTATTTGAATTCTTTAATGAAAAAAATGGTTTTTAAAGATAGTGATTCTGCTGATCCACATTGGCTGCATTCTTAGTCATTAAAATATCTGTTTTTAAAAAATGTCATTCTCAACGGGGAATATCTTAGATTATGGTTAGCTTCAAAATCACAGTCGGCTCCCATGTCATGAAACAGGATTCGTTGTGTATTAACCACCCCCAAATTAGCCCTCATCACCTATATTAAAGTGCAGCACAAAAAGACACTAAAAACTCAACAATGTGCCTTATTTTAGAGGTGTCTACATGATTCAACGAATAGTTTAGTAAAACAACCCAGATGGCTCAAGCTTTATACTAAGAAGGCATTTTGAAACATTTGGGAGTTATGATTATATTGCTTCTGTGATTACTGAGATCCTGGCTGCAATCCTACACTCACTCACTTAGACCCAATGAACTCAGTGGCGCTTACTTCTGAGTAAACATCTAAGGAGCAGACTGTTTATTCCCCCCCCCCCCGATGATTTACAAACAGAGAAGTAAGCAAGGTAATTTACAGTCTCGCATCTTGGTCCCATAGTCATATTTTTGGAAATGGGGCCAGTTGACTTACACTGACATTATTTCTATATGTTCTATATGTTCTTAGGGTTAAACACTAGTCTACTACACACATCTGAAGAGAAAACAGCAGATTAATTGATTTGCACTTCGTAATAATTGAATTATCTTGTTGATAATTGAATTATATGTGAAGAGTGGCAATTTAAGGGAGATATGGTGTGGGGATTTAAAGAAAAACAATTAAATAAGAGGGAAAATGTTATAGCCTATTGGCGATATAAATGATTTGTAAATGAGGTGATGATGCATCAATGCTTACTTGCATGTAATGAGAATACTTTCATACCACATTGTAAATTCTCTTGCAGCAGTATATGCTTAAAAGACAACGAAGACATGCATAGAACTTAGTAGTTTCTTGTAAGTCAGTGATAATCCAGTTAATATTTATTTTACTTAGTTCTAATAAATGGAAAGAATACCTAGATAAATGGCAGATAGGCACTTATCACTGGTTATATAGGCAGTAATGTGAGAAAAGAACTGAAAGAGAGTGATAAATGCCTGGATAAGAGCTTTAAATATGTGTAACTTAATATATTTTTCAGAGTTATGTGATTTTCAGTTAACAACTCCCCATACTCATTACTACCTATAATTACCTAAGGGAATGGCACAGTTACAATCTGTGCAGTGACTTTTGAAAATGGAGGGGATTAGGCGGAGTTTGTAAACCAGGAGATCTAATAACACCCACTCATGGGATGTTCAAGTCGTATTTTCTTGACAGCTTTTAAAAAACCCTGCTATTCCATGTACTCTGCATAGTGGCTGTAAGTTATTATATAACGGGGAAATCGGTGCAATTATTTAGTAAGAATTTGAGGTGGACTTGCTTTTATTGCTTTGGGTCGCCATGAACCCAAAAAGGATTTCTTCTACTCTAGCAAATTCCAACTTCATATAGAGAGTGTGTCCGGTACATGCACTGAAGGGAAAGATATGCAAATATTAAGTGATATCCTGTGTTTTCTCAAACTGGCAACAAGCAATGGGGCAGAGGACCCTTACTCTTTGTGCCAAACCTATTTCCTGTGCCACCATGGCAGCTTGGCACGTAGGGAAAGCTATTGGCCTTATCTCAGATGCACTGCAGTTGCCACAGCTGAAGACAGTGCATACGTTTCCTCTTTTCTGATGAAGCATAAGTGGACATCCTATCTATGAAGTATGTATGAAGTGACAAAGGCATGCATAAAGATAGGGTGGCCCGCTTATGCAGGGGGGGGGGAACTACACCAGTGGGAAACGTTCAGAAAACAAAAGAGGGCACACAATTGCACAATATCTGCATGTGCTAACTTTTGTTTTTATATCAGAGATATAAATACATCAGCATAATTATTTAATTTAAATAGAAATATAGTACATATGACCCTTGGGAAGACTGTGAATTGTGTATCTGCTCAAACTGCTGATTTAGGTGATAATTGTTGATGGGCAATGTCAAAATTCCTACTTTGCCTTATGGTTCTTTATCATTAAACCAGACTTGGACCAAACAGCCCTTCAAATAGATGTCCCCTGTAAAGCAGGACACAAGGTGCAGTGGAAACTCGCGGAAGATCTTTGTAGTCATGAGGAGTCAGGTGGCATATCCTCCTCCCTTTTCCATCCTCAGTCTTGAAATTAGCAAAGTAATGCTTATCTATGGTACATGCCGAAAGGAAGATGTCCAGCTGTAATAAGTTGTTGGTGAGGAAGATACAATTAGTTGTGAACACCTTTAGCTGCCAAAGATCTTAGCCAAGCCACACCCAGGTGCCTGACCAGTTGGGAATGGCACCTGATAGCCAGGTGGAATCAATCAAACCTATTAAGTTAACTATATAAACGAAGGAATGGAGGGGACCGATTGGGCTTCGCCACAGACCAGGTACCGGGTGCTGTGGGTTTCCTGGCATAGGGGGTCTCTCTCGCCGCTCCTTTGGGGCCCCGGGCGGCAGAAGGGGAGATTCTGCTTGGGCTTTTATCAGGTATGCTACATTTGTCTGCTGCTGATTGTATCTAGAAATAAAAGCATATTTGTTCTTCTTCCATTGGTGTGTTCATTGGATCCAGACCCCAAAAGAACCCTGCCCCTTGGTGGGACACAAGGCCACCTATTTATGGGAGTTAGGCAGAGAAGTAGTTTTGGTAGAAGAAAGAGGATCACAAGGATCTTAACAAACATAAAGTTTCAAACAAATCCATGACATATCAACGTGTTTTTACAAGCTGGTGCAGAAGAACTCCAATCAGAGCACGCAATACACGTGGACCACCAGAAACATTTAGCAAAAACCTCCCAACCAACGAAGACTAAAATAGCTCTTTTTGGAAAAACACAACACTTCCCCTACAAAATACCCCCCTTCAGTATTATGTAAAATTGATCTTTCTGCCACTTAGTGTTGCAGAAAAGGCATTCCAAGTTTAAATTCGGTATCCTTAAAAATGGAATATAATTCATTTAAAAATAAACAATTAAAGAAGAATATAAACAGTAGGGCCTGTGCTTGTCCCAAAACACTTCACAGTGCTATTTTCTTAACTGTTGACTTGGCAGCCACCAATGCTTACAACAGAGCATGATAAAATGGGAGAAAAAAAGAATGCAGCTTCCTGAAGAATATATCTGAAGAGAGAAAAGCTTCTCACCTTTCAGTCTGACCCCAGAACTTAAAAATAGTAAAACTAATGCCACAACCTACAAATCAAAGTTTCCAAGTAAACTAAAGACAACGAAGGTAAAGGTAAAGGACCCCTGGACGGTTAAATCCAGTCAAAGGTGACTGAGGTGCAGTGCTCATCTCGCTTTCAGGCCAAGGGAGCCGGCGTTTGTCCACAGACAACTTTCCGTGTCATGTGGCCAGCATGACTAAACCACTTCTGGCGCAACAGAACACCGTGATGGAAACCAGAGCGCACAGAAAAGCTGTTTACCTTCCCACTGCACTTCCCACTGCATTTATCTAATTGCACTTGTATGCTTTCAAACTGCTAGGTTGGCAGAAGCTGGGACAGAGCAACAGGAGATCACCCTGTCCTGCAGATTCGAACTGCTGAGCTTCCAATCGGCAAATTAAATGTTCATATATCAAATTCGACTATTAAATTCATTGATGTGGGTTTTATAGCTTACATGATTCCATTCATATTTACTCAGAAATAATTTCCAACGATTTCAAAGGTATCTAATGATACTTTTCTATATTTTTGTGTGGGATTCACTACAGAATGCACTGCACATTTTTATTCGCTAGTTTAAAATATTAATGGAAGCAAACATATGTATATCAATATGGAATATTTAAAGAACTGACAGTCTTAATTTCATGGAGACTTGCTAAGTAGCAACATGGTGTAGTATCAGGCAAGGAAATCCTTTGTCCTTGAGCAAGTTCTTTTCTTTACAGTCTGGGAGCAGCAGAATCTATCAGTAATGGAGAAAATGTCCAAAGCATGCAGCCCAGTTCAAGATGGGACTGGAAATCCTGGATGGTGTAGGGAGTGGGCAGGAAAGGCAGGCAGTATCTCCCCAGACAAGTAACTTGCCCTTTCCCTTCACTGCTAGATCCCTACTGTTATTTCAAGGAAGATAATTTTATTGTTACTTGAATGGAAATCAAAACTAAACTACATACTGGAAATTAAAATAAAGCTGCAATACTAAACATGCTTACTTGAAAGGTAGCCTTATAAAATAAATATAGTTTATTTTAGAATATATTGGTTCAGGAACTGGCTGGATGGAGAGGAGTGGTGGTGGGAGGACTAGCTGGGGAACTCCCAAGGGAAGAAGGCTCAGAAATGGGGATTGTTGGTTGGATGATGATGAGTGGTCAGAGGGAGAAGAGGAAATGGGAGGTGGTGTCAGAAACTGAAGAGGTAATAGGGTTTTATAAGCAGGAAGAGGCTGTGGCAGAGAGAAGTCCATAATAAGAGGCAGAAGTGGAGGCTGGAGAGGAGTGGGCCCAAAAGGCCGAGATTAGCAGGCTGCTCAAGAAGCCAAGGGGTCTCCTTCTCCTGCTGCGACCAGGTCTCCTCCCTGTAGGTCTTCTAGGACCAGCCGAGGTATGAAGAGGTCAGAGCAGAGACAGATGCGTCAATGGGGTCTCAGACTGCTTGGGAACAACCCGGGGGAGAGGAGGCTTAGACAACTGTGTGAAGGCAGGGACCTTCGGTCTTCACAACTATCTCATTCAAAGGTGTTGCTGTGCTCACTAGGCCTGGCCCTCCTGTGCTGTTCGTTTCTTTGAATAAAGACTTAACTTCACTGATGCCGTATGAGTTATAACTGACCTGCTCCTAGCACCTGCCCCTGACTAAGCATTAATGTGAAATATATCATTTCTTTTTTTCTTTCAGCCATGTAAGTCTTGGTGCAAAGCTCTCTTCCTCATACCAAAATGCTTTAAAATGAGGAAGTCGGGCAGAGATGTCTTACCTCCCTTGCTGCGGGTGTTGGTCAAATCACAGCAGCTAAAGAAGGGGACTGGAATATGCTGTCATTCAGGAAGGGAAAGAAGCATGCATGTTCAATGTAAAGGTGCATACTTATATTTATCCTAGTCAGTTTTATTGAGAAGTGGGGTGACTGTTTTGTTTAAACTGAAGATAAGGAAGGTTCTAAAGGAGACTGGATTCTTAAAAAACAAAAAAAAAACAAAAAAAACCTGAATACAGGCATGAAATGACTTCCTTGATGGACTCTTAGAGAGGTCTGGAAGGAACTGTTTCTGCTAATGACTCTTCATGTTCCTTTCCAGTCTTCTCCCTTGATAATGAAATGTACTGTAGTAAACAGTCGTTCCTCATCCTGTGCCACACTGGAATGATGGCTAAGGAATTATGGCTAAGGGCAGATCTGAGGATTAAGAATCCAACTTGAAAATGCAACTTTTTCTCTGGAGAGGTTCGAATGACTTTAGCAGGACGATGCTGTAGCAAAGAGTAGCAGCCAAGAGGCCTGGAGAGTTAAAGAAAGAGACAGCGGTGTAAATGGGACACTGAAATTGAAGCTTGTTTCATGAGGTTGGTTGCTACACTAGTGTGGATCACCAGTTCACGAAGGATATCCTTCCTGAATACTGGCTTGTGTATATAATAAAGAAAATACGACTCGCCGTCAAATAGGGGTGCTTCAAAGCTCACTCAACAAACCATGGCCCAAAGAACCTTGAGGTGGGCATGACAACTGCTAGTGAATCAAACTGAATTCCCTTTGTAGTGGACTGCAATATTCAAATAGTGCATTACAAAAATAGAGCCCTTTAGCAGACCTTAGCACATGGGGCGAATTCTCTCCCCTTCCTTCCCCAATGTGCACCCTTTCTTCTCTGTCCTGTGTTCCAGCACAGTTTGCCCATGAAGAAGTTTGCCTGAAGACCTTGTACCAATAGCTGCAGCTGCCTCAACACAGAACACAGGGTTAGTTACAGTAGGAAGAGATGTTCCCTTGGACTGACACAATCTGGAGGTAGGATTCCATCAAATTCTTTTGGCAGAGCTGCATGGAACCTGAAAGGCCTTTAGACAGGACCGACTGATTCTCATACATTTGGCATTACCAAATGTTTAGCAGTCAGAACAGCAGCTTTGCATTTCAACATATAAGAGTGATGGGGCTTCTTAAGAGAGACCCCGTTCCAATTTAGTATCAAATGCAACCAGTTTTAGCATCACGTGCAAGCAGCTTTATGTAATCGTTTGCTTCGGTACATTTTAAAATAGATTTTCTGGATGCCTGCCGTGTGTCGGCTGCATCAACCTTAAAACGAGTATTAAAATTATCTATACTGCAAAATGTGTATGGAATGTAATGAGAGGCATTCCTTAAAATTCCTCAACTTGCGTACTGTTAGATGTATATTGTGGTTCCCACGGCAAAGCTTAGAAATCATTAGCAAAATGTTCAAACATAGCTTGAGCTTCTGATTAGCAGTTTGCCACTCTCTACAGATTTAATGGGGTATTTGGCTCAACCTGGGGGAAAAAATCCCCAAACAAACTAAAATATTTACAAAGCTGAGTGTCTCTCGCTTAATGCCTGTTGGGCAAATTGTCTTTTAAAACTCCACAGACACTTGTAAATCTGTCCAAAGAATCATTACATATAAACAAACCTTCATGTAAGGGGTACTGCAGTGTCAATCAGGCGGGAGTTGGTATTTCTAAGTGTCATTTTAAAAGTAAATGTAAAACTAGAAATAGTTCAGTGTTGATAAGAGTGAATTGCTGAACAAATACTAGGACCTACCAGTAGCGCTTATGGGAATCATCCTGACAGTGAACCCAAGTATTTAACAGCATGGACCCCTGTAAACCTGTCACTGATACTATCCTTCATGAATTACACACCAGTGAAAGTTTCTAACAGCCACTACTGTTTGTGTATCTCCTAATGTCTGCTCAGAGCCTGACAGTTAATAGCATCACAGGATTGTTAAAGACATGCTTATTTCATAGTCCATTTGAAACCATGTGCCTCCTGGACAGAAGCTTTATAATTGGGATGTTAAACTCAGGGCATAAATTATTTTTCTAAGGAAATAATACTGCAAAGATTGGTATTATTTGTTGTTAGCGGCTAGGTTTCTATTATTTTATATGATTTTAACACACATAGTTTGTAAATTCTTTGCTATTTATAAAATTTATTTTTGTAAAAGTAACTTTATAAAAAATACAATTATTTTAAACAAATACACACCAAGAGTATCTTTTGCCTCTACTTCATTCACAATTAATTCCTAAGTACCAGATATGTCTATAGCAACCAGTTTTTTATGTGATTACTCCCATTACAGTTGTACATCGGAAGTCGAACGGAATCCGTTCCAGAAGTCAGTTTGACTTCCAAAACATTCGGAAATCAAGCCACGGCAGACGTTTGGGTTCCAAATACTGGTAACATTTGCAAACCGGAACACTCACTTCCAGGATTGTGGCATTCGGGAGCCAAAACATTTGACTTGCAAGACGTTCGGGATTAAAGGTATGATTGCAGAAGTCTGTTCTCACAACAGGGCTTTTGCACCATCTCTCTACCAAAGACTCCTGTTGCCCCACCCCCAATGCCTCAAATGCCTCTCCTGAGGGTCCAGAAACCTTCTGGAAAGTCCTGGGATATGGTGTGAGGGGCTGCAGTTGGAGGAGAGAATGGGGGGGGGGGCAAAGGCACCTTGTGCAAAGTAGAACAACATAGATTTAGATTTAAAAAACAGCAACAAATCATGCTTGGGGTTTTACCGTCTTGGTTTGATGAGGCATCTGAATGCAGCCATTCTCACAGAATCCTTCCACACAGAAATGTCCAATAAAGCTAATGCAGATTTACAGAAGACAAATTTGCACCTGAATTGATCATCACCGCCTATAAAAACTGCACCCCTGTGTCTATGTGAACAGGTCAAATACTTGGTGTTTTGTAAACCATTTTGTAGGACAAAATGACCTCGGACTGGCGCTACAGGCTGGCTGGTTAAATAAATGAGTCTCAGCCTGTTTTGGGGTAGGAAATGGTTCAACATCAGCGGAATACTATTGCACAATGTAGCAGATATGAACATGAACTTTGATGTAGTATGGGCTAAAGTTTTAACATAGTTTGGAACGAGAGATGAAAATTGATCTTTCAAAGTCGACGGTTTAGGCATGATTGAAAGACTATTAGCTTAATATGAAATATTCTGTTTTCCCAGTATTGGTTATACCATACATATCTGGCACTTTTAAAATTAACTTAGGCACACACTCAAACTGGTTAAATTGTGGGTTTCTCCAAAGTTGTTGGAAAGAAGATAGCAGATAAACCTTTGGTTTGATCCAGCAGAACTTATGCTCAAGTTTTTTTGGCTTAAAGAGCTAGGCAAAGCAAAGCAGTATTTGACATCTCGAGTTTTACAAATCACCTTAAACTATTATATTAAGAAGCATCCCAAAAATAAATCAAGCTAAAAGCAAACAAAACAAAAACTGCTAGCAAAGTTAAATATTTTTTCGCACCATAGCAACACATCTAAGACTCTGGACACTGTATTTGCTTTAAAGCTATTGTTTAGATTTTGGAAATGTTGTAGCCAAACATTTGAAAAGGGGGAAATGGAGAATGTAACAATTATAAACTGAAATACCAGTAAAGAGCCCTTCACTTGAGTCATTCATAGTTTAATTTTACGCTGACTGTTAACTAGAAAAAAATCCTTTCCGATATAAGTACTGGCTTTGGAACTGTGTGTATTACTGGATATAAAGTTTTCATCATTTTCTTGGGCCAATTCCATTTCTCCTATTTGCACTCCCCATCCCCAATGTATTTTATGTTTTTCACCGAGAAATAACATTCTTGTTCCTAAGCTGCCTTCTCCAACCTCCAGGTGTTTTTGGACTACAACTATCACCCCCCCCCGGTCGTTGAACATGTTGGCTGGGGCTGATGGGAGTCCAAAATGCCTAGGAATATAGGAAGCTGCGTAAATCAGACCAATGGTCCATGTAGCTCAGCTCTGCCTATTCCAGGGATAGTTTATGTGGTGTCCTCCAGGTGTTATGAAGTACAATGAGCCTTTTTCAGTGGTGGCTCCCTGTTTATGGACTTCTCTCCCCAGGCAGGTATGTCTGGTGGTATCACTATTTGCTTTTAGGAGCCAGGCAAAAACATTCTTATGTACCTCAGGTCTTTGGACCCTAATTTACAGGCACACACAAAAGCTCATACCGATAACAAACTTAGTTGGTCTCTAAGGTGCTACTGGAAGGAATTTTTTTTAATATTTTGTTTCCCTTAAAAGATGTTTGATTATGTATTAGCTGACATTATATCTTTAAAATCACAAGTGAGAAAACCCAAGTAAAGGATAAAAATACCAGTGGTTCTGTTTGCGTTTGAACTCTTGGTTCTGTACGGTCTTAGAATTTAAAACTAGAGACTTAGAGCAGAGTCATTTAACTCTGGTATGAACAGACGATGTGGATTCTTAGCTTCTACATTTTACTTTATTTAGAAGGAATCTCTTAACAACATTGAGATTTGAGTAAGATCTCACTATAGCTGAGATCTTACTGCAAAACTGCTTGTCTTCCATCATTATTTGTTTGCTTTTCTGATGTGAAAAAGTAACACCTTTCTTTTCTTTTCTTTTTTTGATTACTCACAGAAGCTACTTTTGTTATTTTTTAAAAAATTAAATATTATTTGTATGTCCACATCAATTGCTAAGGACAGATTCCCACATTTCAGAATGCCCCCCAAATGAATTCAAGGACTGTAACATTCAATAAGCTAATATTGCCCAAGCCAATCGTATGCAAATCTGTAAACTTATAAACATTAATAAAATTACAACTACTACGAATTTCACAGTTCCACCATACATCTGTTTTTGGATCTATATACCTATAATACATGGAACTTAATCTTGTCCAAATAACATATATATGAATGACTTTGTTTGCCTGGACCTATGCCTCTCCCAACACATTTTTTGCAAATCACATCTGTTTCAGCTTTAAGCTTTCACTCGCATTTTGCCAGCAGCCACAGGTTTTTAATGGCTACCATAAACTACAGATGCTCATCAGATCTTTTGTATATGTACTAAAAAACAAAATGCTCTTCAGTTAAAATATTCTATGCAGAATTTTCTACAATGTTATACGGGGGGGAAACCTATTTTTTTGATTTACTGTGAATTTCCATTTTTGAAGGTCAGCAGAGCACAGCCTCACCTCCGAAACACCTCCTCTGGGCAGAGTCAATCTCTTCACCAGTGGAAGCATAGAACACAAGTCCCTCAACCTGGCATTACTTAGCAAAGAACTATCAGCTAAACACCAAATGAAGCACTGCAACAGTTCAAACAATAACACAATAGAACTTAATGAGAAGAGTGACCCCCCAAAGGCTTTGTCTAAGTTGTTTAGGTCTGACAGACAAGCATGGTGCCCCAAACAAAGTCTCTTCCTTTCTGGCACTTGACAGCTGTACCACCTTCTCTTTCCTTTAAACAAGGAACACCTCTAGCAGGACAACCAAATGGAGGGCTGGCACAGCCACCCGGCAGGGTGAAGCTGCCTCCCCAGGCAGCAGAAGCCCCATAGGCAAAGCCACTGCAGACACCCCAGTGGAGAAGCAGTGGCACCATCCGCAACCATTTGCAGCGAGATCTCAATGAAACTGCATGGCATCTTGTGGAACGCGTGATATCTCGCCAAAAATCGACACAATGCCAACACCGCTTCTCCACCAGCGCCACTTTTCGGCTGGCAGTAGAGCTGGCAGGGCAGGACGTCCTGTTTCACCTCAAGCAGTGAAACAGGATGTGCCACCCCTGCCAAAATGTGTAGAACCCATGAAATGGGAATACGCCAGAATCTGAAGGAATGATGTCTCTCTCTCTTTAGATAAGTTGCTAGATGAAGATGATGATGATGATAATAATAATAATAATAATAATAATAATAATAATAATAATAATAATAATAATAGATTTATACCCAGCCCATCTGGCTGGGTTTCCCTAGCCACTCTGGGCAGCTTCCAACAGAATATTAATATACAATAGTCTATTAAACATTAAAAGCTTCCCTAAACAGGGATGCCTTCAGATGTCTGTCCCTCTTCTTACAGCAAAAGCTTCTCATTGAGCAGCTCTTGTGCCTAGACTTGTGATCTTCTTTGTGCTTGGGGGAATGCCTTCCTTTAGTGAAAATGGCCTGCTCTCCCCTGTCCTCCTACACAGAGCTCTCTTGACTAAATGCATTCAACCAAATGCACTTCACTGAATTGTTTCGAGTTACAAAGCTGTTGGAAAAAAAATCAGGTTGATAAGGCACATGGAACTTTTTATGTCCCATGCAAAGCAAAGTAGCATGTATCCTAGAGAAGTGCCTGCATAATTTCTATCAATATTTCGTGAAATCACCAGTTGCTGTAGAAGCAAAGAATCTAACAAACTCCTCAGTTTAAACAGGCTGGAAAAGATGAACCGTGAAATAAGCATTCTGCTTTTCTTTCTGCCTTCATTTTGTAACTGTTATTGACATCATAAGCATGTCAAAGTTTTGAAGCACGGCCAGCAAGAATGAAATCTAGAGCACCAGGACTACACATTTGGAAAAATAGAAGACCAAACACAGATCACATTTCAGCACAAACTAGCACAAGAGAGGGCAGGCCAAGGGGTTTACAGAGCCAAGAGATGAGAGGAGATAGAGCATTCATGTATGCCAAGGATGAATAAATAACAATTGATACTTCCTTACCACAGTTGACCTTTGAAACTTTCTTTAAGGTGACTATGGGCAAATTCAGCCATGTCTAACTGGAATAATAAATTATTTTGTGAAGACTTTTATTGTCTAACCTTAACAGAATCCTTTCATTCAATATACATAGAAAGCTCTACTTTAAGGACAGTAAGACCAAAATTATTATATAGATTATTCCTTATTCTTCAAGCAGTAAATTTACGCCTCAGTTTATGGACCCAAATAACTTAATTTTGCTAGTCTGTTAGTTAAAGTATCAGTGAAACTTTAGTTTGAGTCATTGTGGACAAAGGACTAGATGTGACCTTCTTTGTTTCCTTTCCTGGAATACCTGGAGAATAAAATGCCCATATACAAGTAAGGACAATTTGTGTGCATCTGGACCTTCCTCCTCTAGAGTAGCTCCTTCTGCCAAACAGTCAAACCACTCTTTTAAAAGGGGCCTTTTCTTGGTTCTTTAGGAGTAGAATTTCTCTTTAATCTGCAAGCACCATCTCTAGTTGCATGCAATTATTTTGACTGTGCCCAAACTGCTTATTTTATTCTCCATTACTGTGAACAATGAACAGTCCTTCACATGATTACTGCACGGTACTGAACTATAGAGACAAGTATACAGGTTATTGGGCTCATGCATTTGCAAGGTTAAATTCAGAGTCCCCCAGAGAAATTAGAATAAATTTGCTTGGAATTCACACATTTCCTGCAGATTTCCTTTGGGACTGAAGAACTGAATGTGATATGAAGAAAAGTATTTGTCACTGGCTTTGAAATAAGGAGTCTACTCCTGGAACAGACCATTGAATAGCATAACTTTTAAGTTTGGTTTCAGGAATACCTGTAAGCACTAATAACAGGCTGCAATCCCAACCTCACTTGCCTGGGACTACTGAATTCAATACAACTCACTCCTAAGTAGACATGGCTAAGCTTGAATTGTTAAGCGGTAAGGCTGCAATCCTATGCAAATTTATGGAGGCTTCATAGATTTTAGGGGGACTTACTTCCAATAAAACATACAGAAGATTGGCTGCAGATTTTTAAATGGTACTTGGTCCTTATTTACCTTCTAGATCTCTCTTCAGTTTTCTCAAGTCTTTTATTAGGTCTTCAAACTTAACTTGTGATGCTTGGAAGAAATCCTGCGGTTCTGGTAGAGGAAACACACTCTTGTCTGTTCCTGCATCCTAAACAAGACAAAGAAAAAAAACCTGGTAGCTATAATAGTGTTAAGATTTTCTACAAAAACAAGCCGTTGTTCCCTAAATATGAACCTATCAATGTGAACAAATAAATAGAACCAATAGATTGTAAGTGCAGCATTTATTCAAGTGCCAGAATTGTACCAGTCTTTCCCCCGCTTATGTAGTTTAAAGATTCAAGCGGAAAAATAGACTGTTGCTTGTATATGCAGCTTATGCACTAAAATTTGTTCAAAGTTAATACAGCAAAAAGAGAGCATAGGCTATGCAATGTGGCAATGGAATTTTAATATCTGGAGCTGGAATTCTGCACATGGCTTTGTGAAACAAAATGGAGAACAGGATGCCAAGCAATTTTCAAGTTGAAACTGGTGGGAGGTGGGCACCAAGTTCAAATCTTAATAAAATAAATTGGAAACTGGGAGGAGGGGAGAGAGTAGCTAATTTATAGAGTACCTAACATAGTACCCTTGTGATACAAAGCTAGCTGCCAAGAAAACGCAGGTCAGAAGTGCAGATTTTGACTCAATAACTTTGGCAAAAAAAACCAGGCAACTGTGTTGTGTCCGGATGTTCACTTTTTGAAATATGACAACCCTAAATTATGATTAATGGTGTACACTCTCCTTATTCTGAACCCCATTTGTATACTTGCATTAACCTATTTTACCCCCCCCCCAAATGATCCAAGATACAGGCTTGGATTCTGGCTTTGATGCTGCCAACCAAAGAAGGTTGAGCTGATTTAGGTGAATTCCTTCTTCCCTCCTAAAATATGGTGTAGGTTGTGGAACCTTCTGAAACAATGAGGTGAAGGCTGCAATGATATGGGGGACACCTTACAATCCGCACCCCTGGCCTTCTGCCACCAGGTTTCCTCTACTGGATGAAAAGTTTTCCTTGGATAGAAGGAGCCCCTCCACTTGCAGATGACTAGGTTTCACTCAAGCCTCTAGCATCTAGAAGCTTCTCACTCTTCTCTGTGAGAAGCAAAACATTAGCATACACCAGGGATGTCCAACTGGTCGAACACGATTGACTGGTTTACCCCTGGAAGCTAGTGTTCGATCACGGGTTCTTTTTTATTTGTGTGCGTGTGGGGGGAGAGAACATCCAGCCGGCCCCACTGTGAGGCTTTGTTTTCTGAGCGATCATCTGGTGAGCAACTTTTTCCTGCACCCCTAAAAAAGGTCAACAACTTTAACCTGCCCCCTCCCAATGGCTAGATCACTGTCAGTTTTTTATTCTGTTAGTAGATTGCAGTCTCTTGGGAGTTGGACGTCCCTGGCATACACAGTGGGAATTGCCTATTGAACTGGGGTTCCTGTGGGCTTCTATGTTTTCTTTCTCAAAGGGGAAGCTATTTGCGAACAGAACACCACAAAACCCTTGGATCATGGCTATTCATTCTCTTAAGCAATGTACCAACACACAATTCACCGTACAATAATGAATGCAACAAAATAATTTACCTTGTCACAATGGCGTAGGTAATATATCACAACGTAGTCCACAAGGCTGATATTAGTATCCTAAAAGAGGGGGAAGATTCCAAACAGCAGAGAGGTAATGAGAACACTTTTAGAAGTACTGCCGTTTAAAGCAAACATACACAGAAAAAGACCTGTCTTCATTTGTATATTATGTTTAGTTGCAACCAAGACGGAGTGCCAGGAGTCTTTCTATTCTCCAGCAAGTGAGCGGAGCCTGTTTTGTGTGTGCTCAGGCTAAGGGACAATATGAGTTCAGTCAGCAACCATCCCTGGTCAGATCGAGTTATCTCTTGCCTCAGACCTGTCCAGGGTTCTGAAAGATGTGCCCCTGACCTCACTTGCTTTCTGACCTGTGGCTTTTGGGTGCATATAAGTGCCTTACCTGTCAATCCTAGTTATCCTGTTTCTGCCAGACTCCAACATGGTCTTATCCTTGCGAAGACTGGAAAATTCCTAATGGTGGACCCCATATCTTATAATTTATTGACTTATACTAACATTTATACTGCACCTTTCTAAAGGTCAAAGATGTATAATTTTTTTAAAAAGTTGCTTACAACAATTTAAAATAGTATGCAAAATTGTAGCAATGTGCTAAATTGTCCATCATTTGGGCTGGTCATGGGACTTCCCATGGTGGCAATGCATCTCAACTGGACCAATGGCACCATCATGGACAGTATTTCATGCAATCTGGACAATCACCTACTCAATATCTCCAATGAGACAAGGGACCTTTTTGTAGTAACCAGGGCAAATGGCTTTTTGAAGTAACTAAGGTTCAATAGTTGCTGTCTCCAGGGTAATGAGCAATGCCTTAAGCCTATGATTGCTCATTCCAGTACTGAACTTCTTAGACCCCTTAAAACAGGGGTGGGGAAACTGTGGCCCTTCAGAGGTGGTTGCACCTGTAACATTTATCATCCCAAGCTATTTGCCATGTTGACTGGGCTGATGAGACTTGGAATCCAGCAACATCTGGAGGACTACATGTTCTCCATCCCGGCCTTACCTAGAAAAAAGAGGAACAACTGGTTTCTTTGCAACAGCAATAGTGTGACAGCAATCACTGGTGCTTCTAGTTGCTCCCAATCCCTAATGTATCAGCCCCATGAGGGTCACTGCAGTTCGTTTAGCAGAAAAGAGCAGATGAGGAAGGATGGTGACAATACTATGTCTCCCTAATCACATGGCATGTTACGTTACTATGAGATTTACTGGACCAGCCTTCCCTAACCTAGTGCCTTCTGTAAGTTTTAGCCTACAGCTCCCATCATCCCTGCTCATCCCTCTTCACTGGGATGGGGAACTGTAGTCTAAAACATTTGTGGAGCACCAGATTGGAAAAGGCTGCACTGAATCTACAGAAGCCAATGCAAAAATGTACTGTTCTAAACTAGCAGTTAAGGGACTGGCATGCAGGTTTTTCTGGAAGTGTCATAGACAGGTTTTAAAGATAAGCTGAAGATGAAGATAGGCAGGAGACTTGGGGCTCAACCCCTGATCCACCTCCTAACACCACCCCTGGGATTGGTAGCATAAGCCTATAACAGGTTAACCTACACATGCACCAGTGCTATTTTTTTTTAAGCTCACCACGATCACCTCCCTTGATCTCTTATAATGGCAATGGCACTCACCTGAGAGGTGCCAGAACTGAGTTCCAGCTGAAAAACCCCTCTGATGCTCACTTTCTGACCTATTTACCTCTGCACTACCGCCAGGTGTAATTTGGCCTTTTAATGGGACTAAAAACCCTATATAGCCTTCAGGCCTTACATTATCTGCCCATTATCTAAAAATGACTGAAATAGTGAGCAATCTTATGTAATTCAAAAGGAAAGGGCATCCAAAAGATTACAAATAGATTTGTGGAGTGTCCTGTGAATATCACACAGTCATTTAGGTGAACAAATGCAAATTCAGTCAAAAGAAAGCATTTTACGTAAAATAAAATGTTTTTCTTATCTTGCACTATTTGTTTGACATTGTCCCTTTATTATGCAGGGTACTGAATCAATTCAGTGAAGATTAACTAGGGGAGACGGATAAACTGTGCTTTAGGTATGAAATCACTAGTTACAGGAAATTATTAAATAGCACAAAGAGAAAGACATTGAACAGTATTATATATGGAATGCCTTTGAAGTGTGCATTTGCTTTTGAATAGCATACCAAAAGCTACTGAGATAGGATTTTGCTGTGCAAAATACATCAATAGAATGTATTAAATTCAGGGTCCATGTATTCATTTTAATTTTAATACCATAGTGCAGCATCAAAATTCTTAACTGCTTGTTCTAAATATTTTTTCAAAAGAACCATGCAACACAACCTAACTGGTAACTTGACCGGCAGCGCAGAATGGACCTAAGACTCTAACAGCACTTGACTATGCATGTCTGTACAGTAGCAAGTCCCACTAAGTTCCACAAATGTTTAGGATTAATGCTGCAATCCTATACTCACTTATTTGGTAGTAAGACCCATTGAGCCAGTAGACGCGTGTAGAATTGCACTCCTGTTTTATTATTCTTTTGCAATGAGACATCGCTGGGGGAACAATCCTATGCATGTGTAACCAGTCCTACTGTGTCAATTGGGGTTTATTTCTTTGGTAATTGTGTCTAGGATTGCAGCTTAACATAGACTGGATGGGTACAAGCCCCAAAATTTGGGTGGACTTATTTTAAAAATTCATAGACATCTGTCATGAACTTTTACATTCTACTTGTTGCTGTGATTAGTATTTACAGTAGCCATGTTACTTGCCAGTTAAAAAAAGAAACAGCCCAAGTCTGGGTCTGAAGAACTGTGTGCAAAGGAAAAAAGTGGCTAGAGTACTGGTCCTGACATGCTTGCACAATAAATCTTGCAATCTGTAGGCATTATAGCAGTTCTGCTTGTGCATGAAGCTGAGCAAGACCAAGAGACACTTTATGTGTGCAGAAATGCACCTTTGGATACAAGCACTGGTTAGCAGAGCAGCCTTTGTGTAAGAAATTGCACAAAATGAGGCTAGGAATGCCTTTTAACAGCTTCCTCTGATTCGCCAGCTATGCCCATTCCAGGCCACCAATAGCTTGACTATGGTAGTCCATTCATGGGTAAGCTTGAGGCTGGATTACTGTAACATGGCTTTTTGTGGAGCTGCTCTTGGTTTAGTTTGTTTGGGAGGAGTGGGTATGCTGTGGTGCAGATATTCTCAATTGTGTCCCTTTCTAGGTGTATCCATTGTTTTGTCTCGTCTTCTAATATGTATGGGATTATATGGCGTATTTCGTTGGCTTTGTAGTATGTTTCTATATTGTGGATTCCCCATCCTCCTTCTGCGGTGGGGAGGTGTAGGTATTTGGTGTATATTCTTGGTTTTTTGTGTGAGAAGATAAAGGATTGTAGTTTTCTTTGCCATTTGCGGAGTTGGGTTGGAGGAATCCAGATTGGGAGGGTTTGGAATAGATACGGTAGGTTAGTTTTGGAAGGATGATCATTTTGATCATGGCTATTTTGTCTGAGAGAGTGAACTTCATGTTGTTCCATCTCTTTAAGTCTTTGTTTATTTGTTGCCATAGGGGTTTGTAGTTGTGGAGGTGTAATTTGTTAAGGTTTTTGGTTATTTGTACTCCTAGGTATCTGAACTTGGTGTGGCAGAGTTTTATCTTGGTGGTGTTAGTGAGTTCTCTTTGGATGTAAGCTGCTCTTGGTTTAGAAGCTCCAGCTGGTGCAGAATTCAGCAGTCAAACTGCTGATGGGGACGCCTGGCTGATAACATGTAATGCCACTGCTAAAACATTTGAACAGGTTGCCCATCTACCACCAAGCCAGGTCCAAGGTCCTTGTGTTAATTTACAATGCCCAGAAGAATTTAGGCCCAGGGCACCTTAGGGAATGCCTGAACTTTTCCACTCCAGCTCAGTCTCTGAGATTATCTGTAGGAGCACTGTTTGGTTGTTCTCTGAGTTGGTAAGGTTCATTTGACAACAACAAGAAACCGAGCCTTCAGTCCTGCAGAATACTCCGCAGCACTTTCTGTTTCAAACACCTGCTGAAAGTGTTTCTACTCCACCAAGCTAAGGCAGGCAAATAAAGAACACACCTTTCTATAATAGTGAGCTGAGATCTGATTATAAAATTTTATATGAATTTTATTGTATGGATTTATGTATGACTGCTGTAAACCACCCTGATGCTTTTAATGAGCAGCAGTATATAAATATTTTTTTTCTACATAAATAAAAGTTGGGAATGGGAAAAGGCAAATAAGTCGTGCTTCTGAAGCGATGCCCCGTGAATCTCACTCATGAATGTTGTAATCCATGTCTGAAACTGTGAGATCTACTTTCTCACACTGGAGACAAGAATATGTGCATACGTTATTGTGGAGCTGATTTTTGTTTTGTTTTGTTTTGTTTTAAATGGCAAAGTCCCAGGTGAGTTCAAGAACTCACTTGTCATTTGCTACCTGGGATGGCTGCTTGTAGTGGTGAAGCTGTAGCAATAAGAAACACCCATTAATTGGTATGGAGAAGGGCTATATCCCTGTGCCTGTGTCTCAGGCATAAAGAAAAGCAAAGAACTGTAGGAAGAAAGAGAGAAACATTGGCACTTGGCAGACCTTTGCTTAAAATGCCAATTTTAAACTTTTTTTTGTAAGAAAAACTACTTACTCTACTTTTAACATCCTTTAGTTTGGGAAGTATTTCCAAACCAAACCCATCTGCTTGACCACGCGTCCTGTTCCCTCCATTCATGTAATTTCCAAAAGCCAGGATCAATCCTAAAATGTCTTTCACACTTTTTATATCCAGCAAATCCTGAAAGAAGAATGCCAGTGTTTAACATAGGGAAGCAGAGGACGAGTATACACATACCATTTGAATGTTAGCCTCTTTTTACACTTATGAATGTTCTGGTGTAGAATGAGATAGAATTGCAATCTTTCAAAAGCAGCTTTTCAACTTCTGATTAAAGTTTGAATCCAGAAACCTGAGGGTAAACATTATTTCTGAACGCTTTCACAACTGGATCTGTGCAATGAAGCCACTGCATTTATGCTGCCATAGTTCTAAAAATATTTTCATTGCTTTTGCATTGTTAAACATCTTGGATTTCTTAAGGAAAGGTGGGATACAAATGTCTTAAATAAAAATGAAAATTAATTAATTAATTAATTAATACATTTTCCGGGGATGAAATGTGAGTTGTGTTGCTGTATTTCCTTCTCTGCCTTCCCCCACTTTATTTGAATACATATTACTGTAAAGTTGCTTTAGAACCAGCCCAGATCCATTATTTCACCACCAATTTACAATTGGTTCTGACAACTACCTTAGAAACACGGTTAATAATATCGACTTTACGGTGTACTGCAGTTATTCCTTCATTGAAGACAGACTGAAAGATTATACATCGAGCACGTTCTGCAAAATTGGATATCTGGGATAACTCATACAGAAACCTGCAAAAATAGGTGGGAAAAATAACACTAAAGTTTCCTATTTACCTAATTTTACATTCATCCAATACAATTTATCAGTGAATAATGTCAAACTCCTTTCATAAAATTAGCTTTTCGTGTGATTTAAATGATACAAGATATGGTGCATACTACTATTTACCATGAAAGGAGATGGACAGACTTAAAACTTCAACACTGGAGTTAATGTACATGAGAAACAGCATGAACAAGAACGAGAGACAGGGAGAGATACTGCACTCTGCTGGTCGGGAACAGTTCTATATAAACTGTGTGTGTGTCCCCCTCTCTCTACTGCGGTTGCTTGACAAGGAGAGCAGATTGCTTCCAGATCTGAATATGAACCCAGGAGTTCAGCCATTTCTAGGGTGCACTCCAAACACAGTTTGTAGGGAGAAAATCACACTGAGTGCCATGGGACTCAACTTTATGCTGTTGGTCCCAGCACAGAAATCAAGAGTAATGTTGCTCTGCCAGCCCTAATGCAATGATCTTGTAAAGATTAATGAAACAAGGCCCGCAATGCATTTTGCACCCTTGTGTTCACAACAGGACTTCGCCTACTTCTCTTCCACCCCCTATGTGTGTCACATTAGATAAGGGTTTAGCATGTCATCTGAACCCAATCTCATGGCGAAAACTTGTGGTTAAGGAGGAGAAAGGTGAACCATGAACCTAGGTTCAAGCAACACCACACTGGGCTGAGATGAAAGGATTGGGGAAAGCAAACCAGCTGCAATCTCCTCTCCATGAGCTGCATGTTTGCGCCTAGCCATAGTTTGGCTCAGTGTAATGTGCGAATGCAGCCACTGTATGAAACGAAGACTGTTCTGAGCCTTTGCTCTACTGGAATGGTGTATTTGTTTTTAAATCTATATCTGCTATATTTAATGAATACCACTGGGAAGCTGAGAACATTAGTTCACCGTTATTTGCTAGGAAAAGAAACAGGAGGTTGGAAAGGACAGGAAAGTAGGCCTAAGTTAATTTTAAAAGTTCAGCAATAGAATAAAGTGCCAAATTTTCTGGAATATCGGCCCTTTGAGATTTCCAACAGAAGTATAAGTGGACATCCACCAGAATGGGCTTTCTAGTGTTGGGATGGGTATTTCACAATATGGCACGTGGGAACTTCTTTGAACAATCTTATTCTATTCTATGCAGTGCTATTCCAGCTGTTCTGCTTTCCAAAGACTTGTTTGAATGATAGGAATCTATGGTAGGACCCCTGCACCATCTTACTGTTCTGGTTTATCGAGAAGTTTCACTTCTTCTTCTTTTGAAGTGTCATAATGCTGCTTTATTTTCTCCAGTTCATCCTTCTGCGCTCTCTGCAATTCCAATGGGGGGGAAAATACTAATGAGTTTTCTTAGCCTCAAGAAAAAAACAAAACCCAATGTGTTTCAATGCCCACAGCTTTGGAAGCACTAAATAATTCTTGGAGTGGCAGGGAGAAAGGGGGCTGAATTCAGGGGCAGGTCCTGCTGTCCCACCTACCAACAGAGACTGACAGAACCATACACGCAACATGAACAGGATTTTCCTAATAAGGTATTTTCAATATAGAAGTAATTTTGTTTCACTTGACACAATTCAGCATACCATGGACAACAATGAGATTTGAATTGCTAATATAATTCTTAGCTAATTCTTGTTCACATTCTTGTTCACTCTTCATCCTGGGTGCTCCCACCACTGGTTTGTGCACATGACACTATCTATCCTGTTGTTTCTTAGGAAATTCTGTATTCTGTTGCATTTTCCTGCAAATAAGCCGCAGACTGAATTGGAAAAAAGAACAACCTGGCTGCATTTTAGGCTGGTAATATGTACACAGGCTGACATACATTATTATTAAATACACGATGAGGCCCAATATGTGTCATGGATGTCACAGTGTTCTCAGAAGCTGCATAACTTTTTGCACATGTATGTTTGGCTGAATCACACACTGCTATGTGAACTACATTTCCCAAGATACAGTGGAACTGTCAAATTACATGTGGGTGCATATGGAGTCTCTAAGCAAGATGTAATATGAGCAACAGTGATTTGACCTCCATGTCACCACTGCTATTCCAGAATAGTTATCTGATCTTGGTTGCACCACAGAAGATTCTCACCTGTGTCAGTTATAGCGGGGGCCATCCAAAGTGGGGTTCAAATGATATACTCAAACACTGAAAGAACATAAGGCCAGGAGAGGGGGGTTGAGCAGAATTGCATAGACTAGTCCTGCTCCTTTTTACCAGTGCCTACAGAGGCCAACCATCCACCAGTGTGTTTTGGCTGGCATGTGAAGGAGTTGTACTGATGTCTGCATGCGGTGCTCCTGTATGTACTCTGTGTTCCTCCTACGCAATGTTAGCCATCATGTGATCCCTCAACTCTTGCTCTGCATGTGAATATTGCACAAGTGTGGTATTACCGCAGGAAAGAATGCAAAATGAAAATGAAGGACTATAGAATATTGAAATGTCTGAACAAAACAAGAAGTGAATCTCAAGGTGGGTTCAACCAGACATCTATTACTAAAGAGAATTGGGGGGGGGGACCTGCATTTCTGTTGCAGAAAGACAGCATTTGGATAAAGAGAACATGGGACATGCAAGAAGATAGTATATGTGCCCACAGCTCACTTTCTATTTGTGAACTAGCAGTGTGGAACCGACCCTTTTATACTTACGTTCTCATAAAGTGCTTCCAGTGTTTCTAAGTCGACAATGGAATGATCCACATTTAGTATAGCTGTAGAAAATATAAAATCATAAATTAGATAATACGTCACAACTGGGTTTGTTGGCTAATCTGTTGCCACAAACATGAAAGAAAGAAAAAACTGGGGAACGTGTTATCTTTCATGTGAACATTTCTCCTATGCAGGCTTACTCATAGCTATGAGTTAAGACACTGAAAGAAGGTGGCTGCTGTCCTCTATATGCAGACATTTTTCATTGACATTTTTGCTATGGAGTTTGGATTACCAGTTGACTCTTTTAGACTATTGATGGTGTGGCAGGTAATGTGGATACACATTGGCTTTTACTGGAAGCCCAGCAATGCACTGAAGGATGAATCAATGTGGGGGATAAATCAAATCCATGTAATCAGAAGTGAAACTAATGTGGACGCAACCGATTCATCATGCCAGCAGGCTCTTTTTATGCATCTACGGCTATTTTTACTGATCACATTTTCTACAATAAGAGGAAATTCGAATTAAATGTGAAAGAAAGAAAGAAAGAAAGAAAGAAAGAAAGAAAGAAAGAAAGAAAGAAAGAAGAGGGTTGGCATTTTGATGACAATGGCATCATGTGGATGGCATGAAAAACTTGTATGCACGAATAGCACCAATTCCACACAAAAAATCTCTGTGCGGAGGAAGCGCCTTTTGTATGTAATATCGCAGAAACCCATGAAAGGCTTTCATTTATTTCGAAAACAAATTATTATTTATAAAACCCACAAATGTAAGTATCCCAGGCATAACATTTCAGTTTGCATCTTAAAGAGAAATTGTTTGCTTAAATTAAAACAGTAGGAATATTAATAACTTTGACTACCAGCTATGATTCTGCATCTGCTGAAGGTTTAATAGCTGGTATCTTGATTTCTGCTGCACATATTGCCTTACCTATAAAAGGAGAAGTGACCACTCACAGCTGAAGAGTTTAAAAGCTCTTGCTGAGTTTTGGTTTTTTTTCTGTGATGTTTGAGAGAGGCAAGGCAAGCATCTTTAAATAATTATTTAAAAGTAATAAGGTTGCTCCCCCTTCTACCTCTAACCCCATGATTTTACATTGTGAAATTAACCAGCAGGCTAGTAAATTTTCTCCGTGGCAGGCTAATTAATTCTATTAAAAGGTCCAATGGCATTTAGAATGCTTTAAAATTCTGCTTGTCAGTTATGATTCTGTGCCTAACTTGGAAACAAAGGTGGTTAGGGAAAAGGTAAATATTATGAATGGCAAATATAAGATCTTAACAACCATGGGAAATATACATTCATGATTGTTACTGAACTTTATTTAAAATCTACAATGCATTCAAATCCAGAGTTGCATACACGGTACACATATCTAGTGCCTTTGTGAACAGGGTTTCCCATTTACTTCAATGAAGGGAACAGCTCTGCTCATGCATCCTTTTAAATGGAAGAAGCCGCCATTCTATTAAGGTGAATCACAGAATTGTAGAATTGGGAGGTGCCCTGAGGGTCATCTCATCCAATTCCCTGCAATGCGGGAATCTCAGCTAAAGCATCCATGACAGATGGCCAGACAACCTCTGCTTAGAAACCTTCAATGAAAGAGAGAGTCCACAACCTTCTGAGGGAGTCCATTCCACTGCTGAATGGATGTTACCATCAGAAAAATTTGGACTGAGCTTCTAGGAATGCATACATTGGTCAGACCAAAACCGACCCAGGTGTTTAATGTTAATGTCAATGTTTATGTTTAGTTTAATCAGAGTGTGGGATGGTGGCAGTGCAGACTTTTGCCCCCAACCCCCCATGGCAAAATTTGTAGATCCAAATTACCCCTGCCTTTGTCACTCAAATGACACACATACAGCCTACAAATCAAATGCTGCTTGGTTCTTCCTCTCTTCCCCAGCCCCCATATTTTGAGTGAGTTGCAAGCCACCCCCACCTGACCTTTGGCAAGTCCCACCTCCCACTGCAGAGTTGTGATAAGAGAAAGTAGCTTGCAACCATCTTGTAATGGAATGGGCTGTTCCATTTCAGACCAGAGGTGGGGCTACTTCAATGACCCCCTAAATTATCCTAAAAATAGGATTAGATAATTATCTTTATCCTAAAAATATTTTTTTGTGTGTGTGCATGAAGTAAGACCCAATTTAGAACAGAGACTCTTGTCTTGGATGATAACTTTTATCTTTCCACCCCCTCAGGCGCATTTACCTGAGCCCAGACTGCAACATTTGGCTGCAGGGCCCCTGCTTGTATTCACAAAGGTGAGATTATTGCAGCAAAGCCTAACACATTTAGAAACTGGATTCCAAAGCAGCTGCTAAAAGTTCATTTTTATGTTTAATCTTGGTGAGCCGTCCTTTTTACACTGTCAGTTTGGTTAGGATATCTCAGCTACACCTCACAATATGTCAAAAGGAAATAGATGCATGCTGTGAGGAGCTGGTAATTTTATTGGGTTCCTCTACCTTTAAAAATCTGTTACTAGGACAAGTCTGGTTTCTGGACTCCTTTTTTGTAGGGAAATTGAGGCAAACATTTTTATGTGGCCCTATGGTGTCTGCTCACAACAAGAAGAATTTATATACATAAGGATAATTAGCACAGTATTGCGCCCATTAGGATAAAATAACCGTCAGCAAGGACAAAAAGCAGATCAGCACCATGCATTCAGCCTAAGTGCCACACATAAAAATACTTGCTAACTGCATTACACAAGACGGCAGCAGCACAATAAACTTACTATAAAAACAACTTTGCATACACACACACACAATATCTAAATTTTCACTATTTTTTCATAATCACATTTCCCCCTCCCTCAATAAAAAACAGTGTGAACAATGTATTGATAGAACAAGATTTAAGGAAGCCTAATAATTAATTTGAAAGTATATAAAGCTGTGGGCATTTGTAGTTCTTAAAGATTTAACTCTAAATAGTCCTCTAAATTAAGAAAGGCTTAACTAGGAGAAATTCTGCTCACATAAGTGACTGGCAGCTTCCAAACAGCAAATATTCTAAGTAATAACTTCCACAGAATAATAATATTACTACATTCATATCCTTCCTTTCCTCCAAGAAGCTCAAAACAGTGTACAGTGGTACCTTGGTTTTTGAACGTAATCCATTCCAGAAGACCGTTCAGGTTCTGAAATGTTCGAAAACCAAAAGCTCAATAACCGACAGCTAGGCCTCAGGATCTTGCACTCAGCTGAAGCCACATGGCATGTTCGACTTACAAGGCGTGTTCGAAAACCGAAGCGCTTACTTCTGGGGTTACGGTGTTCGAAAACCGCAATGTTCGTCAACGGAGACGTTCGAAAACCAAGGTACCACTGTATATGGTTCTCTCTCTTCACATTTTATCCTCACAATAACCCTGTGAGGTAGGTTAGGCTTCTGGTCTCTCAGGTGAGGTCCTGGCCCGACACTCCAAACACTATGGCATATTGGCTATCAAATTACCTATTTTATATACTAGAATTAAAGTACTATTTGGTACTGAAGACAAACACGGACAGTTTTTTAAAATTGTTGGCATAGGATAAATCCTACACTGATAAAAAATTTAACAGATCCAGCCTCTTTATTTCAGATGCATAAGCTCCTCTAAAAACTCCGTCTACTATTTGACTGTCATGCAAAAATGCTGAAAGATTAATGAGGCAGAAAAGCAGTCTGGGTATAAAAGTGGGCTTAGAAGGTTAGGAAAGCTCAACTGCTGCATGAAGTCATGAGCAAAAGACTCGGGCAACTCATGTTAACCTAACCACATCAGGCTTGGTGCCCGTAGGCAGATTCACAAAAACCATATGCTGCAAATTATCCAGAACAAAGGAAATAACGTTTAAAGGAAATTGTTTCCCAACTTCTGAGTTGTATATTAGAGCTTGCCCCATATTATATGGACAGCAACACACACACACACACACACACACACACACACGTTATATACTATTAAAGTGACATAGTTTTAAACTTCTGCATACAGTAATCTGTGTTACCAAAACCAGCAGCTCCTTATCAATCATATCCATGCAATACAGCTGTTGAATGATTTTCTCATGTGTCTTCCCTAACCAGCAAAATCACAAATTATCCAGGGCTTTTTCATATGCCAGAAAAAAAATATTCTTAGTACAAAATTCACTCAATAGTTTCACTAAACAGCATAGAACTGAGATGCATATATGTCTTCACGGCTGCCAGTTTTCCTGACCCTGTAACTGGATAGATATTTGAGATGAGGCAAAGAATAAACTTTGCATGAACTTATTACAAGAAAAGTTGAAAAGCAATTTACCGTTTTCTTTCACAAATTGCTAAGGAGATGACCTCTCTAGAACTTTGAACGGATATATAAATCAGTGGTACTGTGTAATTATCATTGTTATTATGCTAAACTCCTACAATGGCTAGGCAGCAAAGGGCATGATTTTGCATGAATGAAACCCCAGAATCAATTCTCCAAGTTTGGTCTCCCAATAAAAGACTTTGGGACGCAGAGTCATGAAAATCCTTTGCTTGAGACCACTGAATGTTTCTGACAGAACTCACAATACTGGGCTAAATGGGTCACTGGAGACACTTAGTGAAAAGCACCTTCTTATATTAAAAAATATAGCTTTGCCAACTAATGTTAAAACAAAATAAAAAATAATTTTCCCCCCTTCCAGTAGCACCTTTGAGACCAACTAAGTGTGAAGGCAGGCTTAAAAATGTGGCTTTCTGTTTCGCCTTCTTAAAAAGCTTATTGAATTACCTGAACTATGGCGCATCAAAGGGTGGCTGCAAGATGATGGGCTGCGGAAAGAGGGTTGCAGCTAAGGGTTTGAGGAAAGGTATTGTTTGCAGGATGTTACGTATGCCTTTAACTTAGAAGAAACGGCTTGAAGAACCTTCCACTCAATTTGGGGGTGTGGGAGTCTCCCAAACATCCATTCTCACTAGGAACAAAAATCAGCAAAGCTCTTGGGCTGGGTAATCTGCAGCTAACAGGGCCTTATTTAAACAGCAAAGAGTCCTATGGAAAAGTTGTGCCTGGGCCAAATTGCAGGGAAATGATTGGCTGTGCACCCTCGCCAACGCCATCAGTATAAAATGTAACAGAGGCTTTGGTTGAGATCACACCATACATTTAAAGCGCATTTCCCCACACAAAGGATCGTTGGAACTGTAGTTTAACCCTGTGCAGAGCTACAATTCTCAGCATATACTTTAAGTGTATGGTGTGTATGCTGCCTCGGCCAGTGATTTGCTGTTTTGTGCTGTAGCTGCACAGCGGCCGTAATGCTGACATTCATACACTACGAAGGAGGCGAAAGTTCCAATTGCCTGGGTCTCAAATGAGCTTCCGTGGGTGTGAATGACGGGGTACCTAATAAAGAAAGGATCCTGACAAACCCCTGATGTTCCACGCTGTCCTTGGAATGAGCACTTATTAAAAATTTGCAAATACTTCTAAGCAGCATTTTAGGATTTCCTACAGGTATCAATTATTTTCCAAGAAGGAGACCTACAAGGTCATTCTATATGTCAACAAAGATATATAAGTAGTGAAAAGCACTTTGATTCCAGTCAATAATGGTGTTGAGGAGACAGAGGTCTGGGAATGCCCAGGCTAGAAAGAAGCAATGACATGCTAATATATATTTGCTTTTTATGAGACACATCCCCTATTTTAATCTGGCACAGAAAGGTTTTGATTTTCTTCCAACGGGGAGCTCAAACTACACCACAAGGCTACAAAACCATCCTCTGTGCTTAATATTGTTGCCTTTTGTCCAGCAACGATAGCACCGTTCTACCTTTTTCAGGAAGAGAAAATGTCACCCTCTCCTAAGAAACATCTGTGGATGATTCCTCCCGCAAATGTGGCGGTCCTCAATTTGTTGGCTAGTAATCAAATGCAAACCAAACCATATGTGTGCCAGATGTACAGAGCTACGCATACTGCCATTGCTAGACAACATGAAAACTGCCAAGTATGTCAATTACTGGGCGTAGACACAACCGAAGGTGGAAATCTCTCAAGGCAAAAATCCTACACCACCCTTAGGTAGCATTACATTGTCTTCCTATTGCTTCTCTTTTATCTTCTCCCGAGTTTTGCATGGACATCTGCGGATGCGATAGGTTTTCAGAGCAGAAAGAGTGTCACGTTGATGCAAGCTCAGAGGTTATTTAAAAATAATTTCTTCAGGCACTATGGCTTGGATCCAGACATGTCTTTGCAGAAGCAGAAGGGCCAAGTTCCCCATTCTGTTGCAGCCCCCCTCCCTGCTCCAGTCCCATCACACTCTGTACTAAATGTACCCTCAGTCTTCAGGGGCAGCAGCTGAGTCGTGAACCAGGAGAACCCCGGTTGCACGAGTAGAATTCCAATCATCTATCTCTGGACCCAAACTTTCATTCTAATTTTATTTTTCTGTCATCAGTTGATGACACTGGAATTACATACATTAAAAACTTATCTCTGCATTTGGGGAGGGGTTGTGGGTCAGTGGTCCTATGAAACAATATGCTGGGACAGGTGCATGCACACCTGACCCAGCATATTGTCGCTACCTTGACTCACTCTACATCTATCCTAACACGTGCCAGCAGCAGGGGATACAATTGTCTCTGTCTCATCATGACTGGAAATGATGATGATGATGATGATGATGATGGTGATGTTTGTTAATATCATCTGGTGAGCTTTAATCCCATCCCTCCCAGTCCTAGCACATCAAGAACTACTGAAATGACATCTTAAAATCAGAAAACTCAAAAATGTAATTTGTTGATTGGCCAATGAGCTTGTTGCTTTGCTGCTCCTTCGTAGTAAGGATTACTGCAAGAGGGCTGAAACTAGGCATCTCTACAAGACAGCCACTTTAGGTGTAACACAGCCAATTCCTAGGACAGGAGTGCCTACTCTCTCTCAAGCAAGGGATTGTACAAATGTGCGAAATAATATACACCTTTCTTATGAGAAAAGGCTAGGCATGTTTAGGAATTTAGGGAAAATGGCAACTAAGGCAGATATTTATAGCGTTGTGCATGGTATAGCAGTCCTCGTGGGGCAGCAATAAAACTGCTATGGTTTCAGATTGGATGGGGGAACAGCATGTTGAGATTCTTGCATTGCAGGGGGCATGGACTGGATGATCCCTAGGATGTCTCCCAATGCTACAATTTTATGATTCTATGTATAGGAAAAGTCAGAATAGACAGCATTATTCTTTTCTCATAGCTCTACAATTAGAGATCCCTTAATGGAATTGATTGGCGGTGGACTGAGAACATACCAAAAAAAACCACCCCATACTTCTTCATACATAATCAATTTGTGAAATTCATTGCTGTAGGATCTGCCAATGATCACTAGCTTAGATTTTACATGTAAAGTGGACTAGAGGAGTAAGCGGCAGACAGGGTGTAGCAACAGCTGAATGCTAGGGCTGCTAAGTGGAACTTCCAGTTCAGAGCCAGTGTGCCTATGTATTCCAATTGCAAGGGTGGGAAGCAACTAGAAGGAAAAGTTATTGCCTATTTCATGTTTCCTGGAAGAATCTGGCTGGTCACTGTGCAAAACATGATGCTGAACAAGAGGGAGAGACTCTTGTTCTGGTCTAACAGGACTCATCTAAGAATATGGAAAAGATGTAACTGGAGCTCAATAACTAGAGCTGAAATGAGGGAAGTTTTATAGAGTACAGCTATAGAATGTGTGATGTAAAATATGCATCTCAAGGTTATTTTATTATTATTAACTTCCGAAAACATCTCCATGCACAAGGTTTCTTTCAAGATACAAGCAACACTCACCTTGTTGTATGTCCTTCATCTCCAAATGTAAACTGGAGATCAAAATTCCTACAGTTTGAGATCTCTTTCCATCCAACAGTTTGATAATCTGGAAATAAAAATAGTTGGTCATACTTACATGTCCAAATGAATGTGAAACGTAAAGCAAGCTAACATTTTTTTAAAAAAGTGACTTCCTTTTCCCTTCACCTTTCATGGTATTTTCTTTTTTAAAAACTGTATGCCAGGAATAGATGATAGATAATATAAAAAGTCACATCTCTGTGAGGGGGAAATGCCTATACACAATTCTATGAATCCGACAGCAATGAGAGCTTTACAAGCATTATTGAAATCCAGCAAATAAGTGTAATCTAGAATTATTTCTAATTCATTTTTATGGCACTATGCATCTGCCTATGTATCTGCCTGGCAAATAGAAGGGGAAGAAATGGAGGCAGTGAGAGATTTCACTTTCTTGGGTTCCATGATCACTGCAGATGGTGACAGCAGTCACGAAATTAGAAGACGCCTGCTTCTTGGGAGAAAAGCAATGACAAACCTAGACAGCATCTTAAAAAGCAAAGACATCACCTTGCCGACAAAGGTCCGTATAGTTAAAGCTATGGTTTTCCCAGTAGTAATGTACGGAAGTGAGAGCTGGACCATCAAGAAGGCTGATTGCCGAAGAATTGATGCTTTTGAATTATGGTGCTGGAGGAGACTCTTGAGAGTCCCATGGACTGCAAGAAGATCAAACCTATCCATTCTCAAAGAAATCAACCCTGAATGCTCACTAGAAGGACTGATCCTGAAGTTGAGGCTCCAGTACATTGGCCACCTCATGAGAAGAGAAGACTCCCTAGAAAAGACCCTGATGTTGGGAAAGATGGAGGGCACAAGGAGAAGGGGACGACAGAGGATGAGATGGTTGGACAGTGTTCTTGAAGCTACTAACATGAGTTTGGCCAAACTACGAGAGGCAGTGAAGGATAGGCGTGCCTGGCGTGCTCTGGTCCATGGGGTCACGAAGAGTCGGACACGACTGAACGACTGAACAACAACAACAACAATCTGCCTATAGAACGGGAAAATAAAATCTATGTATACTTTCCAATAAAAAAATTCACCTTTACCTGCCACCAATTTTAAGGATGTGTGCTTAACTCTTCCACTTAGATTTCTGGCTTGGATTAGGGCTGACCCAATACATTTTGTTGCTTCAGAGTAAAAGACAAAATGGCACCTCCTCCTGTTTCACATACAGAAAGCAACTATGTTGGCAGTTGAATCTTACTTTGATGTTGGCAAGAGGACAGTGTCCTCCACTACAGCTAAAGGTGGCTAGCTCTCCTAAGAGGCACAGGGCATGTTGTGTGGCACACACAATTCTGCTTTTCAACATCTAGCCAACATCTCTCACCTCCCAGCATCTGCTGCCTGAGGCGAATGCCTCACTCTGCATAATGGTAGGGCTGGCCCTGACAGATTCAGATGTGCAAGGCCTATACATGTCTATGTAGAAGTAAATGTCGTTGAATTCAATGAGACATACACTCAGGTAAGTGTGTATAGGACAGCAGTCTAAATTAGTTTAATTTCAGTTACCTTAGCTGCTCCTACTGATTTCAACAGGACTTAAAACTGAACCAACTTAGTCTGTAGGCTACCCAATGCCAATGGGATTTAAATCTACTTAACTTTGGCTGTAACATGCCCGGTTTCAATTCTTAGAACAGAAGTATGATGGATGCTCAGAGATTTTCTGAACTCATGTCTACAAAATAATGGGTGTATATTTTTTGGTCTCCATTCACTAATTTTTTTGATAACAAAACAATTTTTAATAACAAAAAATTAAGAGGGGCAGAAGAAAATTTACCATAGAGTAAATCTACAAGTTAAATGGAAGTTTGTCACAGACATTTCTGAAGTTATAAATGTTATTTGATGAACTTGGCAGCAGATTAAATTCTAATAGGGGTAATTAAAGGCTTAAGTAGAGTGCAATTTGTATAGCATTCACTGACCTCCAGGCTGACCCTTTTCAGAGGAAAATTCATAGGCTGTCATAAACCCCATTAGGCATGCCTAGTTTGAGGCAAAACCTTTCCAGACGACACCTCATACCGGCAATATTATATCTGAAACGACTACATTTGTAGGTATGCTCTAAAGATAGGATCAGGTTAGCTCGCACAACTTTCCTACTCTAGTATCTTATTTTAAACTGCAAATGCCTTTAATATTACATAATTTTAAACTATTAGAGAGAAGTTCACTTCAGAACAAAACAAGCTTTATATTTATAGCCTTTTATGGGAAGAAAGTACATATGGTCACAATTATAAATGCCAAACTAGACTCTGGCTACCTGAAATAGTCTGAGCAAAATGATCAAAAATTCTGTAGGGCTGAAATTTGTCACGCTGGATAACAAAATTGTTAAGTCAAGAGAATAAAGGCCTACCTAGGGCACACTGGCTTTCTGTTAGCCTTGAGTAGTAGCTGAGCTCTTACTGGGAAGTAAAGAGCAGTACAGTGTCTGATTGGAGGGCAGATGAGCGCTGTTGTCCCAACATGCTATCTGCTATTGAATCAAGAGGCATACTGCGTTTGATACTGTAGCGCAGAGTATTTTATCCTCCATAGCCTTATCCCCCTTTCAAGCCATCTCAGTTGCCAGCTATCCCAAATGCTTCATTCCGTAATGGGGTTTATTGCATTAGTTTTACTGGTTATAATGCTGGCGCTTCTTGTCCTGATTTTAATGTTCCATTTACAGCACAGCATTTCAGTGTGTGATGGAAGTTTTTTTTAATAGACACCCCACCACGTGTCAGGCTAAAATTTAAACAGCAGGAAATAACTTTACACCGGGTTGCCACCCCCAATTTTTGTTACTTGAAATTGCAATGCAAAACCGCTCCCATGGTTTTCTGCGGTAAAGGGATCACAAAACGGACCCCACCCCCTGCAAACAACTGACATAGAAATTAGTGCTAAGCCTCTCCACCCGATTTCCAAAAGTGGCTTTTACGTCATGTGAGAGATCACATAAAATGTAGACACTATCAGATAAGGAAACATTGGGAAAATAGTGCAGTCTAAGTGGTAGAGAATTCCATAATAATAATAATTTGTTATTTATACCCTGCCCATCTGGCTGGGTTTCCCCAGCCACTCTGGGTGGCTCCCAACAGAATTAAAAGCACAATGTGTGCTGTACGTCCTTTCACATGCCCCAAATCTTCCAACATTCAGTTTCATTGAATGATGCCACCTACTGCTATTATCTGAGACAGAAAAAAAAATCTCTACCATCTTTCTCTACGCCATGCATCATTTTTAATACCTCTATGATCTCCCTCCTTCTCTCCTCTGTAACCACCAAGATGAATGCAGCCCACCAGGCATGCGCGTTGCTTGCTTGGAACGGCAAAAAGAGTGCATTTGTCAAGCACCTTGCAAGCTCGAATGCACTGCTGAGAAGCAGCGTTTGTCTTGGTGGATCACAGATTCAGTGGGTATGCACTAAATTAAGGTTTGGAAAGACCAGATTGTTCCATTTGGCCCCAGCTAGTGAAAGATGCCTCGAGCTCCCAGAAGTACGCGCTTTGTGCACAGATGACAGCAGTATGTAAGCAACCAACTTCCTAGCTGTTGCCAGTTGATGATAACAATACGCCAGCTGGCAGGATATGCCTAAGCAACAGACATGGCAGCAAACCGTCTGCCTCTTCTCTGGTTACTAAATATACCAATGGAATAGATGCAGTATCTCCAGAGCCTGCGACAAGAATGTAAATGCTGCAATTCCATGCTTCATCTTTCCCTTGTACAAACACAGGGATTGTCACAGCCAGCGCAAGACTCAGTCGTGTTAGTACTAGAAGTGAAAATTCAAAAATAACATCCCTCCTTCCGAACCATGCTACAGGCTGATGCTCACAGGAGCAGGAATTAGGAAAATGGTGTTCCCTACGAAATCCAGCACCCGCAGCAAAAGCTTACACTCACTATGTATAAGACCAGTCCGCAGCGGGATCTCACTGGGTCAACATGTCAGACACTCAAAAACTATCCAGAGAAAGAGTTCTTCTTTGAAAGTAAAGGACAATTCACACACATCTTTATTATTATTATTATTATTATTATTATTATTATTATTATTATTATTATCATGCTTGCTAACCTGGGCTCAGAATATGCTTGCAGTGAACAGGTCCTGCGAGTGATCAGCTACAACCAGATATTGGGATTTTGAAACCCTAACATGTAGTCAGTAGAGAGAAGAATAACCACTTATGGCGCAACAACCGGGGTGCAATTACGAGGGGCACAAAAGGATACAGGCCCTTTGACAAGCTACTCACTTGAATGAGTTCACAGCGAGTATCTTTTGAATCAGGATTGAAAGGATGGGATCACAAGCACACACACTGCATGAAATGGCCCATTACTAGTTCCAAATAAGTCAGTGAGCAATATATTTAGGAATGGGACCTTTACAAAATAAATAATATTTATAATACTATATTATTATTTGTCGGTAATCCTTATTGTGAATTCCACTAACGAACAGATTACATTAGTCTTAATGGTCTTAATGTTGTGTAAATATATTTAGGATTGGCAGCATTCTTATAACATTCTGACCCAGGATGGTGTGACCCAGAATTATGAAGCCATCTTTTCAAGAATCGCGGAATGTTGTAATTGTTATTATTATCATCTCACAATTACAAAATAGGCAAAAACATTAAAAACCCTGATGACAGATATATCCTCTTTTTAAAACTACTCTCATTCAAAAATATTGACACTCATCGTAAATGAGAACATGTGCTAATAATTACTTGAAATGAGTTAGAGATAATGGACAACAGAAAAGCCATTATCTTCAGTGGGTTTCTTTTTTTGACTTTGATATGATAATCATAGCACTAAAGAACCAAAGGTGATTGATGGAGTCTTATTTAGATCATGCAGATGACACAAATTATGTGACATTTACCCCTTGACTTTGTAGGAAGAAAATATAACGGCATCAAATTGAATGTTAGCATCCACAAGAATCATTAATATCCAGTAGATATAGAAAAAGGTAAATAATACTGTGAATATTCAAATGTAAAAATCCTACTCTCTATACATTTTTCATTCCACACATGGGACAGCCATCAAGTTTGCTACAAATGCAATGGCTTTAACACCTATGCCTCTTGCCACAAAGTGTGAATGACAGGCATGTTTACTAAAGCACCCGTATTAGCATGCACCTGGGAGCCCTGATTGGCTACAGCTCCACAATGTGTTATATAAGTATTTGTGGTTGTATACCTATTTTTCACATTTTATGTGTGTATGTGGTGGGAAATACCAGTACAGTATCAGTGCACCTTGGTAACATGATAGTTGTGTAAAGAATGGGTAAAAAGGGGGGGGTGGAGGTAAAGGACCCCTGGACGGTTAAGACCAGTCAAAGGCAACTATGGGGTGCGGCACTGATCTCACTTTTCAGGCTGAGGGAGCTGGCGTTTGTCCACAGACAGCTGTCCGGGTCATGTGGCTAGCATGACTAAACCCTTTCTGGCACAACTGAACACCGTGATGAGTGCCAGAGCGTACGGAAACACCATTTACGTTCCTGCCACAGCAGTACCTATTTATCTACTTGCACTGGCATGCTTTCGACTGCTAAGTTGGCAGAAGCTGGGACAGAGCAACAGGAGCTCACCATCATCATGCAGATTCGAACCGGTGACCTTCCAATGTGCAAGCCTAAGAAGCTCAGTGGTTTAGACCACAGTGCCACTGGCATCCCAGATTCTAGGACCCCCATTCTATGATGCCTGATCACTAACTGAACTTCAAAGTGCACAGGCATATTTATTTACTGTTTTCAAGAAGAGAATTTTCCCAAAGCGGCTTAATATTTGCATATATACTCTGATGTGAACTAGGCTCTTTGGGTGTGGGTAGAATCAACCAAACAGATCTCCATGCAATTCAGACACTCAAGTTGGGTACCAATGAGAAATGAAGTCTATTAGCATGGAGAAGAAAAGGTGTCTGCTCTGCCCTGTTAACATGCTCTTTCTGTATCGCTCCAGCCAGCAGTAGCCTTAGTGGAGCTGCGGGGTCACCCCCCTGACACCATTGTTGCTGTAGCTTACCTGGATAAGATTGGGGTAGGGGAAGGTGGTGGATAGGTCAGGGCTGCACAAGGACACTGGTGGAGCAGGCCAGTGTGCCCACACAATCTCAATCTTGCTGCTGCCCTCTCCTGCACCAGCCCCATCAAATTAAGATGCAGTGACATCACTGTGGGGAGGATGGCTCCCCACCAGCACACAGATTGCTCCTGGCCCCAGCTGAACATGAATTGGGGTTTAGGCTTGTGTGTGGTGCTGATGGTTATGCTCCATTTTAATGGAGTTCTCAAGCCATTAATAAGAATGCGACAAAATTCCAGTATGAATTTTAGGCATAGCCATAGTTGGTTAAGGACTTAATCCTATTGTCAAAGCTCCAAAGCAAGTCTGAAGACAATTCAATCCCAGGTGTGGGCAATCGTTGAAAAGAAAAATCTCAGCGTAAACAAAGACAGATTATGTGGGCCCACCACATATAAGACCTGTCATTTGAAGATCCTTTTGTATTTCATTGTTCTTGTTGTATTACTGAAAACTAAAATGCATATAAGAAAGATACTCAATAAAAACCTAGATTATTATTATTTTTAAAAATTGATTAAGTTAAGGTTGCAATGCAGAGATACCTTTTTGGCTTTTGTTTTCTTTTCATAAGACTCTGCTAATGGCTTTTTCTTTTCCTGAGCTGTATCTTTGGAGAATAAGTATTCAAATTCACTGGCATCACATATGTCAGGCTCTTCCAAAGAATCCCACAGAGTTGGTGCTGTGTTTTGACTAAAATTGGAAAAAGGCAAAATAAAATTACCACAATGTCTCTTTTAAAGTTACTTACTTACTTTACCACATATTTAAAACCCCATCAATATTTAGTACATCTGCCTTTGGACTGGCCTACTATTTAGAAAGGAGTTCCATACCCAAATCTTTATACTGCTCAATACACTGTTTTGTAATCCTGTCCAGATGTTGCTGGACTGCAACTCCCATCATCCCTGACTAATGGTTATGGTGTCTGGGGCTGATGGGAGTTGGAGTCCAACGACATCTAGAAACCAACAAACTGGGGAAGGTTAGCATATTCAATGTGTTTTTCTCACCGCTGCATGGATTGTGTAGCTCTTCAACACACAGATTGTGTATTACTTATTATTTTAAGTTATTTGCATGGACTCAAGATTGCAGGCGATCTGACAAGTATTCCGAACATATACAAAATAGTGGGGAGGGGATTCTAGTCAGAATGCAAGCACAACCTAGCCAAATATTGACAGTATCTTCCATATTCACTTCTTCATATTAGTATTACACTTAGTATTACCAATGAATGGTGAGATCTATAATTTAAAAACAATCTCATTTTAATGTTTAATTCTCCGTTTTGAGAATCTTTAGTAGCAAAAGAGATTAGATTGCTTTCCTTTGGCAACTACACATTCTTAATAAGAAAATTATCTCTTGGTTTTATTAGTAGCAGCTGGTATTTTCCCTCCAGCAGGTGTCACTCACATGACATTTCATTCCTACTTGTCATTTCATATCAAGTCTCACCTTTTCCCCTTGCTAAATTCCCATTAAAAAAAAAAATCAAGGCTCACAGAATACGGTAAGCAATATTCAGAAATGAAAGTATCAGATCTGGACACATCTTCTACAATGCAAACAGATTCCAGTAAACCTTATAATTAAAAACGCAGATGAAGAAAATGTTATAAATGCTACTTTTAATATTGTACCACATTTAGTTATAGAATGGTGCTTGTCTTTCTAAACAAAGTGCAGGAGCTCGCACCAAAGATTGATGGGGGGGGGGTGTTTGGCTAGGACTGATCACACATCCACTGTTGGAGACACGCCTGCCGCCTTGCTCCCATGACAGCCAGTGCCTGGGGTGTGTGCGTGTGACATTGGCATTCCCATGGCGTGTGCACATCACATTGGCATGCTGACGTGACATCAGCATGCCACATGCTGTGTGCACACCACATCATCACATCGCAGGAGAGTGCCGACGTGACACACACATGCCTCATGGCATGCACACATGGCCAAATGAAATCGGGGGGGGGGGCAGCCCCTTCATTTAAAATTTGTGGGTGCTCAAGAACCCTGGGCTCTCTATAGTCAGCGCCTATGTTTGGGGCTATCTGCTGCCATTGCACAGGTATTAGGCCTACAATGTGGTTCATACAGAAGCAGGCTAAAGTTGACTATCTCAACTCTACTAGTTCTTTGTATGTACCACTAAGCTGAATTTAATTGGCATGGCAGGAAAAGCAGTCAAGCATCTGAGCGGCAGTGATATAGGCTGCTGGAAAGCCAATGGCCTTCCGCTGTGTCTCAGGCCCTTAAGGATTATCATATGAGCTAATCTGACGGCAGAGTATCTCCAGGACCAGGTTCTTTGTAACTCATGCCTCTAGCAGTTCTAAAAATACTGCATGCCAAGTCATATTACTCTATTTGTGTGTGCCACAGGGTATAGTTCTGAACAAGAATGTTAGACAGATTATGGAACTTTTGAAAAAGGCTACGCCCTAGCAGTAAACCATCCTTTAAAAAAAATTCTACATTTCAAAATACAAACAAAACCTGAGTTGAGTATTTTTTTATATTTCTGCAAAGTAATCTCTTTTTGCTTTAGTTGATCTTGAAATACTGCACACAGGTTTCCACTATAAAATAACAGGGAAGCAAAACTTTACCTGCTGTCTTGTATTTGTATTCTGGTCCAATAAAGTGGCTTCATAGGACAGGCAGGTTCAATGGCAGGCTTTCGAGGACCTTGGCTTGATGAAAATGTGCTGCTGAAAAGGAAACTGGATCCAGGTGGTGGTGGAGGAGGAGGAGGAGGAGGAGGAGGACCTGCTCCTGATGGAGAAAATCCTGGTGGGGGAGGTGGGGGAGGCGGTGGTAACTGACCTGCAAAAGCTGCAGGAAGTGGAGGTGGTGGAGGAGGAGGATGGGGTGATCCCATGCCTGGTGATAATGTTGGGGGTGGAGGGATTGAACCAGGAAGAGGCGGTGGTGGTGGTGGTGGTGGTGGTGGAAACATCTGAGATACAGCACTCCCTGAGGCATGGCCATAATTGCATGCTTCATTATTGTCCGATGTGGGTGGAACACTATTATTCAAATAAGGTATAGTCAACTTTTTAGGTATCGTCTGGTTATTTTTGACTGTCCGGCTTTCATCTTCACTTGGCTTTATAAAAGTTTCTCTGTCGGTTTGTATACATACAGTTCTGTATGTCTTTGGTGGGTGATCATCTTCAGTCGATACACAGGCATCCTTTGCTTCCTCGCTTCTCCTGTATAATGTATTTTCCAGTTCATTTTCCAAATTTGCAATGACTTCCTCAAGCTTTGCTATGGATGACGCATGCTCTCCTCGAATATGAAAGACCCTGAGTTCAAACTCGGACTGTGAACAAATAAAAGTCGCTGTTTAAGAAGTATAACTGTAATATCTGTTTTTCAACATCATGCTATATCACCAGCTAAACATTGCGATATAACAATATATCACAATGTCTGAAATAAGGATGGAGGTTTGTAGAGGCATTGGCTGGCTTCACAGTTTTTCCCACATTGTGATTTTTGCATAGCAAAACACACGCATCATGATTTGCGATATATTGCTAGGTCAAAAATTATGAAACAGATATATCACGATATGGACTTCAAACCTGATTTAGATGATATATTGATACATTGGCCAGTTCTATCTGACTCACATCAATGAAAAGCAATACAAGTTACACGTAAGAAGGACAATGTATATGCTGAGCTACATAAGAACCTAGGAAGAGCCCTGGTTGGAACATACCAGTCTCACAGTGGTCAACCAGATGCCTATGGGAAGCCCAAAAGCAGGACCTGAGCACAACAACACATCCCCCGTACCTACAATTCCCATCAACTGGGATTCAGAGACATACCACTACATAAGCACACCTTGATAGACAGATTCATAGAGGAGACGCCTACATCTCGGTACATAACTTAGTTATTGTACACTATTGGTCCTGCCTTTTTTTCTTTTGAACTACTTCTATACCAGTGATTCATGCTACTGACTATTTCCATTAACAAGTTAACAAGGGGGGGGATTCAAGATAATTAACAGTGGTTGGAAGAAGCTGTCTCCCCTGCTTCTACTGTGGGGCTATTAAATAGTAGGAAATCTTGTAACACTGTTGGGGAGAAGCTGCCATCATCGTAAGAGCTGCTGTACGGAAGGGACAGAACAATCATTGCTGTCACTGTCTCAAGCCTGGCCTGTCTTGGGAGATCCTTGTGCACATTTGCAGCACCAGTATAAACAGTTCCCAGCCCCTAACCTTTGCTCTTCATGGAGAAGGCAAGGACAAGAATGCAGCAACGCTTGTTGGGACTGCTGTGGGGTGGGGGGAGGATGCAAGTGGCAGCCTAACACACCTAATTCTCATCATCATCACTTGCTTCTTTGGTAAACAGTTTGAGGTCCGCATACATGTGCTAGCGATAGCCATTTGAGGAAAGATTTTGAGGAGGGGAAGGGTCCGCAAGCTTTTCCTGAAAGACAAGTTAGTGTCTACCATTGGTAGAGAGACCCTCCCCTTGCCTGTGTAAGATGTTCACCCATCTACATCCTGGGAGCAGTCTCTATTTTGTTTTTATTATACCATGACTACTGAAAATAAAACACACTTTCCCAAAACTAATATGCAAACATGAGTCTTCTCAGTATCTTTTATATGGGGAATTAGACCTTGCAGGGGTCAGTTTTGAAGTTTTATTTATACAAGCATATAGCATAGCTGTCAACTTTTCCCTTTTCTTGCGAGGAATCCTATTCGGAATAAGGGAATTTCCCTTTAAAAAAAGGGAAAAGTTGACAGCTATGATATAGTTATGTATGTACAAATGGTTTTTGTACTTTGCAAACTGCTAGGAAGCTTGTTTTAGTATTAGGCAGTATATAAAGTAAGTAGGTAAACTAATGAAGAAAATGTTTTCACTGCTCAATACCAGAAACACGAAGTAACGAATTGATAATAAATTTTATATATTTACCTACAAATATTTTTCAGGCAAAGGAACATAGTTAGGGGAGGGACATAGAGGTTCATAGACTCTCCTGGCTTTTTGCATGATATTCTCCTTCTTTTCACATCTGCTTCTTTCTTTACCCAGAAACAGCAATAACACACTTGGGCTGTCACACACTTCACATTAAATAACAACAACAATACAACTTGTGCATACCCCCCAAAATTGGTGGCCTTGAAAAAAAACAAAAACCCTTGAACAAAGAATACATTTGTTTTAAATTTCAGCAACTACAATCAGAGGCTTAACAATCAAAGGATATTTGGAAGAACAAAATACTGTATGCCAATTTGCTTAAAAATCAAAATTCCTTTCTCGAGACACCTCAGCCATCATAATCTGTTTCATATGCTGCATTAATATTGTCTTCAAGGACAAGCATTTTGTTTTATTCCCAATGCATGGACTGAGAATAATATAATTCAAGACATGACACATGCAAAAATCCCCAGGACGCTAAAATATTTGTGTTGTTTAAGAGGTGTCTATGGAATCCAAATGTGCATGTGAGTGAATGAGAGATGCAATTACATGTAGGAGATGTGGCAATGGAAGATTAACAGAAAGTGTAAGGTTACCAAAATACTATTAGGGGGAAAAGTTGTGGAAGCGTATATATTATATATGGAACTGCTTGATTTACAACATTACATGTGCAGCAGTGGATCTGGATCTGGACCTCTTTGAGCAAAACTCCAAGTACAGAATATTTGCAGAGGAGAATGGGCAAAATGATTTCTTCCAACTCCTTCTTTCCCTTTGCTCCAAAGGGCTGGAGAGCCTTCTAGTACAGTTTGGGAAGTGGCACCGGGGGGGGGGGGGCGGCAGTTGGAAGGGGGAATCCTCCACTGGGAGTCTTCAAATTACAGTCATACCTTGGTTTTAGAGCAGCTTAGTTCTCGTTTCGGCTCCCAAACACAGCAAACCCGGAAGGGACTGTTGCGTTTTGCGAACTATTTTTGGAAGCTGGGTGTCTGACGGAGCTTCCTGCAGCCAATCAGAAGCCGTGCTTTGGTTTCCGAACATTTCGGAAGTCAAACTGACTTCTGGAACGGACTCCGTTTGACTTCCAAGGTACAACTGTAGTGAATGGATGGAGTCCTGCTGGTAAGCAGTCCTCTACCTTGCTTACTGGCCTCTGGGAAGGTCATACAGGGGTCCTGGGATGCTCTCAGAACCCTTGTGCCTCCTTCCCAAAGGCTGGTAAGCAAGGCGCCACCTTCCTTACTGGTCCTCTGAGGAGGATGTGCAAGGGCTCTGAGAGTGTCCAAGGGCCCTCAAGTGACCGCCTCAGCGCCTGGTAAGCAAGACGGAGGGCTTAAAAAGCTCTTTCTGTGGGAGGTTGCTACTCCTGCCTGGCAAGAAAGAACCATAGGGGGAAATAAGTACAGCAATGCCACAAAGTCTTCTGCTATGCTGAGGTTCAAGATAACCCTTCTGCTTTTCAACAAGTCTTCACAAGTCAGTGACATTAGTGGCTATTTTCAAATGTACGACTATTAATTCTAATGAATGAGACTCGATTCTCTAGCAACCAAACCACCACATGGGGGGTAGAGGGAGAGCAACACCCTAGAATGCACACTTTATTTCCACTGTTGCCCGTGAGAGGCAATTACAATGAAGTTCTATCTTGAGGAAATCGTAGCACCTTAATATTAACGAGTAGGCTTCTTGCATCATTAATCTTACTGCGATCTGACAAGTTTTGTGTTAAGAAATGGGGGGGGGGAACCTAAGATAAAAAGATATGCCAAACAAGTTGTAGCAGCAGAAGGTTCAATGGTGTGGTCAAATGAGAGTGGTTGGATCTAATAAGAACACGGTGTGGACTAGAAGGTGATTGTCTCTGATCTTGGAGAATGTTTTTGGACACCTCGCAGCTCTTTTATTGCTGTAGCTGATTAAAATGAAAAGCCTCACAACTAAAATGTTCTTTTTGATGAGGTTTTCTTTCTTTTTTTTTACCATGAACTATAGACCTTGTAGTCCAGTGGGACAGAAACCCTTTGATCTTCAGCAGTCACATAAATTCAAGGTCATAAAACAGCGTTGGATTGGATTTTATTAGTGTGGCTGATGCCAGACTTGTAGAGTTGCCATGCTTCTGAGGCAACCATGATCCCACCTTCCTATTCTTTCCATCCAGGTTTTTGTATGTGAAACTACATCACTATTTATTTATTTTTTGTGATCCGAAAAAAACACCAGAAAAGGAAGGCGAACTGGCAAGAAGACTCGTGTATTAAGCCATAATTTTAAAAAGCTGGCATTAGAGAAGAATATGTGTACGTTAAGTCCATGTTTTGTCAGCCAAAAACATATATGTAGAAAAGAACTGTGAGTATCAGGGAATGAAGAAATTGGTCCAGTTTCATTCCAATTCAGGTCACCAAGTGGTCAGGAACACAAATATAATAAAAGACACATCAAATTTTGAGTATAATAGACCATTTATATCCATACAAGATACCGCTTAGAGACACTATGCATCACAGTAGTGATTTTTTTTTTTTAAAATTAAACAATGGATTGTATCAAAAGGTGGCTTTGCCTTAACAGACAGCTCAGGTAAGACAAGACACCCTACTTTTATCAATTCCAGAAAACTCGCTCATTAATCATTTGTGCTATTTCCCCTGCATCACATTGTTTCCTTTTTAATAATACTTGTTCTGGATGAGATGACTTGTGAATATTCCATAGAATTATTTACACATTTCAAACAGCGTGAGTTGCAAAGGAAGAGAACAGAAGTAATATTTAAAGAAGGTCCTAAGCCAAGAATTTTCTTTATCATTATTATTGCAATTAGGCAGTCTTCAAAATATCACTATAGCCATTACTATATCTGGATACTATTTATGCTAAAATACATATGGATGGGGAACAAAGAGGCTCCTTGGTGATTTTACAGTCTTCTCTTACTGGTTCTTATGAGGTTTTTTGTGCTTTTAAAACTGCCTGTCTATTGTTTCTGTGCTTTTTGCAAAGGCAGGACGTTTGTTCAGACCTTACTACCTATGGCAAAATCCCAGCTGATTGAAGTCTTGCAAGCCTGCAATACCTTGGCCTCTAACCATGGAGAGATAATGCCAAGGCCAGGCTGTTCCACATTTATTTGACTGTAGTTTCTCTCTTGATACCAATGCCAGTGAAGAAGCAGGAGGGACGCAGGGAGTTACTGCATTCTAATAAACTCAGCACAGCCTGGATCAGACCTTCCTTTCTCTCCTGCAGTGAGAGGATGGGAGGGATTGCCCAAGAACCTGAGACTCTAGTTTAAGTTTTGAGAAACAATTTCCTCTGAGCATCAAAGAACTGAGGGAATCATGTAAATCTTCTGAAGATCTTGGAGCATACCACAGTTCTTGCATTTATTCAAACATGAACTGGAAGAAGAGCCAAAACATTGTATAAAAACAATTATGCTTCTATGTTCCTAATAGTATCAAGATGTTTAGTGTATGCCTTTCATGGCAAGTAAATATACCAGACATGTAGTCACGCAAGCAGTTTAGCTTTCAACTTTGATAATAAGGAGATTTGTATTGAAACTTTATTTCAAGCGTCAAAAATACTCTGCAGCAATAGAATGCACCAAACAGTTTATGGCTCCCTATATATCTGAGTGGCCTTATAGCAATTTAGCTTTAGCTTTAGCAATTACATGAGGTGGGTTATTTTAATAGTTTGTTTCTTTGTTCTTGATTCCTTACAGTTCTTGTGGGTGCATGTAACTTTAAATGGCTATAAGAAATAAAATTATCAGTGATTATACACAAAATCAGTGGAGTTTCTCATGGAGTTTATAAGTACTGCACAGCTACATATTCTTAATTCCAATTAAGCCAATGGCAGCTAAACATAGGGAGCTGGTTCCTTGTGTGGATAGTTCCTACACAAAAACAAGAGAAAGCGTGGGCACACAGAAACAACTCTACTAGCCTCCTGCCTTTGTTAGAGGACAGCAATGCAGGCAAGACGGTTCCTTTTTTCTGGGGGGTACTCAAGGGTACTGGCAACTCCCCCCCCCCTGCACTGGTTAAAAGTGTGGCACTTATTGTAACTACTTCATGGTGAGTACTGGCACCTTTTTTCTAGAAGAAAAGCACTGACTCTAACTATTAAGTTGGGGGAAACTGGATTTATGCATCAAGTTTTTAAAAAGTGTTATAACTATGTGTAGTCACGTTAATAGGCATTATTAAGGAACTGCTGGATCGTTCCCAGTTTCCATAAGCAACCAATATACAGGTATGCCCAAGAGAGGATTTAACACCTTGCCAACTAAAATGGGATGGCATGTGATACAATTGCATCCCTGTTGCAGAATAATGAGATATAACACAAGGTATTGGGATCAAATAAGGCCACAGCTTTATTACAGATGTCAGAAGTTTGGCATAGGCATATCACCACTGACTTCCGACCCACCTGCCAGAAGTAAATCCTGGGTTACCTCAACAGCGGGGTGGGGTGGGGGGTGGAGCGGCGCTATGACTTACATAAAATATGAGTGCCCCTTGTGGGATTGCTGTCTTGAGGAATGCGTACCCTCCAACATTTCTCCGATGAAAATAGGGGCATCTTAAGGAAAAGTGGGACATTCAGGGATCAAATCTGAAACCGGGACAGCTTCTCTAAATTAGGGACGTCCCTGGAAAATAGTGAAACTGTGCTGTGCCCTTAGCCCCCACCTGGGCATTAGGACAGAAGCAACTCCTCCCAGATTCTTTTAACCTATTATTCAAAGGGGCAGGCAGATGCTAAAACCTCCCCTCCAGCTTACCAGCATGAAATTACCATTGGAAGAATAAAAGGGGGGCCAAGAGGGGCTTTTCTTTAATCATTACTAAATACCTTTAGGGAATTTCCAAAGCACAGTTAATTTGTGTTTGTTTGTTTGTTTTTTGTTTCAAAAGCAAGTTATTATTATTTTCCTTGTTAGTTTGAACAAACATCAGCAAAGAACATATTGAGTTGTTACACACTGTCACCTGCAGTTTAGTTCATAAGGTTCAATGTGACTAAGGCATGCCATTTGTGCAGCTTTACGAATAGGAACCCTCCAGAAATAAAACATCCAGCAATATTCCAACAATAACAAAAGCAGAAAAGCTCTCTCATTGATATAAACAAATGCAGGAAAGAAAGGGTCATGAATCAGTTCCACTCTCACTAAAGATTCTGTGCATCAGCCTAGGAGAATTGTTGATCTCTCTTATTCTGTTACCAATAATCTTCTTCCCAGAAGCTCAGGACCAAACTAGATGTGCACTTAACGAACATCAGGCAGCAACATGTATTGATTTCCTTTAACTAATTACAGGAGATGGGGAGCCACTGTGAAGGCAGTGCAAAGGAAAGGGGGAGGTTATATCTTTATTCTTCCACTAAGACTGGAATGGAGATAGTTCCTCCATGTGGCTAGCAGCTATGCAAATGAAGTCTCTATTTGCACCAAAGCAAACAGGCCTGGAATAAGATTTGCTATATTATGGTAAGCGGATGCAACTGCCTAGTGGCACAGCACTTCAACAGGACGAGGATGGGAAGAAACACAAGAGGGAGCTCTTTGTGTGTGTTTGCCCACATGCTGCACAAGTTGTCAGAGGTCAAAAATAATATTTCAGCAACAAGCGCAACTAATTCACATAGGTAGCTGTGTTAATAGTGTAGTCAGATGTTTGGCACTAAAGTGTTATCAAATGTGTAAAAGTAGATTCTGAACATACAGACCGCACCCGGGCGCTGATGCTCCCACCAACCAACTTCCCTGACTGCGGTGTAATTCATTTCAGGCCAACAGGGACCTACATACATATCAATGAAGTTTCCCTCCCTGTGGAGGGAGCCCAGATACATACATTTGTACACAATTAGACCATGTTCAGACCGGTGGCAATGACATGCTGCTAGCACACATATCAGTGTACAGAAGGTTGGGGCAGTCCATGTGTTCTAGAGACCCTTTCACATGTTCAATACTGAAAACCTGAATGAGTCTACTCTGTTACATTAAAAACGACAGTCTTGTGGAAGTTTAAAGACCAACACAAGCTTTGGTGGACTTCAGCCCGCACAATTATTTACATAAGCTGTTATCCCCTGATTAAATATATTACACAGGTGTAGATAATTTTTTTAATCAAAAACAGGAACAAAAGACCAAGGCATGTGGAAGCTGCAACTGGCGATTCTTCCGCACAAAGCTCAAAAATATTCAGGAAAAGAAGAGTGACTATTGCCAACAACAATAATCAGCAACAATAACAATCTTCCTAATTGTGCTATGCAAATTCATGGGATACAACAGCAGCAAGCTAACTAGATGAAGTTTTGATTTGGTGCATTGGCTTCTTTGTAGGAACCAGCATTATGTTTCACAGAAATGCTGTACATGCTTTAGGGTAATTTTGCAAATAGTTTCATCGGCTGGAGGGTTCAAAGAATCAAGACTTCATTTGTATCCTGATTACAAGACTCATATGATGTATAATGTCAATGAAACCACGTGCAGAGGGCTCATACTTTTCAAATAAGAGTGGAATTTATTACGAACCACAAACTGAAAAAACCTTCAGCAGCAGCAACACAAGAAATACAGAAAAAGGTAAAAAAGCTCATTAGGTAAAAATTGACTTGGCAACCTCGGCTGCAGCTTTGGACTGTAGTTAAGTTTCACAAGCAAAGGTTTTCTTCAAAATGTACATGCTGGGCTCAATGGAAGCTCTCTTACAAAGAAATTTCAAGTAAAAAAAGCAAAAAGGAAATACTTGGGGCATTTCAGAGCTTTGATTGTGATTGTCAAAAGGACTCATTTCTATAAAATATAGAAAAAGTCATTTTAAAGAGCAACTTGCTTACTTAAGAGAACTATAATGCTCTACATCCAAAGAGTTCCCAGCAAAGAGTTTCAAGGCTGCAAACCTATACCCACTTACATGAGAGTAAGTCCCACTGAACTCAATGGAACTTAGAATCTTAGACTCATAGAATCACCAAACTGCAGAGTTGGAAGGGACCCTGAGGGTCATCTAGTCCAACCCCCTGCAATGCAGGAATCTCGACTGCAGCATCCATGACTTAATTACGAAAATGAATGCTCAGTGATTTGAACTGTAACTGCACATGTCATTCAGATTTTTTTTAAAAAAAACCTTTTATGTTAACAGGCAAGCAAACTACACTGCAAAAAGTGCCCCAAGCTAATTTAACAATTCTGCATTCATGTGCAAGCTACCTTTAAAACATTTCGAAGTAGTTCCATCATTGCCTTCCTGGAGAATTCCTCTATTTGCACAAATTATCCCATGTAGACATACTCTTCAACAGAACTGCCACTTTAGTCTGTTTTAGATTCTGCTTTGGTTAGGGTTTACAATAATTGTTTCTAATTCTGTTCTACCGGTACATGCTGTTATATACATAACACATATATATCTCCATTGCCAAAAACATGATTACACAACTAGCCTGGCATATAAGCAGGCAGACCAGCTGGGGGATTTCAACAGAGCTAAAGATGCAGGGACAATGGATACCATACAACATCCCAATTAAAAAGCTTGAAATAATTCACTATATCCCAGCACTACTTTTTAATTATTAAAACAGTAGATGAGAATAAAAAGAAATCTGAACTACTAAACCTGTCACATTTCCTCTAGCACATGCAGAAAACATTTATTTCTGTATATTCTTGCACCTATTAATCTGTAATATCCACAAAATCTTGTGCCCCTGACATTAATATTAAAGCACACCTGTGTGGCTGCAAATTCCACTGAAATCACAAGGACTAAAGCCAATTCCTAGGCTGTGTCCACACTCCTTTTTACTCAGCATCCTGTGCACTCCCGCCACTGGTTTGGGAAGAGGGAGACACAGGTTAGCTGCAATCCATATCTATCCTCTATCTATTCTGCAGTTTCATATATAATACTGTGTGTTTTGATGCTCCCAATCAGCTTTGTTCCAAACGGAGAAAAGGAATGGCCCAGTTGCATTTTTGGCTGGTAATGTGTGCACAGCCCTAGCCACTGATCTTCTGCGTGACAATGTGCAGGCATATTCTGCATGAGCTACATTTCCCACACTACTTTCAAGTGGCTCTTGTGAAACCACTGAGCACTGTGCAAAAAGTCAACATGCAAAGGGTTCTTTTTGTACAGCTGGCCTGTACATAACCCATTCTGTGTGAGAATGACACCTAGAAGCCATGAGCAGTGGTTGATCTGACTATGGTAATGATCTAAAATCAATTCTTTCATTTCTTTTACATGCAGTAAGATACGATGCAGTGATTTCACCATGAGATTATCACATCAGGACAATGTACTATATATAAATAGCATTTTTTGTATTTTAAAAAAATGCAGTAATGTGTCCCACCCACCCTGGTTCTGATGGCAAAGAGATACTAATGCACTCCAAAAACAGCTGGGGACCAATGGTTGAGAAACACTGGCGGCAAGCCCTCCTTCCCTTACAGCCAGTGGTGTAGCTAGCCGCTCAGGTGCCTAGTGCGGTGCGCACATCCAGCAGCTGGGGGCGGGGCACGCTACGTGGAGCCTCTCCGCCGCCTCCCCTTCAGCTGTGGGGCAGCTGAGGGAGACGCGGAGGGCAGACACATGTCCCATGCTGCTGTTTCAGGCAACACAGAGCCTGCAGGCGGCCAAGCCACCACGTCACTCCCAGGAGAGATGTGTGGCTCAGGCACACCGCAGGCCCCGCGGTAAGTGCCAGCGCCTGTGGTGTGGCGCCCAGTGCCAGCCGCGTTTCGTTAAGTTTGTTGACTGAACTAAAAAGTTTCATGAGCCAAATTTTTATTTTTTATAACTCATATTTTTGTCATTTCGTCACCCCCTTCAGTGATGACACCCGGGGCGAAATGCACCCCCCGCACCGCCTTCCTCTGCCACTGCTTACAGCATGGTCCCAATCTAGTTCAGGACCCAACTTGTGCTAGCTTTCTGTTAAAAAAAAATCTGCTAATACCAGAAAACAGGAACTGTCTGCGGTATACAGGAATAGATCGATGTATGAAGCTATGTATGAACAATTTCTTTTAATTAAAAAAAAAAAGATGAAAGCGGCAATGTTTGGTATTTTACAAGCATCTTTCTGCAAGTGAAACATGGCTTAGTCTGTAGTTTGTGTCCGACAAGCATAAACTAACATCATCTCTACTTAACTGGCCAACAATCTGGGAGTAACTAGCAATAATGATGTGATATAACCTCTCCTACGAGTATGTTTGCTCGGGTGGGCCATTCTTCAAAATAAAGATATGTTGCAGATTATTTGGGTTTGGTTTGAAAAAAACAACAGCTCCACCTCAACATACTAAAACCTCAACCACTTAAAAAACAGAAAGCTCTGTACTAAAGGGAGATCATAAAATAGCATAAACGTTGTAGCATTCCTTCAGTATTATCACAGAATGTCATGGCAACTCTCCCAGAGGTGGACTGTACAGCTTCAACTAGCACTGCCATATATATATGTAAGCTATGAAACATAGGAAGCTGCCTTATACTGAGTCAGACCATTGGTTCATCTACCTCAGTATCATCTACACTGACTGGCAGCTGCTCTGCAAGGTTTCTGATAGGGGACATTCCTAGTTCTAGAATGGAATTGAACCTTGAATCTTCTGGAGACAAAGCAGATGCTCTGCTACTAACCTATGGTTTTATAGTCCACACACACCAAAATTTGCATCTATACCTCTTGATTTTTTTTTCCAAGGAAGAAAGGAGAACACGTTTACTTTTTCCTCTAATGTTTCCAGAAACTTTTATGTTATCCAGCACAATTCAAACCGCAAAGAAAAAGTAACTTCCAGTTCTTGGAACCTCACCTATCCAGAGCAGTTTTTCAGAGAGTGTAAGGTTAAGAGACTATTGGCAAAAGTTGCTTCCCACCTTCTGCCAGTGGGAGCTTCCCACAAGCAGAACACCACTCAGGGGATACTGCTGCCAGCAGGAACCAAGTCTGGATCCCAGCCATTATTTTATTTATTTCATAAAACTTATATACCCCTTGATTGTAAAAACAACAACAACAACAACAACGTCCAAGCAGGTTACAAAAAAACAACACAAGAAAATCAAGAAAAAAATCAATAAAACGGATAAAAATCACCTCAGCTTGTCTATTCAAAAAGGTCACCTGCCTGTGGTGATCTTCGGTTTCAGCCAACCACAACCAAACAACCACATCCCAAGCCAACTCCAACCTCTCTCACCGCCAAACGAGCACAAGCAAACAACAGAGAACCTACATAAACAATGCTGACACCAAACCCTACTCACATCAAGTAAAAAAGAAACACAGTCACCCCACCCCACCTACCTCCCCGTCCCACCCACTTCTTCCCCCCTTCCCCCCTTTTCTTTTCTAATGTCTCACCAACACTGACTTATAAAAATGTTATATGGAAAAGCTTGAGAGAGACATTGTACTACCTTTGAAAATCTTTAATAAAAATATTTTTTTTTAAAAAAAAAAAAAGGTCACCTGCCATTCTGTGGACTGGTAACCAAATATTTTGCTTTGGATTTTTAACTTTTGTCTCACTGGCCAACCTGGATTCCATTGTTGACAGACCAGAACCATTTCTAATTTAAGCAGCAACAAATTAGAATTGTTTTATGTTCAAAGCAGCAGCAACAAATTAGAACTGTTTTCTGTTCATAGGATGACAGCAATCAGAATAGAGGCCTATTAAAAATTCAAGCTAGCCTATGGCCACAGGGGACCATGTGGAATCCTGGCTCCCTTGGGGATATTCTAGGCCTCTTCCCTGAATTTTCTGCTTTCATTAAAAGCTGTTAAATGTAAAGCAGTAAACATTCCAGTTTACTGGCCAGCAAATTAGAAAGGCAAGGAGATAACTGACCCTGGCCAGCTCCTTCTTTTCAGAAATCTTAATTTGCTTTTATGAATATTTAATACAATGAAATAAACATAAACACATCACAGCACAGCAGAATTCTAGGTCAACTCAAAAGTCCATTGTATTGAATTCAATGGGGCTTACTCCCAGATACCTAGGGTTAGGACTGCAGCTTTAGACCATCTTTATTTAGGTTCTGGATGCTCTACAACAGGCATGTCCAACAGGTAGATCGTGATCTACCGGTAGATCACTGGACGTCTGTGGTAGATCACCGGTAGATCAGTGGCTCCTCCCCTAAAAAGCTAAAAATCTTTGGCTCCCCGAAAAAAAACCTCAACGTCTTTGCCCTGCACCCCTAAAATGACCTGAACCACCTTTCCTTCCTAAAAAAAAAAGCTCAATATTGCTTTCCTCCTCCCTAAAGAAGCTCAACAACTTTGACCTGAACCCCCCAGAAGGGGGTAGATCACTGCCAGTTTTTAACTCTGTGAGTAGATCGCAGTCTCTTGGGAGTTGGCCACCCCTGCTCTACAACCATTCCACTTTCCCACTTTGGCACCTTAAATCCAAAGTTTTTGGCCACAGACCTGGAAATAGGACAAGGCAACCGCTCTTTAAAGGTTACTGCATGTACAATATGCACTATTGTTTTTGTTTAAATAGAAGTACTATACATACTCAAACAAAAGCAAGTTTGAAGCAGCATAGGGGAGAGAGAGAGAGAGAGAGAGAGAGAGAGAGAGAGAGAGAGAGATACTTAACTGACCTCTGGTGGGGAATACAGAAAATGCATTTCTACAAGAATTGGTTATATGTGGACTTGCCTTATTGGTCCCAGGGAATGAAAGAGTTGGGCTTTCCAATTTTGTGCCATGTCAAAAATTGAGAAGCATAATGCCAACTCCTTCAAAGAAGTAGAAGACCTAGCACTGACCCTATGGTATACTGCTGCAGGATGTGAAGATATGTACCAGACATGAAACAAATGCACACAGATACTGTCTCTTCCTGCACAATATGGTTGAAGCATGTAACTACAATCACGATGGGGAAAATGTGCAAATAATTGATGTTCTAACATGTATCCTGATATCCTGGATATAAACACATGGAAGTAGGTCCCACTGTTTTAACAGAACTTACTCCCATGAAAATGTGCTTGGGATCATAGATTACAAGATAAAGATGAGATGATGGGAGCATCATTTCCTGTGTTATGCACAATAGTTTCTTTTGTCCCACTGCCTTCTCTGATCAAACATGTCTGCAAATGTTTGAAGCACTACACAAACAACTCTGACTATAGATATTAGCTGGATAAGTGTGCACACCATGACTCATCCATTTTAATTCATCAGGGCTGCTCTGATGTCTGCTGAATTCAACAATTTCTTGGACCTAACAAGATCAGTTTAACAGATTCTTTTGCACCAATTTGTAGTCTCTGAAAAAGAAGAAAAACCTCAAACCCAACTTTCTCCAGGCTAAGATGAATGCACAATAATATTCTTCCTAATCCTTGCGTATGTAGACTGCTACAATCATTTCAATGGAGTGAGCAGATCCACATGAGTAGAAGAACGAGACCATGGATCTGTATCCTCGACTGGCACCTCTTGCAGGGAGCAGTGCTCTGTGTACATACTGGGGCTCCTAAGCCTGTAAGGAAGGGCTCTACCAGAATAATTAGCAAGTTATACAACATTTCAAAAAGGGGAGGATCCCTTTTTTAAAAATAGGTTTGAATGAGAAGAAATATTTACCTTCAGTTTTTCAACTTCATTTTTGTGCTCCTTCTTTAAGTGCAAAATAGCAGCATGGTACTCTAAAAGTAAAATAAATGAAATCACTGGTCAGATCAAAGACACAAAAGTTAATGAAGTTCCAATGTGAGCACTGCTTCTAGTATACTATCTAACGTGAGCCTGCCAAAGGACATGTTCTGGCTGCAATACAGTAATGTTGGTACAAAGGAGGAACTAACAGCGTAGTTATGGCATTGTGTTACTTTGAGCATCCTGTGGACCAAGGCCTATTAAGCCTATGAATGTCACTGTTTATGACAGCATTTTAACGTATCTAACTTTTTACTTTGTATTCTTGAATTAAAAATATTTTAATTTATGGATTTTAATAAAATAAAATAAACCAAAAGCGGATACGCTTGCCCAGTAATCAACAACTGATGCCTCTTTAAGAGAAATGTGACTTGGCGAATGGTACTCTTATAGGAGTGCGATGGAGTTTAATAATGAGGAGAGATGAGAGGGAGAGGGAGTGGTGGTGACTCAGGTGTATATACACACCTGAATATAGAGCCTGCTGGTCCACCCTCTATGTCCACTTGCCTCCTGGCCCCACCAAACAGTTGCAAGGAGTGCCTAGGCACAGGCAGTGAGTCTCAGGCTGATCAGCTGATTGAAGGCTGCTGAAAACCTTGCTTCCTTTGCCCACGTGGCTTGAAATCAAACTACGTGGGCACCTGATGTCATGGTGATGTTAGGTGATTGGCAGGTGGACAATCCACCCCATCTGTCAAAGTAGACGGTGGGGGTTTGGGGAGTTCTGGCTCTGGACAAGGTAGACCCAGTCCCCCCAGCCTTCTCTTACAGTCTTGAAAATGGAATAGATGATACAGGAAAGGTTTTTAACATTTATTAAATGCCAATTATCCTTGTTAGGTAGAATTTGCATTCACAAGACACAGACCTTCCATAAGCAAACAAAATAGGAGGGATGGGATCAGACAGATGTTTTATGTGGAATAGATGGAACAAATAAGACTAGAGTGGTTGAACAAATAATCACTGAATACATAGTTAAACATGGCTACCTACCTGTAAATAGTTTGTGGTATTGAGAGTAATAAAGGAAGACAGCAAAACGATATCAAAAACTGAGAGAAGGTTGCTGTTTCATTTACTGCTGCTAGACTAATCTACCAGCATATACATTTATTCCATGTTTCTGGAGACTGTATATGAGGATTTCACTTTCTCGTTTTAAGGAAGGCAGAAAGAAACTGCCCAGAGAACAGCTTGCTTAAAGCAAACTTTGGATCAGGAAGTAGAATGTATAGCTAATTCTGCTTTCTAGGAAAGGGATGGAATCTACATTGGCTGTGGAAAGTTAACTAGGAAAGTTAACTTCAGGTCACAGTGGAAAGCTCACAAAAATGATAGCACTGGGTGATACACTTTAACTATTAGGGGAAAGGGTTAAAAACAAAACAAGTATCATAACACCACAACATAAATTACAGTCACCCTATGTCAAACAGGTTATCACAGAACTAGAGAAAGACAACCAACCACCTGAGATTTTTGCATGAGAAAAGGCTCAGAGGTTGTAGCTCTCCTTTTAAAAAGATTAAAACAAGTTAAACCCTCAATAAAATAAATCCAAAAGTTACTTCTTGCTATGCTAGTTCCATAAAGTGCAGCTAAAATGTTATGGTTTCCTCCTATGCTATTTTAAGACTTGAACACCTTCACATCAAAAGGACACAATTTACTTTAAAATGCTTTATTTAATAAAGGTGTATTCTACCTAGCCCAAGTCTGTACACAATGTGACAAAGGGTGACTAGTTAACATCCCTTGATTGACATTCACCTTTTCCCTACATGTGGCCTCCACCCATGTGGGAAGGGCCCTGTTAGTTTTCTTTTCTTTTCTTTTCAAAGCACAACCAGCTGCACCTAGGATATAAACATAAATGAATACCTTCTTCCCTAGCAAAGTGATCTTCTTAATATTTTTTAAATACTAGGTGTTGAATCCTGAGTTGCCCTTCCATGAATAGAAGGGACTATGATCTAACAGAGGCTGGTGGAATACATTTTTTTTTGTCAATTCCCCCTTTCCCAGTGGTCCTCCTGTTCATCATCATCTTGTATGCTGCTCCAGAGGTCTTACCACAACCCTGCAGTGCAGATTTTTAGGGTGTGTGATAGGAATGGAGGGAAATCACCTCTCTGCCCTTCTGCCAATGGTAGCATTTTGTGAACTCTGGGACCATGCCTAGCTATTTAACTCAAAGAGACTTCATTGATGTACTTTTTCATGTGGAATCTTATACGTCCACTGATTTAAATAGTCAAAAACCAACATAGTGTGGGTGAACAAGCTATCTGTGAGAAAAGGTATAGTCCTTCTATTCTTATTTAGAATGTCTATAAATTGCACCATATTCCAGAAAATATCTCAAAGTGATATACAATGAAGGGGGAAATATGAATGATTCACAATTCCGCAGGTATCTAAACAAATTACATTAGTATTATCTTATATTAGTAGGATAAGCCTATTTATTTGTATCTTGTATGATGTAACAGGCAGGTTGGCTTCCTTCCTTGAGGAGAAAACAGCAAAGGTTTCTGACTCTCATTGGAATTTGTTCTTGGAAGGTACTTGCATCAATTTAATCTGCCATATGGTGCCTGGGTTAAGTTGAAGACGAAGGTTGCATCACTATATCAAATCAGTTGTTTTTTCAGTATACTGTTGTGCTTATCTGTTACTTCCATATATTTTAAGAACACAAATGCACAGATGTTCTTGCTGGTATTTCATACACTTTCTGGCACAGACTTGAATCAAAGGGGCCCAGAGAAGCCAGGCATCACTCCCACAATTCAGAATTAAAAATTTAGGAGGGAGGGACATCACATGACATTTCATTTCAACAGAAGTTCTGTCGAACGGCAATCTTGAAAATGTGCCTAGTTCAAGATTGCAGTTCAACAGGAGTGACCACAACAATAACTTCAGGATGATAATCAAAACCAAATTTGAGCCGGCCAGCATTTAATTTATATTAAATAAAGCTTAGGAAAAACAAATGGGGAAGCAGCAAGACAAGGCTGATTGTACCATAAAGCATAACAGAAAAAACTGCATGCGTAAGAACATGGCAGCTACAATGGCAACTGTAAGATGGAAGTAAAAAAAAATGGATCTTTTTACAGCATCACTTTTAAACTAGGATGCATTTCTAGAAACACAGCTTCAAATTAATATTTATAACTCTTCTCTTACTGGTGTCTTAAAGACATAAAACAGATACCTAAAGTAACACATCATATAAACAACCAATAGGTAACACAGTATGCTTTACTGCACCAACATCAGATGGCAAAGAAGCAGGTGAAACAAAGACAAAACCCAAAGAACTTTTCTGGATGCAAATACATAGCCTATTACCCCTTAAGACAGGAGTAGGAAAGTTGTGGACTTCCAGATGTTGCTGTACTAGTTCCATCATCCCTAACCACTGGCCCTGCTCACTGGGGCTGATGGGACTTGGGAGTCCAACAACATCTAGAGGGCTATAGGTTCCCCACCAATGCCCTAAGGCAGGGGCGAAGTTTATGGAGAAAACATTTCAGGATGTTCAACCCACTCTCCTTATTTGTTACCAGACTTGATTTGAGAATTTTCTTGACTAAAACAAGGTAGCTGTATCAGTGATGCCCTCCTGGGAGAAGTTGCTTCCAGTTTACCACACCTCCCTCCTGCTATACATGTCCCCTATCATTCTCTGCAGGAATAAATACATGGCATCAACCTATTGTGGCACTTCCACAATGTGAAATCTAAGCATAACCTACAGAAAAATATTATTAATAGATGAAAGTCAGTGGGCTATAAATGTCACTACTGATCAAAGTACAGCACAGAAAGGTATTCTGATGAAGTGCTGGTTGTGGCCAAGAGGCGCTGGAGTTTATTTCTCCTCCTGCTATGAATTCTTCTTATATTACATATATATGAAAATATACAGCGCTTCTATATTGCTTCTTAAACTTCCCAACGAATATTTCTAATAGGTCTTGAATGTTCCCTCATACAATTCATGGGAATAGACCTTATACCGGGGTAGACACTGCCTTTATGGGACACATAAAGCACAGACAGGACAGACAAGGACATTGGGTGTCACATTTTACCCACCTGGCTTTGCCGTGAAAGATACCAAGTCAGCTAAAGAGGTAAAAGCACAGGTAATAATGTAGTGTAGCCTCACTCAACCAAAACATCTTTATTTTCACTTAACTGGAGTTACTAGCAATTATCATATAAAACATACATTTTATTTCAGTTATGAAAGCACTTGCTTATGAAAGGAGAAATTAACCCATCAACTAAGCTCCTAACTTTGTTTTAAAAGGAAGACCGAAAATAGGAAGAACAGTTTTTCTCTCATCTCCAAAGCAACCAAAGGGCTATGGAAGTCATACTCCTATGAACCACAAGCTTCTATTAGCACAGGATAGAAGATATTATGATAAACAGGGCCAACTGACATTCTTGGCAGCTCCCAGAGTGCCCTCAAAAAGGCCTACATTCAATGCTGGCCCTGGGGCCCTCTGCTGTAGGAGATGCCCACCATTTGCAATAGTTGCCCATATGCTGCTGGGCCAAGTTTAAGGGTCTTGCACTGATTTACAAGACCCGTGTCAACTTGGGTCAAGTATACCTTAAGGTCCGCCTGATTCCTTATATTCCTGCCCAATCACTGAGGTCTTTGGGGACGTCATCATTGGCATCCCCCCATGGCTCATACGCACAGCTCATACGCACAGAAATGTGCACTCAATTCTATGAAACTTCCTCTTAGCTGAGATCAGAAAAGCTCCCTCCTCCCTGTTGAACTTCCATCCTTTTTATTATTTCAGCAGCCATTTTAAGTAAGTTTTACAGTTAATTTTAAATGGTTTTATCTTTTCTATAGCTTTCATCACCTTACTTACAGGCTATGGTGTTATGCAGTATATAAATGGTTGAGATCATTCGATATAGTTTAACTATCCAGAACTGCTTGAAGCAATGCTGCATCAAAGCCATCTTTGGTTACTAAAATGGCAGGTGGCTCATAGCCACCTAGCATAAACTGAAGCACTCTGGTGGACACCACAGCAAGTAACCTGTCATGAAGGGTACCAATGCATGAGGAGGAACACCAGAGGACACCTGGCAAACATGGCATCTGCCTGTATGACAGATCATACAACTTGGAATAATCACACTAAATACAGCCCAACGACCATGAACAGGGACCCATCAGCAACCCAATAAGCCAGGCATAGGCAACCTTCGGCTCTCCAGATGTTTTGGCCTACAACTCCCATGATCCCTAGCTAACAGGACCAGTGGTCAGGGATGATGGGAATTGTAGTCCAAAACATCTGGAGAGCCGAAGGTTGCCTATGCCTGCAATAAGCCAACAGCTTCTGCTGCCTGCCTGAGACTGCAGGGCAGAATACATGGTTTTGCTCAACTGAATAGGTTAAAAGTGGTACAGACTTTCTTTTCGGACTCTCTGTATCCTTTTTAAAGTGGTTTACAACAAGGCATAAGACAAGGAACTGTGCATCAGATCTCTCAGTCAAACTGTGCCACATAGCAAAAGTATCTTCTTTATCCAAATTATGACGCACAGCACATATTTGACTAAAAGACACAATGGAGGTACTGTATCTTTGTACATTAAATAACCTCGATACTTCCTTCTTATGTAGTATCTTCAGCAAACTAGGAAACTGTTAGCGGTTTTCAAATATTTGCAGTTGACAAACATGTTACGCAGGAAAATAAAATTAACAAACCCATAAACAGGTCTGGATTAGCTACAATAATTCTGAAAGGAGATATTGACATGACAGTGCTCCCTAATGATTCCTTATCATCCTGGGGAAAAAGGGACAAGTGGGGTGCCACAGGGTTCCGTCCTGAGCTTGTTGTTGTTCAACATCTTTGTAAATGACTTGGATGAAGGAATTGAGGGGATGCTCATCAAATTTGCACATGACACCAAACTAGAAGGGGTAGCTAATGCCGCAAAAGATAGAATTGGGATTCAAAATGACCTTAACAGATTGGAGAACTGGGCCCAACTAAACAAAATGAATTTCAATAGGGACAAATGTAAGGTAATGTAAGGTTATGCAGTTAGGCAGGAATAACCAGCTGCACAAATATAAGTCAGGGGACATATGGATTACCAGTAGTACATGGGAAAAGGATCTAGGGGTCTTGGTGGACCACAAGCTTAACATGAGCCAACAGTGTGATGCAGCAGCAAAAAAGCTAATGCTATTTCAGGCTGCATCAACAGAAGTATAGTGTCCCGATCAAGAGAAATAATAGTCCTGTTCTATTCTGCCTTGGTCAGACCACTACTGGAGTACTCTGTCCAATTTTTGGCATCACAATTTAAGAAGGGTATTGACAAGCTATAATGTGTGCAGAGAAAGGCAACCAAGGTGATCAAGGGTCTGGAAACCAAGTGTCAAGATGAACAGTTGAGGGAGCTGGGTCTGAGAGGGGATATGATAGCCATCTTCAAATATTAAAAGGCTGTCACATGGAAGATGGAGCAAGCTTGTTTTCTCCTGCATCTGGGCACAATTTAGTGATGATGTTTCTAATATTATTGATAATGGTAGAAGATGCTTGTGTGTGTGTATAGGCAATCTATTTCACCTCAACTTTCTCTCAGTGATGCTAAGTGACAAAGATACAAGTGCTCTTCAAGGACTGCTTTTCTTGGTACTTGGTCCCTTCCCTGCCAGTTTTTCATCTTTCTAGGTTCATCCTGCTTAAGAGGTTTTGCTTGCAGAATATTCTGTGGCTATGGGAAAGATGCACAGGACCAGTCTTGCTTATGTAGCTGTCATACTTTCACATACACCATGTGGGATAGCATCATGGCGAAGTGATTGTGTGTGTGTGTGTGTCTCTGTGTACACATATGTGCGAACGCATAAAGCTGGCAAGGCAATAATTAGAGAAATGAGTGGCTGCCTTCGTCCTTTCTTCTCCGGCTCACACTTTCACATACCCCTAATGTTTTCAGCATCCTTCCAATTCTGTGTCTCCCTCCAACCTTCACATCTTCTTTTCTGTGCCCTCATGCTTCCCTCCCTCATCTTTTCTTAACTTTTATCTTCATATCAATGACACTGTAAAATGAGAGGTGCTAGTGGCTCAAGTCAGGCTTGAAATCACTCTCTGGCCTGGACGCAATTCCTCTTCATCACAGAAATTGGGGTACAGGCCAGAGTTTTTCAGCTGGAAGACACTTCACACATATTGAGCACTTTCCCCAGATAATTTCGCATGTTCAAGGCCTGAGTCACAGCCTTCAATTTAGGTTCTGGGAGTGCCCTATTGTAAGCTGAAATTGCAGCCTGTTCAAGCCATAGCAAGGGCTATGCAGAGCTAGTCAACTAATATGCTATCTTTGTTTATCACCTCAAATCAACTGGTAAAGGAAATGTACTGAAGAAGAAGGGACACAGGGCGTGGCATAGCTGGGGGAGGGCAGAAAATCTAGAAAACACCAGTGAAACAGAAGACAAACACTGGAAAAAAGTTTGGAGGGAGTTTGTGTGTTCTTTTGGGGGCGGGGGTTCATGCTTTTTGGTCTGTGTTTCATTAGTTTTGGTGGGTATAGGTGTTTTGTCTGTTTTTTGCTTGTTTTAGGGGGCTTTTTGTTGCAACTGGGGAAAGCCCATGGGGCAGACCAAATAATCAACTCTTCCAACAATTAAATGAAAAGACATTTCCACTTCCCTACCCACCATGCCCTCTAGAATCCACTTGCTAGGGAGACTCAACAAGTGGTATTGATATTGTCACGTGTGGATGGATGCCGACTTGGGCTGATGAAACTTTTCTGGAAATCTGGTAGCTAAAAAAACCCAGGAAGCAGATGTGCCAGCATTTGGAAAGTGACTTAAAATATGTCTGCATCTGGTGGGGAAGAATGAAATTACAAAACGGCTGAGTGGTCTGGAAAGAGAGAATAGGGAGAAGTGATTCACTCTCTCAACATGCAAACTCTTTGTTGCATCTAATATAACAGAAGGTTCTGGGGGGAAATGAAGACCTAATGCTGGGGTGCTCAGTGTGTTGCCAATCACCCACCAAGCCCCCCTGACCCTCCCTATTTTGAGGTGGTGGTTATTTGGTTGGGAGAGGGGTTGCTTGTTTGGCAGGGGGTCCTTCCCCCCCCCCTTTGCTCTGCATTTTATTGGTTTTTATTTGCTGCCTGTTATTATTTATTTATTTTGAGGTGGGCAGGTTCTGAAACCTGTGATGCTCATAGCACAGTTTTTAAGCTTTCTAAATGCCTCCTGGGTTCAACAAAGTTGGGGACTCCTCTACTAATACGCTCACAGATATTGTGAGACCCCTTCAAATAAATGGCTTTAAAAGCTACACAGAAGATAGCATGAAGAGACACACGGTTTGTAAATTTTTCAGTAGGGAATGTGATTTTTGAGCAGAAAAGTGGCTAGAGGGAAGGAAATGGATTAAGGAGCCCCTTCCCCTTACCATTCGCTGTCCAGACTCATTGCAGAGTTGCTGCAACTGCTTTTCAGTGGAAAGTCCAGTAAGAAATGGTAACATACAGGTCGTGTATAATGTTTCCTTTGGTCCCTCTGATTCCCCCCACCCACACCTTGCAGTTTTAAAATTTTCCCTCATGTAATTTTCTAATTCACCCACTAGATGTCAGTAGCACATATTTAGTCTACTGAAGCTCAATGCCATTAAAACGCACCAGACAAGTTCTGTTTTGCAAATTAGACATCATCAAAACTGAACCGAAGGTGCTAGGCTGCCCAACCTTTCTGAATCAATGGCATTTGGTGGGTTTTTTTTCAAACTTGTGCAAATAACTTTATGCAAACCAGATCTAAGTAAAAATCAAGATGCATGGAATAATTACACCCGTGACTGCTTTCCATGTGTTTCAATAATAAGAACTAAGGGAAATACAGTTACATAACAATGAATATATTGTGATATCGTGTTAAAAATAAGTCTCAAAAAAGTTTTACAAAGTACACTGTGGGAATGTTTGGAACTAATGGGTATTATTAGCAAAATAAAATGCCAGGATAATTTCAATCCCAGCTACAAGAAAAAGGCTTTACAAAAGAGGTAGGAAATGCTATATTGGAGAGTGACTGGGTAAGCACAGAGTGACTCAGCCTCTTTGCACATGCCTGGAAAGAACTGCCAAAACTATTCCAGCTTCTACTAGCCACTCCCAAGTCTCAGAAAACTGTGTATTCCTGGATCAAACATCTGTGATGCAGCAAAACCCCCAACCACATGACAGATTCCTTGGAATTTAAAGTGGGATCTATTACAGTCTCCTAGATTGCAGTACTGTATACCTTTGCTTTGTATGGCTCAAGGTCAGGGCCGGGTGTAGGTTTGGCGAGGCCCTAAACTACTGAAGGTAATGGGGCCCTTTATATGTCCAGCTGTCCTTTGTCAACAACAAATTGTCACTGTTTTTTGTGTTGAATATATGTTATATGTTAATTTATGGACCTAATAGGTATCTAAAGCCATTTGCATATGCAGAATGTAGGCACCCTATATAAAGAAATGAGCAAACCAGTGATATTTTAGGGAGCAGCTTAGCAGGCGGGGCCCATTACTTACTTCATAGGAGCCTACACTGTATGTAGGTTTTATTTTATTTATTTTTTATCTTATATTTTGGAAATATACATCCAGTTTTCTTCTTTCTTTGATTTTTTGGGGACCCCCAAGAGAGTGGGGCCCTAAGCTATAGCTTGTTTAGCTTATACGTGAATCCGGTACTGCTCAAGGTCTTCAAGACAAGGAAGAAAAGATGAAACCATTTTCTTTCCGACAACTGGAATTGTCTTTTGATTTCCAGAGGGCGCGCAGGAAACAACAACAACAACAACAACAACAACAACAACAACAACAAAAACCAGCAGGAGGGGCCCACTCTGGAAAAGCTTCCATCCCCATGAGAAAGCATTGCTTTGACATGGATACTAGTAGAACTTCTGAAGCATTTTCTGTAGGGCACATCTGATCTACCAATGCAACTGTGGCCACAGCTAGGTTGCAGAGCACATGCTTTGCCAGGACCGGCCCGCTCATGAGATCTTGCCGCAAGCTGGTGCCACTGCCAGCACTTCGCGAGTGCCACTGCGCAATGCAGGTGAGGGAGGCTTGCAGGGGGGCACAGTAATCCTGTTTCGCCTCAAGCACTGAAGCTGAACGTGCTGCTCCTGTGCTTTGCATTCCAAAAGGTCCCAGGTTAGTTCGATCCCTGTTATTTCCAGACAGAGAATCCCAGGCAGCAAGGCTATGAGACAACTTTGGGCAGATATTTGAAAGCCATCACAGCAGGCAGACCTGGGTTAGCAGAGCCAAGGGCCTGAGTCAGCTGCACGTGTACTTTACACATCTCTCTACCAAATTCAAAAACACTTGTCCGCACCTTGAAAGCCCTGACCATATGACAAAACAGCAATTAAGAACTCCACACTGGTACTTCTAAGGGCATGAATGAATGAATGAATGAAGAAATCCTTGCATAAAAAGGTAGCTGAAATGGCAAAATAAATTGCAAAATTTAAAAAAAGAACGAGCATTATAAACAGAGTAATGTCCAACAAAACACACCATCAGAAAAAGACAGCACAGTCACCATCCCAGTAGCTTAGGACACAAAGATGCTATAAAATAAGAACATTCTAACAGCTTTTTGAAAGGAGTCAGGGATATGGGTTGCCATTAAAGAGGGAATTCTATCAATGAAGTGCCATGACCAAAAATGTCCTTGGTGTGGCACTAGTAGCCTGGCCACAGAAGCTGGCAGCAACCTCATAATAATAACCTTCATCTTGCATAATAAGGAGCAGACATAGGGAGGGAAGAGGAAACCAGCACGTAAGAGTGTTTAAAATACAAAATACTCGCAGGCAAATGCCTCAACAAACCAATGAGATCCATAGCAGATGACAAAACAAGTACAAAGAAAAGTTTTTAAATGGTTGTTGGTAGCTGTGTGCATGGCATTTTATGATGTGTAATGTCTGGGTCAACTGATGGTGTGTGTGTGTGTGTATTCATATACATGGTAAGCACACTTACTGGCACCTTGATGTTTTATACCTAATACCCTCTAGGGAAAACTGGAAACGAACAGGTTAATTAGTTAATTATTTCTACAGCAAGAGAAGCTTTGCATAGAAAAGATGCAAAGTTACTTTTGCATAAATGTGGATATACTAGAGTAAACATTCATTCACCATAGTAGCTGTCTAGCTGACCTTCCCCACGGCTGCAACAGGTAAAGCTGCATCTACAATGCGTTTATTTTACGGAGGGCATTAATAACTTCACTGGTGGTTCATGTGCTCTCGGTAAGGATGTAATGAAAACACCACAGCTGGGCATAGCACCTTGGTTTCTGTCTGAGTCAATATCTTGCTGTCTCCTTGTTTACAGGAAAAAAAATTCAGCTGCCAGATCACATGCTACTCAAATTATCCTGTTTCACTGCCAAATGTTCAAGATTACAGTACAGCAAATAATTACCACCCAGCTGACAAACATTTAACAAGGTTAAATAGGAATGTCATTTACATGTTTCACACTCCTGTCACCTATTTCAAACAGAGGAGCGGTAATAATGGAACACCTACTTTGTTCCATAAAATCTAATATTGAGACACATTCAGTTTAGGCATAAGCATGTTTTAGAGAATAAGGAATGTGTCATAGACTCACATACATTTTTATACCTCCCAAACACAGATTGGTTACTTTTTGTTCAATACAAACCAGTTTCCCATTATATGCACACCAACAAACTATGGCTTGCACTTGCTCTAACCAGAATCAAACAAGCAATCACAATTCTGACATGTTACCATCATCATCATCATCACCATCATCATTTCAGTTCATGAGGCCATCCAATTCATTCTGCATGATTTCCTAATAATATTTGCAATGCCTCCTAGTTTGGTGCCATCTGAAATACCATAAGCAAATTCCTACCACCTTCCATAGATTACTAATAAAAACAGCAAATCTGAGGAACTTTATCAAGATGCTTTCCCTTTCACTTGAATTAGTGCCTTACTTTAACAAAGCTACACCGAAAAAAGTAATAAAACAGTATTCCGACGGCTCTTTTAAAACTGGACACAGTGCTTCAGAAAGGGGGCAACTGGAACAGGGGCTACTTATCCTTTTCATTCCTCACTTTAGAAAGTGCTGCCTGTGTGTTGTGAGTTTGCCTGTAAAGTGTACTGGATTCCTTGTCTATCTTACAATCTGGTTATTGATACCTGTATTTCCTAGCTTGACCTAGAAAGTGTTCTGTGCTGCTGTTTGGTGGGTGGGTTTGCTTGATTCCCAAGGATGAAGCCTCATATTACCTTTGGACATATACCGGTAACACCGATCCTGGCCTGACTGCACTGGTTGCCAATTACAGTAGTTTCTGGGCCCAATTCAAAGTACTAGTTTTGATATATAAAGCCTTAAACTGCTCAGAATTGCAGAGCCCATATGAATAGACCCAGACCCTTCAGTCATCATCTGAGGCCCTTCTTCATGTGGCCCCTCCATGAGATCCAGTGATGGCAACATGAGGACAGGCCTTTTTATGCAGTAGCTCTGCCTGTTGGTGGAAAGCTCTGTCCAGGGAGGTTCATCTGGCACCATCATTATACATATCTTTAGGTGCTACGCAAAATCTTTCCTCTATAGCCAGGCCTTTCACCTTTAACTATCTGTGGCCTTTTAGAAGTGGGTGGGATGTTTTTAATATCTTTACACGTCGTCCCCCAATCTCCACAGTTTCAGGGTCTGTGTTTACTTTTGGAAAATAAGGCACAGCAGAGACTGTGGTGTCTTTATGATATATGGTTTATATACGAAGGGGGGAGGGGTCCCCCAGCATTACACTTGAACTGGGTCTTGCCTCCTGCATAAATCACATTGTGAGTTATGAGGGGCCAATTCAAAACACAGCTGAAATATATTTTTCTGTTATATAGTTGTATTCTCAATATTTTATTTAAGGTCCTTAAATAAGAGGTTTCTCATTCACAACCTTGCTTCTCTTTCTCACACTGGTATAAAAATAGTGTTTATAGCGTCAAAGACTGTTGCCATGGAAATTGAGGTGCCATAGAAACAGCATGACTTTGCTGCAGGATGAAGTAACTTAAAAAGGCAATGAAGAAGCAGAGACTTGTCAATACACAAACATACGAATTAATGAGGAAAATGCTACATAAAAGAACAAATGTGACATGAATTGTATCTCAGTAAGATTATTTCCAACATTACCATCCAGTCAATGGAAATTGCTACTTTTCAAATTTTTAATATAAGCTTTTTAAATGGAAAAGTTTTTGCAACCACTGCTTTTGTAGCAAAACCCTCCCCAAAAGAAACCCCCCCCAATAGATATGAAAGCCTTTCAGTAGACTTGGAACATGACAATACCATCATCATTTATTGTTGACTCAAAACTACTTGATCATATTATCATAAACATAACAGTGAAATAAAACATTCAATATTTTCACACTACCAGATAGCATAACAAAAGTGAAACGACGGTACACAAATTTTAACAACCTTAGATTTCACTGTCAGTTTGCAAGTCTATGACGCCTCCTACTACACATTTTTTTGGGCTCAATTTTATCATTTAATAAACTTTCTGATGAGAGAACGCGAACTTAGTTTAGCCAACACCTTTGATCAATGCTTAGAATAATATGCAATTATGGCATCTGGCTTGCACAATGCATTTCTTCCTGCATTAACAGGACTTCCCATTCTGCTCTTTCCTGCTGCAGACACTTCAGGTCAGATTTGGGGAACATTGCTTCCTCCCATCAGGGGAAAGGCAGAAGCAGGAGTACTGAAGAGAGCACCCATCGCATATTTTGAGGGACCGCTCCCTGTTTGCTGTCCCCTCCCAAGCTTGTCAATGCCACCAGGCCATGGTAATCAAAAGCAGTCAAGATAATGGAAACAACCCGAGTTCTATGCCAATAACACCAAAATGCCCACCTCTGGGAGGTACGGCCCTTCCATTCAAAGGATTTATAAACAATATCAAATACATTAGGAACTGGGAGCTAGAGCAGCTTAGGAAAACAGCACAATCCTGTTTACAACCAGAGATGTGGTGAGGGAAAGAGAACAAAGGAGCTCTGTATGTGCCAGACAAGAGCTCAATGGCTCACTAAGGAAAAGCACATTCAGTCATCACAGTGGAGAAAAAGCACACAAAATCTACTGAACACTGTCTAAAAAACAAAACAAAAAACCTGAAATTATTATTATTTTTTCTTTATTTGTTTCTGTGGGTCAGTGGCCCCTGATAGAAAACTCTTGCCCTAGAAAGCGCGTTTGGGAAGAAACTCAGGATGAGTTCCTGGGGACAAACTCTCAAAGAAATGTTAACTGACTGTAACCCACCTCGAATGGGAGGACTCTGCCTACTACCATGCTGCCTCAGACTGTGACTTCTGCTTGCCATACTTCTGACCCCTTCTATGCTGTCATGGTACTGAACCCTGTGCCTGACTTTGATGTCATGGTACTGAACCCTGTACCCTCCATTCCATCTGTGACATCATCTACCGACCTTCTGATCTTCATACATCCATGCCTGAAACGGACCCTCAATGCTAGGCCAAAGCCTGACATACTGGCTGGGCCTCCCTTAAACTAGCCTCTAGACAAAGAAGCCGCATAATTATATCTACATTATTATCTGGCCATAGCTGCTTGTGTCGGTTAGAAATGAGTATTATCAATCACTTCCAGATGACCCATTTATTGAACATACGTTGTGGTTTGTTTGCAAGGAAGTTAGACAAGTGTTGCATCAAGCTTTCCAGTGCATTTTCCCATCACTTTCCTTATCACCAAAAAGTCCAGTTTGGGGGAGGAGCTCTAGCATGTTGTGCTAGGGGTTCAAATCAACTTAAATTGCACAACCTGAATTTGCCAGTATATGATTGAATCCCACCCAAAAATAGGTATAGTCAGTAAGCATTATTTATGGCCAAGGGAAAATATACTGAACATGAAGAGAAAAGACTGTCATTAAACATTATTTTGAATACAGTCAGTGAAAGGAAGCACATCTCACGTTCTCTTAGCAAGAGGAATGACCTGTTTGGCAACTTTTGGCATCTATAACCCAATGAACAAGTAAACAAGAAATCATTGCAGATTTGAGCACAACCATGTGATAGCATCACTGATTCTAACAGGAATGAGAAGAATTCTATGTTTATAGGATCTTCTGGATCAGCTTTAAGGGTAATTATACAGCAGTGAGAGGGTATCAAAAAGCCTCTTGTATGAGGAGCGTGAAAGTAAAGTTTATACATGCTCTGCCTAACTCATCTGAATATAGTACTTCCGTCCTGTTACGTCTTAGTCACTGCTAAATTCCCATCTCTCTCAGTCACTGGATGAGTAATGCAGAATCCAAGCTCTGAGCAAATTACAATACATTTGGTATGCTAATAATTTCCACTCAAATCACTGCACCAATAGCTGGCAGCATTGTACACAAAATCTACAATGTTCCACTTTTCTCACAACAATAGGTATATATACTATTTTTAAATAGGAAAGTTAAGGGAAATAATATTAAACGGGGGTGGGGGTGGGGAGAGAAACGCCTTAATTAAAAATGTGCTGTTGTTGTTTTTTTAAGTCTGTACTTCCATCCCACCCACAAGCAACAAACACAGCAGGGAGGCAGCAGCACAGCTGTAAAGGCAACCCACCAGGGCTACTATTTAGCAAGGATAAATTCTCTCACAGTGGTCTTTCACCACTTCTGCCACCATCAGTCAAGAAATGGTAGATATCGGGCCTTACCCTCCTCTTACCACGGCCCCTCTCCTATGGTGGTCATCACAAAAGATGGAATCCTATTGTGATGAGAGAAACTGTAGAACAAAAATATGCACAAGGTAGGTCCCTATGTACTGCTTCATTCCTAGCCTAATGTCAGGGAACTGTCCCCGGCGCAGCGCAAGGTGGTGGAAGGGGTCTCGGGATGTTACAGAGAGCACTGGCCCCACCTGACCAGCAGCACCTCCTCTGGCAGTGGAGGGAGCAGCGAGGCTTCCAGCGGGGAGGGGCATGGGTCTCAGGGGATGGAGGGTCGAGGCTCTGAGGACGCTGGGGAGACCCTGCACTCCCCTAGCCCAAGGGGCGATGAAGGAGGCACGCAATTTCCGTCGCCCGAAAGGCGTCGAGGGGTGAAACAAAAGGATGGAAGGCGGGGTTTTCATTTACTGAAACTCTTTTGTTGGGAGGAGCCATTCCCAGATTCTGCCGACGCTTGATACAGACATGAACTTATTAGCTCTGCACTGTACACAGTTTGCACAATAAAACTTTTAAAGGAAAACTCTGAGTTTTGCCTGCTTACTCATGAGCAACTAACCGAGGACCTAATACCTAATTATTATTATTATTATTATACCATTCTTCACCTGAAGGCCAGTGTAAAAACAGAAAAATACATAACATAATAACAAACAAAACAATACCCCCCCCCAAGTTTAAAAGTCCATAGACTGTTAATTAGCCAAAGGCCTGGTGATGCCATAGGGCACTTAGGAGGAAACATACATAGCCTATAAACAGAGAACAGAATAATTAATATGATTCCTTCTAAATTTTAACTCCCCCTCCACAATTAAGGAATCTATGACGGCGTCAAAACTGAAGTAGTGATTCGCTTTAACATGATACTAACATCCCACATTTAAAACCCTTTGCAAAGGATCATTCCCACACCAACTTGTATTTAGCATAATACAAACGCTTACTATTAAGAAGTAAGCTGCTAATATGAAGGTCTGGCACAGATATTGCCATAATTACACTTTATATGAGCAGAGAGCAAATATGTTTTTGTTCCTGTTTGAAGGTTTATATTAACATGCCTTTGGATATATATATATATATAGTCAGACACAGTGGATTATTTCAAGCTATTTATTTATTTATTTTTAAAATCTATTTTCCCTACTTTATTATTTTTTACCTCTGTTGAAATACCCCAGCTGGTTTGCCAATTTAGATGCCAGACAAGTTGTGTAATCATGTTTTTGGCAATGGAGATATGTGCATGTATATAACAGCATGCAAAACAAAATTAGAATCAATTACTGTAAACCCTAACCAAAGCAGAATCTAAAACAGACAAAATGGCAGTTCTGTTGAAGAGTTTCAGGGATGAATAGCTATGTCTACAAGGGATAATTTGTACAAATTCGCTAGCAAGGCAACGATGGGACTACTTCAAAATGTTATAAAGGGAGCTTGCTCATGAATGCAGAATTGTTAAATTAGCTTGGGGTACTTTTTGCTGTATACCTTGCCTACCTATTGTCATAAAATGCTCTTTGAAATCTGAATGACACAGTCAGTTACACTGAACATTCCTTTTAATAATTAATCCATGGGTGCTTTAGTTGGGATCTCGGCATTGCAGGGGGTTGAACTAGATGACCCTCAGGGTCCCATTCAACTCTACTCTTGTTATTGACTTCTGTTATCAATACTGAAGAAACGCCAAAGGCGGCTCCATGCAGGATATTTCCTCCTGCACTGAGGTAATGGGTTGTATTCAACGTCCTATTCAGACCAGACCCATTAAATTAATTAACCTGACTTAGTCATGATAATTAACTTCAATTGGTCTAATCTGAATGGAGTTAGTATTGAATGCCACCCATGACATGTGTAAGAAAAACAGGTATTATTACATTGTGAGTATAGTATTTATTTTGCCACACTCATGTTGGCTGGGAAGCTCCTGTACTAGTATAGATGGTTACAGGTAGGTAGCCGTGTTGGTCTGCCATAGTCGAAACAAAATAAAAAAATTCTTTCCAGTAGGAGACCAACTACCGGTAAGTTTGTTATTGGTATGAGCTTTCGTGTGCATGCACACTTCTTCAGATACACTGAAACAGAAGTCACCAGACCCTTATATATAGTGAGAGGGTGGGGAGGGGTATTACTCAGAAGGGTGGTGGGAATGGGTAATTGGCTGATAGGTGTGGTAAACCTGTTGATGACTGTTAACGACTGCAATTGGTCTTACAGGAAAAAGCAAGGGGTGAGATGGCTAAAAATAGCTTTGTCGTGTATAATCAGAAAAGAATACAATGTCTCTATTCAGACCAGGTCTCTCCATGGTTTTAAGTTTGGTAATAAGTTGCAATTCAGCAACTTCTCTTTCCAGTCTATTTCTGAAATTCTTTTGTAATAAGACAGCTACTTTGAGATCTTGTATAGAATGTCTTGGGAGACTGAAGTGTTCTACTGGTTTCTCTATCTTGTGAATAGATGGGTTTGTAATAATGGATTTGTGACAGTCTGGATTGACCAGGCTATGCATACACCTGTTGAAAAGCTACCTGTAACAAAACTCCTACCTGGCAGCCTTTGAAAACTAATTACAGCACCAGACACAAAGCAATCAACTTTTTCTTTTGAGTATAATACAACTATTGCGAAAGAGCCAGTGCTAGAAACTGGAGAACAGGTTCAGGTGTTGTTGCTGTTTTAAAAAGACATTTTGCCATGGTATATTACCTGCTTCTGTATATTTTAATCCTACTTTCTCTTCTTCATCCTTTGCTTTGGGTGGTGGCCAGACAGTCTGCAGTCTACCGGGAGTCTTGTCATCCTGATCGGAAAGCACTGCATCAGTCTGATAAAACAAAAATATTTTAAGAAACATTAACATATAAAGGAATTTGGCACGGAAAACTGCTTGTTTATAAATCTTAAAAAACAAACAAACCCAACAGCCTTTCCACCTATCTTTTTGCTTAATATCCAGTCAGAAATAAGAGTACTGGGGAAATGTGAGCGCTTGCTCACAATTTTGCGACATTTTAGCTAGTTCAACATACAACATTCTGGATTTTTTTTTTCTGACTACCTGCAATTTTTGTTTGTTTGTTCACATACGATACGTCATGACTGAATGCTCTGATGTGCAACAGAGGTCAATAAAGGCATGGGCTGTTCCTTTATTGTCGGGGGAAAGCTATGGGCACTCCCCGCAGTACACTTGAAACGACCCATCAGTATTAAAGTGTATGCTGTTAATTCACTGTGACACCAGTTAAGGCTGGAGAGGTTTAGGTTCAAATATCCATGCTGACAATAAACTCAGTAGGTGACCTTGGGCCAGCAACTACCTTAGTCTAACCTACTTCACAGGATTTTTGTGAGGATAAAAATGTACACAGCCATGAGCTTTCTTTTTTGGAGGGTAGGGGGAAGGCAGGAATGGAATGCTGTTTTGATGCCATGTGTGGCTGGAAGACTGCTGGCTTGGAACTCAAGAACCACAACCCAAATCTCATATCAGCCACAGACTCAATACCTTCTGGCAAATTAGGGAGAAATCCAAACCAGCACTCCTTATTTTGACAGGGCTTTATGGAATGGTGGGACCACTGCTGCACCTGTAGTCCTGCTGTGAATAGTGACTGGCAGAAGATGGGAAGGTCAGGCAGATCCCTGCACCAGTCTATATAGCTGGTACAGTGACTGAGCCCAAACTGTGTCTGATGCTGCATGGATGGCTCAGAATCCAATGGATTCCAGGTGAGCTCAGTACTTCCCACCCATATAAAATCTAGCTCTGGGGTTTCCAAGTGACCGTACATTCAGTGGGTTGAAGGGGGTTCTGTGTCAGCAGAGTGACAAGACTCTGCAGGCGGCTGGAAGCAAATGGAGGCCAGCAGGGCTAGCAGAGAGACACTTCTATTCCAAGCCACACACTCATTCCTGCCTGCCACCCAAAAAGGGTGTGTTGATTGCTCATCTCTCAACTTCAGTACATTTCTGAAATGGGAAATTTTCTGACAATTTCAGTGTATTGTTATGAGGTTAGACAACCCATTTTGTGTATCATATTTTGCATGTTAAAGGGACTATGCAATTTATAAATATAATAACCCACATTTCAACAATACCGCTTTTAATGCACAGAACTCACCAATACAGTTTAGTATTGTGACGCTGGGTGCTGTCAAAACAGGCACCCCAGTCTCAGAATGGTAATGCTACACTTGGATCTTTTCCATCCAAAATAAGCATTTTCCATACTTATTTTAGATCACACCTATCTATTTACCCAGTTAGTATTTTGCATTAGCCCTAGCATACAAGAGTGTTAATCAACCTACTGGTTTTGTGTCAGTTGCTCCATCACCTTTAGACCTTTCAAATACTGCCTTCAGTGATTCTTTTTCATGTCTCATTTTGCGTTTTATCGCTTCTAGCTCTGAAGTATCAGCAGTTGTCTCTTTTTTGGGAGGGCGTGTAAATAGAGCTTTAAATGCATCCAATGCAGATTCAGCGGGACTTGGTTTTGCCTCTTCAGAGGTGGAGGATGCTTTTCTCACTGAATATTTGCTTTCTTGGCCATTCTCGCTGCTGCCAGAATCACTGGACACCTCACCAGAATCTTTTCCTTCATTTTTAGGCCCTAAGAGATGAGAGAGTTGTTCTAGAAAGGTAGGGGCCGCTTTGGGCTCTGCTGGTTTCCTCTTAGTTAACTGATCAGGTGCAATACTGGACTTTTTAACAGGCTGTTTTAATTTAAGCATAGCCAAGTCGCTGTCTTTCTGTTTGATTTCAGTGACAGTTTCCTCCTGATCTGAAGAGAATCCTTTCTTCCGTACACGTAACCCACTGAAAAAAGCTGGAAGCTGAAAGGTCTTCTCATTCAAAGATGGTTTTTGGGTGGATGCAGTGCTGGAATTGCTTGAAAGAGGTCCTTGCTCATCTACAAACCCCTGAGTATCTTCTTCTGTGAGAGATAGGCCTGTGTGGTTCTCATTGGTCAGTGCTGCAGTTTCAGTTTCTGAACAAATTTCATGTAGTGTATCATCTATTTCCGTTGAACGAAGCTGATAACTTGGTAGAATCTGCTCTGTTTCATCTCCATTTATAGTACCATCTATTTCTCTATATCCTTCTGTTTCTGGCTCTTCTTTATTTTGGTCATTATCCTCCAAAGACACAGTACTATTTAAAACAGATCTGTTTGCTATATTTTTGTCACTGTTAAGATCTGTAGGCTCATTGTCTGATTCTGTGTCACTTGTTGCATGAACCAAAGTACCCTGAATAAGAATGGCATCCTTGTCATTTTGTTTGCCAAATTCAGACAAAAGAGAGTGTAGAGAATCTGAATGGGAATGAGAGGGATCATTCTGCTCCTGCAGTTCCAAGTCATCTGGGCTGTAAGTGTCAGGCTCATAGTCATCTGGGACAATGGTAGTGTCTACAAAGTCAACAGGTGTGCCGCTGTAGACTTCATAATCAACATGGTTGCTAATATCAACCTCAAAGTTACCTAGGGCAGCATCAGCATCGAAGTCAGTCGGCACCCAGGCACCCACTCCTGAGTCAACAGGTGTGCTGCTGTAGACTTCATAATCAACATGGTTGCTATCAACCTCAAAGTTACATAGGGCAGCATCAGCATCAAAGTCAGTTGGCACCCAGGCACCCACTCCTGAGTCAACTGGGGCAGTGGCATCAGCCTCGAGAGCAAACATGTCACAAGTACTGGATTCTGAAATTTCATGAGCATTGCTTGGGCTTTCAGCCTGTGGTATTTCTGAAAGCTGATGATCTCCATCTAGATAATCATCTCCATTGATTCTGCTCCTCACTTCCTGGTTGTCAGCATGGCTACTGATATCATCGACATTTCGAAATCCTTTAAGAACAGCTTGTTCTTTTGAAGTGCCTGGTTGCAGTTTAGCCGTAAATCCAAAAAGGGCTTTCATAGAAAATTTTGTGTAGAGAGTTGGGCCTGGTTCAGGCTCAGTTGCCCCCTCTAGACTGGATAACTCATTATGGTCAGAAGTCTGATTTGCTTCCATGTTGGTCAAATCACAGTGGTACTTATTATATTCCAGAAGATATCAGTTTGTTTCTATATGATTACTCCCAGGGAACATCTTTCATTCAGTCTATTACATTAAAACACCACAGAGAGAGGCAGTTTTTCACCAGATCGCATGCTGCTCTGAAATGCACATTCCAGCCAAACTTTACAACTTGAACAGAGGCAAAACGGGAAAATTTTGCATCGTGTTGCATACCATAAAAACTTCCCAGCAGCGTTTATTTACACAATGGGCCTATCTTTTGTCAACGCAAATCTGCTACAGACTCCACCGCCTGTTGCACTAAGGCTTACTGTTCTTTTCTGCTACACTCAGCCTTTTTACTGAATAGAAATAAATAGCAGTTAGCAAGGCAGATTTCTCTCTCTCACTCTCTCACTCTCTCTCTCAACAGAACAGCTGGTACTTGCAGTTTGCTACTTCCTCATGCCGGCCCGAGAATCAAGAAAAAATCGTCAGCAGAAAAACTCCTCAAAAGTTTCTCGAAAGGCTCCCCATGGTGGTCAAAAGCTGCTTTGAGCAAAGTCGTCGAAGGAAGGCAAGATCAGAAAGCTGGAAAATCCCAAGCAGAGAGAAATGTTTCCAAATCTTCAAACACAAGAAAACGTGCCTTCGTTTAACTTCTGGAGATTCCTAGAGTTGCTGAGAAGTCCCAGCTAACGTTGGTGCCCTTGAAGCTGAATAATCATAATAAAAAGCACCACTCTTCCGCTTTTGCTTCAGGTTTCTGTCTGGAATGCAGATTGCAGCCAAGGAGCACCAACCAACGAGGCTGGTTTCGTGTTGCTGCGTCTTAAACTCTGCACAGCTATTTCTGCGGACCATAAACAGGTAAGTTATCAGACAAGGTAACCACACCCACGGATTGAAAACTACCTAGGAGGGCAAGGTAAACAGCCACTGCCCAGAACTCGGCCATTAACTCTGCAAAGAAGAGAGGGATGAAAACATGCACTTCCACTGTCTTATCTTCCAAAGCGATTTCTCTTAATTCTTTTTTTTTCTTAATTCCCGGATTTCTTTGCATCTTAGATCTCTGCACCTATCCTTATTTCCCCATTCTAGGAGAGGCGAAAAGAAAAGCGCACGGGAAGAAGTCCCAGAGGGGGGAGCTGGGTTACTCCGCGGCAGCGAAAACAGGTAAGAGCCAGTGACGCAACTAGAAAACTCTGTGTATAAAAAGACTTAGAATCGGCGAGTCAAGGAGTAGCTAACTTAGAGGTAAGTTGCTTACAACCTCCTCTCTCCCCCCGCCCCCTCCACCTCAATTCTTTTTCTGGCAAATAGCCTTATTCAGTGCTTTTTTAAGATTTGGTGAATCTAAGTTTGGCCTCATGAGGGGCAATATTTCAAGATGGGTAGGAAAATGAGACATTTTTTTAAAGAAAAAAAGCACTGGCCTTATTAGATGATTTATAGCATTTAAAACTGGAAGGCTGCAACCTTCTGCCCACTTTCCTGGGAGTAATCCCCACTGAACTTGATCTGATTTACTTCTGAGTAGGGGCGTATAGGATCACACTGCAAAGGTTTTCAAAACATACAGATAGGGTGGTTATAATGGTTTGTTTTTGTTGTGCTGTGTTCTACTTTTGTATTTTTATGTTGTGAACCGCCCTGTGGTCCTTGGATAAAGGGTGGTTTACAAATTTAATAAATAATGAAGATACTAAAGAAAGATCACACCAGAAATCTATCTAATCTAGCATCCTAGCTCAGATCCTAGCTGTCCTGAGAATGGGACAGAGTTCATGTTCATGGAACGGAAGATCTCCCTCTTCCCCCTCAGCTCTGATGTGCAAAGAAAAACTTTATTGCTCCTTACATGAGCAGAGAGCTCAGAAGCAGGCGAGAGTGGAGACAGTAGCCCCATGTTTTTCCTCCTTGATTGGTAATCAGAAGTATACTGCCCTTAAATATGGAGATGAGTTGGGATTAATAAGAGACCCTTCTTTGAGGTTATGTCTACATTATGGAGCTCTCAACCTCTTGTCTCTATTATTATTATTAATAATAATAATAATAGATTATTCCCCGCCCATCTGGCTGGGTTTCCTCAGCCACTCTGGGCAGCTCCCAACCGAATATTAATAATAATATTCTCACCCTCCTCACCTGCTGTGCCAACACTGTTTTTCCCATGTAGGTATTGAGAAGCTTTCAGTTTGTGTGTTGTTCTCACCATTTTATTGTTTTTTCTTGGGCTGGGGAACTGGGAGGGATTTCTTCATTTCAAAATTGTTGTTAAACTTCCCTGAGTACTGAGCACACAATGGAAGAATAGTATATAAACCTTCGGAAACGAATAACTGAAACAAACATGGTTTTGGCAATACATTTCATCCGTTGGTCACACTGAGTGAAGTGCTTCCTCCTCTTTGACCTGCACGTTTGCCAGCCAGTTTTACTTAGTAGCCCTGGTCTGTTCAGTTATCATTCAGGTTATTAAAAGCATGTCCCATTTATAACAGGCAAACTTCCAGACTTGCTCATTTCAGCATGGCACTTTCAATCTAAACAGGTCTGACAGACCTTTTTATTTCATTTACACTCTCCGGGCCCCAACGGCTAGCTTTCCAGATGACTGCTGCAGTTCTCAAGTTGTTAGAGGGGGACATAGGGAGATCCCTAATGAAATCCACCCTGTAACTCCTCCAATGAGAGCCTCCTAAAAACAGTTGGCTAAGGGGACTATGCTTCAAGCCCTGGGTTGCAGATAGTCATTGAGTTTTAAGAAACCACGGAAGAACAAAAGGAGCTTGGATTACACAGTTCCGTGTCAACTTAGATCGGTGGATAAATATTTTCAGGAATATTAGGGCAGTTTGACTGTGTTCTGGCAATCATCTCTCAGCTTAATAAGGCAAGATATGGTTTTATTTGCATATCATGGTAAGCCAAACTATAGCTTACTGGGACCACACAAACGTGAACACACCTGGCAAGGAACTCCCAGCTCTGTTTTTACAGCAGTCCTTGGCTACTACAGCTTATGGTTAACAAGGCTGAGCCAAATAAACGTGACCCTCAGATTGAAAAGGTTTCCACAGCCGTGTGCTTCGCGGCATGAGAAAATCAACCGTTTGCAGTAGAAAACCATCTCAACTTAGTCCTAAAGGAATGTGTGAAGTGGCCCAGAAGCTTATTTAATAAATAAGAATACAGCCAGGCCTTGGACTGACTGATATTCTATGGCCTTTTAAATGTGTGTGAGAGAGGGGATTTATTGTTTTGTTTTTGTTTAACTGATTATTTTGTGCTTTTATACTGTATATGTTGTGAACCACCCTGAGATCTTTGGATGAAGGGCAGAATATAAACTTAAATAATAACATAATAAAAATTAGCTGACAACTGATAGAACCTCTGCTTTCCAAGGTGAATGTTCTCCTAGAGTGGAAATCCTCATTATTATTTTCCCCTCCTGCCATTATGTTCTCTGTACATGCATAACAATTTCTTACGCTATTTGCACTGTAGTGACTGCTTTGCAATTGCAATGACTGTGGTGACTTTATTCATCTGAGGCATGGTCAGCTCATGTTGACAGGCAGCATACCATCAAAAGGTAGATAATTATAGTGTAATTGTATACTGTGCTTTTCTATTTAGAGCACTACTCTGTCTTAAATGGAATAGCCAGGAAGAACGTAGTAAGTCTGAATTTTTGTTCACTAAACAGGTCACAGCTCTCCATACAGTCAATATTTAAATTCATAATCTACTTTCTGAAATTCCATTAGCTGAAAATGGAGATATGGAATGCACATGGAATACCAACTCAATGGATGCTTTGCAACTGTCTTGGGTAAGGAATGGTGGATTTTCCAATGTAGACAACAATGACATTGCAAATATATAGTTGCCACCACATTTCCTGAAGGAAATGTGACTCAGTTTGGTCAAACCCTCCCATTTCTGTGTCATAATCTTTGAAACTAAACATCAAAGGCTAGGATATAACTATGCTTCAATTATAGCTAAATGCATCCTGTATTCAGAAGGACCAAGTAGTTTAATGTTCATTTAATAATAGTGAACTCATGTGGTTTGATTTTTCTGTTTGTTAGCAAAATAGGACAACCCCCAAACATTGGAGCGTTTCCTACATACACTACTCTCCCCAGTATGAAGAATAGAATTTGAAATAAAATAAATGTTTAAAAACAAACCCCAAATGGCCTGACAATAACCTATGAGCTTTTTATGTGTTTAAGTATGCTGTAAGCTGCCCAGATTGGCTGGGGAAACCCAGCCAGACGGGCAGGGTATAAATAAATTGTTTTAAGTGTATCTGTTTTTGTGTGTGTTTTAAAGTGTTTTAAATTATTTTATGTGCAAATCGGTGTGACAGAGCAGTTTAGAAGGAAAACATACATTGAAATTATTATTATTATTATTATTATTATTATTATTATTTTCATATGTGCAGAATCACAGCTTTGGCTGTACAGCCTTATAACCACTAGAAGTTTAAGCTTGCTATAATCATCCCAAACACCAAAGAAGCAAGCAATTTGAAATATAAGCAACAGGACTATATTAAAGCAGTGACCTGAAGATACACTGTCAACAAGCAACTATAGAATTACCATAAATCAGAACTTTACATTTTTTTTACACCTCTCAATAATTATTTATAAATTTTGCTTCATTTTTGGATCTCTGTTTTGTGGATGTGACACTTTGTGTAAATATCTCTTTCTTTTCTAGGCTCCGCAGGCACACACATTTAAAAACGCAAAAATAGGCAAAATATTTTAGGTACAGTTTATTGTTTACAGAGTTAATAACAAATAAATTTACAAACAGATTCAATTACAACATGTGAGGAAATTGCTAACTGTTGAAAAGGCAGGGCTTATCACTTAATTCCATGGTCCTATAATGTAAGTAGATGTTCAAGTGATTTATCAAAAAGCAGCAACTGCTAAATTTCTGAATAGGGTGATAAAATCTTACAGGGTTTGGAAGATTATTCACAGCGTCTTTCCACAGATATTGTGTCTTTAAATGAAACTGATGTATGCAGTGTCTCTAACGGCCTGTGAAATAGCCTCCTTATGGATATGAACTTGCTATCACTGTAGAAAAATGTTGCACATATTGGACAGTCTGTTATTTTTCTAGTTACAGGTAGGTAGCCGTGTTAGTCTGCCATAGTCAATACAAAATAAAATAAAAAATTCCTTCCAGTAGCACCTTAGAGACCAACTAAGTTTGTTCTTGGTATGAGCTTTCATGTGCATGCACACTTCTTCAGATACCTGAAGATACCTGAAGAAGGTATCTGAAGAAGAAGATACCTGAAGGTATCTGAAGAAATGTGCATGCACACGAAAGCTCATACCAAGAACAAACTTAGTTGGTCTCTAAGGTGCTACTGGAAGGAATTTTTTGTTATTTTTCTATTTGGAATACACTTTCCCTATCATAGTAAAGATGTACCTTGGAAGTCTAACGGAATCTGTTCGACTTCCAAAACGTTCAGAAACCAAAGCGCAGCTTCTGATTGGCTGCAGGAAGCTCCTGCAGCCAATCGGAAGCTGCAAAAGCCCTGTCAGACGTTCGGCTTCCAAAAATAATTCGCAAACTGGAACACTCACTTCCGGGTTTGCGGCGTTCGGGAGCCAAAAGTTTCAAGAACTAAGCTGTTCGAAAACCCAGGTACAACTATTTAAAACCCAGCTATCGCTCCTTTCCCTTTAGGCTCATCTTTTTATTGTGCATTGTGATGGAGAAAGGCAACTTATGAGTCGGGTTAGAATGCCTATTTTGTTATTATGGTATGACGGATTCTTAAATATACAATGAGAGTTTCAGAAATATTACCTATTAAAATAAGATGGTGGCAAAATCCCTTAGCTTATGTCAACTCATAGTCTTAATTGGGTGCACATTAAAAGTACAGGACTCCCAAATGTGAAGACTGTACAATTACAGGTGCATGAGGGGGAAAAGGGGGGGCAATGCCACTAAAACAAACATTAAAATAGTTTGTGGTATCTGCTGTTTCACATCAGACACAACAAACTAATTAATGAATTCATTTCACGGTTTTTTAAATTTAGATAGCAACTGCTTACAATGTTAGGAATAACCAGTAATAAAGGAATATCCAATTTAGCACCAGTTATCCATTTCCACCATTTAACTCATGCGTTAAAATACTAACATAAAAAATCACTTTGTAAAATTATTGCCAAAACTGAACATACAAATTCTAAGTTACTTTATCAAGCAAGTAAACATGCACAAAATAAAAGTTTTATTGAGGGCATGCATGCAGCAATCTGATTTATTTCTAATCCATTCCTGTAGCTTTGCCAACAGATGTCAGCATTGCTCATGTTAGTTCAACTCCGAGCACTGCTGCAGCAGTTACTGTTCATTTGGCTGAAAACTGCTGCATGATAGTATGAAACTGGCTTCACAATATCAGAATATTAAAGGCTTTATTGCCTGGAACCCAATAATGGTCTGTAAACATCTGAGGTTGTAACATTGCTGACATAGGCCTGAGCAGTCTCTTGGATAGGAGATTACTGTGCGTCCCATATTCAGGGTAGAATAGAAGTCTTATAAATTATACATTAAAAAGAAGAGCTAATTGACTATGCATGGGAATGAATCAGTCATTAGTGGACTATTTCACAAACAGCAGTTTGAATAAATAGCAATTAATAAAGTCATTTATAGAACTACTCACATTTAGGTCCAGGCGTAGTGAATTTCTGTCAGCTCTCTCTGACTCACTGAAACAGGTAGATGGATAAGATTCTCCCAACCTGCAACCTAAAACCCAGGCATCGCCATCTGTATTTGTGACATGTAAATTAGCTGCCTGTTCTGAAAAGTTGTTCTTCAAAGCAGCATCTGCTGGAATACCTAAATGATTTTAAAGAAGAAGAAAATTATCCCCACTTAAGAGAACTGAGGCATGCCAGTATACCACTTGGAGCTTTTACAATACCACAACGGAAAGAGTACTATATATTTTGCTTTCATTTGATTGAAAAGATTTCAATAGCCCATCTTGGGTGTCCTTTTTCTCGCAGCTTCCTCTGAAACAGACTCAAAAGTTCATAGCTCCTTTGCAAAAACTGCTGTGCTCCATACCAAAAACAGATTTTGTAGGCACACCCTGATTACAGATGATCGACTCAACAAGTCTCCCAATCAAAACTGGAAACTAAAACTGGAATCAAAACTAGAAAAAATGCTTGTCAACAGGTAAGCAGGGGCAGGAATGGAGAGAGGGCCTGAGTAGTACCATGATGTTTGACAGCCCAGAGCATCTTTGTCTGCTTTGTACACAGGATTGACTTTTATCCCTTTGGACAACCAGGTGACCAAGGGTCAGGAGAGAAAGTTTTGCCCCTGGTGAAGCATATCCCCATTAGCAGAGTGTTACTTTCCCTCATTCACATACGGAAAATAGAACCAAGAGATGTACATGGGAACACTTGTCAAATTTAACATGGACCAGACGGTGATGATCCTGATTCCTTGTGCTAGATCTCTTCCAGCCACATGAAACATACAGTCGTACCTCGTGTTACGAACGCTGTGTGTTGCGTTTGTCACGGGTTACAAACACGCCGAACCTGGAAGTACCAGAACGGCTTACTTCCGGGTTTGGCGGTTCGCGCATGCGCAGACGTGTCAAATGACATCACGCGCAGAAGCGCCGAATCACGTCGCGCACATGCGCGGGCGCGGCACTCAGGATGCGGACTTCTCAGGATGTGAACGGGGCTCTGGAACGGACTCCGTTCGCATCCATAGGTACCACTGTATTTACTTTGTTGCTAAGAACTTAATGGGTGCAACTGAGCATCAAGCCCATTCCTATCTAAGGGTCCCCACTGTAAGTTCCTGTCCCACCACAGACTCACTCAATTCATGCACAATATGTGTGAAATAGATCCGTGCATTGAATGGGGGCAGCTGTGCCACTGGCCTTGCCTCAGCATTTCTCAGGTGACTCAGCCCCACCCACCAATGTCCCTGATCACACACAGGGTTTCCCACACCCTTTGGGGCTTATTTTAATAGGCTCCTCTGACCTACTCGGATGGTCAGGATAGCAGTGTGACTTTGGGAGCAGAGCCAGGGGTGTAGCCCCCACTGTCTCTTTCAAAGCAAGGAGGGAGACAGTGTGACAAAGAGACAGAAACCAGGAACCGGCTACAAACACATTTGAATGGATGCTAAATGCAACAGCATTTAGCACCTGAGCAACTCCCAGTTGATCATTTTACATACCATGCCACAAAACCAGAAAAAACAAAGGAAATGGGCTCCGTGTACGGAGGTGTACTGCAGTTTTTTAAGTAGGGGAGTCACAGGCCGCTGCAGCAGTGGAGACTAGCATAGACTGAATGGATGTGGGCCTGCCATGGGGGAAATATGGTAGACAGACAGAACCAGAGAACAAGAGCACAGTATGAAAGCTGCACAAGATTGAGGGAAAATGAGGCACGCGTTTGGATGCACAGATCTATATATGAGAAGCAGACTTGCAGATACGAAGTCCCAAAGGATGGAGTCACATTGAACAGAAGGTACCAGATAGAAATGATATTTATGTGATATCATTTAATACTTACAGCTGGTCCTTCACTGAAAGGACTGGTTACATAAAATATCACAATTTTTAAAAACAATACAATACATTAAAATCAATAAAACCACTAAAACTGAACAAAATGTCTTAATATTTAAGGAGTTGCTTTGACGTGTGTGTGTGTGTGTGTACTTTTGGTGCAGAATTGGCTCCTGGCTTAAGAGTTTTGTCTCCCACATCTAAGAACTAATTTGACTTAAGGATTGTGTGCGCTTGCATGAATGCATACAGTAGAAGACTGACAAGTTTTCCAGAATGCCACTAACCATAAGTAGAGGATCAGAGGTCTACAGCAAAGTTGCATTTCTCGCTTTACAAATATCCTTGTTCAAGCACAACAACAACAATTTAATCAGACAGAGCCAGTAAAGATTATTGTTAACCTGATTAGGTAACATGGCCGCGTATCAAGGACTTCTGGCACAATGGAGAATGCAACTGTTTTCCAACCATTTTCTCCCATGGCCACTCTTTGTCCTGCCTTGGACTTTTGGGAGTAGTTTTAGGAATTGATTGGTCTTAGAAATATATCATACAGTTGAAGGGAGCGAGTGGGTTGGACACTCACTGACAGTGAATGTAGCAAAAACCAGAGACTATTATGAGGAAGACTGATAAACATCAAATATATGTTGAATGATGGAACATGCTGCTGAGCAAAAACTAGTCAGGTGAAAATGATTCCAAATTCTACAAAATTCCTGCTTAGGCCATGTTCACATAAACAGGAACTTCAGTTTCATGAACTCTTGGCGGTGCAAACTTCAGAACTCTCACTAAAGGCATATTCACATGCCTCTTTGAGCGCATAACATCTATAGGGTCGTCCCCCCCCCCTTCTTAAAATCAGTTTGTGGTGATTTTCAACTGCACTGTCACAGGCTTGGCAGATCATGTGACCACCAAGCTGAATTAATATTGGATTTGATTTTGATGTTGATTTGAAACTGGTGAACAACCCAATCAGCACATGGTCATATCAGTTGCCTGAATGGCTCAAACAGAAAGATGTGGCTCCTGTGTAAACAGGTCCTGAGAGAGAAGTAAGGGCTACTGCATAATCCTACTTCCAATCTGTTCATCTGATATCGCAGTACAAAGAAACACTTTCTCATGAGAAATCCAAGTAAGGAAAACCTGAGAACATTTAGCTGCTAATGCCAGGGGTCTTACACATGGAAACATAAGTGCTGCAGCCCCCTTCTTAAATAAAACATGCAGGTGTTTCTTGTGTCAGTTCCCCTTGTGAACAAAAGTGCAGTTCAACAGTGTAGCCAGGGCACAAATGAAAACAGAAATCATGCTTGTCTTTACTTCCTAAAATCCCTAAGATTTAGCGCCCTCTAGAGTTCACAAGGTACAACAATCCCATGCATATAATATAATGACAATATACAAAGAAAGTAAATCAATCGAAACTATTGTGTTATAGCAGGGGTCAGCAAACTTTTTCAGCAGGAGGACTGTCCACTGTCCCTCAGACCTTGTGGGGGGGGGCCGTACTATTTTTTTTTGGGGGGGGGGGAAATGAACAAATTCCTATGCCCCACAAATAACCCAGAGATGCATTTTAAATAAAAGGACACATTCTAGCCTACTTATGTAAAAACATGCGGATTCCTGGACCATCCGTGGGCCGGATTTAGTAGGGGATTGGGCCGGATCTGGCCCCCGGGCCTTAGTTTGCCTGCCCATGTGTTATAGGAACAGAAGGGGAGGTGTGGTGAGATAGAACACAGCATCCACGAATGTTACTGGGGAAATGATTACCGGCAATTAACAGAATAAGCACAGCCCATTTTGTGAAATATTTTTCACATGGGAAGAGGTGATCAAAATCAACAGCATAATCTCTAACAACCTACTATATTAGGCATCATCTATAAATGTTATAAAAACCATGGTCATGGTCCTGGCACACTTAAGTGCTTTTAGGTCTCCTTGATTTTACTAAAGGCTGTTTTAAGTTTCCTATTGAAATCCACAGGGCTTGCAGCACCATCTTATGCATGTTTACTCAAAAGCAAGTATGGGGCTTACTCAGGTAAGTAAATACAGTTGGGCCATGCCCGATATTTTAAGAAGACACTATAATAATAAAAAAAGAAAGTTGATAAAAACAGATTTGTTTCCAATAAGAACCAGGCAGTTGCTCATTTATCAAAGGACCACAATTCTGCTCAGTGAAGACATTTCAACTGCATATTTCAGCTTAGGGCCACACTACACATTGCACTGCACGTTAGTGTTTCATTTGTGTTTCCAGAAATGCGGACCTGCGAGTACAGGGCAGTATACTACCACTATACTACTAATACTACTATTAGTAGTGGTGGTGGTGGTAATAATAATGCATCCATAGGGGGTAAGGTGAGGAAGATGCAGGCAATGTATTTGGTGGTGGTAGGTGGATATAGTGTTTTACCTCACTCCCAGCATTATTTCCCAGTAAAAAGTCGTCCCCCACACACACTTCCGTAAAAAATCAAAACAAGAAGTTAGATCAATCACAGATTTACTGTGTCATGTTATTGGGAATGTGTGGCACGGTTTGTCCTTTAGGATGACCTCAACTTGGAAGATATTCCACAGGCCCTTGCTGCTGCTTCCCAACCCAGCCACTGTCACGTGGAAGAGACATTGTTAGCATAACCCTTTTAAAGGACTAAACAAGGACAGCAGCAGAATCTTCTTGTTTGTTAAGTTTTTGTTTTTTTGTTTTTTGCCTTTTCAGATGAAATCTTCTGGAGGACAGATGTGTCACGTTTTACTGCCAGAGGAAGGCAAAGCACATCATCATTTACACACGCAAAAAGGCTTCGTCAGAAGTAGCCCAATGAATTATGCATCTGGTTTAAAGTAACCTAACGCTTGGTTTTCCAGAATCACTGCGACATTTCCGCAATGAGAGGAATTAAGGCATGCTGTTGTGTGCAACAGTATTTATTAGCAAAAAGGTCATAGCATTGAAGAGTGCAATCCAACTGTCGCTGGTTCATCAACTGGGTGGCGGCGGCAGTGGGCGGCTGGCATTAGGATGAGACAGAAGACTCCCAATGCCACCGGAAGTGGAGAAATACTGCCTTAACTGAACACATGCATGTAAATGGCTGCATATCCTAGGGAAAGGTTCTGCAGGTGGAGTTCCACCCACAGACACCTAAAAATGGGCTGGAGTTGTGGGCACCACAAGAGGAGAACTGCCAATACCTAATACCCATGGTTAGCCCACCCATGAGGCAAGGTGAGGATCCACGGGGGCAGCAGATTTAGTCTCCAAAGAATGCATTGCCCGTTGCCACTGCCATGTGCTCCTTGGAGACCAGATCTGCTTCCAGCTCAGCAGCCCCCTACCCCAATGCTGCCTCTGCTGTGGCCTCTCAGAGAATAGGAGGCACTGCTGGTTTCCACCCACCCCTAGGGAAGAGATGGTGTAGGCTGCCCTTTGGGGTCTCCTGGACGCTGGACCTGCCCAGCATGATTCAGAGCTGGCCCATTCCTCCCTCCTAGTTCCTGATGTAGATCTTTATTCCCTTGTTTCTGGTGTAGATATTCATCCACCCCTTCTTCCCTGGTGGGAGGGTGCACCATTGTACAGGCATGGCAGACATCTAAACCAGGACATGGCACAAGTACAGTGGTACCTCGGTTCTCGTTCCAGAAGTCCATTCGAGTTCCAAAACATTTAAAAATTGGAAGCCTCAATATGGAAAACTCAGAATGGTGTTTCCTGTTCAGCTTCTGAGACGCATTCGAAAAATGAGGTGTTTACTTCCGGGTTTTCGGCGTCCGAGTTCCGAAACGTTCTTCAAAAATCGAGGTACCACTGTAATTCCCCTGCCGTTGACACTAATGGGAATATGATATATAGATATTGCTCTCCCCACCTCCCTTGTGTTTTGCCCCTCCATGAGCTGGATATAGTTTTGATGTTGTGAATGTTCTGAAGAAGTAGCTATCGCAGAGCCTGCCTCAGTGCCTCACCCTTCCCCAGAAATGTGACTGTGTGTGTTCTGAATGCTTTTATCGTAAGTCTGTGGATCAGATCTGGTGTGAGTCCTTATCTATTAAACTATTTGCCATGAAATCAGCTCCCTTTTAAACGCTTGTTAGTTTAAAATAACTAAATGCTATTCATGAGCAGGGTGCCCAGCAGAAAATGATACCATGCTAAGCAAAGAATACATGAAGTCGGTTCCAACAAAGGACATGATCCTAACAAAGTTAAGATTTAAATAAGAGTTTAGCAGGTGTTGTGAAGAAAAAAAAACTTGTGAATTTCTACTCAGAAGAAAGCCCAAGTATGTTTGATGGGGGTTGCTCTTTGGTAACTGTGTACACAGGATTGCAGCCCAACTCTTTTGTATAGAAATCAAAAGGGATATAAAAGGGATTACTTTAAAGCCCCTTGCCAGGTAAGTTTTGAAAACCACTAAAAACAGAGTCAGCAATAAGATGCTGATATTCACTCCTTTATTTAATTCTACAAATGCTTCATCATAAGTACCAGATAAGAGAAACTAAAGAATAACATTGTTAAATCTGGATGTAGTTCACATTTTCATTCTAATTTATGATGTTTTGTTGCACAGATTTTCCATACTTTTACTCACCGGGCTAAATTGATTTTCCATTGGTTTTGGTCTGGGCATGTTTCAACAAAGTTGCATAATATTTTCCATCTATTTTTAGTATGGATAAAATTTAAGAAGACAAAATTGTGGAACTTTAAAAAAATAAATAACAGATTATTCCATCCATTAAAATTACTTTCATGAAGGTATCCAATCATTTTTTCCTGGCCAAACTTACAGGCTTGCCTTCCGACAATGCAGGGACAATCTGTCTCTACCACAAATGCTACTAATTATCCGGTCTGCCCTCCTTGACACGTTCTTCCCCTTGCATTTTCCTCTCTCTCAGTTTTCCTTTCACCAGTTTCATCCTGCCTCTGTGGGCTACACTTTCCCAGTCTCAGGAGAAGCAAGGTTTGCAAATGTGGCACCCATGGGTGCAGCAGCAGCACCCTCAAAGTTCTCCCCTGTTGCCATAAAGCCTCTGAGTCACCAGTCCCAGCATCTACTACCCCCTTGGTTATGAGGTGGCATTCCTTTTTTTCTTCCTTGAAAAGCACATACAGCTGAAGGAGAAGGTTAGAAGAATTTCTCTAGTTTTGTGTCTTTGTGGGAAGGTGGCACTGATCTGGGAAGAGGAGGGAGAGAAGTGACCAGTGACTGTAGGGTAACGCTCACTCAGAAATACAAATTAACCTTAAAATGTTGGCAACCTCTGCAGTAGAGGCTTCTCAGGAGTCTTATTCTTAACACCCCCTTCCCATGTCATCTGTGCGCCATTTGAACTACATTATTTATATTTGTATGACCAGCAATGATGTTAATGATTCCATTTCTATCAAATCTTGTATTACCTATGCAGTACAGAGGGTCTGCATTGCTTTTGAGAAAATTGAGCAACTCACTGGGTGACCTTGGTCAGTAATATCAAAAGACACTAAGTTATCCAGGAGTTTCACTTTCTTTCTGCCAGAGCACTCCAACCATCAAGGTGGCCTAGGCTGGCCAAACCCTGGCCTGAAACCTGACTGGAATGGGTCTAGAAAATCTGAAAATATTGGCACAGAAAGTAAACTTGGCACATGGTTGGTAGTTCTCATATGTCTCTGGATCCAGGGAGTGCCCTGGAAAAACAGAGACATCCTGGGATTTTTTGTGAGAGGATGGCGGCCATTTTGTGAGCCATGATCTCTTGTAATTTCGTGTCATGTTTCCGCCCCTGAAAAAGCACTTGGGGGCATGATCTCATGTGGCACCCCAAAATATGTTTTGGGGCACCATCCCCCCAAAAACGCTTTTTCCGGGGGAGGGGGGGATTGTAGCGCAAAATGGCCACTATCCTTCTGCAAGAAAAAACAGGAAGGTGGCATCCCAGAAGATGACGTCTGTTGAAGGGTATGGTGCTACTGCCACTATCAAGGTGTTAAGGTTAATACACACAGCCCTTAACAACTTGGTGCCAGTTCACCTATGAGATTGCCTGACCTCTATGTGTCATAGAATCATAGAGTTGGAAGAGACCACAAGGGCCATCCAGTCCAACCCCCTGCCAAGCAGGAAACACCATCAAAGCATTCCTGACAGATGGCTGTCAAGCCTCCGCTTAAAGACCTCCAAAGAAGGAGACTCCACCACACTCCTTGGCAGCAAATTCCACTGTCGGACAGCTCTTACTGTCAGGAAGTTCTTCCTAATGTTTAGGTGGAATCTTCTTTCTTGTAGTTTGAATCCATTGCCCCGTGTCCGCTTCTCTGGAGCAGCAGAAAACAACCTTTCTCCCTCCTCTATATGACATCCTTTGATATATTTGAAAATGGCTATCATATCACCCCTTAACCTTCTCTTCTCCAGGCTAAACATACCCAGCTCCCTAAGCTGTTCCTCATAAGGCATCGTTTCCAGGCCTTTGACCATTTTGGTTGCCCTCCTCTGGACACGTTCCAGCTTGTCAGTATACTTCTTGAACTGTGGTGCCCAGAACTGGACACAGTATTCCAGGTGAGGTCTGACCAGAGCGGAATACAGTGGTACTATTACTTCCCTTGATCTAGATGCTATACTCCTGTTGATGCAGCCCAGAATTGCATTGGCTTTTTTAGCTGCTGCATCACTGTTGACTCATGTCAAGTTTATGGTCTACCAAGACTCCTAGATCCTTTTCACATGTACTGCTCTCAAGCCAGGTGTCACCCATCCTGTATTTGTGCCTTTCATTTGTGCCTTCCACTCGACCGCTTTGATCAGCAGAATCAGCACTTTTACAGGTGCCACATAATACTTGGTTGTTTAGTGTGGCTGCACCAACACCGTATTCTTTTTGGTGCCTGGTGAATACACTTTTATTTATACAAGCCTATCCAGATATTTAGAAAGTCTATATGACTTGTAATTTGTTTCAGTCTATTCCACTGTGATTTTAACTTTCTGTATGTTTTTAATTGTGTCTGTAAATCTTCCAATGATAATTTTATTGTTTTATCTTTTTTGTAAACCCCTTTGAGGTTTTTTCCTACAATCAAGCAGGACATAAATTTAAACACACAAATAAATGATGGGTTACGGGAACCTTAGCCAACCTGATGGTCTCCAAATGTTATTGACAACTTCCAGAATACCTGACCATTGGCTGGAGTTAAGCTTCCAACACATCTGAAGAGAACCAGGTTGGCAAAGGCTGGGCTAAAGCCATAATGGGAATTGACATGAAAATTAGCATTCCATTTGTTAATAAGAATGAAATTGAAGCCTTTGAATCAATACAGCTTTTTAAAAAATTCTTTCCTGATTTAAAACAAAAAGCCCATGCAAAACCTGTTTCACCTGTACCAGCTACAGAGGTTCACCTAGGAGCTCATTATAAGAAACAAAGACAGCAATGAAGCTTCAGTAAAACAAAAGTGTATCGTGTAATGACTGTGCAAATATACAGGCTAACTCAATGCAATATTTAAACAGCAGGCAGCTAACCTGAAAATAAGCTACGATATGAAAACAATCTGTCCTCTGAAATATGCTCACATCCAGATACACTTCCCCAAATTAAAAGGAAGGTTATATAGCTAATTTTAGAATTCCTTCCTTTCCATTACACTTTTATCCAGTTTGCTACACTTTAAATTTCCAAAAAGTCCCAGGATAGATCAGTGAAGATCTGCCCTTAATTTGCCCTCATTGCAGAGTGCTTTAATATATATTGTACAGCTGAATATCTATTTCAGAAAATGCATTGTGCCAGTAGATTCTTTCTGATCAGGGCCAAGCCAAGACATTTCGGTACCTGAGGTGAACCACAAAATGCCACCCTCCCACCAGAGAAGAAAGTGTGAGTGAAGATCTACATCAGGGGTCCCCAAACTAAGGCCCGGGGGCCGGATGTGGCCCAATCGCCTTCTAAATCCTGCCCACGGACGGTCGGGGAATCAGCGTGTTTTTACATGAGTAGAATGTGTATTTTTATTTAAAATGAATCTCTGGGTTATTTGTGGGGCCTGCCTGGTATTTTTACATGAGTAGAATGTGTGCTTTTATTTAAAATGCATCTCTGGGTTATTTGTGGGGCATAGGAATTCGTTCATATTTTTTTTCAAAATATAGTCCGGCCCCCCACAAGGTCTGAGGGACAGTGGACTGGCCCCCTGCTGAAAAAGTTTGCTGACCCCTGATCTACATCATAGAATCACAGAATTGTAGCATTAGAAGGGGCCACGATGGTCATCTAGTCCAACAACCTGAAATACAGGAATCTTCTACCCCAGGCTTCCTCAACCTTGGCCCTCCAGATGTTTTGAGACTACAATTCCCAGCATTCCTGACCACTGGTCCTGCTAGCTAGGGATCATGGGAGTTGTAGGCCAAAAACATCTGAAGGGCCGAGGTTGAAGATGCCTGTTTTACCCAATGTGGGTCTCGAATCCACAACCCTGGGATTAAGAGTCTCATGCTCTACTGAAGTGCCCCTGCCCCTGGCCAGAGTGATTCAGAGACATAACAGCTTTTGATTACCTTTTCAACCACTCTGGTTGATTTAATTCACACACACCGCGCCTTTGTTCCTGATGATGGTCTTTATCCTTCCCTTGTTCCTGAACCCGGGAAACATTTGCTAAAGGAAGTAGCAGAGGCGCTGTATCTTCGCAAACCCCTTTTCCTGAACTGCAGCAGTTCAGCACTAGCTATGGGGAGATACGGTAACTCTCCACCAAAACCTCCAGGGTGGAAAGAGCTTGAGAGCGCAGTATGATGGGTGAGCAGAATCCTCAAAGCAGACAAGAGAAAAAGCTCACTCTGCTTAAACACCACCAGTTTATAAAACACCATAATCTGGATTACCACCATTCCCCACAACCTGACCTGCTTCTATAGATACCTCTTCTTTCTCACTACAGTGGTACCTCAGGTTACAGACGCTTCAGGTTACAGATGCTTCAGGTTACAGACTCCGCTAACCCAGAAATAACGCTTCAGGTTAAGAACTTTGCTTCAGGATAAGAACAGAAATTGTGCTCTGGCAGTGCAGCGGGAGGCCCCATTAGCTAAAGTGGTGCTTCAGGTTAAGAACAGCTTCAGGTTAGGAATGGACCTCCAGAATGAATTAAGTTCTTAAGCCGAGGTACCACTGTATTTGATGCACTAGAAATCTGAGCACTTGTTACATCCAAAGGTTAGCAAGCTAGCTCTTTCAATTACCTTCAACAAGCTCTGCTTACATACTAGCATAAGGTTACCTTTGTGGAATCCCGAATTCTTTACGATGCCACAGAAACACATGTCTTTCCTTCGCAAACTGGAACGATTCTTTCTCCACTGTAAGCATGCTTTCAGCTGTCCTCCTTCTTTTGAAAGAAAACAGTTTGAAAAAGAGCTCATCTCTCTTCAAAGGAGTCTAAATAACTTGATTAAAATAAATTATTATTATTATTACTAAGGCTGTCCACACCTGCACACTGTCTTCTCTGTGCTCTAATTTTGGACTGGATACTGAATCACTGCTGCAACACAGCGGCCTTAAAATCTCAAGCCAAGCCAACACCCAAACCTTTATAGCTATTGTTTCCTAACCTTTGGTCTCAAATAGGTACAGTCCTCCATGACAGCCTAATAAAGTCAGGTAAAGCTCTAGTACATTGTCACAGGAGCCAATAATGCTGAAAGTATTTAGCATTATGGATTTATTTTGGGTGATGACGTTCTACAAGAATGGGTGTAGTAAGTAAAGTTGTAGAAATTTTATTTATAGAGGGTTTCTTTTTTTTAAATCACAAGCTTATGTGAAAATGGGAATTTAAATGCGGAATAATGAGAAACTGAGAGAAACCAAAATGGATTCTGATCTATGTTTATGCATGTTGGCTTCCATCTGTCTCAAGAGACAATGGAGTTCACTTCTGGGGGTGTAGTCAAACTGTTGCATTAGCGGCAATGAAGTGACCTCACTGGGGCACAAGCCTGCGTGGTGTGTATGGAGGTCCAGGGCTGCCCAGAAGACAAAAAAACCCCTTTTCTCCTCACTGATGTGCTCCAAAGGAAAGCAGAGCAATACATTTGGCGCCAGCTTGGCCGCAAGGGTTGGGAGAAGGAAGTGTACAAGGCACAACTTAACCATCTTGGGGACTCCACTCTGGATTTGTGTAGGGTTTACTCCTTAGCCTTTTCTTTTCCTGAATATATCCCACAAGGCAGCAAAAGTTTAGGTTCAGATTTTCCTCCTCCTATATGGGCTACCTCAGGGGTCCCCAAACTAAGGTCCGCAGGCCAGATACGGCCCGAGCCACTCAATTATCCGGCCTGCAGCAACCCCCGCCTCCTGCTCTTACCGGTGCGGCTGTCCACTTCCAGGCCGGCAGAGCACCGGAAATAGCTTGTGCGCATGCGCAAGCGTAATTTCCGGCACACTTCCGGGTCGGAGGAGGCCCATGCACATGTGCACAAGCTATTTCCGGTGCTCCGCCAACCCGGAAGTGCGCCGGAAATTACGCTTGCACATGCTCACAAGCTATTTGCAGTGCTCTGCCAACCCGGAAGTGCGCCGGAAATAGCATGTGTGCATGTGTATGGGCGCGCTCTCTCCATGCGATCGGCGCTGGAGGAACCAGCCCGAGGCCAGGTAAGTTTGCCGACCCCTGGGCTACCTTCTCAGGTTGACGTGCCTCATCTTGTCCCTCACATCCCTCTACAACACATGCTGAAACTGCTTTCCTGACCCCTGGACCCACTATTGGTTTTGTCTGCTCAATCTGGCAGAGCCTGTCTTCACATGCTCCCTGTGGAAACAGTACTGAGACGGATGAACCAATGGTCTGACTTCATATAAGGAGCTTCCTGCGTTCCTTCCTTGTTTATCCAATCAGCTGCTGGTTCTCTATTGTGCTGCAAGTAACATACGTTTGTTGCCTTTAACAAATGAGTACAGTAACCTAAGGCCATTCCAACTCTAAACATATTAAAAAATATTTACCAAATAAAACATATCACAATCCCCAAAATGTTATAACACCACCTACTTGTGGCCAATTTTTCCATTAAAAAAAAAAGGAGAAGCTGGAAAAATAAAGAGCAACGCATATTGCTAATTACAAAGTGTGGGAGACAGTTCCAGCTTTTGGAGAGGATCAGAAGGCTAACAATTTCCAGATGGATTAACTGGCAAGGTAACCATGGCCTCCTGCCAAGAAAATTATTCTCTGCCCTCAAGAGTCTTGAACAAATCCCTGAACTAATAGACCTTTCTTATGTTTCTCCCTTTATAGGAATTTATTTGGGGGGGGGGGAGCTTAGCCACATCCTTATAGGTATTATTGCTGCACCTATATAAGGCAACTGCACCTAAACAGAACAGAACAAAACAAAACCTGCATCACAGGTAGAAGCTGAAGAAAGAAACCTGGCATCTAGGATTCAAACTTAAGCACCTTACATTTCATATATTCACATGGCCATCTCAATTGTTGCGGGAAACTTGGCATTTCAAGTTCCCACTCTAGGTCAGTGATCACAGGCAGAGCTGAATGCATGCAGCGATTCTATTAGGAAAACCACAGAACAAACTACAAAGTAGGAATTCTCAGCCTCCTTTTTTAAAAAAGCTGAGTTTTTAGTCCTTATGACTGCAACAATATGCTGACTTCTGAGTGCATAGTTTCGACTTGTAAAACATACCAAGCTTGTAACAAATATTTTTAGCCTGTTGAAATATAATCTTTTAATTTGAAGTGCAAATAATCTTGCAAAGAAGTTGCCGCTTAAAATTGCTAGTATGAGGTATTAATCCCATCAAAGGTGGGGGGGGGGAAGGAAAGATGTAACCAACCACTGCTCCATTATATATTTTCCTCATTCTCTGACTTCTTCCTCTGTGCTAATCTGTCACAAACAAAGTGAGAGAAACCTCATTATCATTTTATTCTCTTGCCTGAACAAGAAAGGTCCACCAGTTACCCTGGCACTCTGATAATAATAATAATAATAATAATAATAATAATAATAATAATAATAAATTTTTATTTATACCCCGCCCTTCCCAGCCAAGAACCGGGCTCAGGGCGGCTAACACTAATTAAAATCACAGCAAAAACATACCAGTAAACACAATCAATTTAAAATAACAGATTAAAATACAAATTTAAAATTCAATATTAAAACTGCAGTCTCATTTTCAAATAACCCACCAATAAAAGAATGAAGCATAAACATCAAACAGAAGCCAACCCAAAGGCCAGGTGGAACGGCTCCATCTTGCAGGCCCTGCGGAAAGATGCCATCACTGCTCCTGCTTTGTAAAAAGTCCTGGAGCTGCACCTTCCCTCCACTCCACTACTACAGGTGTAAAATAATTTTGTAGTCCATGTAATTGGACACAAAAATGGATACCTGCATAAGTAGTTTTTGTATTAGAACTGATTCACACACATTTTAGTTTTGACAGTTGCAAGAATCACACTCTGGGGTCAGAGAGCACCCCACCCCAGGAATTGTGTTTGGCTCAGGAGCTTTCAGTGGGTGTTTTCTCCCAAGAAGAATCACAGCATTTCACTTTTATCCATCCTTTAAACTGCAAAGGAGGAGGAGAAGGGAGCCATTCAGGAGAAGAAAGTATTGTGTAACTCTCTGCTTTTTTTATTACTGGCAATAGTCAATCCTGGCATAACAAAACAAAACTCTAGACCCCAACTTGCCCTTAAAAAGCAGCCAGCTCAGATCTCTTTAAATATTTTTGTCATTTGGTTCATTTTGACTGCTGTGCAGTGCAATTATACTACATTACTCAGGGAGGCATAACTGTCACATTTGAAAGTTCATGCGCTAACAAGAAATAAAGATCATTACCAGATCAAGTGTTCATTCCATAAGATAATCTGTCCCTGCCACAAAGTACCAAGATTCAAGCAAGATACCTATTAACACCCGCAAGACAACTTCTGTCATCTCAGCTTTTGTACTAAAGATAAAACACAAATTTAATGTTAAAAGCTCACCAGAATCCCATGATTCTCTTATGCATGTCTTTAATAGTAAATTCCAATGGATGTACAAAATTAGTACCCTAACATCACTTACAGGAACACTGAAAACAATCTGATATTCATACAGGTTATCAAAATATTGAAGGCTGCTTTAACTATTTTCTCTCTATACACTCAAAGCAATGTGAGAACCATGCAAATTGCCTGGTCTCTATTAAAATCGATTTTCTCTCCCCTTAGTTAAACATTGACTTATGGTCACTTATTTTTTTCTTAGGTGATGTCAAAAGTAACTTAATATTCTGAACTATATATTTTGCTTCCATCAAAAGTGTCTAATTAGTTGCACTTCATCACACTTTCTCTCGAGGATAAGGCGAGAAGTGCCACAAAAGAACAAAGACATTTAAAGTCATTTTCCAGAAAATCCTTACACAGTCTATTGACTCCTTAAGTTCAAAAGTTAACTAGATTTAGTGGCTTTAACTCACGGATTTAAATTACTTTTCAGTGTAATTCTCACATCTTATTATTCAAAGTAAATCCAGTTAAAACCAGTATATTATTATTAGGCATACATATTACACTTTAGTGGTTGTAAAAGTAGCTTCTCTTATACCACAGTGCAAATCTTTTGAATGGATGTAATTCTTTAGCAGTTTCATGAATATGGGTAGAACCTAATGGGTGTCACTCTGCTGATGAAAGGCAATTTTGGGCAATTCCTCCTCCCCGAATCACCCTGCACACACCCCATGTACCCTAGAGGGTTGCCCAGCAATCTGGAGCAAAAAATTGGTGGGAGGGAAGATGCAAGGGGATGCAAGTCAAAAAAATACCTCTCTCCATTTTCCATTGACAGATGATCTAGAATAGAATCATAGAATCATAGAGTTGGAAGAGACCACAAGGGCCATCCAGTCCAACCCCCTGCCAAGCAGGAAGCACCATCAAAGCATTTCTGACAGATGGCTGTCAAGCCTCTGCTTAAAGACCTCCAAAGAAGGAGACTCCACCACACTCCTTGGCAGCAAATTCCACAGTCGAGCAGCTCTTACTGTCAGGAAGTTCTTCCTAATGTTTAGGTGGAATCTTCTTTCTTGTAGTTTGAATCCATTGCCCCGTGTCCGCTTCTCTGGAGCAGCAGAAAACAACCTTTCTCCCTCCTCTATATGACATCCTTTTATATATTTGAACATGGCTATCATATCACCCCTTAACCTTCTCTTCTCCAGGCTAAACATACCCAGCTCCCTAAGCCATTCCTCATAAAGCATCGTTTCCAGGCCTTTGACCATTTTGGTTGCCCTCCTCCTCCTTCTTAACTAATAGAATCTGTTAGTTAAGAAGAATTTACCAGCCATTTAACTCTGGTTGAGATTATCATTGAACCATAGCTTTATCCTGGCATCATCATCATCATTGTTGTAAGAAAAAACTGCTCCTTTTCCCTTGTGGGATACCCAAGAGCCCATATAGAGTCCTTATGTAGGTTCTCTATCGGTAGGAGAAAATAACAGAGGCCAACCAGAGAATATTGAGAAGCAAAGGAGCTAGTAAGTCTGATCTTTATTAAACTGTTGCAACAAGGTGCTCACACACACCGCCCCCATGCAGGAGGGAGGAGGAACCCAGAACAATGGTGTTCAAGCCCTTATATAGACTTTTGAAATTGCCATCCTGTAGCTCAAGACCAAAGTATTGGTCCAATACTTTGGCCACCTCATGAGAAGAGAAGACTCCCTGGAAAAGACCCTGATGTTGGGAAAGATTGAGAGCACAAGGAGAAGGGGACGACAGAAGACGAGATGGTTGGACGGTGTTCTCGAGGCTACCAACATGAGTCTGACCAAACTGCGGGAGGCAGTGGAAGACAGGAGTGCCTGGCGTGCTCTGGTCCATGGGGTCATGAAGAGTTGGACATGACTAAACGGCTAAACAACAACAAAGCTTGACCACCCCCCAATACATCATACATACATCACAGAAGGCGCGGTCTACAGCAGAATCCTGTCTGGTAGGATTATGGTCACCTGATAATGGTCACTGATTGCTTTTACCTGGGCATCCTGGCCAGTCTTTTGTGATAGTAAATACTCAGTTCCTGAATCCAGGTCACAGGCTCATCCTGTGAGCAAAGAGACAATGGGGAGGCTTTCCCATTTCCTTCCTCCTTGCAGAGAAACATTCGAGGTCAATTTGGGAGAGTCAAAATGGCTTCAGGACTGCCCTCCTGCACCACTTCAGATATGTGGCCCATATAATAATAATAATAATAATAATAATTTATACCCCACCCATCTAGCTGGGTTTCCCCAGCCACTCTGGGTGGCTTCCAACCGAATATTAAAAACAACAGAGCATCAAACATTAAAAACTTCCCTAAACAGGGCCGCCTTCAGTTGTCTTTTAAAAGTAAATAGTTGCTTATTGCCTTGACATCTGCTGGGAGGGCGTTCCACAGGGCAGGTGCCACTACTGAGAAGGCCTTCTGCCTGGTTCCCTTTAACCTCACTTCTCACAGCGAGGGAACCGCCAGAAGGCCCTCAGTGCTGGACCTCAGTATCCGGGCTGAATGATGGGGGTGGAGACGCTCCTTCAGGTATACAGTGCCAAGGCCATTTAGGGCTTTAAAGGTCAGCACCAACACTTTGAAATGTATGTGTTTGCCTGGTATATTTATGAACATTTATTTTATATCTTAGACCTTATAATTCTCATAACATCATCATCAATTATTTGTACCCTGCCCAGCTGACTGGGTTGCTAAATAATATCAGTAAGACTTCCTTTAACTCAATTCTGAATAGGCTCAGCTAATGTACATCATTTTAGAACATGTCAGATTGGGGGTGGGGGGAATTATTATTCAGAAGCCAATTATGAATTATGTCTGCATTATTATTATTATTATTATTATTATTATTATTATTATTAAACATTTATCTCCCTTTACAACACATTTAGGGCCTGCAAGCTTTCTTAGAAATCCCTTCATGTATTGATAAGGTTTTTTTAAAAAAAACACAAAACCAAAACCCTTTTTAACACTGTGTCACGGTAGTACAAACAGGAACCTGGTGCTCCTCTTTTGTCCCACAGAATACTGAATTGTTCATCTATGACCACCATGAAACATTAAGCTGTGTCTGGGTTTTCTTTCCAGTTTAATTCACTGTGCTACCCTTCAGTGATTGGCTTTGAGGAGGAAGCCACATTTACAAAGAAACAACACTACCAATGTTGCTTAAGGGTGTCTTGTTCGAAAACTATAACCAGAGACGCTTTTTCACAGTGTCTTAATGAGAACACATCAACAAACAACAGATCAGCTGTCTTTTTTTCAAAGGGCCTGTAAAAGGTTCCTCTGTTTTGTAAACTTTTTTTTTTTTTTTACTTAAGGGCATATCACAAGACTTTCCGACTGAATTCCTCTTATTAAGCTTGCTTGTTTCTTTTTAGATCAAAGATCTAATTTCTTGTTCCAGCAACTAGTTGCGGCGGGAGAGGCGGATAGAGCCTTTGCTGGACTCAGGTAGTGTTGTAGCAATGGGGTATAGCCTATAGCCTCAAGCAATATTCCCTCCCCCCCAGCTTTTCTCAAACAGAACTTTGATCACTGAAATATCAATGCTTCCTGCAGTAATAATTTCCTGTTTTTTTGCAAAGACTGTAAAAGCAATGGCTATTCTACAGGCCAGGCTTTGTTCTTCTGTACACAGCCATCAGGACTGGGCCATAGGTAGACAAGCGCATGGGAAGTCGAGGTGCCGATCTTGGCAGGATGGAGCACGAACAGCGGGGGTGGGGTGGGAAATGAAAAAGAAGGTAAGTCCAGGGGCAGGGGGAAATGCAGAACAGATTCTGAGCCAAAAGGTCTGTCCAAAGGGTATGTTGTGCATGCATGCTAGAATGAGCAAACTGTTGGACAACAGCAGGCAGTTAGTTATGCAAGAAACTATGGTAGATAGGGAAGGGCAGCCAACTCCTGAAAGCCCCAGCCAACTCCTGGATGCCCCAGCCAACATGGCCAGAGGTCAGGAGTGATGAGAGTTGGAGTCCGACTTCTGGAGGGCACAAGGTTGGCTACCCCTGGGGTGGGGCATCAGGCAGATTAGGAAGGGAGCAGGAAGACATGCTGCAACAAGGCTGCCTGACAGGTAGCAACATTTGATACCCATCAACTGCCCTAGAAAAGCCAGGACATTCCGTTTTTTCCTGTGAGAGCACAGCAGCCTTTTTGAGTGCCTTGCAATCGTACAATTTCGGGCTGACATCTGGCCCTGAAAAAGTGCTTTTTCTGTGTCCACAATCTCATGTGGGTCACGTGACTCGTGCAGGATTTCGGACCCGGATGATGGTGTCCCAGATCTGGGCTGCATTTTGTTGGAGGGTATGACAGCATCCTATGACTGTTGCCACTTAAATTCTACTATGTTTCTAAATGATTCATTATGGTTTTATTACAGGAGTGGGGAACCTTTTATCACCCTGAAGGTCACATTTCCTCATGAGCAACCTTCAGGGGGCACATGTCAGTCGTAGTTGAAGGCCAGAGGAAAAAATGGATGGAACAATGAATGTTATTTTTAGCTTTGTAAAGTAGGCTGTTTGGGAAAGTTTGAGGGCACAAGGAGAAGGGGACGACAGAGGACGAGATGGTTGGATAGTGTTTTCGAAGCTACTAACATGAGTTTGACCAAACTGCGGGAGACAGTGGAAGACAGGAGTGCCTGGCGTGCTCTGGTCCATGGGGTTACGAAGAGTCAGACATGACTAAACAACAACAACGATAACAAAAAGTAGGCTGTGTTCCAGGTCAGAAGTTTCTACTCACTCACGCACACATTGCTCTATCCAGACAAGGAAGAGTTATTATCAAAATTCAAGGATATGCAACAACCAGGCAAAAGCACTCAAGGGGGGGACATGGTGTGAGATGAGGAAATATGGCTTAGAGTGGGGGGGAGGGTGCACTGGGCAGACTCTCAAGGGCCAGATAGAAAGCCCTGGAGGGCCACACTTGAGGTTCCCCACCCCTGTTTTATAAGTCAATATGATTATAATTTATAGAAAATCAATGTAAAAATACAGGAAACAAATATTTGGAGCAAGAGTATCATGCTATCGGAAGGCTGATTTTGCAGTTGCCAAGAGAAAGACAAAGACTAGGTCAAAAGGACTACTGTGAATCGTCTATCCGGGGTATAGTACTACACTAGAATCTAAGGAAACAATACCTGCCCCTTCTTCCTTCACTGTGCACACCTGAGTAGCTTACCTTAAAAGAACACAGTGCTTAGATAGGGAGGTTGAGCACAACCCAATAAGAACCAAGTTTACTGAGAGGTAAGCCCCGCACTGATTTAAACAGAACTTGCATGCCTGGCATTCCAACCATTACTGCAGATGCTCAGCAGTAAAACATTATCACGTACACTGATCAGATAGATACTTTCAATTCAAAGTGTAATTAAAATGCCAACTCATTTCTGTTAAGGAGGGCTTCACTGGAAAGGAAAATGAGAAGATATAGCAACATCCCAAATTGTTCCTGCCATTATCCTAGCATCTATTTCTGTGCGATCTTTCCAATTTCTGATTGCTATATTGATTTTAAGCAGTCCTGGGGCTTGTCTGCAGCAATGAAAGTGACAGTAATTATTCAGGAAAGTTCATTCATCAAAATACAAGCATCTGACTCACCAGACTTGCCTTGTGACTCCAGTTAAAACTACAAGAGGCATTTCAGCCGCGGAACTGCATTAAATTCTTTGAAAAACATTTTTTTTTTTTAGTTCATATATATCCCTGTCTTGTAAATAGGAGAAATTATCTGCTGTGAATTTGGGAACTATTTTACCCTTAATGTACTTCAAAAACATTAATTAAATTATTAAAAGGGAAACTCTGTATGTACCAGCACCAATTTCAGAATTAACATTTCACAGAAGAAAGATGATGCAAATGCAAGATGATTTTAACAAATAAACTGAATGATAGTTTAAATATCTTTAGGACTGCTGTCTTTTGCATGTGAAAAAATGTATTTTGTCATACCTTATTCAACAATGAATGCAAAACATCTAAGCAAAATAGGTTATTGCTCTCCTACATTCAATATTTGGACAGCTATTGCTGGTAGTAACAAGAGATTGTAAAAATAATCTGTAGCAAAAACACATTTAACTACACCCCCAAAGCCAATCTTTAGAATGCATACATTTAATTTAGGCACCAGATTTTGAGATATCAGTTCATTCATTGTGGGCAGAATTCCATTGAAGACTTTGACTTGCTATTTTGTCTTTATTACCATAAACGTATCTTACAGCACAGTCCTATAGATGTCTACTCAGAAGTAACTTTTATCAAGTAAGTGTGTATAGGGTTTCAGTTTAGCGCTGCAGTCCTATACATACCGTACTTATCTAAAAATATGTCCCATCTGACTTACTTCTGAGTAGACACATAGGACTGTGGTGTTAAAGATGTGTTCAGAAAAATAACATCGTATAGATGTGTATATATTTCTCCATGCAGCATGCACAGTTGCAAAACCTGAAAATTAAGGTCTCTTGACCAAAATTGTTGCTATGTTTTCAGAAGTAACTCAGGGGGAAACTGTTCCGACTGCCACTTGTAGGAAAGTAGAAGAATATACATTTTAAAATAAATTTTGAAAACTTTTTTTTAAAAAAATAAAAACAGTATAGAAAAACAATTGAATGTGCCATGTTATGCAGACACACTATTATTTTACAGTTTTGTGATTCCATTCATGCATTTTAAAAAGTGCTGTATGGCAGATTGTATTTGAAACATGAGAAAGCAAATGTTTTTGTTCATTTGTTTGTTAAATATACAAGAATCAAGAAAAGTCTTTGGCATATTTTGCCTATATTTGAAGGCTTGAAGAAAAAAAGGTTATTGTGAAAATGTAAAAACGTGACTGGTCAATTCACTAGTGGAAATAAAAACAAGCAACAACAAATTTACAAGGTTAATCTAACAAATCTACTAAACGTTCACACCTTATGTGCATTTCTATATAGATATATGCTTCCACAGCTTGTCCTTTGCGGTCTCATAAATTTCAATAGGACTTACACAACAGAAATTCCCAATAATTTTTGCCTTATTCTTGGCATTTAAAAATATTTTAAATATGACTAACCTGGATGCAGTTTGTGCTGTAATTGAACACGGTTTTTTTCTTGAAGGGTGCTTTTTTCGAAGTCGTCCTCACTGGCAACTTGATGTAGGTCTGGTTGTCTCACAGAAAGTCCGGTATGTCCAAATTCAGAAAACCTGAGTTGCAACTGTGCTTCAAAATCTTTGCCCAATGAGAAATTTGTAGTAGAATGTCTTGAACGGCAATCATCACTGACGCCAGACTCTTCTTCAGTGTCAAGCATGGGCAATGGAAGTATTCTGTGGTGTAGCTGTGGGCTAGGCAGACTTGAGGATAAAGGAGAAGGAAGAGGCGACATCTGTTTGTGTGTATTGGACAGTGGATAGGAATTATTAAAAACATTGCTAATTGCTACTAAGGACGGAGACAGTGGCCTTTTATCTTCCTGTTTAATGATGGTCCTTGCCTGGCAGGTATCGGGATTCAGATTTATTGGCAGGTGTAAAGACAAATGCTTTTTGTCCTCCTGGGGTACCGTAGCTCTTTTTTCATATACCAAGCCTGCTGGGCTTCTGTCTGCTCTTGTAACAGGCTGCAATCGCTTCCATTCTGCCGTTTCATCTAATCTGTCATACTGTGTAACTTTCAGTAAGGTTTTATTGACGACTCCCGCTAGACTACATGAGTCGTCAATAACATGGTCTTGTTCTTCTTTATGTTGTGGAATATAGCCTTTCTGCTCTTTCTCCTGTGTTACAGTGGCGAAACCAGGACTGACTGATTCTTTGCTCTCCTCACTTGAGGCATAAGGTACTTCGCAGTATTCCACAGAGGTGCGTCCAACATTCTGCAGGTAGCTTTCAGAGACTTCCACTTTTGAGACCACTCCAACTTGAGGCTTGCTTTTGCAGTTTCCTGCAATACGCTCATAACCGTGCACCATTTCAGAGGCTGAGGTCTTCTCAAAAGCCTCCGATTCATTGGTTGACGTTCCCTGGAAAGACGTCCGCGAAGGGCTGCTCTGCTGCACCTGGATCCCTTTAAGGGTGTCCTCTACATCATCTAGCAGACTATGGCTATGTGCAAAACAGTGTCCAAACACATCATTGTCGTACTCAGAGAAAGAGACAGAGAGATCTGTATCAGACCCCAAAGCCCGGCTGTTCTCAAGCAAATACCACTCTCTCCTTGGTCCTTCTGTTAGTTTATTCACATCTGATGATAAATCATCTTTGTCTTCCACCTTCTCCTGACCAGAACATGCAAAGGAGCTGGAAGAGAAATAGGCAGGATATTTGGCAGAAAGAAATTTATCATTTCCCAACAACATTGCTTTGCTGTTTAATGCTGGTGGCTCCAAAACGCCAGATGTCTTCCTTTTCATTTTCTTGTTTATGAAGTCCTCAATGCTCTCTCTCCGTTTGCTGAATCTCCTCGTTTTTTTGTTTTTGGGAGCGGACTTCTTCTCCATAGATCCCGAAAGAGACTCTTGTTGATCCTTGAAACCCTGTCTGCCATCATTGCTATATTTCAGGCTTTCAGAAATATCTTGCAGCTTCCCCTCCTGGTTCCCCATTTTGACACCTAGAATGTGGCTTGAACTAAGGAGAGTAGCCAACAGCCTCTCCTTTTCAGCATTCAGTTTATACAACTCAGTGAGAATATCCTTAGTAGTTGTTTGCTTGAAGAAGATGTCTCCAATGTTTTCACAGGTCTGCCCTCTCGATCCTACTGCCTCCGAGCCTTCGCTCACTCGATAGCAGCGATGAAAATGTTTACTGGATTTGTCCAGAGTTACACAGCCCTTGTACGTGAACCCTTTGACTTTCCCCTTTGGGAGATAGAAGCTGACGTAGCAAAGCTCCATAATGGGTCTGTACAACTGGAGGACGGTATAAGTGCCTTCCATTGTGTTTGTCTAATTATTTAATTTAAATTATGAGGTCAGTATTTCTAACCTTGCATAACACACCATGTGATGCAAGGAAAGTAGAGGAGGCATCTGACTAATCTTCTACAGTAACATTTCCTGTTAAAAAGAAGAAGAAAAGCTTGTCAGAAAGATGTTATCCTCCCCACATTTTTTTTTTAAAAAAAAACAGAACGAAAACAAGGATCTAATCTCCTTCAAAATTTAATCCAAAATACCAGCCTGTCACAAGAACTGTGACACATATGAGTTATTGGTCACATTGCTAGAAAAAACACAAACTTCACACTGTTAGCGTGTTTCTGAACTATGTTACTATTTTCTTATTGATCTGCTAAACATTAACAAACCGCTTGGCCAATGGAATATGGCTGAAAAGATTGCTCGCAACATAACTTTGTATTTGTACTGTAATAGGACTATAGTTCAGTGGTATTTCTGCATTTAGAAGGTCCCAGTTTCAGTCCTAGAAATCTCCAGATAGAGTTCAGAAAGACTTCTGTTTGAAATCCTTGCAAGCTTCTGAAAGCCAAAGTAGATAATACTGAGCAAGATTTGACATAATGTTCCTACATACTGAACCAGTAAACACTCTAAAATACTAGATTACACTATTGAAAGTACAAATGCTGGTGTAAATATTAGTATGAAATAAAAAACATCCAAATAAATTAATAAAAATAAATAAAACAATTTTGATTTGCATGTAATCCGATTATCATTTTTGATATAATGAGATATTATGTTAACAATCTATTAGAAGTTGAGTGTTGCATCTAAGAGTGCATTCAGATGTGTTAGATTTGCTGATTATAATGCTAGAGCTTCCATCAAATTTTCTAATGTTTTTTTCATACCGCAGGACCTACTTTGTTATGGAGCAGTGGGTTTGGGGCTGAGATAGACCCATTCTATGTTAAATTTTATTTACCCTATTGGGTATGGTGTGACACAATAGGTAAAGGTAAAGGACCCGTGCATGGTTCAGTCAAAGCTGACTATGGGGTGCGGCACTCGTCTCGCTTCAGGCAGAGGGAACCGGTGTTTGTCCACAGACAGCTTTCTAGGTCATGTGGTCAGCAGGACTAAACTGCTTCTGGCACAACAGAACATTGTGATGGAAACCAGAGCACACGGAAATGTCATTTACCTTCCTGCCACAGTGGTACCTACTTGCACTGGTGTGCTTTTGAACTGCTAGGTTGCCAGGAGCTGGGACAGAGCAATGGGAGCTCACCCTGTTGCATGGATTCGAACCACCAACCTTCTGATTGACAAGCCCAAGAGGCTCAGTGGTTTAGACCACAGCACCACCCATATCCTCCTGTGACACAATATCATCACTGGACAACGTCACCACTACCCCCATGAAAACAGCAGGAAAGAACTGTATACTGCCCCAAATTTCACCACTTTGCTCCCATGATCTTCTGAGTTAAAGGGGCTGCAAATGGATTTTTTTCCTGGAAAATGTGAATTTAAAATGTGCTGTATTCCATTAGTTTTCTAGAAGTGGTATTTACTCATGTGAAAGCTCAATTTTAATGCAGAAATTAACAGATAGGGAAATTTCAGAAAAATAGAACAAACTGCCATGTGAATGAAGCCCTAGCGAATGTTATTCTGAGAAGTCAAGCACTGGGTGTCTCTGCTTTGTGCTCAAGAAGAGCACTTTATCTGGAACTTTCCTAATACAGAGTTCTGTCCAACAAAGTTTTCCCATTGCGGGGGGTTGAACTAAATGGCCCTTGGGGTTCCTTTCATCTCTACATTTCTACGAACCTATCATCAGCGCAAGGACTTCTGCCTGTTATAAGAGGACTTCCTCTCCCTGTGCTCTCCCAAATCTGTTCTAGATTGTTTCCCCAACAATCTAGAACAGATTGGGGAGGGTATAGAGAGGGGAGGGAGGGGAAGTACCTCTGTGCACATATAAATAGCATTTCTCCTAAGTGCTCAAAGTTAGTCATCCATATTAATATCAGTCCACAAACTGTGAGGGGATACTGTATTCTTAAAGTATTTTACCAAAGGCCACCCAGTGAGATCTTTGCATAAAACCAAATAGTAGTAGTAGTAGTAGTAGTAGTAGTAGTAGTAGAAGAAGAAGAAAAAGAAGAAAGACCTTAAAATATATAAATTGGAAATTGGCATGATTTACAAAGCTTTTAAGATCGGTTTTATATTATTTAGCACAGAAAACATTTGTTTCTAAATGTGGATTTCAACCAAAACATTTATTGCCTGTTTTTTGCTTTCATATCTAGTTTGACATACTGTATTATTGATAAGAGTATGATAGATGAGTGTGTACTAGCAGCACTGCGGAAGCTAGGGACACAGTGATTACATTATGGCTCTTTCTAATTTAATTTAACCATGCTACATGCATAATATGCTCAATTCCAGTTCCAGGTCATTTTGGCGTACACTGTTCAATATGCTCTTTCTTTCTCAAGCAAAAGCAAAAGCCACAGGCAATTGCTTTTACCATGTACTCATGAAACATCTGACGAGATCATACATCTCAATAGGATTTTGACAAATGTGATGCAAAAAGATCATGGTTTCCCATTTCCATAATTGTCAGTACTGCTAGTTCCCTGGAAAACTCCTTTGCTTTTCTTCCATATACAAAATTATCTAGACGTGTCTGTTTTTTTTACAATTGCAGACGTGTCTGTTTTTTACAATTTTTACAATTGCCCAATTTTTCTGTGAAAGTGACAGGAATTTAGGAGCACATCCTTTTAACTGATGCAGTACCTCATACAATCTGGCAAACAGATATCTGCACTACTTTAAGCAGGGAGCCTGTGGCTCTACAAGTGTTCTTAGACCACAGATCCCATCATCCCTGACCGCTGGCTGGGGCTCATGGGAGTAGGAGTCAAAGAGCACCGGAAACGCCACAGGCTCCTCCATCTCTGTGCTAACTACTTAGGCTGCACAATCTCCAATACAGCTTAAAGTCTAGCCACATGCAATGCCACGGAGCCGGACAACGTCCAAAATTAAAAGATGTGTAATAAAAATGGAACTGTTGTTTATAAGGGCCACCTTGTGCTGAAAGTTGAGCCTGTGTATAAGCTTGCACAAATCACACATTCTCAAGATGATTTCACGGTCTATAATATGGAAGCATACAGAAAAACAATTCTTCTCAATACTTAACCCGTGAAGGACAATGATATGTCATGTGGCTAATTCTTGTTGCTTAGGCAGAACAACCAATCAGGGCTAGAAATTATTGTGGAAACCGATAAGGCAATCAAGCACGTTCTTTTCCTAGAGTCTAATACTGCAACTGAAGAAAATCCCTTGCAAAATCAATTATCTTCTTGGTGTTATATGATGCAGCACCCAGACCCCAAAACTAATTCAAGGTACATAGCATAATTTATTCCTCTTGTTGTTGTTCAGTCGTTCAGTCGTGTCCGACTCTTCGTGACCCCATGGACCAGAGCACGCCAGGCACACCTATCCTTCACTGCCTCCCGCAGTTTGGCCAAACTCATGTTAGTAGCTTCGAGAACACTGTCCAACCATCTCATCCTCTGTCGCCCCCTTCTCCTTGTGCCCTCAATCTTTCCCAACATCAGGGTCTTTTCCAGGGAGTCTTCTCTTCTCATGAGGTGGCCAAAGTACTGGAGCCTCAACTTCAGGATCTGTCCTTCTAGTGAGCACTCAGGGCCGATTTCCTTGAGAATGGATAGGTTTGATCTTCTTGCAGTCCATGGGACTCTCAAGAGTCTCCTCCAGCACCATAATTCAAAAGCATCAATTCTTCGGCGGTCAGCCTTCTTGATGGTCCAGCTCTCACTTCCGTACATTACTACTATTCCTCTTACCCTCCCCAAAATACTGATGTGCTTCAAGATGGGGTAGCACTAGAAGCTGTCATTCAGTGCTCTTCCGCTGTAAACCACATGATTACAATTGATTTTCCATACTTCAAGGGTCATACGGCTTTGTGTGTGTGTTTATGTACATTCCACTATTTTCCATCCACACTAGTAAGGGAGACACAGCTGTGTGGGTATGGAAGGGGCAGTTCCTCTGACCATACTGTTGTTGTTTTTTTAAATCAATTTGGGCAAATTACAAAAATTATACCAATGTAGTTTTATTTAGGCTCTCTTGTCCGCTTGATTTAAATGTTTGGGTTTTTTTTTTAAGTCTGGATCCAACCTATTATGCTTGTACATGCTTTTACATAAACTTACTTGACATTTATTTAATTGTGCATTAAAGCTCTAATGACACTGGGAGAAGATATTTTCTCTGGAGACACCTAATATTATCCTCTATTTAAAAACATTTATAAACCACCTTCCCACAGTAGAGAAAATACAGCATCAAAATAACTAACAAGTATGAAACAGCCTTCAAGCTGACATGCAAAATAAAATAATTTGCCAAAAATAAAAACAGAAGAGGTGCCAAGCATTTTTCTTCAAGGAGGCTTTTCCACAGACTGGGTGTCACCCTGATAACTACCTACCTAGGTTCCATAATTGGGGAGGTCCAGAGCATAGCCTCATAGCAAGCCTTCAAAATCCTTCAAACACTTCAGCTCAGTGGTTCCCAAACTTCCCCCTCCACACACATAAACCACTTGAAAATTCCTTAAGGTCTTAGTGGACCGCTTACTAATATTCTTCTGTCTGATGTGGCCATTGTGCTAGATGTTATATGATTTTAACTGCATTTTTATTTCTTCTTTTATTCCCAACATTGCATTTTATTGCATTGCAATTTAATTCCATAGAATTTAAACTATATGTGTTATTCACAGACGTGACACAAGCCACCAGAATGAAACTCGTGAACCACTGGTTTGGGACCACAGTCTAATGGTCTTGCTTTAGTGTTTGGCCATTGCAGGCTTTATAGGTCAACACCAGTGCTTTGGAGGGGAAAAAATGGGTAAAAGAGAATAAATGCTGGCATTTGAGAGGAAATGCTGTTCTATCACTTTTCCTTTCTCTTGACCAGAATCATTATGGCTCTGGTCAGATGTTACTTTTCAAATGTGGTTTTGGGGGAAGTGGGTGTCAGCCTTGTTCTCAACTTTGTTCTCATTCATTCTCTTCCCAGCCAACTGCTGGTAGAAGCTTACATCAAAGTACTCCTAGTTTTAATTATTAGAGCAGAACTGTTCAAGGAAGAAGAAGAAAAACTTGGCAACCTCTATCAGAGATCAAAACTGAGCTCTATGCATGCAAAATGCTATACTTCCACCATGAACAGCAAAGCAGCCAGTTGATTTGTCAACCTTGCCCAGCTCATATAAAGCGTCAAAGGGATGACTCAGAACAGGGGTGGCAACTCCCAAGAGACTTCGATCTACTCACAGAGTTAAACACTGGCAGTGATCTACCTCCTTTGGGGGGTTCAGGTCAAAGTTGTTGAGTTTTTTCAGGGAGGAGGTAAAATGTTGAGCTTTTTTTTTTTTTAAAGGGGAGCCACGGTTGTTCAGCTTCTTTGGGGGGAGCCAATAATCTACCAGTGATCTACTGCAGACACCCAGTGATCTACCGGTAGGTCACAATCTACCTGTTGGACATGCCTGACTCAGAACATAAGGTTGGAGATCACCAAGATAAGCCACAATGAATCTATGCAGCTTCTCAAGTACAGACAGGATGGTTTTTGAATACAGAAGCAAAATGAAGCAGAGGACCATGAAAAGCATTGAAAAAGTAGTTAGGTTTTTATTCATAGTATTAAAAGACAGTATTTTCTAGCTGGTAAAACAGTAGTACGTTTCACATGCAGACTATAAAAAAAACTGTTCAAATACTTGTAGACACATGATCGGATAAAAATCAGTTTCCCATCTTCCTTTATGGTGTACCATGATCATAGAATCATAGAGTTGGAAGAGACTACAAGGGCCATCCAGTCCAACCCCCTGCCAAGCAGGAAAAATATGAAGATGAAACAGTAACATTTCAATAGAAGGAATGCATTAAATACTCAAGTTTTTGGCAAAAGGTTAGCAATCATACCACATGGTAAACCTACACTATTTTAGAAAAGCAACAACATTACTGTGCCAAATTCTTATAAATACTACTGAGATTATGTTGTTTCGATGAAGTTAACAGTAACCTGCACCCCCCCCCTTTAACTCCATTTTTTGGTTACAAAGTTTTTTGTTTGTTGAGGATCAATTGTGCATTGGCTGTTTGCATGTTGCTTTTTACAAGGATACCATCTAGTAATCTATGGCTAGCCTTATGCATGATGCCACAGTCTTTGCTGATACAATTAATTGTATTGACCCTGAGTTCATGACCCAATGGTGCATGTTTAAATTAGCAAAACTTGTTTAGCTTTTAAGTGCCTGTTCATTCTGCAGATTCTCTTTTAAGTAGCGATTTGAAGCCACTGCAAAGTTCAGCTGCTTGCTGTTTAAATTACAATGTTTGAGACTGCTGCAATCATCTTCCATACTTTGAGAAACACTGTTCTTGTTGCTGCAATCATCTTCCGTACTTCGAGAAACACTGTTCTTCCCTTTGTACAAGACTCACAGCTGAAACATAATTTCTGATCAGGAGGGCTTATGGCTCAAGCCCCATCATATCTGATTCCAGTGGCATTCACCCTCTAATATCTGGAGATGACCATCTGTCATGGATGCTTTAGTTGAGATTCCTGTATTGCAGGGGGTTGGACTAGATGACCCTCAAGATCCCTTCCAACTCTACAATTCTATGATTCTATGCATCTGACAGTATCTTCGTTAGAAGATCTTGGTCAAAACAGTAATGCCACACAGACACACCCTTATAATAAAAAGTGCTTTTCTGGTCATACCTTATTGAAAGACTAGGCAGAAGAGAATTTCAAACCGCCTAGCAGTTCTTCAAAATAGGAGGTATTTAGAAATGGCTATTTCTAAATGCCTAAGTGCTTATTTAAAATGCCATTGAGATTTATCCCCAAATGAGGCTATGCTGCTTGGGAGGGCACCAGATTAGTTAAGGGCTGCATTAGATGAATAACACGCCCTTCACTGTGTATAGCATCACATCTGCTCTATTTAAGCAGAACAGAAAGCTGTTCTCAAAACAAAACTCAATAACCCAAGGCTTGATATTATTAAAAATATTACAGCAAAATACATCTACCTACTCTAAAAACTGCAGGCCCAGAAGCATGGGAAAGATTCAGCTGATCTCAAAGTCCAAAGCAAAAAACAAAAACTAATAACAGGCAGAAGGAAACGCCATTAGCCTCAGGATACAGAGGTCTGACACGGAATAGCTATTTAAGAGAAGGGTTCCCACCCACCCCTCCTCCAAGTTAACAAGCCATACAAAGGGCACATTATAGAAATCATGTTCTAACAGCTTATGGATGCCTGTGTTTAAAGATTCGCAGGCAGAACAAACTACAGGTTCAAGTTTGCCTATGGCAAAATGCCCTGCTGGGGCCCCTCCTTCATCACACTCCTCTCCCTGCCTTACTTAAACAGTGGGCACCAAACCTTCCAGTCAGCACTGGTGACTCCCAATGGAAATTCCACAATGCTCCTGATGTAGCAGAGCAACACCACATCAGGGACACGTGGGGAATTTGAATGGTGGCTCTTTAACTCAGCCGCAAAGCACAGGAAGGGATACTTGTTCGTAGCGATCACAGCACCATTTCTGGAAGTGTAAACTACTGTATGGGCTTCTTTCAGTGCAAAGACTGCATCAAGATTTCATTATTATAAGATGATATTAATAAACTTATGCATTGTAGCTTGCCAGCCACAAGTCATTTTGTGTTGATGATGCGTGCTAGTCAGTTCAGTGCAATGAAAGAACCAGTGCTGTGTTGAAATGCCACTGAATGCCTGTAGCTAGGAATCACAAGTGATGTTGCACTCAGATCCTGTTTGTGGGACTTCCCATAGGCATCTGGTTGGTTGGTCGCTGTGAGAGCAGGAAGCTGTACCAGATGGGCAATTGGCCTGATCCAGCAGAGCCCTTATGTTTTTTCTAAAATCTGTTGTCTAATTTTTTTTTGGTGTCTGCCCCTGCCAGCCCCGTGAAAGGGGCTTTCATTTTTCTGCCTCATTTCCAGGGCACTTTAGAATTTGTATAGAATTTCAATGGGTTGGGAACCTTGAGATTAACTTATTGTTGCACTGTGGCTGGGGGGAAGTGTGTACATTTTTAAAAGAAATTTTTTCTAGTACCCTTTTCTTCAGCACTCTGCAGCCTCCCTAGATGTCGACGGTTCCTGATCTGAAAAAAAGCCCTACAGGAGGAATGACCTCATGATGGTTTCCCCAGGGCATTAATGGGTGTTCTGGCTACAGAGTGTGGACCACTAATGAGGTGATTTGTCACATGAAAGAAACTTCCCTCACAAACACCCCTCAGCCAACTCAAAAATAAGGTATGTATTAAAAAAAAACAACCAAAACCTACACCCCACCCTTGAGAATTTCATTTTTTTTCTCTCTTTTGAAATTTTTTGAATGCAATTTCTTTTCTGATTAATTTGTGGGGAATGGTTGTTAAAACATGGGAGAATTTTTCAGCACAGCATTACAAGGAACTAAAGTATCCAAAACATTTATTCAAGTAAGGGACTGCGTCTATAAAATCTATTCTAGAATTCCTAGAGCTGTGGCTTTCAAACTTTCCTCTTCTGGGAGCTTTTTCCTCATCAAATCATCTGTCAACAAACCCTTGTACAGGGCAAAAGAGTCAGAAACACATTCTGCAATGGCACAAAGTGGCACTGATCAGGCCTGTTGGGCACAATCAATGCTCTGTGCCCATCACATGTTCACCCTAGTACACACCCAATATCCCCCTGCAGGCATGTTATGGAGGAACATGGGTAGCATTGGGCAAGCTCTCTTTCAGGGATGTTTGTCTACCATTGCTAATCTTATCACTGAGGAAAGCCTCTGAAAAACTGCATGGTTCCCTGAAAAATAGTGGCCACACAATAATATTTTAGATTTGAAATTAGTAAACATTGTGGCATGACATCATTCTTCTACATTCAGTTGTTACTGTTTCTCCATATGGGAATTTTCATTTTATTATTTCCAGCTTCTCGGTCATTCTTAAAGCCTATTAGGAGGCTACAGATGGTATCTTCAGGGGGTGGGGGTGGAGAGAAGAGCCCTCATCACAAGACTGGGTTCCTGGAAGTAGTAGCTGTGTTTTGTTTTGCAAACACAATACACTGTACTAGTTTCAACCTTTGAATTTTCACACCTCTGCAAATTTTTTAATCAAAATAATTCTGTGAATGAAGCTGAGAGGTGTTGATTGGCCTGTGGTCAGCCAGTCAGCTTTGTGGTTGTATAGGGAATTGAACCCAGATATTTATACTCCAAATCCAGCTTTCTAACCACAACAACACACTGGTTCAAGCTCAGTTGAGACCACCCATTTCACCTTCTTCTACACCAATCCTCACAAGGGCAGGGAAATTGATATAAAGAGGCACTTTCACTGGCTTATACTCCTCAAGGAGGGCAATGCATCACATCGATCTTTGATTTGTTCTATCTTTTTCATTTTCTGAGTGAAATATTTGTAACTTGCTCTCAGCATTTCAGAGATGGAAATCTAAAAATCCAGATGCATTTAAATAAGAGATCATAAACAACTTTTGCATTTGCATAGTAAATTATGAAACAGCATAGCTTATTATAAAAAGTAATTCTAATTATCCAATACATCAATTACTGATTCCCCCCCCCATCAAAAATACTTTCTAGTTAAGGAAGGGAGTAAGTTCTTGACTGGAAATCCTCCTCCCAATTTATTCATATCAACATCTGATAACAATGTTAACAAATATCTGGAAGATGTGTTAAAAGCACTACATTCTTGTAACCGGCTGTGCTGAAGAGAATACGTGTGTCTGCTATTGATTTTTACACGGATTTAGGCAAATTATTGTGACATACGAATGCAATTAGCAAGAAGCCTAAAGCCAATAGCTCTACATCATCAGGGATAATGGATTGTAGTAGTCTGAAGGCGCTAACCAAAAATGTAGCACTCTAGCAACACAAACAGCTTCTGTGGTGCTGGTTACCGGTATATTAAGCTAGTCAGAAAGGAAAGCTCAGCTGGCAAACCTTAAAAAAAACTACTCGGCCGAACATTGCAATTGTGATCATCAGGTCCTAAAGCAGGTCACATCAATTTAAAAATCTGTGGTAAAAAACAGTTGAAAACCAATTCCAGTCACAGGAATAGGGTGTGTCTTGAAAACACACATCTCAGGTATCAAAAGCCAAGGTAAAAAGGTATGTATTCAGCATTTGCCAAAAGCTGTACAGTCGTACCTCAGCTCCCAAACGCCTTGGGAGTCGAACGTTCAGGATACCAAATGATCGAAAACCGGAAGTGAGTGTTCCAGTTTTCGAACATTTTTTTGGAAGCCGAACGTCTGGTGGTGCTTCCGTGGCTTCTGATTGGCTGCAAGAAGCTCCTGCAGTCAACCAGAAGCCGCGCCTTGGAAGTCGAACGTTTTGGAAGTTGAATGGACTTCTGGAACAGATTCTGTTCAGCTTCCAAGGTACGACTGTATATGGAAGGTGCCAGACACACCTCTGTGAGGAGGGAATTTAACAATTTATGGGCTGCCACATAAAATGCTCTCTCTTGAGCCACCATCACTCCAAACCTCAGAGGACAGTGAAACTACCAAGAGGGCCTCCTCTTAACACCTGAGAGGGTCTGTAGCTACAAAGGGCGGGAATCTCACAGATATTTGGTGCCTAGTTTGTTTAGGGCTTTAAATACTAGCATGAGCCTGGAAATGAACTGGCCAGCAATGCAGCTGTTTAGAACTGGGGTTATAGGAGTTCTAAAGGAAACCTCAGTCAGGAATCTGGCCGCTGCATTTTGGACCAGCGGAAGTTTCAAAGTTGTCTTTAAAGGCAGCCCTACATGGAGCACATTGCAATAATCCAATCTGGAAATTACCAGAGCATGGAGTACCATGGCCAAGTCATATCTGTCCAAAAAGCTGGGACTCTTTGGGTAAGAATAAATAATTATGTTGTAGGACCCCATGGACAGCATGAATTTCAAATAAAGTATGGTAAGAGTGTTGGTGCAGTTTGACTGCTACGTTGGAAGTCAGGTGAAACAACTACACCATGAAGTCTTTGTGTATATGTATATACACAGGTATCTATCAAAGACTACTCATCCCATACTTCAAGCCCTGCTTTGCTATTCTGAGGAGGGTTTGTTGCTATTTTTAAAAAGCTTAGGAGAGGCAAATTTTGCACGAGGCAATATTTGCCACTAGTCAAATATAGCTATTTGAATGGATAGCTGCTCTGATCAACAGATTTTAAAATGATAATGCTATCTAATTCTGTGGGCTTTATGATGTTTTGAGACATTTTATTGTACTGTTTCTATTTCAAGTGTATAAAATTTATTGTTTACATTATAGTGTTTAATTTTGGTGTTGGGTTTTTGCAAAATGCTTTGTGTCTTTATGAAAAGCAGTACACAAATTACTGAATGAACGAATGAAGGAATGTGAGAAGCTCAGACCCATTCAGGAGGGGATGTTAACCCAATTTCCCAACAGTTGGCAATGTCATGGGGAGAAGTTGCAGTATTGCCCCCCTCCTCCTGTGTGATCCAAGACTTCTTAAATTAATTTTGTGGTGTGCCACAGAATGGCTCTGCAGTAGATTGCACGCTGCCAAACAAATATGAACAGTGGATCTTAGAGATCCCCAAAACCTATTTGCAGGAGAAGGTTGACAGTCCTGGGCCAGATAGACCATTACAGCAGCATATCTAAAACACAGTCTTCCAAGTTCATTTGAATGATTCAGGTCTACTGCAAAACAGATGGTAAGTGGGTTGCACCCTTTGGCACATTAAAAAATGTGCAGCATTGAGAAGTATAATCACTGAACTGGGCTGCCAAGGGTATTTTGTAAGCATGAGAACTCTTTCACCTTTCTGTACAAGATGGCACATACCATCACAAGTGGGCAGACTTGTATCGGAGAAGGGGAACCACCAGATACACTGGGCCTAAACAAATTAGGAGTTTAAAGGTCATCACCAGCACTTTCACATTTTCACCCCGGGCAAAGTTTTGCACATACATGTGTAGTAGATGGTTCAGTTCGTACCAAGGGAGATGGCAGAACAAATGAAGATTCCGGCATTCTTTTAGAATGAATACATATTGATCTGGGATACTAGTTTTGAAATCGTACTTGGCAATGTATTCCATGCTTGGGCTGCTTGTGCACAGCAATGATGGGGGCAAATCGGAACAGAATTCTTCCTTAAGCTTCTCCTGGGGTTCTTGGTCCAGCCCTCCCTCTTGTCCATGCTGCTAGCTCCACCACAGACTAGGTGCATTCATTAGAGCTCCTGTATGCACAAGGGCAGTGGTGGGAAACCTAGAGACCTCCCAATTTGGCCTGTGAGGCTATATTGACTAAGCCACACCCACCTGCCACACACTTCATGTCATATATACAATACCAGGTGGGGTTGCAGGCACTGCCAATCTGAGCTTCCGTGGGGCTCCACAAGACTTGACGATCATAAGGGCTTGCAAGGGTCTTGTGCACAGCACTTGACAGCACTCGACAAACATTGCTAGCACCTTATGGAGTGTACCCATGTGGTTTCATTTCAAACCATGCAGGGGGAAACAGGACATCTGATGTCATTGTGACATCAGGTGATTGACAAGTAGACAGTCCCCGCACCATCAAACTTGGTCACCCAAAAAGTCCTTCCAAGTGTTGCAACATGAGTTCCTGTATCTACAAAAATAGCTAACAATGGGAGTACTGTATCACTCTACAAGGCTACTCACCTCAAACTCGACATTGCTATTTTGCGGGTGGATTATCATTGTTTTTAAAAAGCTTGGGAGTGGTAAATTTGACATGCAGATGAGTAGGAGAGGGAGGCAAATTTGGCAAGAATGAGAGTGGGAGAGGGAAGTGCTCAACTTCATCCTGGTCCACACATTTTCCACTTCAAATCCCTCCCCATCCCCTAAGCTTTTCCCCAATGTGTGTTTCCTTTTCTTTTTGATCCCCATGGGACAGGTAGTAGTAACCTGTGAGTCATCTGAAGCAGAAAAATTGTAAGCAGGTAAAGTTTTAAGCACCCACCTTTCCTCAATTCCTTCTTCATTCACTTGCTCTCCAATATATTTTGGTTTTAAATATGCTAGATATCCAAATACTTTCATGATCCCCAAGTATCACCATCTCTTTTCTAGGGACAGATTTAACTGTCTCCCTTCCACAATATGAGAAAGGCGTGATCAAAGTAGTCGAAACTTTGGGCCAGGTCTTTTTTGAATGCAATCTTAATAGAGAAGAATATAACAGATTTATGTTCCCTTATGGAGAAAGACACTTGAAGTGCCTGGAATCTTTCTTGGCTAGTACAAACAAGTTAATAACAGATTTAGTGGCCATGTTCCTCTTCTTTGCTCAAGCGCATCATGAGAGGATACTTTCAATTCAACTGCAATTTGCATCTCATATTTTTGTATCATATTGTATTTTGGAAAAGTATTTGTTTCAATGATCATGCTTTTTAGCTATATATGTCTGTTTTAGCAGGTCTGTTGCTATATACTAAAGGATAGATAGACTTCTTCATTCCAAATTCTTCCCCAAACCCCAATAGCTGCTTTCCATTTCTTACAAAAATGCACTGGGGCTCTAATAAGTGCATTTGTTCATAATATGTAATTAGCACCTTCCTCCTCTACTTAGTGATGTCACATTTTTGACACTCTACATTTTAGGATGCTTTGTTCTGTGAGGCACCTCAGTCTGTCGCTCCACCTTCAACTTTAACCACAGAAGGATGCCACATCATCCCCAGTGTTTATGTGTGTTTTTTTTGGCAAAATCAATAAAGTATAAATGAGCCAGAGATAATCTCGACATACAGCAAGAGAGGCAAAACCAGGATCGCAGTTGATTCTTCCATCGATGCTCTTTTCAATAGACTGTCTACAAAGTCCCTTTCCTTATGCTGACTTGCATCATAGCAAGTACTTTGCACTTGGTTAGACTGGAAAGAGAGAAAAGCAGATAGACAGATATCGATATCTATCTACTTTTAGTGTATGCACCTAAAAAATAATAATTCACAAAGCCCCCCCCCCCTTCAACTAGTTATTTGCGTGTGTTGCTATATTACACTCAGGGACATGCAAATACTGCCATTCAAAGCAGGGCCATTCTGCTGCCTGTTTCCCAGTGTGGCTACCGTAGCACCTTGAGTGTTAATAGACCGCTGGAGAGACTGTAAACATTAATCATGTGCTTTCCACTCACTAGCCCACCTAGAGCACGAAGGGGATCCGCAGCAGCTTTAGCGAAGACAAACTGCAGCTACCTCAGTCTACCCTCTTCGGGTCCCGCGCTCGTCCAGGCTAGAGCTACAGTGGCAATGAGGGGAAGCCCCTTGTGCAGTTGTACTTGGTGATGCAGAAAGCCACATCATGCATTAGGAAATGATGCTAATAAGAGCTGCAGGAGGGAACCGGCGTGATGCAGGAAGGACAGGCGATGGCAGATGTTTGCCTTGGGGGAAAAGAAAGGTGCTGACCATACGGATTTCATCTCTTCCCTGGAGCTGAATGTTGCTTTTGGGGAGGGGGGCAAAGTCTGCTTCCTTCCCTCCAGAGGATTATCCATATCTTGGCAAGAGGCGACACTGCAGGGAACTTGGTAAGAGAGAGTTACCGACAGATAGACAAATAAAGGGTTATTTACCTTGTGAGAAGTGCAGCCCGCTCCTGGGCTCAGCTATTGCCGCAGGTGCAGAGGAAAAGAGAGGATGCCCAGTCCTGCTTCTGGGGCTGAGGCTGCCTTCTGCTAAAGTCACATCCCCCGCCCGCCCTTGGTCCCCAGGCAGTCGCTGCTGCCGCCTCACATTTAACTCCCCCTTCCCCTTTAAGACGCGCTCGCCTTCCAGACCCATTCACAATCAAAGCGGCTGTGCGTGTGTGCCGCAGCCTCAATGAGGGGGAAAACTGACAGGACCGCTGACCAATCTGAAGGCGGAGCAGTCCGCCGGCTTGACTAAGAGGCCAATGGCTCTGCCGCAAAGGACGCCAGACGAACCAATGGTGGGCGGGCGCAGGGGGTGACAGACCCCAGGATAGGGACACAGGCGCCCGTAGCAGACTCCAGGAGACGTTTCTGGGTGAGGGCCTATTCAGGAGCCGGTCACCACGCTCGCACACCACGCCTTCTTAAAAGGTCTCCTCTTCCTGCTACTCCAGAGCATATGTTTGTGCACGATCTTTCTTCAGTTCATGCTAAAACACTAACTCACACAATAAACATTTTGAGAGCTTTTGGTTTTGGAATTGGGTTAGTAAAGAAGGACGAAATCCTCTCTAAAAGGTGATCTTTTAGTATTTATTTTATTGAACAGTCCACAGGATTCACACACACACACACACACACACACACACACTCAAAGAGTAATATCAACACAAAAAACACACTTGGTGGGTGTGCAATATATACCTTATAATACCGTATAATTATTTATACGGTATATAGCCTACTATGTTCGCTGTGTTAGAAAAAGTAACCAACAGGTCCCTTCCAAAGTACCTGAGCTACCTATAGCTTAAATTTTTTAAAGTAGGCTATTTTCCAAGGTAAATGTGCAGCACTCAACAATTCTCAGACCGCATTACTTCTACAGAAATTGTTCTTGACATTCATAATCACCCCCCAAAATTTAAAACAATGTATACATTGCTGCCTGTATGCTCACTGGCTTATAGTTCTTACTAATTCTCACAACAGTTTTTTGAAAGCACATCATTAGTATTCTCATTTTACAGTGGGAAGCTGAGGCAGAGAGAAAGTGGAATGTCCAAAGCCTCCCCCTCAAGAACAAAAAATTTAAACTAAAGACCACAGTGAAGAAAAACATAGTTAATTCCAGGTGTTGAATGGAGTTGTGGTTGCCACTAGTTCTGAAATGTGGTAGCTTCAAAGAGTTTGCAGTTCAGCACCAGGGACTACTGTTTAAGGGTAAATATGATCATTATTGTTAGCTGCCCTGGAAATACTAATGTTCAGGATACATATTTGTAAAATAAATAACAGAGATGTTTGGATTGTGGCCATAGCCTCTCAGGCAGGCTTAAAATATTGCTACTGGATATCATAAGTCCTTGCGTTCAAGAGGGGTCTCTTGCAGTTCATTATTTTCCAAAGGAAGTAAACCACTTCCAAAGGAAGTAAACCACATACATTTATTCCCATGAAGAGAAGGAAAGGCAATGTGCAAAGTAACCACTATGAAATGATTCTGTCAATCAGAAATGTAGGGCACATGGAGAGCAAAACCTAATCTCTGAGAGGTTTCCCCTTTATCTGCACTCAGCTACATAATCAGCTTTTCATCTCAACATAGGATAAATGCAACCTGCCTGCTGCTTCATTTACCCTATATAGAGAGAGCTGCTGTAGAATTGTATGAATCAAATAGCCACAGAGTTTGAATGAAATTGCCTTAAGTTCCCCCAAAAGTGTCCCATCATTGTTTCTGACTTCCAAAGCTCTACATGTAAAATGTTCAAGTCTTTAATTGCATTTCACACATTAGGAAGGTTACTTCCTAACAGTTCAGTCCTATATATATTTACTCAGAAGTAAGTCTCAGTGACTGCTTACTCCCGATAAAGTGTGTGAATAGAACTGCAGCCCAAGTGAAGCATTTTTAGGTCCTACAAACAAGATAGTTAATTGCCTAGAACTACAAGCCAATAGTATGTAATTTAAGGATAGTAGCAGTATTGATGAAGAGGAATTCTATGAATAATCTAGTTCAGTGCACTCAAAATAAATAACAGTTTAACTGAATAGGACTGAACAAGGTTGGTTCACTATGGATTGTTCTTTATGAAAATGAATTTATTGTTTTGCATGGAACACCATCTTTTGTAGAAATATTAACTTGTCTGTATAATAAGTAACAAAGCTCAGTCTATGTGCCTGATTTTTTTTTAAAAAAATGTAATTAACACAAGGTCGTTGTTTTCCACAGTAAACACCCCCACCCTCACTTAAAACTGCATTATGGGAGAGTAGCAGAGAGAAGAGTCAGAACAAGGAATAACATTCAGAAAGTAGTTCTGCTTCAAGTCTACCATAATAAGTGTGTAAGAGAAAGTGATGGAGGAAGTGAACATCACTAAATTAAATCAGAGGGATTTATAAAAGGTAGCTGCGTTTTCTTCTAATTACAGAAAATATTTTCTCCTCATAGAACATAAAATGCTGTACTCAGTAACGCTAGTGTAATTTCTTCCAGAATCAAGAGGGATTTGGGTTGGGTTTTTTTTTAAAAAAAATATAAATTAGAGCAGCATTTCAATCATTTGCACTCATATGCTCAATACTAATGTAAGTTCAGCAATGGAATCCAGGAAAGTCACTGCCAATCAATCTAGACTATGGCTGGGGAACCTGTTTCATCCCAAGAGCCACACTGGGAACCTTCAGTGGGGTTTAGACCCTCTTATGAATCAGTAACTGGTTAAGAAACAAGAAGCAGAGAGTAGGAATAAATAGACAGTTCTCCCAATGCAGAGATATAAAAAGTGGAGTCCCCTATGAACTGGTATGGGGACCAGTGCTTTTTAACTTGTTCATAAATGATCTAGAATTAAGAGGTGTGCTGTGAGGTAACAAAGATTGCAGATGATACTAAATTGTTCAGGATTGTTAAAACAAAAAACAATAGTAAGGAGCTCCAAAGAATCCTAGAACTGTGGAGTTGGAAGGGTGGGGTCATCTAGTCCACTGCAGTGACTGACTAGGAATGAGACCTTGGGGTCATAGTGGAGGGCTTGCACTTCTGTTTGTCCTGTGACTTCTAGGCATGGGTCTATGCGTGCCTCTCTTCATGCAGGCAAGCAACTTGCAACATCATATGTTTAAGTCAGGACTGATGGAACATTTTTATTGCTAATGTGAGCTGACAATGTTTTTTCTTGTTGTTATATATACAAAATTTAAACAAACAAATAATTGCTTCTACACCAGTGCTATGTTAGAGTAAAAAAAACAAAAATGGTTTCCCAACCCTGGTTTAAAATAATTAAAAAAATGAACACATACAAGTTTCACATTTTAAATCACTAAAATCATCGTATAATCTCATGACTACGGAATAAAAAGGGGTTTGCTTCTGTCACTCTGGTGTTCAACATATTTAGGGGGCATGGTTGGGGAGATGCCTGTGGGGCTGCATTCAGCCACTGAGAGGATCCTGGAAGAGATACAAATCGAAAAATGCACACTCCAGGTTACAGGTCCTCTCAGCAGGCCATGGCACACAAACAAACACACCCTGGGTTCTTCAAGTGGTAGAGAGATATTACTACTATTAATTCTTCTTCTTTCTTCTTCTTCTTCTTCTTCTTCTTCTTCTTCTTCTTCTTCTTCTTCTTCTTCTTCTTCTTCTTCTTCTTTTGCTTCCCTCACAGAGATGACCCCAAGTGACTTACAAATGATGGTTGGTTGCAGGGTCTGGGTCAGTACGTGTGAGGAAAGGCAGACCTGGAAGTATTGGGGTTCTGAGCCACATAAGGCTTTATCGGTCAAAACCATCATTTTAAAATTAGCCTGGAAATTAATTAGTAGCCAGTGCAGTCATGCTAGATTTTTTGTTATACATTTGGACCATCCTGCCTCTGTCAGCAGTCTGGGCACTCTCCAACAGCTACAGTTTCTAAACCATCTTCAAAGGCAGCCCCATAAATCCATGTTAATTGTGTTTAACTACAGGTGAGAATCAGGGGGGCTTGGCTATTCCCCTGCTCCATGCATGTTCCCCATATGGACTTGGGGTGGTATTGCAGTTCAAAAGCAGAAGGATTAAGCATTAGTATTAGCGTGCCTTTGGGAATCCCATGTTGGCATCACTTTAGTCCCAGCTTTTGAGAAAGGCTTTTGATTGAATATAGGCTTTTTCTGCCTTCTGGCATACCGTTCTCTGTGAATAACTACAATCAATAGGGTTTTGATGTACATAAAGTGTCTGTAGTACTGCAGCATGGTTAAGGTGCACACTGATCTTGTATAGATTTAATAAGCACATGCCTGTGTTGGATGTTAATTCAAGGTTCATTACTGTTCCACAGGAATATCTCTTTAAAAGTATGAAGGAGATTAATTGACCTAGTTTTCCAGCTGTGGGACAGTGCAGCAGGTGTTGCTGAGTTTGTCTTGATTTGGGCGTGGCAGTAATCGAGTACGGTACATAAGGAGGTCTGCGTACCTTCCTCAGTGCCCTGGGTGGTGGGTCACCGTATGGGTCATGTTTCTGTAATGTAATGTAATGTTAGCTGATGTAATTTCTGTTATTTTTGCTTTTCATTAAACCACTCCTAGTTTTGCTCTACAGTCTCCTCAACCTTCTTGTTGTGCAACTGCTCTGCTCAGCTTAATATGCCAACATCTGGTTATGGGCCCAGCCATTGAGTTGATGACTGTATAGCTTTGGAGTTGGAGAATAGCTTAAGAAAGGTTTTTTTTTTTTTTTTTGCTGCTGCTGCTGTTGCGGTCCTGTGCGTTTGAGAAGCAGAATGGTGGACCGGGTTTCTGAAGTTGAGAAGGCTTTGACGTTTCCACAACTTACTGATGAAAATTATAGTTTGTGGTCATTTCGGGTGGAGGCGCTCCTGACTTCGCGAGATGTTTGGAAGTATGTAACTGAAAGCCCTCCTGACCCTATGACTGATGCCTGGTCGAAAGGAGATGCAAAAGCCAGAGCATTAATTAACTTGGCTGTGAGTGACCAGCAGGTAGTTTATATAAGAAACAAGAAAACTGCTAAGGAGATGTGGAACAGCATTGCAGCAGTTCACATCAGAAAGGAGTCAGCGTCTGCCTTAACATTCTTTAAGCAGCTGTACCAGACAAAGTTGCAGCCTGGTGGTGATTTGGCAGCACACTTGAGGCGTCTGGAGGCAATACGTGGCGAATTAATCCAAAGAGACATGGTAATACCTGACATTCAATATGTGTTTATTATTCTCTGTTCGCTTAACAAAGACTTTGATGCTATAGCTAGCCAGATATCTGCCGTTCCACCGGCACAACTAACTGTGGAAGGGGTGACGGCAAGATTAATGGGCGAGCTGGACAGAAGGGAGGCTTGTGAGATAAGCACTCCTATTTCTGGAGATAATGAGGAACGCCGTAAGCAAGTTTGTGGAGATTCAGCTGCGTTTAAAGCTGGCAAGCGTTGCTGGGTCTGCAATAAACATGGCCATGTTGCCAAGGACTGCAGATCTAAAAGGCAGCAAAATGCTCCCAGGACTGTTTCAGGTCGTAATTCACAGGCAACGCCCCAGCAGTCAGCAGCGTATCGTAAAGATGGACATGAGCCCCAAGCCTTTCATGCTCGGACTACAGGTCATAAAAGAGTTAAAGGGGCCACGTGGAGTTCTTTTGTTGTCGACTCGGGAGCGACGACCCATCTCTGTAATGACCGGAGCCTGTTTATGTCTTTTGAAGAGCAGATTGGCAAGATACATTTAGCTAACTCTGACGTTATGCAGTCGTTTGGCAGAGGTACTGTGAAACTTGACTCTCTAAACATTACCATAGCAAATTGCACTTACTGCCCTTCAGTGGACAATTTATTATCAGTAAGTTGCTTTGCTCGACAAGGGATAACTGTGCGTTTCACTAAGAAAATATGTGAGTTTTTCAAAGGAAATGAACGTGTGTTATATGCCCGGGAGTCTGGGGGTTTATATAGACTCTATTTCCAAAAGTATTCACAACCACCTGTAAATTGCAAGGTAATACAGCCAAAACAGGGGTTGAAAAATGTAAAACCACATTCTGGATGTATTCATGAGGCGCACAGACTTCTAGGACATTTGAACTTTACTGATGTGCTTAAGACAAAAGATATTGTTGATGGACTAAACTTGAAGCCATGTAAATACTATATGCAATGTATATCCTGCTGTAAGAATAAGATAAAAGTTGCACGCAAGGGTAAATACTCAGACAGAAAATTAACGGATGTTTTTGAGCGTTTGCATGCTGATTTGGTCGGGACACTCCCTAAATCATTGGGATTTTCACGATACTGGCTCACTTTGATTGACCAATTTAGTAAATATGTTTGGATTTTTACAATTGCTGAAAAATCCCAAGCATTTGAGAAGTACAAAGTTTTTTGCAACTGGGTAAAAACCCACTTTAACAAACCTATAAAAAACCTATTTTCTGATAGAGGAGGGGAATTTATTTCTGAGGATTTTGAGAATTTCCTGGAAGCGCAGGGGACTACTCATGAGTTATCCTGTCCCCGAAGTCCCTGGCAAAATGGGCTTGTTGAAGTAGTACAGCGTGATTTGCAGGCAGGTGTTAAAACTTACCTGCATGATGCTAATTTGCCTAAAGAATTTTGGGCTGAAGCACTCCATGCATATACTTATGTCAGAAATCGCTCTTATCATTCTGGTCTAAATGTCACTCCCTATGAAATGTTGTTTAAAAAGCGCCCTAATCTAAAATATCTACGAATTTGGGGTTCAGATGTAATTATGCACTATCCTGCTAAGCACAAACTGGATGAGCGAAGTGTTCAAGGAAAATTAATGGGCTACCAGCAGGGGGCGTACAGAGTTTATATACCAGCAACTGGCAAGTTTCATATAACCAGAAGCATGATACAAACTGTAAAATGGAATAGAGTTGCTGTTTTTCAAGATGATGATGGTAGAGATGATACTGAGGTGGAAGAAGCAGATGAAGAAATAGAACCTGCAGCAGGGGATAGTGGTGAATTTGAAGACGAGAAGCCTGGGTCTAGTGATTTATTTGAAAATTTAAAGTCACAGACACCTGAGGAAAGGCTAAGCTCTTTTGAATTCCCTGATAGTAAGCAAAGTCCACAGGAGCTTTCTCAGTCTGACAATAATAATTTAAAGTCAGATGCTAGAAGCCCAATTAGTTCCACTGATTCTGAAGGGTCTAGCTCTTCTTCAGGACTGAGACGTTCCCATAGAAAGAGACAGGAGCCAAAACGGTTTTCAAAAGAACAGTTTAACACTGTGTATGCCAATAAGGCAATTTTTGAGCCTAAAAGCTACAATGATGTTCAGAAGTTACCTAAGCATGAAGCTGTAAATTGGTACAAAGCCATGGATTCTGAGATAGCTTCTTTAAAAGAGCATAACACTTGGTCTCTTGTACCACAAACCCCAGAGATGAGAGTCATTGATTCTAAATGGGTTTATAAAGTGAAAATGAATGACAAGAATGAAGTTGTAAGGTACAAGGCTAGATTAGTAGCCAGAGGTTTTCAGCAAGTTCCAGGTGAAGATTATGATTTGTGTTATTCACCAAGTGTAAAGTATGAAACTGTTAAGCTTTTGTTGAAAGATGCATCCCAACGTGGACATTCTGTTTATCATCTAGATATAAAAACTGCCTACTTGTTTGCAGATTTAAAGGAACAGATTTTCATGCGTGTTCCTGATGGTGTATTGGCTACTGAAGGATTAGTATGCAAACTGAATAAGTCCCTTTACGGTTTGCGGCAAAGTGGTAGAAACTGGCATCAGACTTTGGCGAAAGAATTGTTGAATTTTGGTTTTTCACAAGGAAAGGCAGATAACTGTGTGTTTATAAAAGAAAATGTAAATTCTGTAACAAAAATATGTGTATTTGTAGATGATATATTAATTTCTACAAAAACTAAACGTGAATATAACCAAATAGTGTCATACCTACAGAAAAAGTTTGATGTGGTAGAATTAGGCAAAGCTAAAAATTACCTATCCATGCAAATTGAAGAAGGCAAGAATGGTTCTTTTCTGATTCATCAAACTGTGAAAATTGATGATCTTATTGAAATGTTATGCTTAGAAAATGCAAATGGGAAAGAAACACCCATGGTGTGTGGTTTCACTTTTACAGACAAGGATAAACCATTCCTTAACAAAACCTTGTATCGTTCTGCCATAGGCAAGCTTAATTTCATTCAAAGAATTTCAAGACCAGATGTAACGTACGCTTTTCATTTTCTGGCAAAATTTGTAGAAGAGCCTACTACCCAATGCTTCGCTGCTCTCAAAAGAGTGGTGATGTACCTTAAACATACCAGACATTATAGGTTGGAGATTACACCATCTATTGAGAAAGGTTTAGAAATATATTGTGATGCATCTCATGCAGTAGAACAAAATAGTTACAGAGGTGTATCTGGTATAATTATGTGTTATAATGGATGCCCTTTTGAATGGAGGTCACAGAACCAAACAATTGTTTGTCTCTCCACAACAGAGAGTGAGTTGTGCGCATGCACTCAGGCCATTCGTGATGTAGAATGGTATCTACAAATATTTGCAGATTTGCAAATGCAAGTCACACTCCCAGTAAAAGTTTTCCTTGATTCCCAGAGTGGACTTGCTATTCTGTGTTCAGAGACTAATACACAACGTACTAGAGTCTTAAGATTACGTTTACAGTTTGTAAAAGATTTGATTGCTGATAAAACAATTGAGTTTCAGTATGTTCCAGGTGACCATCAAATTGCGGACATTTTTACTAAGGCACTCCCGAAGGTCACGCATGAAAGACATGTACGAAATATATTGAATGTTTGTGTTTCACACTAATGAACCGCAGGGGATATGTTGGATGTTAATTCAAGGTTCATTACTGTTCCACAGGAATATCTCTTTAAAAGTATGAAGGAGATTAATTGACCTAGTTTTCCAGCTGTGGGACAGTGCAGCAGGTGTTGCTGAGTTTGTCTTGATTTGGGCGTGGCAGTAATCGAGTACGGTACATAAGGAGGTCTGCGTACCTTCCTCAGTGCCCTGGGTGGTGGGTCACCGTATGGGTCATGTTTCTGTAATGTAATGTAATGTTAGCTGATGTAATTTCTGTTATTTTTGCTTTTCATTAAACCACTCCTAGTTTTGCTCTACAGTCTCCTCAACCTTCTTGTTGTGCAACTGCTCTGCTCAGCTTAATATGCCAACAGCCTGGAAAAGGGCATAAATAGCAAGTGGCAATAAATTACAAGCATCGTGTCCCTTTCTTTAGTATGCTAGAAGGAAAACCAAAACAGAAGCAGCAATAAGGAAAACTACTATGCAGCATGAAAAGGTGATGAAAAATAATACTCCAGAGTTGACAAATTTTGGCTTGGCTTACTAGCCAGTGTTTATTTGTGGTCTGTGATTCCCCACCCGTGTATATGCCAGAAAATATGAGGAACTGGAGTGATGTTTTTCATTTTGTAGTGGGATCTTTTGAGCAGGCAGAAACAGCACTAGTTCAGATTGAGCAGTTTTCTGCTCCGAAGCTCAAGGTAATGGAGACCCCGCCAGGGGGCATCACAAGAGAGCCTGATTATATATGGGGTTTAGATTTAGTAATCATTTTTAGACTGGCAAGTTTGCAGCTAGGCATTCACAATATTCAGAGATTTACCTGAAAGGGGATTACTAGCTAGACAAATCCCATTAAAGTCAATGGGATTAAATTAAAGAAGAAATTTTACTCTTGTGCCTATGTGCTTGCTACAGCTTGAAATTTGCCAAGCTTGAGAAAAGCTGAACATGTTAACGCCTCACATCCAAAACTAAGAAATACATTGACATTGCCAATTGGAGTGCATTAATGTTTATTAGTGAGATGTCTTAGTTTGACCAGTTTATGGTGCATCTTTTTTAGCAAACTTTGCCGAATCTTGCCATCAGCAAATACATTATGGTAAAAAGAGTAGGTTTGTTGACACATTTAGCCATGACTATTTAGAAGCAAGTGTAATTTATTTCAATAAACAAGGTTGCTTAGCACTGTAGGATATGATTTGTTGGAAGGATGTAACAATTATAAAGGCATTTAGAGAATAATAATAATAATAATAATAATAATAATAATATCTATACCACACAGGTGCTAATTGCCACCCTGGGCAGCTTACAGAATATATAAAACATAATAAAGCGTCAAACAATGAAAACTTCCCAATACAGGGCTGCCTTCAGGTGTCTTCTAAAAATTATGTACTTCATAATCTTCTTGGCATCTGAAGGGAGGGCGTTCCACAGGGAGGGTGCCACTACTGAGAAGGTCTTCTGCCTGTTTCCCTGTAACTTCGCTTCTCACAGTGAGGGAACCACCAGAAGACCCTTGGAGGAGGACCTCAGTGTCTGGGCTGAACGATGTGGGTGGAGACACTCCTTCAGGTATACTGTTGTTCACACAAGAGAGAGGTTGAAGCTTTGGTGAAGGGCCAAATAAATAAAAATAAATGCTACTATCTATTTTGCATGATAAATGACTGTATTTTTAAACTTATTGTCATAGATCTGATTGCTTTTGTTTTCTTTCGACTTTCTGGCCTGTATCACATTTTCATTAACCAAGTAGCATGGTAAGAAAGAAATATTAATAATTATTAACAACTGAAAATAAAAATTCATAAGGCACAAAACTTTCCATAGTATTTGTTTGCAGGTGACAGAGTCCCTATAGTACTCAAAGAGTCTAGTTTTCTCCTCCCCCCATTCATTTTTAGATCCACATCTCTATAAACATGCATTGGGTGGGGCTTGTTACCAATCAAAATATTCCTTTGGACACTAAATTCGTCCTTTTATTAGTTTTCAATGCAGACATTCTGAAACTCCCCACAAAAGATCTGGTACTCCATCATTTGACAGTGGCACAATTCACCATCAAAAACTATGTGTAGACTTTGGAAGGCAACCTCTGTGAAATCTAGTTTACAAAAACTATGCATCTCAAAAAGAACACAGATATTTCAAAACTTCAACTTACTATACAAATTAGCTCTATAACTAGCTAACTCAGTGCATCTCGCTTTTTTGCTAGAACTAATTAAAAAAAATGACAGCATTGGATGGTCAGGTCATATGACTTGTCTATTATTGCCACCCAGTGGAAGCAATCACAAGCTTATCTTCAAAACATAGCTAAATGGAACACTGAAATTGAACAGAAGCAGTTTCATATAGTAAGAACTATTAAACAAGCTTCAAACTCACATTATTCACTTTGAAGTGCAAACAATCGGCTTTTGCCTTACAACAGAAAATAAAACAAATATAATCCACACACATACAAAGTCTTCTTTATATCTGACATTCTCATGGCAGATTCAATAAAAAATCCATGGGGCCATATAGTAGAAAAGGAAAAGAATCACCTTCCCTTGGCAAGATAGTCATACACCTACTTACTTCTTTAATATTTTATTTAAGAAACCTGCACTGGTTTCCACCCTTATATCCAGTGAGAGAGTGGGGAGGGGTATTACTCAGAAGGGTGGTGGGAATGGGTGTGAACAAAGACATTGGATTCTTTTCTCATTATACATAACAAAGCTATCTTTAGCCATCTCACCCCTTGCCTTTCCCTGCAAGACTAAATGCAGCAGTTAAGAGTCGTCAACAGGTTTTCCACACCTATCAGCCGATCACCCATTCCCACCACCTTTCTGAGTAATACCCCTCCCCACTCTCTCACTGGATATAAGGGTCTGGTGACTTCCTTTTCAGTGTATCTGAAGAAGTGTGCATGCACACGAAAGCTCATACCAAGAACAAACTCAGTTGGTCTCTAAGGTGCTACTGGAAAGAATTTTCTATTTTGTTTCGACCTGGAACCAAGATTCATACCCAGAAACAGCAAATCAGAGGAACACTCTCACTATTCTCAGCCTGCAGAAACCAAGCTGTTATGTTTCTTTTCCAGCAAGGAGGCCGAATTAATAAGATTTGCTGCTGGCTGCTTCTACAACCTGTAAGTCACACTATGGTGCTATGGGGAAATGGGTAGAACCAAATGTTTAAGGTGACTTTAAACTGAGGATGCTGCTGCTGGTGTGTGTGTGTGTGGTAATTTTCAAGTGGGTGATTGAGATACTGGGAATAGGTAACTAACAACAGGTTTGCTTTTGAGTTTTTTACTTGCTGAATTAACATGGGGTGCAGAGTCTGCAAAACAACCACCACCACCTTAGGAAAACTGACTCCACAGTAAATTCAACACCCTTAAGATATGCAGCTAAGTCCCAAAACTGTCCCACCCCTTCCCAAGTTTGGTTCGTCCCTATTGTTTCGTTAATGAGGCTAGTACCAAAGTCTTGATAAGCCATTGCAATATGTAACTCGGATCACAAGGCAGGCTACTGCCCTTCGGTGGTTAGGCCCAGGATCCCCCAAAACCACAAGGCAAGAAACACGATCCCTTGGCCTTCCTGCCTTCACCAGCTAACTAGCATTATTCTGTTTTATGTACTCATATTTCAGTCGGCAGATATGAGACTAGAAACCACGCCCTTCAAATTCTCGCCTTTAAATGCAGGTGGCATTTGAAACAGGTGTCCCTAGTCCCTGATGAAGGCCCTGCCTCAGGGGAGATCTGAGGAAGAAGTGAAAGATTAGCTAGCTTGATGTTTTCTTTCTTAATTGCAGAGCAAGCATCACAGAGTATGTAAGAGAGAGAGAGAGAGAAATTAGCTGCCAGGCTTTTTTATTTTTTGGCAGATCCCTTGTGCCTTTAAAAGCTGCTTGGTGTGGAAAAAAAATGAAAATTTTCAAAGCTCAGAAAGTGAAATAATGGGAAATTTTTCACCAGATAAATTGTTGTAGGTCTGGAGAGATTTCAAGGACACAGAAGATCCTTGGGGTGGGGTGGAGGAACAAGGTGACAGTCTTGTAGGAGCCCAGTAAGTGGACTTTTTACCTGACTGCATGTATAAGCAAAGTTGCCCATTTGTAGTGACCCTGGATGAGGCAGCCCTGTTAACTTCCGAGTCCCTGGTTTGCACATTAATCTCAGTACAGTACTTCTGGGTGTCAGATCCAAAGAGCAAATAATATTGGTGAGTGAATCTCTTTCACAATCATCTAAGATTCATGATCACTTTTAGAATTTTGTGGACTTTTATCAGGTTCTGCATTGATTTGAGACCAGTTATTTCCTTCCATCCTTGGTAAAAATAATAATGATGAACTCCCCAAAGTTCCTGTTTTTTAACAGTCACAGGGGGGCAAAATGGATCCATTAAAAAGAATGCTCGCTTCCCTCCTTTTATAGGCACAACTTTTAATTAATTAAAATATTATGCCAAGATGAATCTCTGTAGTCTGTGAATTAAAATGGCTCATTATCATTTCTTCAGATACACTGATAAGCCCGTAGTGGCAATAGCGCAGCAGGGCCTCGCTATGTTAATTAGAAAAAAAAACCTTTCAATCATTTTATGCATTCATGATGAGCGTAGTTGTCTTGATATTCATCCCTGCACCTGGGGAATATTTTGAAGAGTTAATTGCAACTGATAATCTGTAAGTATTACCTTCTGCTTCCCCTAGAGTTAAAAACTGTAATAGCGATAGTTTTGTAAAAAAATAATAATAAGTATAATATATCTACTTTATAGTGTTCATTAATGGAGAATATCTAATAGCCTATTCATAAAAAACTGCCATGGCAGCAAACATTTGCTATGGATGTAGCATATAGACAACTGTGCCAGAATTTTCCCAGCATTGCAGAATGATCACATCAGCAATGCAGGTGTATATACCATAGGAAAGATTTAGGGTTGAGATGTAAGAAGAGAAGCAAAAAGAGCTCTAAGATAGACAGTACCTGTTCACATCCAATAATGTAAGCCTTATTATGACTTCCTGGTTTTTATATTTTATATTTATTGAAGAATAAACTAGCATAGATTGAACAGGAAAATTAAAGCAAAACACAGGAACAGTCTTGAGCAGGGGTCTGCAACCTTTAAGACACAAAGAGCCACTTGGACCCGTTTCCAAAGGAAAAAACAACTGGGAGCCGCAAAACCATTGCGACATTTAAAACAAATATAACGCTGCATATATTGTTTCTTACCTTAATGCAATAATAATAAATAACGTATAGGAGCCAATGCAAAGTATAATTAGTAAAAACAACAAGAATAAGTTCTTACTTTTTTGCATTGACTCAGGGGCGTACCCAGGATCAAAACTGGGGGGGGGGGGGCAAGCCATGGTTGTTCAGGTTGTGACATTTCACCACGGAAAGGCGAATGAAACCAAAATTTTAGGGAAATTATATATAATTATAGCAGTGCTTTATTACAGTAGTTATTACAATTATTTGCTTGGTTTTTAAAATTTTTTATTCTAGTTACATGTCTTACACCAGGGGTGGCCAACTCCCAAGAAACTGTGATCTACTTTCAGCAGTGATCTACCCCCGTTTTTGGGGGTTCAGCTCAAAGTTGTTTGGGGGGGTGGTGGGTGGGAGAGAGGGCTTCCCCCTCTAAGATAGGTTGGCAAGCGAACTAATAAAGAAAGAAAAAGGGGGGGTGGGAATGGAAAAGTGGGGTGGAAAAATATAAATTGGGGGTGGGGTGGGGTGGGGTGGGGAGGATATCTATTAAAAATATGTAGTAGTTTAAAAAATAAAAATAAAGGGGGGGGAAATCTTTTTCTTCTTTTTCCTTTTTTTGAAAACAAAACAAAAGGGGAAGAGAAGAAAAAGGGGGGATAGAGGGAGAAAAGGGTAATAATAAAAATTCAAATAGAGTGGCTGCAGCAGCTGTGGGGGGTGTTTGTTTGTTTTTCGTTTGTTTGTTTGTTTTAAAAATGGGATTTCTCCCCTTGGATTAAAAAAGGAGGGGAGGAAGAAAAAGAGAGGGGGGTGGGAGAGCAAGGCAAAAAGCCAAAAAGCAAAAAACAGGTTTGGGGGGGGAATTGCGCCAGGCACTGCAGCGCGCCGGCCCCGGGGCTCCGGGCCCCCGAGCCGCCCTTGGGGCCGTCGTTGAGCATGTACACCGCCCGCAGCGAGCGCTGGCGAAGCACCGGTTGGCGGAGGTTTCAGAAGCAGCCCAGACGTTTTCGCCGCCGCCGCCCCAAAGCAGCTCTACTTCATCCTGTCGGCGACCATCTCCGCCCTCCCGTCACGGCGACGCCTGGCCCGCCTGCTCTGCCCTCCGCACGGCCGCCTTGAAAAGGATTCCGCCCGACAGGGGCCGCTCAGAACAGGGGCCGCTCCAATCGCCGCCGCCACCTCCCGCCGCCTTTATTATCCCAACTCTTCTCTCTCTCTCTCTCTCTCTCTCTCGATAACTCGCAAAGCCCAGCTCCTTCTTCTCCCCGCCCTAATGCCACCCTCATTGGCACGTTCCCCTCAAACAGGAACAGGCATCCCGGCGGCTCATTGGCCGGACGAAGCGTCGCTCTCCTGTGCCCGCCTCCCGACTTCATCCTCAGTGGCTACCTCGGCGGTAAGGCCCCGGCTCCGAGCCTATGCGCCAAGGCGGGCGATCTGTCCTGCCAATCGGCACGCCGAGGTGGTAAAAGCTCAGCCCTCCCCACACGCTTAATGGTGTGAAGAAGTCGCTTCCTCTCTCTGGGAGTGGTCAAGGTGGACATCAATCTTGGGTCTGTCCTCGGGAACCCCGAGAGGGCTGAGAAAGACCGCCCAGCTGTTCAACGTTGATGCGGATTATTCACGTTTTTTTTGGCCCCCCCTTTTTTGCTGATAACCATTTAATTATTATTGAAAGGGCACTGAAAGGGGGCATGCCGGAGCCGCGGGAGACCTGTCAGAGAGCCGCATGCGGCTCCGGAGCCGCAGGTTGCTGACCCCCAGTCTTGAGTATGGATAGGCAAACTAAGGCTCCGGGGGGCCGTATCCAGCCCCATCGCCTTCTAAATCCAGCCCATGGACGATCTGGGAATCAGTGTGTTTTTACATGAGTAGAATGTGTCCTTTTATTTAAAATGTATCTCTGGGTTATTTGTGGGGCATAGGAATTCGTTCTTTTTTTTCCCTTTCCAAAATATAGTCCGCCCCCCCACAAGGTCTGAGGGACAGTGGACCAGCCCCCTGCTGAAAAAGTTTGCTTACCCCTGGTCTTGAGGGTGGAATCCTTAGCTCCAACCTAACTATCATTCCCCGTTACTAAAGTATGTTTCCAAGAGTACTGGGTTTTGTATTTTCTAGATGTGTCCCCCACCCCCCCACTTCCCGGGCCGAGCATGCATTGGATATGTCAGCCCAGGCATCCCCAAACTCGGCCCTTCAGATGTTTTGGGACTACAACTCCCATCATCCCTAGTTAACAGGACCAGTGGTCAGGGATGATGGGAATTGTAGTCTCAAAACATCTGAAGAACTGAGTTTGAGAATGCCTGTATCAGCCATTCTTCTGGTGTAGCAGCACCATATCGTGAGTCTTGAGGGGTTTTTTGTTTTTGTTTTTTACAAACAAGCGTTATATAAATTTTATGAAATAGAAGAATAAATGAAATAAATAATGTGAGCATAAGATGACCATTCCTATATGTGAGATGCTGAGTTGTCTCTGAATCAGGGGTTTGATGATCTCTGCAGAATTTAAGACAAAATCAGGAAGTACAATTTACAAGGAATCGGATGTTAAAGTAACAGTGCAAGGGCATATATGCATAAAATGTGCCCACGCCCTTGTTGAACTAACGTACAAAATATACCTTTGCTGCATTTCCACATATAGAAGAGGGCCTCAATCTCATTCCACATAGTATTATAGCCGGAGCACACTTTTTGCTGAATTGACCTTTACATTTGCCAAGGTTTATATATGCCTGCCAAGGTTTATATGAGGGATGCGGGTGGCGCTGTGGGTTAAACCACAGAGCCTAGGGATTGCTGATCAGAAGGTTGGCGGTTCGAATCCCCACAACGGGGTGAGCTCCTGTTGCTCGGTCCCTGCTCCTGCCAATTTAGCAGTTTGAAAGCACGAAGTGCAAGTAGATAAATAGGTACCGCTCCGGCGGGAAGGTAAACGGCGTTTCTGTGCACTGCTCTGGTTCGCCAGAAGTGGCTTAGTCATGCTAGCCACATGACCCGGAAGCTATACGCTGGTTCCCTCAGCCAATAAAGCGAGATGAGCGCCGCAACCCCAGAGTTGTTCATGACTGGACCTAATGATCAGGGGTCCCTTTACCTTTATATATGAAATGCATATGAGTAAGAGCAAATTAGCTGCCCCTCTTGTTTCACTGTTCCACCTGTGGACTGGAGGCAATGCAAAGCTCAAAGGAAAACCCCCACAAAATTCTGCAGTTCGCAGATTTGGGTCATCCTGTTGTTTCTCTGGATAGGAAGGGATCATCAAATGCTCCAATAATCCCTGATGCAGAGGCAGGGCAGTATTGCTCATCCCCAGCAGGGGCTGATGGCAAGGATGCTGGGGAGCTAGTGAGAGCCAGAGATGCAGTGAGTGATCGGCAACCCCTGCTGCTCGGGAAGAGAATTGCAGCCAGGGAAAGGCCAGTCTAGCCCCATCCATTGGCCAGGGAACGAGCAGCTGAAGGGATTTTGCTTCCCCCTTTCACTGGCAGAAAAAACACTCTGCTGCAACTGCAAGTTGTCCTGGACTGCAGAACCTAATAGGAAACGTCTTCTGTTCCCACCCATCATTTGGAGAACTCTGGCTGTTGGAGTGTTTGTGTGTGTGTGTGTGTGTGTGTGTGTGTGTGTGTGAGAGAGAGAGAGAGAGAGAGAGAGAGAGAGAGAGAGAGAGAGAGAAGTGGGTTTTGGGGGAGGTGAGGTGTTGATGGTTGCATTACCTGTTGCTTATAAGCTGCCTAGAGAAATATGTGATTGAAAAGCAGTCAGGAAACAAATCTTCGAAACAAAATATAAATACAAGTCTCAAGCTCATGGAAGCCTTTGATTTTGACTGATTTGATTTGATTTGTGTCTCTCATGGTGCACAGCTTGGGAATGACAGCTGTGTATCAATGGCTTTTTCCAGTACCAAAGTTGTTTATGTGCCATTACATCAGCCCCGTGCAGACCTTACAGCAGCGTTGCAGGCAGGTAGCCAGCGCAAATATTTAGAAGACGGGTGTTGTCAAACTGCCACCCTCTGCAAGAGCCACTGCTATGCAATCTTCATGAATTTAAGTTGTGTACCTGCCCCAGCAAAGTGAAGGGAAGGCTGCAAAAACCTAATTTAATCAGGGCAATTTATTATTTTTTTAAGTCTGTAGCATTGTTCCCCATTAGAAAATGATTTGGAGAAATGGGGCTTGGTCTAATAACTGTTTAAATGAGCCACATTACTGAACTAAAAGCCGTAAGTAGCAGTCTTGTGAAATCTTATTGGTAATTAATAAGCATTTTTACTCCGGAGAAAGTGTATTATTTATATTCTTTTGTGATTATCTGTCTATACTTTGGCTGTCAACAGCCGTAGTTTGGAGTCATGCTTGTCAACACTTGTTCAGAATTCTATTACTCTGAGCAAGAACATGCTCATCCATGCACGGCCATCCACTCAGTTTTAATTGACAGCCTTTCCCTCCTTCCCAAGCAGCAGCTAAGATGTTTTTCACTGATGCTGTGTTCCACTGTTTTAAAACCTGTTATATTCTTACGTTGTGTGATTTAAAAAAAAATACATGTGTGTATATAATCTGCAGTTGCCACTTAGTAGCTCAGCAATGTTATATCTGGGGATTCCAAAGTCTGACATATCCTTATCAAAACCCTGTAGCAAGTAAATGCCTTGTCTGTGGGGTGGGGTGGGTGGGAATGAAATCCTTAAAAATCAGTACCCCAAGAAAGAGCAGATATTGCAGAGTGGGATGTTGCGAGGAGGGAAGGGTTGCATGTCTTGTAACCAATGACGTCACAGGCACTACCCAGTAGGTTCCTATGTCACTGTTGGGCTATCACACAGGGTCTCAACAGAGAGGGGGATAAACACAGTTAACCAACAGCAATAAATTGTGGTTTGAGTGGTGTGTCCTCTATAATAGAAACACAAATTGCACTGAAGACCTCAGGCATAAGTGTGCTGTCATAAAGAAAATTGAAATGTGTCTACAAGCCCTAATCTTACTTTGCGATGATTAAAAAGATGTGGATTACGCGGAGTGGTAGAAAAGCAAAAGGAACCAGGAAAAGTGTGGAAGGGAAGGCTTATGGTATATGTATGCATGGTGCATTTGATATGAAGTTGTAAGTGGGACAGGGGGAGGGGAGGGGGTTAAATGTGCTCTGTTGCAAAAAAAAGCATTTTGCTTTATTTCAGTATAGAATCAGATTCTTTTTAGCTCAAATGCCTCAGCAGTGACCCCATATGTATTACATGTTCAGTAATACCAGTCCTTCTGTGATATTAAATAAACAAATCATTCCATCTGTACAGTATCTCAAGGGTAGGGAGGCAGACTATTTAAATTACAAATTTGAGGGGGTCGCATCATACTTGTAGATATTTAGCAAGGAGAAACAGGCTAAGTTTGTCAGATAAATTATTCATTGTGAATTTATTCTCAGTTCCTGCTCTGCATTTAATCGACTCCCTTCCATTTAATGTGGTAATATTTTAAGCTACATAGAAATGGATTCTAAAGACAACAATTGTAATTACATGTTAACTCTTATAATACTGTCATGCTCTGTGCTGATTACTGTGTGCTTAATTTATGCCGCTACTTAGTGCGGGGAACACAACTGCTTGCTCAGTATTGCTACTTTGGCTTTTATTTTGGCTGCTACCAGTAGTTAAAACGATTAGGCATGCTTTTATTGCCGCAAAAAATGAATTAGTGTGATTCCCTGTTGGCTGGTTGGCTGAATTATAACTTGCATAAATTCCAGGTGGCTCAGCAGGTGGTGTCGTGAGTGCTACCTGTCTTAGATAGTAATTTAAGTTGCAAACCACTGATTCTTAAGTGATAAGGACCCCCAAGAATGGTGTTTTGCTCACCTGTAACTTGTTTCTCTGCTCCATCTCCTCTGTTGGCTTTCATCCTACTTTTTGACCTTCTTTTTCTTCCCTATCACTGTACTACTTCCTCTTTTTCTCACCCCGTTTCTTGAAGGCAGCTTTACACATAGCTCAGTGGTGGAAAACAAGCTTTGCAAGCAAAAGATCCCGGGTTCAATTCTGGTATTTCCAGGTAGGTCTGGAAAAGAGCACTGGCTGCAACAGACCTGCTGCCAGTCATTGTAGACAATACTGACTTACGAGTAGGCAGACCAATGGCCTGACTGGCAGCTTGCTATGTTAACACAGTGGGTATTTTTTTTTTTTTATATAGAAGGCAGTTGCGTGGACCAGTTTGCAGAAAATCTGCAACACTTCACTGTCATCTACATAAGCTTTTTGCTACATGCAAGCCCACTGGCATGCTATGAATTACCTGACAGGTGAGGCCAGTCATTTCCCTAGAGATTGTGGCTGGAACTAAATGTTTTATGGTAGATCCACATCTGGCAAACTAGAGTGTGCCAAACTAGAGTGTGCAGTGGAGAAGCCGTGAATGGGGAGTTGGTCTCAGGCCTACTGCTGAACATGGTGCAGTCAATCACATGCCTATTCTGATGAGTTTGCCACCTAATTCTCTGAGAAGATTGCTTGTATTTGGGTAGACCTGAAGTTGGAGCTTGAGTTTGAAGTTCAGAAGCAGATTTGTCCTTCACAATCAGTACTACCTGTATTTCTTTGCAAATGGTGCCTCATTCCTTAATAGCAATTCAAAATTAGTTACTGTATATTGAAATGTGCTTTGCTGCAGATCACAAAATGGGGTGTTATGTACACTTACTTGGTGACAGAAGGTCCTTACGGCTTTTTAAAGCAGAGATAATAATAATATAATAATACCTTTATTGTCAATGTACAACCTGTGTACAATGAAATTAACTGAGCCTGCCCCCCCCCACACTCATTAACTCATCCATTGTATCTGATGTGATACCTTCAAGGAATTCTGCAAGCACCTAGACAGCAGATTGCCCTGAAAAGTAGGATTCCCCTATCCTCGTTGGTTATCCAACATAGTCCCCACCTCTGACCCCACCAAGCAAGCCTTTGTTGTATGTGGCAGATAATATTGTATGCTTGGTTTTAGCTGCTGTTCCCATCTCCTTGGTTGGTTTTATATTACTGTATTTCTTATAATTTTAAATGCTGTAAGCCACCCTGAATAGTGTTTCTGTGCAAGAAGGCCGAGATAATTGCTTTAATGACATGGAATAAAACAAAAGCTGCTCTGGATTTAAAACATTGTACCTATAAAAACACCAAGGGGGGGGGGACTCATGCAATGCAGCAGATCTGTGAACAGGATCTTTCAACATTTTAAAACTTTAAATCAGTTGCAGGTTGTTCTGATTTTGATCCCAGCATCAATCAATGCAGGAAGGAAGCTTACCACCTGCACTCCCTTCCCAATCTTAACCTGGTGTGAGCCCAGCTGGGGAATAAAATCTAGGCACCTATATCATGCCTGTAGTTTCTTCTAGCAAGTCTAATGGCCGATTTGGAGAGGATGGGGAAAGAGCAATATTGATTGGGAAAACAGCACCAGGGAAGATTATGTTGCTTCATTAAAAACCAGTCTCCCTGATAAGTGATCTGATTTCAGATCTTTTATGTCTTGTCTGTTTTGGCTCCAAGTTGTCCAGCAAATGGAACAATACAGTAATGTACAGTATCTCTCTCTCTCTCTCTCTCTCTCTCTCTCTCTCTCCTCTCTTTTTAGCAGTGCCACCAGGTGGCATCCTAACACAAACTTTTGACAATCATTTTATTTAAGAAGGGGGAAAGGCTGTGAGAACATTATGCTTTTACTCCCTCTCCCTGACTGCATTTCTAATGTCTGTCTGCAAAGGTGCCCCCCCCCCGCCCCACTGGAGGCTAAACTAGACATGCAGAAGTTAAAAAGAAAAAGAAAAAGCTGAATTTCATCTTGGTCATCCATCCTTCTCTCATGCATCACTGCTAAACTATCCCCACAGCCTATCTCTTTCTTGTCTAATGTGCTTCTCTTCTAAACACAGTATTGGCAGCAATGTCTCTTCAGTTTTTAATGGTGCTCAGAGGGATCCAGGGCTGCATGGTGGTGAAGTGGCTGTTTCCTATGTCATTTTAGCTACACTGAGCTTAGCCAGGAACAGAGAGTAAAAACTGAGCCAGAATATTGCCATCATGTTAGCCTGCTTCTGAAAGAATTTCATTGGCTGTACTATACAATTACATTGATGGTACTGGTGTACAAAACCCTGTACACCTTGGGAACAGGATACCTAAAATATTGTTTCACTCCTTATATCTGATCACTGTGCTGTGTAGGAGATGGCCTCCTGCAGATACCATCTCACCAGGAGGCCCATTCCATACGATGCAGGGATCGTGGTCGTCTAAGGAGCCCATGGTCCAGTCATCAGAGTGCAGTGGCTGGTTTAGGGGTAAGATGCAAGCTCCAGAGGGGAAGGACTGTGGAGTGGATGAATTTCCTTCTCAAGACAACCTTTGCAGGACAACTCTATATGCGGGAATTCCTGATTCAGGGCAATGGCAACTTCTGAGTAAAATACAACAGTCTTAAGAAGATGGGAAGTTATAATTGGGAATGGAAGGGAAACTGTACTGTTGAGATGGATAAGTCAAGTGCACGGGCAAAAAGTTCATAAACTATTCCTAATATTTCCTTCAGAGGCTATGTATTAACAAAATACCAGGGTCAGTTGGAAGAAAACAAGGCATAGGGCAGTAATTAGGTATCTACTGGGGCTGTCATAGAATCATAGAACGGTAGAGTTGGAGGGGACTGTGAGTGTCATCTAGTCGAACCCCTGCAATGCAGGGATCTTTTGCCCCATGTGGGGCTCGAACCCACAACCCTGAGATTAAAAGGCTTGTGCTTTACCAACTGAGCTATGCTCGATTATCTCTGTAACTGTGAGGTTGCAGAAAATCTTTTTCTTCCAAATAGATTTTTTTTTAAAAGAAAACAAATTATAGAATACATCACAAGTCCCAGGGCTTCTAAGAAAATTGCAAAATGTTTCATGAAAATATAATAGGTAGATACACTTTTTGCATGACAGTTTTGAAATATATAGAATACCAGGGAGCTAAGACCTATGCTTTGCTGCAAGCAGGCTGGAGATCGTGATCTGGTCAGCACGGTGGGTCTTAAAGATTTGTGATGCTAGACCTGCAGGCGAGGGAGAAGAAAATGGAACTCTAATCATTTTGACACTTTCAATTTAGGAAGATAAATTTTGTGTTTTATAATAATATGAGGCTTTTTATTAGAAGCAAAATCATTTGCTCTGGAAGGATTCACCCCCGTTCCTTACCAAATTCCCAAGGACACCTTTATGCTGAAGCTTTTGGAAAGAACAAAAGCCATAAATGTGGCCCCAGCCAGTTGTGAGAGGAACTAAGCAGGAGGCGAAAGGTTTCATCAGTTTAATCAGCAACTAGGGCTCACTACGTTTCATACTTGCCTATGGGGGCAACAAATGATGATGGCAGGGAAGCAGGAGGATATTCATGACTGAGCAATTGCTACATCCAACGTCCCACTGGCCAGGGCAGAAGTTGGGGCAACTTAATTCCTCCCTCTTCAATCTCTGTGCTCATTCCCACTGGATCCACTGGGATGGAATTTGCCTCTGGGCCTGTTTTGGGGTCTTGGGGCTAGGTTCTTGTGGATTCATGGCCTCCCTTGACATGCCCTAACACGCCCCACTCTGAAGTTCTACATTCAAGAGTCCAAACCTATTGATTTGGCATGTTTCTCTTTAATGCTGCCCCCCACATCAGGGCCGTCTTAAGCTTATATGGCGCCGTGGTGCAAGGATCCCTCCAGCCCCCCGCCCCACCCCCACGTTTCCCTCCAGGTGGCTCCTCCGGCGGGACGGAGGCTCTGAGTGTGGCGTGGAATGGTGGAGGCGGGTGAGGGTGGTGCTGCCGGTGGGGCTGGAGGGCGGCTCCTCCAGCAGGTAGGAGGCTCCGGGCACAGCACGGCATGGCAGAGGCAGACGAGGGCGGCGAGCTGATGTTGAGAGGCGCCGTGTCCAGCCTCCGTCTCTTCCCTGGCGCCCTCCAGAGCGTGGCACCGTGGTTCCCCACGCCGCTAGCCTCTAGGGCTAAGACGCCCCTGCCTCCCGTAATGTTACTCTGGTGGCTCTCAACGTACGTGGGGGTTACGTTTCGGGGATTCCGTGTAAAGTAAAAATCGTGCATAGTCAAGATACATTGGGTGCAATGGTGGGTGGGACTGCTAAAGTCCCCCCCCCCCATGACCGCCGCCTTTCCACTCCTTTTACATTTTAAATTTTTATTTCTGCCAAGTGCATACAGCTAAATGTGCACAAGTTAAATGTGCGTAAGTTGAAAATTACCTGTATTAGACCAATGCTGAAAATTGGTGTGTTTGAAATGTGTTTGGCGTGTGTTGAAATAAACTGCATCATAGGGTTTGGCCTATTAAGGGTTTATTGTTGGGAGTGTTTGCATGCTGATTATTTTATTGTAATAAAGAATTTTTAAAGTGTCAAGATGCACTTGTGGCAAAAATCCATTGGGTATTCTTTCATTTTGCTTGATATATAGCCAATCAATAGAGGTTTCCTCCTGACCCAGGGAACACCCGGCACACACACAAAAACAAGAGCATTTGCTCAAGTTGCTTGTCAAGTCAGAAACAACACCTCATATTTATTTCTTCTCTGTCTTTTAGGGCAACCCCTTGCATAACATTTTGCATGAAAAATGTTTGGTTTTTTTAAAACCGTGTAAAAAATAATATTATAGAAGCAGCTTCCAATAAAAATAATATGCAGGAGGCCAGCAATAAGATCAACAAAGAGCTTGTCAGAAGAAAAAAAAAAAAAAGGATTCTCAAGGAAGGAATTCCAGCAGGTTTTGCAGCACAAACATGAAGTGCCATTTCTCATGCAAGTGCTCTGTGCAAAGTTATGAGGTGCTTAGAGACCTTGGGTAGGGTAGGCAAATGTCTACACATTGCTCTGCAAGGAGTGCAGGGAGGGAGGGGGCAGTAGTAGCAGTGATGGCCTGGTAAAAAGCAATGTTGTTTTTTCATGCTTCCTTCACAGCTGGCTGGACTAAATGAGAAGACATAATCCCAGCATCCTCTCACTTAGTTCTGGGAGGGTTCTTCAACCTTGAGGCCCAGATGGGTAATTTGCATAGGTCTTGTTGATGACAACATGAGTGGGTAGGGGCAGCGGCAGAGCAAACCGATTGGGCGCCTGGGGCAGCGCGTGTGTCCAGAGCACAGGGGCGGGGCCTGCCGCCCACAGGCTGGGGTGAGCTGGGGCAGGACGCTCCTTAGGGCCTCCAAGGAATCTGCCTGACCCCTCCCACTCAGCCGCCCTAAAGCTGAGGGGGAGGCGGCGGGCGGACCATTTAGGGCAGTGCGGAGCCTGTGGGCACCCAAGCCACCACGTCACTCCCAGGAGAGACGCCTGGCTTGGGCGCGCTGCAGGTTCCGCGGTGAGTGCTGCCCGCCATTTTGTCACCCCCCTCAGTGGTGACACACAGGGTGGCCCACCCCCACCACACACCCCTTCCTCTGCCCCTGGATATTAGAGTCTGGCTTTTGATCAGCTTGGGTGGAGGGATGCTTTTCCTACTATGCTGCAGAAAATGGCTTTGCATTATCCATTTTGGGGGGCACCAGCCGCTGCTGACTTGTTAAGAACCAGAATGTTCCTCCTGTAAAAGGAAGCTCCAGTTCTTTAAATAGGAGGAGGCATATAACAAATTTCAAAGCTTGTTTTTGAAAATTTATTAGGTGGAAAGAACCACTGTTCCAGGTAAGATGATGCACTGCTTGGCCCACCTTGGCTATGACACAATACAACATAGTTTTGTCTAGTACCAGCTAGGATAAAAAGAGCCCTTGGGAGCAAGTTCCATTTGCTTAGAAGTTGGAAGCAGATTGTTAGACAGCATTTAATTTTATGATGTGGTTATTAAAATCATAGATGAAATATCTCAAAATATATTAGTCCTGGAAGTCTGTGCATTAAAAACAATGATTCTGTCTAATCCTAGATGATTAAAACGCTGTAGTTTAATGGCTTCTAACGTCAGATTCCTACTTTCCTCTGCGTTCAGTAATAAATTTATGGATTCAGCCCGTGGTTACAAAATGGTTTGATAAACCTGGGCTAGGTTGGCTCCTGTGTGTACAAGAGTATAAAAGCCAGTGCCTGTAAGAGCCACTATTATCCAACTTTGGATGCTGATTTACAGTTTCAGCTCTATGGAGAATTTCAGTACCAATCTATCTGCACCTTCCTCTACATTGAAGGGTTTCTGTTAGTTGAAGAAAAGGTAATGCAGTACACAGCATTCGGACAACAGACAGCCCCAGTCCCAGTTTTTCAAGTACAAAAAAATTGAACCTTTTCAAAACTGGTGAGCTGCAGGAGACAAAATGGTTTGATTAAACAAGAGCTTTCCAGAGTATAAAAGCCAGCAGTTTTGCAAGACCTACTATTAGCCAACATGCGTTTTGATCTACAGTTTCAGCACTCTGGCTTTTAGACACATAAAATTGTACCAAACAAGTGATACAGGCTCCAAATGTAAAAGAAAACAAAACAAAACACCAAAATCTTTTGAAAGCCCTATTTTTTTTAAACCCCCACCCCAGTACGGAAATTAAACCTTTTCAAAACTGATGCAAACATATGACTTAGTTCTTTCCTGGTAGCAACAGCATAGATCCTTATTTCCTGTTGACAAACTCAACATGCTGTTGCTCCTTCCTCCCATGCTGTTGCCACTTCAAAAAATTCCAACTTATTGGTTGGCACTAACCAGTGCAAAACCTGCCAAAAGACAAGCTAGAGGCAAGATCTCATGTGATGAACCATCCCAAATCCCTCAGTATGAGTATAGAGCATCTGTGCAATGGATTATAGGCATAGTAGTATGCTTGCCCATGATAAAAACAGAAGAAAATGGGTTTTGATACAAGGCTTTCTGTTTTGGCTACCTATTTTTAAATTTACTGCAAAGTAATCACAATAATGGATGTACCTGTCAGGTGAAAATTCAATTTAATGCCTAGCAGAATTGTAAATTACCCATGGATTTCAGCAGACTTGCTCATAGATTCACACTGATGACAGAAGCCAGTTCAGCTTTTTAAACATAAAATAGATTCCCCATGCAAAATTTGCATTCTCTGCTAAAAGCAGGACCCCTTAATCCCCACCCACTTTACTTCCCCATTGCTCACAATCCCTGGTCTATCGCTTATTTTTAACTGTAGTGGCCTTGAGGTAAGTAATTTCCGGTTGCCATTTCACTAAATGTACATGGCAAAAATGTTAGATGAATTGGAAAGCAATTAATTAGATATCAAAGAGTGACCAAGGGATTCTTTAGATCTGTTTGGGGTATTTCCCTAATGGTATGCAATGGATAGTGTAGCCAAAACTTGAGGAGAGATTAAGTTGGGCCATGAAGCTATTGGCTTAGTTCACATGTTACAGTGGGCACACTGTTCACATGCTCCAGTCCCTTTGCCATACATGGAAGAAGAAGAAGAAGAAGAAGAAGAAGAGTTTGGATTTGATGTCCCGCTTTATCACTACCTGAAGGAGTCTCAAAGCAACTAACATTCTCCTTCCCCTTCCTCCCCCACAACAAACACTCTGTGAGGTGAGTGGGGCTGAGAGACTTCAAAGAAGTGTGACTATCCCAAGGTCAACCAGCAGCTGCATGTGGAGGAGCGGAGACGCAAACCCGGTTCCCCAGATTACGAGTCTACCGCTCTTAACCACTACACCACACTGGCTCTCCAGGGAGGAAACAAACCAGAGCAATGGCTCAGCATTAGTGTGACCCAGTGGTAATGATTTGTTTCTCCCCAAACAAATCACTAAAGGAAGCCAAGGACAAACCTTCGGGTTTCCTTAGAGAGAAACAAATAATAGGTGCTGGTCCTTGATAAAAAGGTAAAGGTAAAGGACCCCTGGACAATTAAGTCCAGTCAAAGGTGACTATGGGGTTGTGGCGCTCATCTCACTTTCAGGCTGAGAGTGCCGGCATTTGTCCACAGACAGCTTTCTGGGTCATGTGGCCAGCATGACTGATATGCTTCTGGCGCAACGGGACACTGTGACGGAAACCAGAGCGCACGGAAACGCTGTTTACCTTCCCGGCACAGCGGTACCTATTTATCTACTTGCACTGGTGTGCTTTTGAACTGGTAGGTAGGCTAGGTAGGTAGGTTCCTGATAACCCTAAGCTAGGCTTATTTCCTCACAGCATGACAAAGGGAGGAACAAGGCGGGTGCAATTTGACCTGCTTGCTTCTTCATAGTCAGCCATAGTTTGGTACACTTATTTATTAACTTTAAAAGCCTTTCTAAACCCCATAATGTTTAAAAATCTGTAAGCGGCGGCATACAAAAGCACAACAAAAGCTCCAATAAAGCAGTATCATAAAATAGATACAAATGGAAAAAATATTTTAAAACTAAAATGTAATGATATGGATGATGCTTCACATATGTGGCAGAAGCAAATGCATTTTAGAGTAGAGGGGCAATGGTGGAAAATGCCACTTTGGGGTCACTGCCCTTGTAATTTTTCTCTGATTGACTGTTGCAATGCTAAGCAAACTTTTTACATAGTAAGTCCTACTGAAACATAGTTATGATATTGCTAATGGTGGGGGGACACTGGATTTTTTTTGAGGAATATAGCACTATATTAATAGTAAATTATGGTCTTAGAGCTCACTTAACATGCCTCCCTCCTCTGATGCTTTTTTCCATAGAAAGGCCATTCTGGTGATTTCAGTGGTGTTAAGGGGTGTGTGTCTGTGTGTAAAACCTGGGAGCATTGCCACCATTGGAGGTGCCAACCAGCGCCGGATTTAGGGCGGCGTGAGCTGTTCCCCCGCACAGGGTGCCATGCCAGGGGGATGCAAAATAATGATGATAATGACCACAACAACAATCCATATTTACACGGGTTCCTACTCAAAGTTGGGGGATGCCAACTGTTGTTCTCGCTCAGGCCCCATATTAATAAATTCCCAATGGTAACACTCTTCCAGGGGGCTGGCTACCAATGCACAGGAGCTGCTGCTCTGTCCGTAGCTCCTGCATGTAGAGAGTACCTCAGTTTCAGAGAACCCGTATACTGCACCAAAAGAGCTCTCTATCATATTGAACACATAGCCATCATATGAACTAGAACACAGCTCTAAGGGATACAAGTACAGTAATGTGAGATGGTCACTCACTTGTCAGTGTTAAGATGTATGAAAACAAACCGAAATATTTTGTTTATTGGGGCAAGAAATTGTTTCCCAAAATAACACATACAGTACTGAGTAGAGAACACCATGCAAACTAAAACCAGGAAGGCCGTGAGTAGCAAATAAATAAAACATGATTACTGTAAACTGGGATTAGTCAGCACTTTACTATGGTTAGTTCTCCGTGTGGCACCAACTTTAATTGCTGGGCCAAGGGAACACATCAACTCTAAACACACACACACACACACACACACAGTTGTGAAGTCTTATCCCATTACATTTTATAGTAGTACATTCAACTTAGGGTGTTTGGGACTGGAGTGCTAGAGATATAACAAACTGAAAAGAGGTAACAGGTTTAGAGAGACATTGTGCAATTCTTATGTGCAATTTGAACACAAAGTCATTTAATTTAAACCAGCGATTTCCTAGAAGCACGTTCTTTGGATCAAGAATGTGCATGTGAACAAACATGATCTTTGCATTCAAAGACTGCAGTTCTAAGCACAGTTGGAATCGGGCTGCAGTCTGCCAGTCAACTTTGATCGGACATATTTTGCTCTCTGTGTGTGCCAGTCTGTCAGATTGAAAGCAATAGCATGAGAGCACATACGTATGCAGCTGTACCAACCTGTCACCTAAGATCTGTGGAGGAGGCCATCCTTGTGGTCCCACCCCCTTTCACTTGGGCCTTTGGAGATTTAGTGAACAATCTTTTTCATGCTTTTGATACGTTGGGTTTAGTTATGTGTATTTTATATCTTTACAGGAACTGCTTATGAAGAGTGGCATAAAAATGTGATAATAAAACAAACAAATGAAAGGCTTTAATATGACTGTAATACTGGAATTCCTGCTTTGGCAGCGAGTTGGACTAGGAGACTTTTCTGGTTCCTTCCGACTCTATGATACTACATGTATTGACAACACTTCTAGAATCATAGAATTGTAGGCTCATGTCCTAAGTATATTTACTAGGAAGTAAGGCCAATTGAACACAGTGAGCCAAATTTCTGAAAAAGTATGTGCAGGATTGTACTATGGTTCCAATTCTGTGCAAACTTTCCCAGGAGGAAACCTTTTGAACATACTTGGACGCCTAGGATTTCACTGTAAAACTTCTCAAAGCAATTTTTTTTGTTTCGATATTGGAAAATGTCAGAGACCATTTTCTTGTTGAATTATAAACACACACAAACATGATTCTTTCAAAATATCAATCACAAGTCATAAACTTATGTCTTGGGTCCGTCCCCCCCCACTGACATGAGGGTGACATAAATCTCACAGAAAATCCTGGCACAGCATTGGAAAAATTCCTGTCGGCATGTGCCAAGCCTTGTAATCAGTGTAAAACTACAGATGGGAGTGTGCGATACACCAGCCTTCCCACCTGCTGCTGCCTCTTGCTGGGTGTGTGTGTGTGTGTGTGTGTGTGTGTGTGTGTGTGTGGAGAATGTGCTGTTTTAATCCAGACATTTCCTTTGGGCTGTGTTCCTCTTTTTTCTTCAGCTCACCTCTGTTCAATTCACATAGAATTACGCTCCCTGACCCATAAAGTGTGATATTTGTCCTGCTTTAATATTAGCATTTTCAACTGTGGTTGGGGGTGGAAGAAGAGAAGGTGATAAAATACAAGAAGGGTTTTATTGAAGAGTATTTTCCTGATGTCTGTTATCTTTGTTGCTGACATCAGTGTGGACAGTGAGTGCTTAGCGTTGATCGGTGTTCCAGCCTGAGGACTTAGCTCAGGCTGCTACTTTAAAAGTATATTAATACCTGTACCACAGAATCATATACAAATATATCTGTGTGGCGTACAAAATCTTTTAAAACCAAAGCATCATAACAATAAAACAAAATCAAAGTACACTGAAGAAGTTCAAGAGATACCCCTCACGCAAGTCCTTTCATGGGACTGTGTATGTGTGGAGGGGGCAGGGCAATGCCCACTGGCTCCACCCCAGTGACATTCATCCCACTGGCCCATCCATTGAGTGGGACACCTGCAAAGGGACACCTATGTGCATACAGCAGTAAACACATCAACATTGCATTGGGCCAGATCACTTCAATCACAACTGTACACACATGGGTATTCCTCTGTGGATCTTATGGACAGGACCAGTTAGGTCAGTGGCATCAGGGCAGGCACTGGGTGCATTCTTGCCCCTTCCATGTGTTTACGGTACATGTTAAGGAATGCATGAAGAGGGCTCTGGCCTCAAACCACTTAGGGTCAAATCCAGCACTTGATTTTAGCCCATAAACAACTTGGTAACCAGTGAAGTAGGCACGAGATTGACTTAGTATGATCCAAACTCTTGACCCAAAACAGAATCCCGACACTCAGTCACATTCTTGGCTACATTTTCCCTGATTGCTTTATCTCAACGTGATTCTTAAGGAAACCCATAAGACTTAATTGTCGGTTTTCTGTTATTTTCTGGCGGGCAACTTTTCTTTAACTATGCATGGCTCTGTTTCCAGTTCTGTAAAATGGTTCTCAAAGCGGGTTCTCAATAAATCAATTCATTTATATTTACCGGTATAGCCTGTCTCGTCCTTAGGTGTGTGGGGGAACATTTCAATTTATTGAGTTGCTGGAGGTGCCTAAATTGTAACCTGTCCCAGTCCCTAAGGACCAGTCTGTGCCAAAGTTTTGCTATGCTTCTGAATGTGGTACAGACTTTGCTGTGTTGTTCCCAAGCATTCTGTAGGGACAAGTGGCTACACAGAGAACTTCCTGACGAATAGTGCCTCAGCGGTTCAAGGACTTGGTGTGTGGTAGCCACCGAGATAAGAATGTCTCTGGTGCACTTTAAAAAAGATGCTACCAGCATTGTTTACTTAAAATATTGGACTAGGACTCTGGGGAAGAGATGGTGACTTACAGTCTGAGCTTGATCAGATTTTCCGTGGAGTAATTACCCTTGATGTGAGGTGAAGTTTCTTCCTAGTAACCATGCCTAAGGATGGGACTCCAGGATCCAAGCTGGTGCCTGTGTGGAATACTCATTATTTACATAATTACTGAGGATCCAAAATAGAATGATCATGTTCTACTTACATTTTATCATGTTCCAGGTGAAAACTTTTTCCTGAGCTCAGTGTGTGGCTGCTTCTGGGAAATGGCAGCATAATTAACAAGTACCCATAGTTCCTTCACACAGTCATGCCAACAAGAATTGCTGCTGCTTATGCAGAGAAGCAATAAATAATTTTCACATGCTTAAAACGGGCTGTTAAAACCGTCACCCTGCGATGCCGATAGTCATTATTCCCATCCTTTGAAAAGCTCATCAATAGGGGAAGAGCTGCTGATTGTGATACTTTCCTTAAATTAAAGAGAAAAGTGAAGATACTAATCTGGCAAAATGGGAGCGAGAGTGTCGCTTTCATTAATTTCCCTATTACAGTGCTGTTGAGAGATAATTTAAAAGGGGGGGGGGGAGACCGTTAATGATGCATGCAGTGCTTCCTGCATTGCTTTCACAATAGGTTCCTCCCTGGAGAGGGGGGATAGTCTAGAAAGTGGGGGGGGGGTTAGCTTGTTGTGGAATTGGGAAGACGGCTCACTTGGTTCTGGCAGTGAGGGGGTTGACTGACAGTCTGCAGTGCAGTGGAGTTAGCTGGGCTCCCTATATGGCTATGGATTAGCTATATGCTAATACAGATAGGGAAAAGGAGCTGTGCTGAGCCCAGCGAGCTGCTGCCAGTGTAGGCAATCAGAGTCTGAGCAGAGCTGCTTCCTCCAGAGCCATGGCTGAAGGGGGTGAAGGAGGGGAAGATGAAATACAGTTCCTACGAACTGTAAGTATCTGGTTTTTTATTTCTAGGTCAGGAACCGGGTTCTTTTTCTTTGTCTCCTTGACTGTGCCTGCTGTATTGCATTACAGAATAACGTTTTCCCTCTCTGTCTTTCTCCCTCTCTCCCTCTCTCTGCTTGTGCTTGGTTACCCAGGAACGAATGTTTGGGAGAACGGAAAATAATGCAAGGATACGTACAGTCTGTACCAGACAAGCACTGTACATTCTCAGTGCCATCTCCCTCTAAATCTGCTTATTAGCCACCTCCGTCCGAGTTTGGTAACGAAAGGGAGTTGTTTTCTCTGGTGATTCCCTGTGTCTGAAGCATCCTTGTTAACTTTGTGATTGGGTTTCTTAATGCTGCATGCCAGATACCTGACCCCTGAAACTTCTCTCTAGGTTACGCCTCACTGGCAATTAAAAGAAGCTTTGCGGGGAATAGAGGATCAAATCGCAAGCAAACACCGGAGAGGGGTCTTTGAGACCTCTGCAATCCTTCCTCCCCTTTATAGCAAATACACAGACATGCGGGATGTGCTTGTATGAGTGAATGTGCTTCAGAGGTAAACCTGAAATATTTTTCTGTGCTTAAAACAAGAGGTTTGGTTTAAATGGATGTAGCACTTCCTCTGGCCAGGGGTGTCAACCAGTGAAATAATAACTTGCCCCTCTCATAAATGCTCCATAAAGAGCTTTCACAACATTCTTCCATAAGGTTTCGGAGGGGCGATCTTTTCTGATTTTGAAGTGACTCTGATTCACACATTAACTGGTCTAAGGTGTGGGACATCCTTTCATTGGGTAATTCTGTACGTTGACGCGGGTTGGAGTTGCTTGAGGAGCAGCCCTTCAAAATACATTTAGTTCCTGCCGCCCTTTCCCCATTTCTCTGCTTCCTTGCAAAAAACTGTGCCAGCAACAGAGTCTCTGCAGTTTCTAGTGCAACTTTTTTAAAAGGTGAATTTCCAAAATAGGTAAGCTGGCAATCCGTAATAAGCCCACGCTGCTGCCAGTTGGGCAGGGGCACAGAGCAGGGGGAATATGAGAAAAGGTGTCTTGTGCAGCTCCTGAAAAATGCTAGTTGTGTCGAAGTGTCATTGACACTTCCTTCCTTCTGAAAACCTCATGATGGAAGATGTACCACAGGGAAGACTAATTTTATTCCATTACACCTTCTGCTGCTTATGTTATGGGACAACTGCATATCCACACAATGAAGCCCCTAAATGTATATCTTGAGCAATTGATGTCCCCCCCACCCGGCAATAGCATTAGCTTTGCACCTTCCAGGCATGTCTTTGACATGACACCCAAATGCCTGTCTAGGGCGCTTTTGCTTCATATCCTCACTGAACAGCAAGGTGAAAAGCTTTCTCCTTTTCCTAGACAAATAAGGTATCTCATCTTTTCCTGCATGAGGAGACTTCTGATGAGACTGCAACCTGTGTTCCTTCCTCAGAGGGATAGAAACTCTTTCTATCTTTCACTGAATTTAGTGTATTTGACTTAGGATATGGTGTAAACATACACTGATTTTTTTATTAAAGGAGGCTTCTTGGCATCACAGAATAGTGCATAGAGATAGGGTTACTGTTTCTATTTGACGGTACTACCCCCCCCCCCCGCGTGCTCATCATAAAGCACAAAATGCAGGTTTCTTCACTTTTCTAGACAACTTCCTATACATACAGAGGTATCAGCTACTAAACCTTCCCCTGAATTCTACATTCCCTAGGGAGGAGTGTTTATTTATTTCTTGCATACTACTTTGATTGTGGCCATAAATACTAAAGATTAATTACACACTTTGGTACATGAGCAGTATACTAAGGCATGTGTGCAATATGAAAGCACTTTTGCTGCTGAGTTGTTGGGTTGTCTGTTCGACTGTACCAACACAAACCCTCGGTCTTAAAACAAATTTATTTGTAGGGAGGATTCCTTGAGCAGTTGTGTGTTTTTAAAAAATAGTTTCTCACATGCGGCGTAACCTTAAGTTTTGGGCTGGCAGATGTGATCGCATGTATTACAAAGTGACAGAAGGCAGAGTTCAGTGTTCTTATAAAATGCTCCCTTCTAGATGGAACTGTAAAAAATAATAAGATTTGCCATTCAGAGTATGCCGTTCAGAAAATGTGAAACACTTGCAATGTAGTCCCTTCCTTTTATATGATCAAGTCCATTGTCCGAAGCAAAATCCATGTAAATGAAGTCAAGAAAGAAAATCTGATTCCTTTCCTCCCAGCGTTGCACTCCTAAATTTTTGTGAATTGTTTTAAAGCACCTGCCTTCTGCCTTAGAAGTGGTTGCATTTTAGTGGCCAATACACTGGCACTTAAATTCTCTTTTCCCAAAGCTTCCTAGCTTACATTATAATGGTATGTTTTAGAATTCAGGAGGTTTTTTTCCTTTTTGTAGACACGTAAGTGCCGAGCTAGGACTGGGATACACTTATTAAGGATTCAGATGTGGTGCTCCCTGGGCTGTTACAGTGTCAACAAAACCGGTTTACACAGGAAAGGAATTGCAGGATGTTTGATCCACATAAACTTGCTGATTACCTTGGACAATTCACTAGCATAGTTTATGAAATAAAAATTCCAGGATTCAAGCTGGCCTGGTGGTGGATATCACTTCTGTCCTGGGCTAGCTTAGGATGCGTTGCAGCATAGTCTATCTTTCTTAAAAATATTAAAAGAAAAAGACTGCAAAAACTAAAAGTACCTGCAGTCCACTATAGGTGTTTTAAATTAGAATTAAAGATTGTCACTTAACAGTCACATGAAACAGTTTAGTTATACTTTAATGGGTCATCTGTGTTACGTGCCTCTGAGTACTTTTGCACAAGGACATCCACAGTGCCTTGCTGGATCTGATCGAGATCAATCTGTTCCAATGTTATATGCAATAATTGCCACAGCTGCCAATGTACACTAGATAATCTGCTAGAAATTTGTCACTAGTCTGTCCTGACCACTGTCCTGGCCTTCTACACATGTCTACATTATGGCGTTGCAAGAGATTCTGGTACTTACCTTTTAGATTTAATTGACATCCATGTTTGTGTTGTTTGCATGGTCAAGTCTGCTGTTCCTTTGCCCTGAAAGTCCTTATCTCTCATCCCAAATATGTGAGCTTCTGACTATCAAGGCAGTCTCTTAATTGTGAAAGTTTGGGGCTCTGACATGGGAAACCATAACAACAATAATTTATATAGCACTTCAGAGTGTTCAAAGTGCTTTGTGTCAGTAATACTTATAAGTAACCCTGCAATGTAGGTCAATAATATTATCCTATTGCAGATGGGGCATTGAGGCTGAGAGGTAACAGCTTCTCAAGGCAACTAAAGGAATTTATGGCAAAGACTAGCTTTGAACTGGCTCGTAGCTGAGTCTTTAAACTGTTACACTGAAGAATTGTGGGTGGTTTGTTTAAAGCTGGTGTCAGATACAGAAAACTGTTGGATTTTATATTTTAAAAAACAAGGACTCAGTCATATGTTTGTTCATCTCTGCAACCCTAGGTTTAACCTAAAATCTGACCAGTACCTAGGAGAGCTTATTCTATTGAGTCTGCAATCTGTTCCTACACCAAAACTGAGACCAATGCAGCCTTTAACAGCAAGCCGGGTTCTCCTCCTTGTCCCTCTCACCTACTGCTTTGCTTAACATCTAGCATGATGAAGGGTTTCAGAAAGCTCAGAAATCTGTTCGCTATTTATGGCATTTTGTTCCGCCTAATTAAAATATTGCCTTACTATGAAGTTTGGATATTTCTTTTTTAAGGAACAACATATTTTCTCAAAACAAGTTCTGGAGCTAAGTCCTGTGCACTGATCAGTTATTGTTTACATGCTTCTCTTAGACTTGAACCTTGAATGTATGATGAAGAATTCTGATTTATTTTAGTGAAATTTACTTCGGTATAAGAGCTATCTCACACATTACAGTTAGTGTGCTTAGAGTTAGGGCGGCAGTCAGGTCTCTGTGCTCACTTCTGCTTTTGACCACTGTGATTTTAAGGAAACTATTGGGAAATTCCAGAATGTTCATGACCAAATAGCAGAAGCTGCACAAATAAGGTATTGCTTGCTATAGTGCAGGGGCTGGAGAATTATGGGTAGCTTCCGGACTGTTGGGTTTAGGATCGTATATCTGTCAAACTCTTATTGCTTTTCGCCTTTTTAATTTAACACACAGTCTTTTCTGTGCCTCTTCAAAATATGAAATAGTTACACGGATCAGAGAGCATGTATGTAGCACAACAGAAACAAAAACAAAGCAACGCGGCACAATTATCTTATAAGAGGATTTATTCAGGAAACCAAGTCAAAATAAATGCAGTCAAAATTAATGTGAAATATGACAGAATAGTATTTCCGATAGGAAATATAGGTTGTATTAATCATGTTAGGTGTATAATCTTCGGTGCCAAATATATAATCCTTGTAGGGCTATATTGTAACTGAACAACTTTACATTCTTCACTTTTGCCCAGCGTATGAATTACAGATAGGCTGTAAATACATTTAGCATGGAAGAAAGGTGTATGTGTGTGTGAGGTCGGCATCACCCCTCCCCCCCGGCCAACCTGGTTTCCATGTCTGTAACAACAAGCAAAAGTTCGGCAGGCAAAGCTTTTTCCAGCATGCAGATGCACTGCTTTGAAAAACATCGCCTGCTAATTTTCTGTTCATTATGTTGCTGTTAAACATATGGGTCTTGCACCGGAAAGGAGGAGGGACATGGTTGAGATAAATAAGAGCATGTGGCATGTGTAAATAGTGACTAGAACTGGGGTGAAATTCTGTTCTTTTCGAGTTACAACAACTCAGGATTATGTGATGGGAAGTACGTTTAAGATAAATGTTTGGCAATCCTATAGAATTGCCACAGTAAGGCAATGAACTGCGATGGAATCTGGTTTGAATGTTTTATAAATGGTCAGATGGAAGTCTAATTTGTAGTGAAAACCTGAAGCCATATTTCCCATATTTAGAGACAGTTCATCGCTAATTTCATTGGGGATGAAGCAGAGAGGATGGATATTGTCAATTTTGTCCTTCTTATTATCTTCCCAGAGGCATCTCATTGGCCATGGTTGGAGAAAGATTTCACTTTTGAAATCCCAATAACCATTTTCAGGAAACTTGTCATTCGGTGGTGTGAATTGTGACTGCTGCAGTCTGAAAAGGTTGCATGAACAGGAAAATACAAAGCAAGTGATTGTGGAATTATGATCCTTCTTCCTGCAAAGAGAGATGGGATGCTCAGCCCTCACTTGTGCCAGTGGTTCACATTGTTCTTGCCTTTCCCCAGATGTGTTGCAAGCGTCATTTGTACAGATAGAACTTCATCAGTTTAAATAGAGAGGATAAACCTACCAGGATGAGGGTGGAAAGCTGGGGAAAGTGGAGCTACAAATCTAGGAAGCATCTGAAAAGCCTTGCCCTTTACAGATGCAGTAGTTCAACAAAGAAAAAGAATACTCACAGAAACGCAACAGCAAGGAAACAGACCTACACAGCAAGGGTTTCCAAAGCAGCCCTTCTGTTAACACATGCAAACGACAGGAAAGTGGGTTTCAGCAAAAAAAGTACCTATACCTATAACACATGTATTTTATATATAAGCACATACCCCAAATAGTAGCAATAGGGTAAAAAGGAAAAGGAAAAGGTAAAGGACCCCTGACAGTTAAGTCCAGTCGTGGAAGGTAAAGAGCAATTCTGCTGCATCTTCATTAGTTTTGAAGGTGAGAAGTTTGCAAGCTCTTCCCCTTGTTTTACCGGTATATCTTGTCGCTCAGGGGGATGGTTCCAGCTCAGGGTAGTATGAAACGCAATAGCGTCAATTGTCAGCACCCAGGAGGCAAATTGTGGCTTCCATTGGGGGCAATGACACATTTCACTTTTGCACTGTAGACCACCTTAGCAACCTCCTCCTTTGAAACAAGATTTAGGACAGACACACAGATAAAATTTATAGCCTACTACTCTGGAAGGCAGTCCTCTTTTGTAGGGAGATGGGTGCTGCATAGGTTTCTGGAATTAACACAACGAAGAGGGAATTCTATATGTACTTCAGAGGTATGCTACAAGTACTTATTTCTGTAAAGAGCAACACAATCTTGGGTGGGAAATATCAGTATTTAGGAAAAAAATTTGCTATGGTTTCTTCTTTCAATTTTCATGAGTTCAAGGGTAGGGAAACATGGGAATCACAGGATTTGCAAAGGCTGTTGGGCTGGTTCCAACGCAACCAGAACACACTTAACCTCCCCAGAGCTCATGCATTCCCTCGCCTCTGATGGAGCCATAAGGAGGAGATTGGAAGTTTTAGCTTCTGTTTTTTTTGTTTGTTTGTTAACTGCAGCTTGCCACATCTGAACTGGGGCTAAACACAGTTAATCTTAACTATGGTAAGTGGAGACAAGGCAACTCCACACCATAGCTTGCTTGTTTTTACTTACCATAGTTAAGGCTAATTGCAGTTTAGAGTTCAGATGGCATATTAAACTGAAATTAACCTAAAACAGAAGTGGAAGCTCCCAGTCTTCTCTTTGTAGCCATGCCAGAGGAAGGGAGGGGAGGAGGGAGTGCACAAGGCCAAGGCTTGGTTTGTTCTCATTATGCTAAACCATAGTGTTATCACCATATCCAAAGGCAGCTATTGCATTACAGCAAGAGCAAAGGACAAGTAGTCAACCAGAAACTATAGGTTAGCTCCAAATTAACAGTGGAATGTCTTAGATAAGGAACTTTCTGGCTACAGTGTCAGTCACACCTGACCTCAAACACTAGCAGACATACCAGGACTGTCTCGGCTTCTGTCTTGCATCCCTCATTAGCCCTGGGAGATATGGACTTGCATAGAATGTATGCCTATGCTGTTTGTCAGTTAATGTCTGTAAACAATGTAATCTACTAAGTATCATCTCAGAAATATCTGTTGTGTAGCAACCAGCATACTGATTGTGTCTGGCTTTGCAGTACCATGTTATCTAGGTTCTGCAATTTTCCGTTTCTAAGATCTGTGACTTAGATTCTCTTGAGAAAGTGGGCAATGTTGAATGTGCACAGTAATGTGCTGATAGTCAGTGAGAGATCATGCTATAACCTTGATGTTCAAAAAAACCATGGGTGGTTGTCAGCTAGTGTTTCACATTGCTAAGTATCCTTTCACATGCTTACTCCCTTCCTAAATTTTATCGGTGTTCCCAACTGTCTCATCACAGCCAAACTTCTTTGAAAGGATTGGAGAAAAGCTGTTATTGTGTAGCCCAAGCTTTTTATCATGTGCTCTTATGTCTAGAAGTGAATTTATATCAAGGACATTCAAATGCCACCTTGCAGATATGGATCTGTTGTTAGAAGGTAGGATACATTGTGCAATCTTTTACTAATAGTCTTTCTGTATCATCACATTATTTACTGCACTAATTACCCATGTTCCAAGGATGAAGAGTTTGGATTCCTATGAAGGTTTGTGCAATATTGTTTTATGCCTATCTGGTTTTGGCTTCTTTGTGAAGTCAGTATTCATTATCCGTAAACCAGTAAATACTCTCATTGCTCACTGAGCCATCATTTTCTGAGGTCACATCCACACCATATATTTAAAGCACTCTTATGCCACTTTAATAGTCATGGCTTCCCTCAAAGAATCCTGGGAATTGTAGTTTGTTAACAGTGTTGAGAGTAGTTAGGAAGACTCCCCCACAGAGCTACAGTTCCCACTTCATTTCTTTGCAGGATGAAGTGACTTGCAGGATAGTTAAACACTTCTGCAGCAATTTAGGCGCTGAAACTATCTTAGGTACTGAGAGTCAGACCTGCATTAGTTTCCTTATGGAAAACAAGTCTCTCATGAATTTAAATAAAAACGTAATTTCTTAAAGTTGAGCTTCAGAATAATGTTCAAATGTTTTAGTTTTAGGGAAAATGTTCAATGATTCCTAGCAATTTCTGTCATTCACTAGAGAGAAATGTTTTGAGAAAACATTTCATCACAAATTGTTCTTAATAGAGGTGTTATCAGCCTTTGGTTATGAATTCAGAGAGATTTGTGTTAACTGTTGCTATGTTGCTATGAAATCATTTTGCTGATTTATTTTTTGTTCAAAACATATTTTACAAAAATAGCCTGTGGCATTTTATTTCACAACAGTAGCCCAGTTAAATATAATTGACTTGTGAATCACGCTGTGTGAAAAGCAAAGTTGTCTCCAAATGGCCCTTTGAAAAACTTTACAAAATCACAAGCCTTAAAATAGAAATAGTTTTATAAATGTATAAATAGTAAATAGGTTTATAATTCCATAAAGTCATGCTAATGATTGCTTTATTTAAATTTTCTTATAAATTTGACACATCAGAATCCCAGCATTGGCACTGAGACTTGCAGATGATCTTTGGTTGGTAGCAGATTGTAAATAATGGTGGCTTTAATGGGATATTGTATTGAGGAATAGTTCCAGATAGCAGTAAATAGATAATAAATGGCAATGCAAATACTGTTTGACTGGAATACAGAGTATCATGCCTTGAGCAGCGATATAAAAGATGCCTGTGGCCAAATAACTTCAACCCCCCAAGAATTGAGCAACCTTTCTTAAATTCATTGCCTGTAGTGCTTTAGTCTATGTAGTGGGATGTATACAAAAACATGAAGACAATTAGTAAATGGTATATGTTCTACACATCTCATTAATGGCAATGTCTTCCACTAAGGAACAGACTTTTAAAGCCATCTGATAAGCCTCAGTATCTGTTTCCCTAGATGTAAACAAATATTCTTAGTTAGGTGCAAAGGAGGAAGCTAATACTAAGTCATATCATTGTTCCATCTAGCTCTATTGTCTGCATTGATTGGCAGAGGCTCTCCTGGGTTTTAGGCAAGAGACTGTCCCAGCTCTATCTGGAGAACCTGGGTCCCTTTGCATGCAAAATCTGTACTGAACTACTCATTGACAGTTATATAGCACTAGTAATGTTGAAGGTCTGTAGCACCAAATATACTATCTATAGTAGTACAGAATATACTTTTGGCTCAGTAAACTGAGTGCTAAGAATGATACTCCACCATATCTCTATGGCTGGATTCATGCATACACTCAACAGTATGGTGGCAACTTGCAGAAAGTCTTTTTGCTCTCTCCAGAGCTACTTACTGCTGTTGGTGTTCCCTTTTTGGTGGTTTGTGAGCACATAGTTAAAATGGTTGGAACCTTGCTATGAGCTGCTTCCATTGCTACAAGGAGAAGTTTCTTAATTGCTGTATTCTACAACCATTGTGCTGTGAAATACATGTGTGATTCAGATCTAATACCGTATTTTTTGCTCCATAGGGTGCACCAAACCATAGGGCGCACCTCATTTTTAGAGGAGGAAAACAAGATTTTTTTTTCTGGTTTTCCTCCTCTAAAAGGCTGGGAGGGGTGGCGGAGGAATGCTGCTGGTTCTTCCCCACCAACCCCAATCGCCAAAGCAGGCTTTCTCCCCCTATGTCCCAACGAATATGTCTGTCAACTATGTCCAGCACATCAAATTTTATCGTGAAGAGTGGAATTCACTGGTACAGAGAAACAAAGAGAAACCCAAAGCCTGTCAGCTGAGGGTGGGAGATACTGAGAAGCCAGAAGTTGTGAGAGCCTCACCTAACTGCAAACACCCCCAAATGAGAAAGCAACTGACAACTATCTCTATGAGAAGTTCAAGAAGATAAACTGGCAGTACTGAAGCTGGATTCCTGATCACAAAAAAATCCTCTTCAGATGTCCAGAGCAAATGCACAGGGAAATTTGAAAAGGGGAAGTTTCACTTAGAATTGTCCTTGTGACCAGGAACTCTTTTTGTAAACCACTCTGAGGGGATTAAAAAAAGAAAATCATGATGTGTATAAATTTTATTAAATATTTCACAACATTCACAGAGCAACTGTGATACAGATAAAAAGCTTAAGTCAAAGTGCAGAGTATGGGAAACACACAAGATGAATTTGACCTAATAGGCATTACTTAAACCTGGTGGGATGAGACTTATGACTAGAATACTGTATAGAAATAGAGGGGTGCAACTTATTCAAAAGGAATAGACCGAACAGGAAGATCCAGACTGAAGACTTGGAAGATGCCTTCCTTGAGCAGAATACCAAACATACCAAACATTCAAAAATGGTCATAATAGTCACGGGAGACTTCAATTATCCCCAATATCTGTTGGAAATCAAGCTCTGCCAAGAATGTAAGGTCCAACAAGTTCCTCAATTGCCTCACTGACAATTTCATTTCCCACCAGCAACAAGAGGATTATCTATATTGGATCTGGTTCTCACCAACAGGAACAAACTGATTGACATAGTGGAAGTACTTGGAAATGTGGGAGGAAGTGATCATGTCCTCTTGGTTTCATGATTACAGAGACAAGGGAAAGCTGAGTGTAGCCGGACATGCATTCTTTACTTTAAGAAGGCTGATTTCACTGCACAACAACCACACAAGAAATATGTAAAATAACCAAGCAAGTATTAGAAATCACCCCAGAATTGGCCTTACTAAACATCTTCCAAGACAATAATGCCCACTTACACCACAAATAACTCATAACCCACCTACTTTCAGCAACCAGAAACATCATAACCAGACACTGGAGAGACCTGTCAGGAGTAAGCATGGACCAATGGTACCAAGTAGTATGGGAAACAGCCTTACTAGAAAAATTAACCAATAAGCTGAAACTGACACGGGGACAAATAGAAGAAGACGCCTTCACCCCGGTATGGCTCCCCTTTATCACATACACAGCCCAACAAGACAATGACAAAAATCTACCAACAGCATACAAATCAATATGGCTAACCTGATCCATAACACCCACCCCACTCACACATGAAAACAAAGACCATCACAGCCAATCACAAATGAACAACCACACCTTAGGCCAACCCCAACCTCTCTCACCACCAAAGGAAAACAAGCAAACAAAAGAGAACCTGCACAAGCATCGCTGACATCAAACCCTACATATATTAAGTAAAATAGAAACATTGTCACCCGACCCCACCCTCACCCAACCTTCCACCCCTGTCCACCTTCCCCCCTTTTTCTTCCTAATGTCTCAACAAATGTAACTGATTTGTAAAAATGATACATGTAAAAAATACAAGAGAGACATCACACATACTTTGGAAATCTTTAATAAAAAATACTTCCAAAAAAGAAGAAGGCTGATTTCAAAAAGCTTGAGGAACTACTGGGCATGGAAGAAAAGGGAAATCACAAATTAAGAGTATACACAAGTAGCCAACAGTTGCAGATCAGATGGATCAAAGCTCATAATGAACTCAGGCTTACACAAGCCAACCTTAAAGAAGAGTAGAAGAGTTTGGATTTGATGTCCCGCTTAGTTAAAAACTGAACTAGCAGAGATGCTGATTTTCTCACAGCTGGGCCACAGGGGTAGAGGGCAGGGCTCATGAATATAAAACTTAGTGTTGCTTCCTTCTCTCTTTATTCTGCTAGTAAAGTATTTGGCCATCACTTTGGAAGTTTTGCTTCTAGTTAGTTGGAAACAAATAGCTACAATGTTAATACTTAGATAAATGTGTTAATATATAATTAAGACAAGCTGATTCCTTTATATTGGATTATCTTAAAGAAAGCAGATATCAAAGCCCATCCCTTTTAAATTGACCATTTCCCAAAACAATTTTCATTTTTTAGTCAGTATATGACAGCAAGTTCAACAATGTATTCCATGCTGTCAATTCCTTCAGTGAAGAGCAGCTTTCTCTCAGGCTGTCAGGGGGAAATGTCAGCGTCCTGAAAAGCTATAGCTAAGTAAACGAGACAGAAAACTTTAATGTAGGCAAAAACAGAAACTTCAAAGTAGGCTTAAACTGGTTTACATGAAAGTTAAATCATTCTCTTCTGCACGTAGTCAAGGAATACTGCAGAACCAGATAACATCTTCAGCATCCTATCTAGAAAATAAAATAAAATAAAATAAAATCTGTGGGAAACTCTGAAACCCAGTAAGTACCTATAACATTACTAGTTTAGATGCCTCAATATATGGTGCAATGAAGACTAGCTGAAGAAGCAAGACTAACTCAAGCAGTCATCACTAGAAATATTACAGTAGATTTTCATGGTCATTACACAGGAAGATTGGTAATTAAATTGATTTAATTTTCAATTTTCCTCTGGAATGGTAAATCGGTCTTGCATTAATTAATAGGTTGGGATATTCTTACTTTCAGCTGCCATCCCAAGTTAATCAAATAAAGGGTAGCTTGGAATGATCAAAGGTACAGTTGGTTCTGAACCAATTGGTGTGGGGACACTTGAAGCAAACAATGCAACTCTTATGAAATGAGAATATTTTGTAGTTCATATGTAGGTAAACCAAGACCTTGACTAAGGCAAATATTGTTACAATAATTGTTTCAAACAGCACACAGAAAGTTACTCAGTATTTTACAGAGGACTGTGTAATAATAGCACAATAGTTCTGGGAACTAATGTTGGTTCACTAGGCAAACTCACCTTAAAAACCTCCATTTAAACTGATTATGAAACAGCTGAACTGCAATATATTAAGAGTTTCAATGCTATCGCTTGTGGGGTGAACTAAGACAAAGATTATTTTAGCACATTAAATCAATTCTTTAGTCGTTTTGAGGTGGGAACTGGAACTACCGTCACCACAGCATTGGCTACCAGCACATCATCAGAAACTATTACTGATAAACAACCACTTTTATTACAGACTTCTGACGTACAACGTGCTTTTCGGAACATTAATATCAGGAAGGCAGCTGGACCGGATGGAATCACGGGACGAGTTGTTAGGGACTGTGCTGCAGAATTAGCTGGTGTATTTACGGACATCTTTAATCTATCCTTGTTGCAGGGTTCTGTCCCTACCTGCCTGAAGACATCGATTATAGTGCCAGTCCCTAAGCAGTCAGTGGTGGTATCTCTCAATGACTACAGACCAATAGCCTTAACATCTATCGTTATGAAATGTTTTGAGAGATTGGTGCTGGATTATATTAAGGCTGGTCTTCCATCCACTCTAGACCCGTTCCAGTTTGCATACAGAAGTAATAGATCTACTGATGATGCTATCTCTATTGCTGTTCATACTGTACTGAGTCATCTAGAACAACAGGGAACCTACGCAAGGCTGTTGTTCGTGGATTATAGTTCTGCTTTTAATACAATTTTACCAGGCAGGTTATTTTTTAAAATGACCAATCTGGGTATACATCAGAAGATCTGTTTGTGGGTAAGGAATTTCCTGACTGATAGGCCGCAGACAGTGAGAATGGGATCTTACTATTCTTCTACCCTAGTATTAAGCACAGGAGCTCCTCAGGGATGTGTGTTAAGCCCTTTTCTTTATTCCCTGTACACATGTGATTGCACCCCACTGTATAATTCCAACACAATCATCAAATTTGCGGATGATACAACAGTGGTGGGGCTCATTAGTGAGAATGATGAGTCTGCTTATAGGAAAGAAGTACAGGGGTTAATTCAATGGTGTAAAGAAAATAATCTTATGCTTAACACCAAAAAAACCAAAGAACTTATAATTGACTTTAGGAGAAAGAAAAGTGTATTTTTACCATTGCACATAAATGGCGAGGAGGTGGAGAGGGTTGGCAGTTTTAAATACCTGGGCATTTACATCTCCGAGGACCTCTCATGGACTGTAAATATTAATATGGCTGTGAGGAAGGTGCAGGGGAGGTTGTATTTCCTGAGAATGCTCAGGGGATTGAATCTATCTCAGCACCTACTCCTGTCCTATTATCACAGTACCATTGAGAGTGTCTTAACCTATAGTATACTATCGTGGTATGGGAGCAGCTCTGTAACGGATAAAAAGGCTTTACAGAGAATAATTAAAATTGCCCAGAATGTTATTGGGCTCCAACTACCAACCCTGGACGAGATCTTCACGTCTCGCTGTTTGAAGAAGTCACACAACATCCTGAGAGATCCCACCCATCCTGCTCACAACCTTTTTGAACTGTTGCCTTCGGGCAGAAGATACAGGATAATGAAAACTCGAACCACACGCCTTCTGAATAGTTTCTATCCAAGAGCTTTGATTGCACTTAATAATGATCTCAGGGTCAGTAGTAAGTAATAGTAAGCAGTGAGTAGTAGGGAATGAGACAGGATCTTAGGTTATGCTATGCTTTTAATAGGTTAAGTTATACTCTGGATTATGTTATGTTTTAATAGATTATGTTTTAATAAGGATGAGAGTGTTGGAGATATGTGCAAATGTGTATGGTAAATCCGGTCTTTGGGTGTTTGATTTTCGTTGTTGTGTATACTGTGTATATACGGACAATGACAATAAATAAATCTTAATCTTAATCTTAATCTTAATCTTAATTATATGTGTGCACTGGCCTACCAATGCAAAGATGTCTGTATCATAAAAATTGGTTTTGTGAATTACCACTGTTTATGTAATAATCACCATCTGTACTTTTCTACCTTCCATTTACCTTTAACTTTTTATAGTCCCCCTTTCCCAACCATGTGTATATGTATTTGCGACCCAGGATAAAATTTCATGCATCTTATAAAGTGGAGTGTAGTCCACGAAAGCTTTGGCAGTAGTAAATTGGTTAGTCTTTAAGGTGCCACAAAAGTCTTTGTAAATTTGGGTGCTAATGCAACGGGGATGCGGGTGGCACTGTGGTCTAAACCCCTGAGCCTCTTGGGCTTGCCGATCAGAAGGTTGGTGGTTTCGAATCCCCATGCCGGGGTGAGCTCCCGTTGCTCGGTCCCAGCTCCTGCCAACCTAGCAGTTCAAAAGTACGTCAAAGTGCAAGTAGATAAATAGGTACTGCTCTGGCGGGAAGGAAAGCGGTGTTTCCATGCGCTGCTCTGGTTTCAGTGCTCCGTTGCACCAGAAGCAGCTTAGTCATGCTGGCCACATGACCCAGAAAAACTGTCTGCAGACAAACGCTGAGGCCTGTAAAGTGAGATGAGCGCCACGACCCCAGGGTCGTGTGCGACTGGACTTAACTGTCAGGGGTCCTTTACCTTTACCTTTTAATGCAACACTAATACCTGACAGGTATTCTACAGTTTTGTTATTTTCTGAGCCTGGCCCAACAATGAAGCTGTTCTGCAAACCACTAAGACCATGAACAGAAGGGAAGGGAAGAAGGAGAAATGTGGGGAAAGAGAAAGGATGGTACAATTATTGTCTCCACACAGCTTCCCACGTTTCTATAGTTCAGATGTTTCCCAACCTTTGGGACACATTTGGGATTTTGAGGAAGTGCCATGGGTGCCAGTCACAACATGGCAGCCAGGGTGTGTGTGGCATAATACAAAATGACTGTCACATCTGAAATAGCACATCTGGTTTTCACTAGCAGAACTGCTTGGTTGAATCTGGTCCAGAGACCTTTTGAAGGTGCCATGGAAGGTATTGGCAGGCACAAGTGGGCAGCACATTGATGCTCCTTGCCATAGGTTATTTGTAGACACTCATGTAATTTATTAGCTTTGCTGAGTCTCTAGCTTAGAAAGCCATTTCTGCCTAACAAAGAAGTAGGGCTGCGGGCGTGCCATGACCCCTTCACGTGGACAGGGGGTGGCCCAGCCATTGGAAGATTCCCGGCCGCATCACCACTCAGAGCGACCAATCCGGTTGTTCTGGTGGGGTGGGGCCCGCTGCATTTAAGCGGGCGCATGGCCGGGGGCTCACACTCTTGCTTTCCCACTCCCAGCTGCCTATTTTACCGCCCACCCTCCCGTTAGGTGCCTCTTTTCCTGACCCTGCTATGGGCTTCAGTTGGTCGCCATTGAGGGGTCTGGTAGGAATTGGCTCCGGCCTGGTGGTTTTCGCCTACCTCATAGCAACTAGTCAGAACTTTGGTTTTGGCGGTTAGGCATTGGATTATCTTTGTCAGGTTGAAGGGTGGGGGAGGTAGCGCCATCACCTCCTCCAAATATTGAAGGGTATTCCATTAGAGGAGTCTGGGGGGCGTGGCCCTGTCTGAAGCCTTGGGAGGTTAGGGCCAAAGGGATGCCCCCTATCAGTGGTCACAGGGTGAGTTCCTAGTTGATGTGCATCAGCAGGGCTCCCCTATCGGTGGCTAACCCTTCCCGCACTTCCAGTACAATGGGCTGGAGTCAGATATAGTTGGTTACATCCAATGCCTAAGCCAATACTGCTCATCATCCGTAACCAATAAAGTTGTGGCCCATTAACCTTAATTCTTGTGTCCTGTGTCTTCATTCATCACGGGGGGTTGGGGCATCGCCACGCAACTCGTTCTGTCACTTTCACATCTTCAACTGACTGCTCAAATCTACCTGTGCTCCTTCCATCTGTGGTCATTGCACCACTATCCTTTCTTCCCTTTTGTCCTGTATAATTGACGCCACAGTAGCTTGTCGTCTTTCGACTTGCAATATCATGTCGCTGTTGTCCCTCAAAGGTGATAAATTATGTCGCCAGGCACAGAGGTATATTTAGAATAGCTTGCAATATTTTAAGGCAATATGGTTTCATACTCATATATAAAGAAAGTGATTGCCTAATATCATCAGCATTCAGCAGAGAAGATGGTTCTGAAACTTGGAAGTTTAAGATTATAAGAGCAATTCAGAAGAATAAAATGATGCTAAGACCTGCTGCAAATTACATATCAGAGGATGTGACAAAGCATTTCCACAATATCCATGGCCTCATTTTTTTCTATTTTTCTCTACTCAAAGCTGACATTTTCTTAGAAACCAAAATGTTTCAAGTCAGATCTTATGTACAAATAAACAAGTAGATGTTGACCTCATGCTGCCTACGACAGGAATGAAAATGGATTCAAAGGAGCAGTAATGAAATGAGCATTGCCATTTATGTTAATACCTCAAAAGTCCTTCCTTCCTTAACATTTGAAATATACCAAGTGTTCTGCATAATCCCTATGGCTAGCTAACAGCATGCTTGAAAAATACTGTTGAAAAGAGAGTACTGTATGTTTCCAGTAATGATATCCAAAACAGTTTAACTACGTTAATGAACACATATTTGATTAAACACGTTGAAAGAGAATATTTAAATAGCATTCAGTACAAGGAAAGGGTAACTAGGGAAAGGCAGAGCATATTCTACACAGCCACAAAACATGTATCTGATGGCAAAAAAGGTTCTGATTTGAAGGAGACAAGAAACCTCTAGAAAAATGAATACAATTTTAGCACACAGTCATTCTTTAGTGTCTACTTTGCTCTGCTCTTCAAATTGTTTTGAATCCACACCAACGAAACCTGTGCTTCTGGTGTATGAACCACTCTTGAGTATCTAACATTTGTATTTAAAATGTCGGACACTCAAGAGTGCTTCATACATCTAAACATTTTGGAACAGCCCATCAACTCATATAGCTCCAGAAGGTATTTTTTTCTTTTTCAGCCTATTCTTCCTCTGCAAAAGGAATTTGAATGGACCTATACATGGCTCATTGGCTGCTGAGCCAGCTATGGAATTTGGATTATTTTAAAAGAAAATTGGACAAATTAGTGGTGGGTAAGGTTGTCAGTGGCCACTATCCATGATGGCCATGTACTGTCTCCAGTATTGGAGGCAGTATGCCTCTTAATATCAGTTTCTGAGGTTTACAAGTGAGGAGAGTGCTGGTGTGCTTATGTTCAGCTTGTGGGTTTCCCATTGGACATCTGGAAGGCCTGTGAAAATAGGATGCTAGACTAGATGAGTCTTTGGTCTGATCCAACAGGGCTCTGCTTCTCATTATTATTGTTATTAATTTGATTTATTTGCCTGCTCTTCAACTTAGGATCCCAGGGCATGTCACAGTAATTTATGAATGCAATATCCAAAACATTTAAAAACAATTTGCATGGATTGTTGTATGTTCTTACAGAGTCGTGGGGGGTGACACAACTATTATTTAGAATGAAGCGCGAGAGGTGGGGGTGGAGTGCACCAAATTTTGGCGTTGCACAGGGCAGTGATGAAATCTGAGACCCCAAGGTCTGTCACGGGTCAGCTGGAACCAGTCAGAATTAAGACTCCAGGAAAAGGATAAATAACCACTTCTTCCATCTCGCCATCAATTCAGATAAACAAAAAATGTTGGTTCTTGGCCACAGAAGTAACAGTGTAGCCCAGCTGTCCATTAATACCAGATCAGAAGTGGCAGGGCCGGCTGTTAGCTCTTGAAGGCACATTAGTTTTTGCCATTTAAGGCAGCCACTACATGATAGCTTCCTTAAAACCATGTGTGCTATTGGACCATATTCTTGTCCCTATGGCTTTGTAAGCCAAGAGTGAGGAATGAGCAGTCACAGTTGAGACTCGTAAGCCAAAAAATAAAATAAAATGTATCTTCTAAGCAAAAGGTTAGTTTTAGTCATCTAAATGGTCTATCGGTATCAGATGCATTTTGCAGACTTGACTATCACTGCAGCATCAGGGGAGTAAGAGAGGAAAATCCTTATTAGAGGCATTCCCTTCAAGGTTATTCTATAGGAAAACTGCTGAAGGGTATGTTCTTTTTATACTGAGATAAACAAACCAATGTTAGGAGTGTTTATACTGTACCTGTTGCCAAGAAGAGATTATTATTCTAGTATAGATAAAGCTTGAATTTCACACACCCCACTAATTCATTACAGATCTGGAAGCTTATCTTTCCAGTCAATAATAAATCAGGGCTTTGTCTGGGGGGGGGGGGGACTGTTAAAAGAACAGCAAAAAAGGGCAACCTTTTCCCTTGAGCTTTGCAGGTAAAAATTTAAGTGACCTAATAAAGCCCGCAACTGGCACAGTATCATTTATTTGGCTGCCCAGGAGCCTCCCAACAAGTGCTTTAAAATGCTGTAATTTTTCCTGTGGGAGTCTTGCCTCCATGGAAACATAATCCAGCTCGACTTCAAGCATTTTTCTCACTGCACAAGAACCCACCCACTTACCTGATTTTAATGGTGCCCGTTACTTTTGGAACAAATATATTGTTGACTAATACACTTATTTGATCCAGAGGTTTTATTTGCTTTGGCTTTCCATGACTATTTTTGAATCACATTTTCATATTTCTTGATCCGGCAGAGGGGAATTTAATGAGGACCAAACAAAGATCAGCAATCAGATTGCATCCATCATTCTTTGACTGGTGTAAATTGTAATGATGACATTGCATCTAATAAAGATGTGCAAGCCTGGCATTTGAGAAGATGGAAATACAGTTGTAAAGTGGACAATTAAAACTGTATGCACAGAGGACTCTTCTTCATGAATTCAGATGCCCTGTTTCTGAATGCATTGAGAAGCGCCAACCACAAATACAGATATACACATTGAAGGTTTTTTTTAGATAGTACACTGAGTGTTCACATGTCAGAGGCAGAACCACAGGGCCACCTCCATGCACACATGCACATTTCTTGCGCTGGGGCCAGAGATCCCATGAGTGTGCTGCTCATAAGACCATCCCATTCACAGAAGGGCATGAGGTTATTTTTGCTGAAATAGCTTCCATCCTCCATCCAGCAGGATTCTGCTTGATCAAACACACTTCCACAACTGAAGTAGCCTTTCTGTTTATGGAAAGACAACTATGGATCCAAGCCATCTTGTGCATGTTTAAAATGTCTGAGAATAGCCTGGGTCATAAATAAATTCTGGGCTTGGAACCGGTCCAGATTCTACTACTATAAATCTTCATTCCTGTCTACACAGCCCTCATGTGACATGTAGCAACTCCCTCCCTATGTATATGTGTTGCTGAAAGCCAAAAAGCAACTGTGGCTTGGGAAGAGACTCAGAGTAGCCCTATTGGGTAAGTAAGATACCCTTTGTGTTCCTGTTGAAAGGCTCTGTGGGGCATGCATCATTGTGAGTGGTCAGTCTGTCATTTGTGGTATTTGATTCAACCCTTAGAAGCATGCATCCTATGTTATTTCAACAGGATTGGTAAAGCATTCACTATAATAAAATATGTAGCTTGTATTGTACAGCTGAATTTTGTGTACATGTGCGGCAGTCAATCTCTCAGCAATAAACTCATATATGTTTGAACTGATATGAAAGCTCTGTGAGTTTGAGGTTGTAGTTGTCAATTGATGAGCTTTCCCTTAGATATGCTTGTGCAAGGAAATCATGTTGACATCAGAAAAGGTTCACCACTCCAACTAGAATCTCCCTACATCTCAAAGGGTGCTAGTACTTTTGTTGATCATATTTATATGTTCTTCTAATTTGCAATATGCTTCACTATTTTTAGTAGCCATATGCGATCAATAGAGGCTTTGTGCAAGGAAAGTGCTTCCATTTACACATCTAAAATGGAGACTGCCAATTTTTCGTTTTAGCAGAAGGTATTTGCACCACATGGGGGATGCTGCTTAGGATACTTTTTTGGGTGGGAGACTTTTCAGGGGCTTTGAAGAAGAGCTGCCCAGAGGAGAAAATCAAGTGTGGCACTTCGGATCCCAGTCCTTGTGTCCATCTTCATAACAGCAATCTTGCATGGCAGACCTCCAGCTTATTCCATTGTAAACCAAGGACTGCTTCACAGGTTCCATGTTTATATGTTGGTCTTTGAGGGTCCCAGATCAAAGTTCAATCTCTATCTGTTTAAATCACACCATCAAAAAACTGAAGGTTCATTTGGGATCGGAGGTGGGGTGGGAAGTGTTAGATATGCATATAATAAAATAAAATAAAATCCATGATTAGTATGGAACATAGATTTTGATCAACTCTAAAATATTTGTGGTGGGTTTTTCTTTTTCTTGAAGGTCACATCCTACCCCTTGTTACATCATGAAAATTCACACTGATTTTATATTCTATGAGCCCTTTTCTCATTCTGCTTCCGCTGGCTAATCAATGATAACTGCTGATTTCTCTTACAATCCTAGTAATTTGAATAGGGCTTGAATTTGAAGAGCTATTGAAATCCTCCATACATCTGGGCTTTATTATATTATACTTCCATAATGAAGCCATTTTAACAACTTTTCTGAGTCGTTGTTATGTTCTTTTTATATTGAAATGAGGTTGTATTGCATGAAACAGATGCCTAGCACACCACTGCTAATTATGTTTGCTTGGAAGTAAATTTTGTTGTTTTAAAAGGTATCTTGTGTCAGAAGAGCCAGTGTGATGTAGTGGTTAGAGTGTTGAAGTAGGATTCAGGAGACCTAGATCCCAATCTGAACTTTGTCATAAAGCTCTCTAGATTATCTTGGACCATTCACTGTATCAGTGAGGATACAGTGAGGATAAGCTGGGAGAGTGCCACATATACCACACCGAGTTCCTTGTTGTTGTTTAGTCGTGTCCAACTCTTTGTGACCCCATGGACCAGAGCAAGCCAGGCACTCCTGTCTTCCACTGCCTCCCGCAGTTTGGTCAAACTCATGTTAGTAGCTTTGAGAACACTGTCCAACCATCTTGTCCTCTGTCGTCTCCTTCTCCTTGTGCCCTCAATCTTTTCCAGATAGTCTTCTCTTCTCATGAGGTGGCCAAAGTATTGGAGCCTCAGCTTCAGGATCTGTCCTTCCAGTGAGCACTCAGGGCTGATTTCCTTTAGAATGGGTAGGCTTGATCTTCTTGCAGTCCATGGGACTCTCAAGATTCTCCTCCAGCACCATAATTCAAAAGCATCAATTCTTCAAAACAAATAATTTGAAGTAGGTATCTGAAGTATCATGGTCTCAATTTTTATTAAAGCCAAATAGATAAATCTTAGTTGGTAATAATTAATGTGATAATCAATATTAAAAATGGCAAGGGAGAGGAAGAGTAAAAATGATATATAGGTTACCAGGACCGATCCTATTGTGAGACAGAGTGAGGCAGCTGGAGAGGCTGTCTGCATGGAACAGCTGTTCACTGCTTTTTTTTTTTAAATAAAGTATTTTTTACTTTTAAAGAAATGGAGCCAGAAATTTTTATTTCATTTAAGGTAAAAGGTATATCTTCTCTTCAAAAACAAAATCAGCGAATGTGCTGTCCTCAGGTGCTTGGTAGCCTCCTTGGTTTTCTGCACTTCAATTAAAGCTCAGGGAAGACATCATATGGTAGTTCCTGCCAATGGGGTTTTTTTTTTGGATCAGGAAGCAAGAGCAACCAGGGAGGCTGCAGAGAGATGGATAAATGTTTAATGGAAAGAAAGGTACGTCCAGCACATCAGGTGGCTGAATGTGGGGTATGTAGTTTTCTAGCTTCTTTGCAAGAAACAAAAGCTTATTTCACAGGAGAAGAAAACTTTTGCGAAATTTAGTAACTAGTTTCGTCACAGCACTAAGTCTTTGCCATACAATGAGCAGATGTCTAGTATTGGCATCAGTGAGTAAACACTGAGCAACAGGCTGGTTGCCAATACTATTTACTGGCAGATGGTAAGAGGCTCTAAGTTGGCATCTAAGGAAACAGTTTATTGCAATCTCCTCATCACAGCCAATGATTGAAAATTAGAGGAGGAAATCCTTTGGGACTTTCCAGCAGTTACACATTGGCCTCTTGCCTAGTGCCTTTTTTTACAGTAATCATTCCAATGATGGTGTGCGTGTGAGAGAGAATATGGTCTTTAAAGGGAAAGATGGCACAATGTTCTGCTCAATTAAACCACTACTGTCCATGGGACCACAGAAGAGCTTCAGGTACAGGGCAATCAAGTCTGGTGCATGAATTCCAACATCTTCCCATAAGAGTAGGCCTCATTCTGTTAGGCTGCAGTAGTATGGTAGTCTCACACACAAACACACAAAGTTTTGCCCTGTCCCATCCTCTTGGAATTTGTAAACAGGCTTTGCTCGAAAAGCCCTTTTACAGAGAACACAGGAAGCTGCTTTATAATGGATCAGACCATTGGTTCATCTAGCTTAGTACTGTCTGCATTGAATGACAGCAACCTTCCAGACTGAATATTCCCAGTTCTACCTGGAGATGACAGGGAATGGACCTTGGACATTCTGCTTACAAAACAGATGCTCTGCCCCAGAGCTATGGCACTTCCATAGCATTATGTCATATGGAAGTATAATTTATTACTGTGTGGAGCAGAGCTCTTCAGTTTGGGCACCCATATTTTGGATGAATTGAAGTAGGAGGAACCTCCCTAAATCCACCGTTGGGTACCAGTGTCAACCCAATGATCAAAACACATCTATTCAGAATGAAACTGCAATGCTGGGGGAGAGGTGTAACCATTTCCCCATTGTTTTATGTTTTGCTTATTTTTTATTCTTCAGCCCAAATGAAACATGTTTCAACTTGTGTGGTAGAGGTGCTCCTATCTTGCTAGGAATCACAGGTAACCACTGCCAAAATAACCTAACCTGAAATCACTCTGTGCAGGAGGAAGAATTTAATTCATCCAAGTAGTGGCAAGTAGCCACTGGTGCTGCTTCAGGCAGAAGAGAAGAAGTTCCAAAGGCTTACATATACCGCAGCAGCAAATTGTTCATTTGTTTAAAACACCTATACCCTGCCTTTTAGCTCTGAAAGGCGTTCAAAGTGGGGAATAGCATGGTGTGTCTGTAGTACCAGAATCATTCAGCTGACACTTCCTGCTCTCATCCTTGGCGTTGTCCTTCACTATTTGCCTACTAGTAACCTCTGAGGCCAAGAGAGTGGGGCAGAGGGGCTACATCTTGTTGACCCCATAGCAGAGGCAACCCTTCCCTTGCTGTTGTTACGTTTTTAATTGTCTTAAATTACACAAAGCCTAGAGAACGGATTTTATGAAGCATAAATATAATACATTAACAAATAAAATTTTAAATCATACGCACACACACCACAGGGCAAGCCTATGGGACGAAAAGCAGTTTTCAGGGGGTGGTTTTCATCTGGAAACTGGCATAGGGGAAAAGGGCTAAACCCCCTTTCTCGGTGGCATGGTCTCATACTGAGTTCCTGAGGTGATCTCCTGTGGCTGCCTTGATCTTCTAAAGAAACTGCAGGGGACCCTGTTCAAGCATCACCCACATAACTTCTATTTTGGACCAAGGCATGTGGCTCACTAATTGCTCTATTAGTGTGGACTGTTACCTTTTGACTGTGCTTGCTGCTTTATTGCTTTTACAGCTTTTATTGTTTATTGTTAATAAAGCTTTGAAATAAGTATAAAGACAAACGCGTGTCCCAACTAAACACTACATAGCAGTTTTCAAGAAAATGTACTTTAAAGTTAACCTAGCAACAGCGGACATAGAAAACAGCCCCCATTGTCTGACAGGACTGTGACATCATTGCTCTCTTCCTCCAATTACAACTTCTACATTTGTAGTACTTTATTCTATTGGGATTTTGGTCATTTGTTGTTAGCCTTTTGTCACTTGTCCACAACACCCTGGGAGGCCTGAAAGTAAGTTGAAGTCCTTTAAATGGCATGAAGATGGGGACCCCGTTATTTTCAGTTGCTGTTACTGAGTTTCTGGAGTTCAGTGTGTTTCTCCTGCCTTTCTTGGTTAATCTGCTGCCATGTTTTGTAGGCTACTAAGGTATTGACACATCAGAACTTTTGAGGATGGAGAGACAGCAGTTCTTATTTTGCTAGAACATTGGCGCAGCCACTGAGGACCTCTCTCTTTCTCTCTTGCTCACCTCTGGAGGGGAGGGGAGTGGTGTGGTATCATAATTCTGCCAGCCAGTATGTTTTGTTCCCCATCCTCTCTGGCACTGTAGTATTCAGGTAACTTTAAAGTAGTTTTTAATGGAAACTATAAAAGCTACAGCTACAATCCCTCTTTCTATAGGAGAAAATATGACCAAGTAACAGTTGACAGTATACTGAATTCTGAAAATTAGGAGCAATCTCCATTGTCTGGTTGTAGTTAGCTCCAATTTCCTGATGCAACATATTCCTTATAGTTCTTGTAATAGTAGGAAAACATTTAGAACAAAATTAGTTTTGGCTTTTATATTCTCTTTGCACCCAAAATGACTGTAAATGACTGTAAACTTGTAGCTGAACAGAATTTATTAATCTGAGTCTCTGAAGTGCAACATTGCCGCTTTTAATAGTTTGTGTTTGTAGCCTTGCACATATTTCCACTTCTTTGTAAGCTTCAGATTCAGCATGCAGTTTTCATATTCTGTTGTGTATATCTTGGAATGCATATTATCTCACTAATAGCCATTGTAGTGTTTCTTTTTAACCCAGGCCTATAATAATGAGAATCTGTTCACTTCTTTTGATGGCTCATGTGAAATAATTGTCAACGAAGTAGAGTTGGAATCATTTGTTATTCCGCTTAATACAGACTTGCATTGGCTAACATGTATCCCAGCAACGCTGGCAATATAAATGAGGATGTAAGGAGGGACTACCCCCCCCCCCACTTCTTGAATTTGCATAAAATGTAGATTCTATGCAGAGAGTTAGAATATTTTACAACTCTATACCCAAGGATAAAAATCACACAATCCATTATGATTTGGTGTTTGTTACACCATCAATAAAACACCCTCTACTGTCAGACCATGATATGTCATGATGATCTATAAAAGCTTATCCATGTATGACCTGCCTTAGTGCCATCTTACAGGGAAAACATCATTTCATTAAAAAATGGATGGTGCCACTATTACCGCAACCTTTTTAGGAAAGCCCATACTTTTATGGATCCTGAAATCAAGTACATTTTTAAGGCAAGTGGTATTGAAATATCAGCTTCCCATAAATACCAGCTGAATATTTTTTTAAAGAATGTTATATTCAAATGCTGTATTTTAGATTCAAGTACAATAAGGTTGTCTTAAAAAAACCCCACATGAATAGTTTTTAATTCTTAAAAAAAAAGACTCAAAGTCTTGTTGCTAAATCCATTTAATGAGAATTTCATTGAACCATCAATGCACCAGGAATTAGGTGCAATATAATGTTCTGTACTCCAAGTACACAAAAACAGTCACATACCAATAAATCAGTAATTCCCCCTTTATGAGAAAGTCAAGAAGCCCCATCTATTTCCTCCACTGGCAGCCTACAAACATTTTGCCATGCATTAGGAGATCACCAACCTGCTAGAAAGCAGAGTGAAAAGAATGAGGAGTTAGGGTAAATCCACATGCTGCTAATTACATGGGTAGACCCACTTAAGTCCATCCACGTACTCCCATTCACACACAACCATATGCTTCCCTACATACACACAGTTGTTTAAATCTCCCTTCTCCTTATCTCTCTCTCCCTTCTTCCTCCCTTCTCTTTCCCTCCTAATGAGGCAATTAGATTTAGAAAAATAGCCACATTCGCACAAATGGAAATTAAAAAATAATACTAAGCTTAATTGCTACATGGACATGCACACATTTGTTTTGTTTGTGTGCTTGCAGTTCATGGAAAGGGAAGGGTTAAGCATCCCTACCCAGTGGCCACCTCCCCCCACCAAAAAACCCTCTTCCATGCTGCAATTAGTCTTCAGTTGCTGTGTGAAGGGGTGGGATAATAACGGAAGTCAGATTCAAAAGCCTATGGGCTGGAGATTCCCCATGATGCTTGGTCGAGGGGGTGTGCCACTACCATCTCAATGGAAAGTGTTGGCAGGAATGGCAAATGCTTTGTTATATCTTTCTACCAATATATTTGGTGTCCTTTGTTTTTGACTTTGTTTTTTAAGACAGCAGAAAATGGGGGGGGGGAGGTTGTCCCTGCTTCTTCTCTTTTTTACTTCCATCCTTTATTCCTTCCTACATATAAATTGCACCAGTTCATAGGAATCTATGAGAACATCCCACTGCACAGAGTTTGCCTTTGCATAAACCGCATTAAGTGAGCAGAATATTGTGAACAGGTATTGTAAATGAAAAAAATATGACATGTTCAGAACTGTTTCCTTTGTTCTGTATGTGCCAGGGTTTGTTGCCAAGCCCCATTATTTTTCTGCAGCATTATGGACTGCACTTTTATATGCTTTCTCATTGAACTTTGAATGTACACTCTTTGTTTATTTTAAATGCCGTAAAGGGAAACAAAGGCCAGTGAATATGAATGCAATACAGTGTTACCTCGGGTTACAAACGCCTCCGGTTACAAACACTTTGGGTTACAGACTCAGCTAACCCGGAAGTAGTACCTCGGGTTAAGAACTTTACTTCAGGATGAGAACAGAAATTGTGCGCCGGCGGCACGGCGGCAGTGGGAGGCCCCATTAGCTAAAGTGGTACGTCAGGTTCAGAATGGTTTCAGGTTAAGAACGGACCTCCGGAACGAATTAAGTTCGTAACCAGAGGTACCACTGTATAGCTTATCCTGGACCTACTGCAATTCTGATCTAATAGTGTATAATTCCCCCCCCCCCAAAAAAAAACTGTCATGAGCCCTACAGCACTGTCAGGATTGGTCTGGGGTGGCAGGCTCTGACAAAGGTGAAAGAAGCATTGTGGAGAGGGGTAGCTGAACTGGGGTTAGAGGAGCAGGGGAATCTCCCTTTTCTGCTCTGATTTCAATCACTTTAGAAGGGGAGAGCAGAGATGCCTGCTCCTCCCTTCAATATTCTTGTGGAGTTGGAAGCCTGTGTGGAGACTGAGGAAGGCGTTGATCAACTGTGGGGGAGGCTGAACCGGAGGCTGCAGTGGCTAAACAAGAACCTGAGCAGGAGGCACCACCTTCACAGATGAGAGCAAACTCACCTGCCCCAAAGAAGTGTGTGCTTACAATCCCAGTATTTCCACAAGTCGAAAGAGTCTCGTGAGTGAGCATGTCACACCTCAACTTTTAAGGCTTGGCAAGAAGGGTAAGGAAACTTGTTGGGACATCTTTGTTGCTTCCTTCCAGTTCTGAACTTTTTGCCCAACTCCTGAATCATCACGACTCCTGAGCACCGTGTCTGCTGCTGATTGTTGTACAATCAGGTTAACACAGGGTTAAGCCTGGCAAGGATGTGACGTCCCTCTCTGGATATGTACTGCTGATGTATTGAAGCTGTACTAGTTGCTGTATTCTTTTTCTGCTTTCGGTTTCGTTTGTGTGAGCACCATGTTACAGGAGTGTGCTCCAGGTTAATCTGTAAATAGCTAATGAATAAAAGTAGTTTGTAGATAAAAGACTACAGACTCCAGAAGCATCATTCTTAGGGACTAAGCTGCGCTGCTCTGCTGTGCTCTGCGAAGAACTGCTCTGCTTTAAACTGTGAGACGAGTGCACAGGAGGAAGCGCGTGGACCCAGATCGTAAGCGTCCGAAAGCAGTCCAGCCTGCTGCTGCTTATCTAAGCAATTAATTTTACAACACTCATCCTGTACTGTTACCTGGCTCAGTAAGTGTGTGTGTTTGTGTGTTAGATAGGAGTCAGGACATTAATTTCCATAGTATTTAATATAGTTTATTGTAAAACCGAGAGTTGTCTGCGACTGGACCTTAATTGTCAGGGGTCCCTTTACCTTTACCTTTATTGTAAAAGGATCTACTTGCATAACATACAAGTGCAAGAATTACAAACATATATGCAAACCTAAATGCAATAAAATTTGGATTGAGGATCATCTGTTATATTGCTGGTATCACTGTATGTCCCAAGGAGGTAAAAAAAAAATCTATTGTCAAATTACTATTATGCAGTGAAACATGGACATGAGATTGTTCAGTGAACCTTTCATAGCAGAAAGAAGTTCAGATGGTGAGAAAGAGATTGAAGGATGTTAAACAAAACTAGATAATTGTCTGCCTCAGCTGGTGTAAAATTTGAAGCAAAGAGAAGTTGGCCTTTGTGACAGTGTTGTGGAAGACATTCCAGGGATGGGAAACCTGTGGCCCTCCGCCTCCAGATGGACCCCAACTCCCATAAACCTTGACCATTGGCCTTGCTGGCTCAGGCTGATGGAAGTTGGAGTCCAAAACTATTTGGAGACCCACAAGTTATCTATTGCTGCTCTAGTACAGCTTTTCCCAACTTGGTACTCTGTTTTGGACTACAGTTGCTGCCAGCTCCATCCAGCATGTCCTAGGTGCAGGGATGATGGGAGTAAGTCCAAAACATTTGATGGGCACCAGGTTTGGGAATTCTTCTCTAATCAGTACTACAGATAGACCAAGGAGAAGGTACAGTATTCCTTCATATACCACTGTCATTATAATGGGAACATTTGTGGGGAACAAATAGGGGTTGAACTTTACCCTCAACATGCTGCTATCAAATAGGTTTATTTTTTAGTGTGACTGGGAAAGGGAGCAGGAGGACTCTGAGCTACTGGAACCTCCCCTTTTTATCTGGCAAAGTTCTCCCCAGCCAAGGTGTGAGACTAATTTAGAGGGCTAATGGTTGTCTCAAAATCAGAGGGGGGCTTTACAAGCCCTAAGATCATTCTCTGGCCCATTCCAAGCCTCTCTCCATCACTGCCCATCTCCTTTTCCCTTCCACCAGAGCAGTATTGCAGACACACAGTGAGATTAAAGGGCGAGCTATTTCACAACAAGGAATTTGGCAGAATACTGAGAAGGTAAGTCATGAGGAGGAAGGGTGTGTTAAGAATTGAAATGACTTTCCTTCAAGAGAACAGATACCTCATGCCCTTTAAAATACCACAAGTGAAGCAATGTATTCAAGTCTTGTGCCTATAATCTAAGTCACATACAGATCATCTGCCATGTGCCATGCTAACGACCCATGAAAGTTTGTTATGGTATGAACAGTGAGCAGGCAAGTACAATGGCCAAATGTCAGCAGAGCCTTTAGTAACCAATTGCTTGTTTGTAGTTGCTGACCAGAGGATCTCTCCTTATGAAATATTATTATGATGCCTACAGTAGAAGCTTTGCCTGGATATTTCAAATCACTTTGTAAAACTCGGCCCAGTCACTTGACTGTTTCTTTTGTCTCCCTATCCTTTTGACTCCATGGCCTGCAGCAGACCCCCTGCCCAGTGTAGCCAGGTGAGGGGGGCGGGGAGAGAGAGAGAAGAGGACAGGGTCCTGCACCTTTAATAGGTGTAGCTGTGCAGAAGACGGAATTACACTAGACTTTTCTCTTTATATATTCCAAATCTCCCCATTCTACACTGCCTTTATTTGAATTTGGCCACCTCCCAGACTTTCTTCCACTTCCCAAATTCCCTGGAATATACATTTAATTCACAAGCCCTACCAACACAGCTCTAGATCAGATGTGGACCTTCAGACCTCCCTGTCTGGCCCTGGGGGCTCTTCTCAGTCATGCCCCTTTTCAGTCCGCACATGCTTTCCCCAGGCTTCGCCCCTCAGCAGCCCTGCTTCACACCCTACTTAGTTGTGTCCTTGAACTATGAGAATGCCTCTTGCATGGCTAGAAAGAGGTTGGAGGTGTGTGTGTGTGTGTGTGTGTGTATGCGCATGCAGATATGTAGAAATCTCTGACTTATAGTGCACTCCAGCTACTTTGGCTTCTGCCCTACTGGTATGTGGTCCTTGTAAGGTTGAGAACGCAGCCCCCAGGCCCTCTTCTAGGAAGCGTATCTAAGACCTTGTTTGTGAGCTTTCCTAAAACTTTTGTTCCAGACCTTTGTCTTTGCAAGCCTGTGCTTTATGGTTCACTGCTTACTCCCCTCTCCTTTCGTTTATCATTCTGCTTCTGTGTAGGAGGGACTCTGCCTCTTCTTAACCTCCTCTGGGGCTGGGGAACAGGGCAGCTGGTTTTTGAAGGGTGGGTAGTGGTGATCTTTCATGCTAGCCACTTCTGGCATGGATCCAGCATGAAAACAGGGTTGAGAAGCAGACTTGAGTAAGTGTTGGAATGGAGGGAAAAGGGATGAGTTAGGACATTGAGGGGAGGAATTAATGGGCACTGGTTGGAGAACAGGAGCCCATGGAGGTGGAAGAACAAAGGAATTACCTTTCTCCCTTTCCTCTTCTTCCGTCCCCTCCTGTAATTTTTTTTGAGGTTGTTGTTTGTCTTCTGTACATATAGATATAATTGGTGTTTTCGGGAAAGGTACTTAATTGCACCATTGAATTTGCCTGACCATGATTGTGCTATGAATCAAATTTTCAGAATCCAAACTAATCTCAAAAACCCCCTTTTAAAAAAAGGATTGGTTTTTGTTTTTTAAGCTCTTGTTGATGAAAGCTTGAAAAATCTGTAGTCTTTATGTCTGCTGAAATCCAGAGGAGCCTAGAGATCTACCATCTGCATTGCACCTACCCAGGGCTCCAAATCTTTGCTGCTAATATTTTTTATATCCCCAATCATTCCTCCGTACTGTTAATTTCTGGAAAGAATATAGTTTTGTTTTTATTATGAATTATACAAATCATTTTAATGCCTTGTATTTATTATACAAGAACAGTTTCAGGGATAGTTTTTACATCATTTTGCATGCACTAGATGAATTGTGTGCCACAGCCAGTATGTGGGTGATAACTCCAGTCCTTGCCCTTGCAGAGACAGACACCAGCATTTGCTGGCAGTAATAATTAGAGTCACAAATTGCCAGAAGCTGGGGACTTCAAAAATGGAAGTGGACACAAACTTAGCATTTTGGCACATTTTGCCTGCACTTAGAAAAGCCAACTAATCTCAAATGAAGAAGAAATAATTGATCTAAAAGGTTCATCATAGAGAAATCTCTCTCTCTCTCTCTCTCTCTCTCTCTCTCTCTCTCTCTCTGTACCCTACTCTTAAAAAATCTGGTATTAAGTTGATTTTAAAAATTTAGAAATTAAATTAGTTAAAGGTTTAAGAGCTGCATTAGGGGAACATAAACCAATCTTTATTTTTTGAAGGACAGATTTTGCCATTCATAAAGACGTCAGAAAGTACTTTGATGTGAATTTATATTAAATGGTGAAAGATAGAACTGTACAGACAGGTGTAATGGTGGGGCTAATCTGAACCTAGCAGCGTTGCTACAGTCTTCTTTGGCGATCACTCATAGGCAAGTAAGATTGTCTTCCATAAACACGGTTTTAGCAATGAGTCCGTAAGTGACTGTGGAGGCCAATTCTGGACCCACACGTCCGTCCACAGTGGGGACATTGGTTCCTGGGCAGGAGTTGATCACGGTGTGGATTTGCCAAGCGTGCCTTCCTCTTAGCACGTTTCTCCCTTGCGTTCTGAGTTTGAGTGTCTTCAAAGTCCATGACACCTTTGGTAAAGGCTGTTCTCCAACTGGAGCGCTCACAGGCCAGTGTTTCCCAGTTGTCGGTGTTTATACTACATTTTTTAAGATTAACCTTGAGACAGTCTTTAAACCTCTTTTGTTGACCACCAGCATTATGCTTTCCATTTTTAAGTTCAGAATAGAGTAGTTGCTTTGGAAGACCATAATAAGGCATCCACACAACATGACCAGTCCAACGAAGTTGATGTTGAAGAATCATTGCTTCAACACTGGTGATCTTTGCTTCATCCAGTACACCAGCCCTTGCCGCAGCCACCAGCCCTTGCCGCAGCCACCAATAACACACCCAATAGCCGCTGACAATCTCTGGGTCGTGGCTGCAACAAATCCTATGTCCCCCATGCACTATCCATGTATAAGACGACCCCCCAATTTTTAACATAACTTCTTTATTAAAAAGCCTCGTGTTACACACAGAAAAGTATGGTATATAAAAGAATACAACCTCCTTGCCTTTAACCTTGTACAGTTAAAAGTGAACACTACACCACCCCTACTCTACCCTGAGGGGAGATGAGCAGAGTGACCACAGTGTGCATAGGGGGGAGAGGAAGCAGAAGGTACTGTGTAGTGGTTAATAGCAGTGGACTCATAATCTGGTGAACCGGGTTCGATTCCCTGTTCCTCCACATGCAGCTGCTGGGTGACCTTGGGCTAGTCACGCTTCTCTGAAGTCTCCCAGCCTCACTCACCTCACATAGTGTTTGTTGTGGGGGAGGGAAGGAAAAGGAGATTGTTAGCCGCTTTGAGACTCCTTAGGGTAGTGATAAAGCGGGATATCAAATCCAAACTCTTCTTCTTCAATCCTGGTAGTGCCTCTATCTCTTGTGTGTATGACTGAGAATTACACTGTCAGAAACCCTTGAGAGCAGCAACTGGCAAATAAGATTCAGCTAGAATGGACCATTGATCCGACTCAGCATAAGGCAACTTCCCATGATTATGCATATCTGTTGGCTGTGACTCCCGATTGTTGGAAATCACAGGTAGGGAGAGTTCCGTTGTGCTTAGGTTTATGGGATTCCCTAGGCTAGATGGAGCAGACTCTTCTAATGTGATTTTACGGTCACCACGGAGGGCCTAGTATTCAAGGCTCGTTTCAGAAACTCTCCATGTACATCAGACCAGAGTTTACTCAAAGAAAGTGGGTTCCAACAGGTAAACAGCCAGAACAAAGTTGAAACTATTCTGCTAACTTTCCTGCCAGGTATAATAAGTGGAGTGCTTTGACACTGCTGTCCCAGCTGCGGAAAATATATTGGCCAATTGGTAGCTGGTCATGCATAAGCCAAAAGCTCCAAAAAGGGCTCAGAGTGTTTCAGCAATGTACTCTTGGTTCATTCATCACAATTCCTTTGTTAGGCAGAAACTATGCTGCAACACTAGAAGTGTTAGGTAATGTCAAGGACATGGGTAGTCTTCTTTAGCATTTCAGGATATGTGGGGACAATGTTTATATACATTATATAAATTTTGAATTTCATGTTTACTTCTGTGAACTTTGTTGTTAAATAGCTTTTTAGCTACATTATATTTATCTAGATTTTATTATTTTGCTGTTATTAAGAGTCCATAGCTTGGTGGTAGAGCCAGGTTCAGTCCTTGGCATCTCCTGTTAAATAGAACCAGATGCTGATAAAACGTTACATCAGCTTGTTTTTAATGTTTGCTTTTATCAGTATTTTTAATGAATAATTTAGGCTGCTCTTTCTAAACTGCTTAGAGGTTTTCTGTCAAGCAAACAGTATATACGTTATGTTGAGTTAAAAACAAACAGTAGGTTCTGGAAAGACCCCTGTCCAAGACCTTGGAGAACTTCTGCAAGTCAGAGGAGATGATATTAGATAGATGGAAAACAGTATAAGGCTGCCTGTGTATATTTATTCAGTTATAGCTATACCTATGTATAAATGAGTGAAAGTAGGCTACTCCACACAGAAAACAGGGATTTTTGACATAGCAGAGACAAACTATGGCAGAAAATAACAAGGAATACCACAAAACCTCTTTCCATAGGCATACAATAATCTGCTTAAACCAGGTTATACATAACCTCCCCCCAAAAGGAATCAAGCACTTTCTGAGAGCTGAAAGATTCCCTTAAATTGCCAGTGCTGCTTGCCCATAAAAAAATCCTTAGGTAGGCTTCAAATTCTGCTTTATTCCCCTTCCTTTTTTTCAAGCAGAGTGTGCTTTGATTACTGGCACCCAGCTGACAAAATCATTTAAATACTATATTTATCACACTTTTGGGAAATTATAAAAGGGACACATTTTAATTAGAATATATGCATTGGAAATATATCACTAGAGCTTTTGCAGCTTTGAAGATTAGGATAACACACATAAAAAAATTAAAGGATTCAGTCCTGCGTTAGAAGAAATTTTTACCACTTTAGATATTGCTTAGTATTCAGATTCCTCTGTGGAAAGTGAATTGGATGTTTTGAATAAAAAACATCAATAATACTCTTGGAGACCCTGCTAAAGAGAAGGAAAATGAGCTGGTGAATGTTCAGTTACTGGCAATTCCTACCATACCAAATACCAGTGTACTGTTCTGTTGCAAAAGTGTAAGGCTTCTTCAAAGATTATGAGCAGGAGTCCACCATCATATTTGAAGTAGCTGCATATTGTTGCCAAAGGAGCACATCCTTCTTCCATCTTGAAAACTTCCAAAAAGTGGCGCATGAATAAACCACGTACCGTACCAACACTTTGACTCAAAAAGTATCAAAAAATAGCAAGGTGTCATGATTCAGGACTCTGATTACCCATTCTCAGGAGAAGAGAAAACAACATGTATAAAATATCAGACTAGGAGGAGGATTTGTCCTCAGAGCCAGTCTATGATGCTCCTGTTTCCTCGGGAGTCTCAGCACCAGTAACCCGTAATGCCAGTGACTTTCTAGCCTGAAGAGGGTGCATTGCTTTCCTCAGTTTCACAAGACTTTGCACAGTGGCCCAACCCTCAGCTCCCTCAAGCCACCAGAGTCAATGACTAATAAAGCAGGTTGAGCCTCTTTGAGTTTTGAAGCTCCGGTCATCTGGAATAAGTCTAGCTGCTCCCTGGAAGCTGTAGAAGAAGAAGAAGAAGAAGAAGAAGAAGAAGAAGAAGAAGAGGAAGAGGAGGGGGAGGAGGAGGAGGAGGAGTTTGGATTTGATATCCCGCTTTATCACTACCCAAGGAGTCTCAAAGTGGCTAACGTTCTCCTTTCCCTTCCTCCCCCACAACAAACACTCTGTGAGGTGAGTGGGGCTGAGAGACTTCAAAGAGGTGTGACTAGCCCAAGGTCACCCAGCAGCTGCATGTGGAGGAGCGGAGACACAAACCCGGTTCACCAGATTACGAGTCTACCACTCTTAACCACTACACCACACCGGCTCTCCAGTGTAGTCCCATTTAAGGTTCAGTCTGTGTTTACATAGTGGTTGAAAGAACATTCAAGCCTGCCTTGTCATAGCGTCCAGCCTAGGCATATCTTGGAGCTACCCAGGGTGCTGCCCAGCCCACCTTGCTGGTTTACCCTTTGGAATTTGACCTCTGCTTTGCTAATCTGGAACTTATCCTCTGCTTTTTCTGACCCTGCCTTAATTGGAATCTGACCTTTGCTTGACCTGACCTTGACGTGACAATGCATCCTGAGCTGATATTAGTAGTAATGTGATCTGTTGTTCCTAGAACCTTGCCCCCTAGCTGGACCCAGTGCTCAAGACAGAATGCAAGCCTGCATTGGTTGTCCTCTAGTCTACATTGACCCAAGTGAGTGGTTCCTTCCTGCTCTCTAGTCAACAGACTTGAGACCTTTGTATACACACCCAACTCCTCCATCCAGTTCCAATCTGACCAAAGCCTCACAACACACCCATTGATTGGTTTTCAACAGCCCAAAGAAGAAAGGCACTGTTCCGAAAAGTATAATACCCATATATAACCCCCCCCAGAAGAAAATCCAGTCACATTCCACCCCACATCTTTATTAATTGAGCTGACGATAACTTCCTTTTGTGTGTCTGGGAAGCACTCTCCCAGGACCACCCATTTTATAAGCTTTTTCTACAGCTAACCTATTGCTGCTCTAGCATGCTAAAATTTCCCTCAATCTTTATGTTGCCTGAATGTTGTTAGTTTTGCAGATGGACCTTCCGCTTCCTTAGCTTTAGATAAAAGACTGGCAAGATTCTTCCTCTTTTCTTGATTTGATTCTAAATTTCTGCTGCAGTCTCCCTTATTTCCATCACTTCTTCAGAAGCCCAAGACTATTTTGCACGGCCATGCTACCCACCACACAAACCCTCATATTTCTCCCGCTTTCTGGAAAACCTAATAGTTGATCATTTAATTGCTATTTTGTCACATTTCTCTCAATAAAAGCCCTGTTTTACTTGTGTAAGCTCCTAACACACTTTAGAACCCCGATTTTCCCAGAGAATGACAATGGGGCGGAACTAGCACACTCATTCCCAGACACCACCTGAATTGATGAGGGCTACTGTCTCTCATTCCTTCATTCATAGTTATAGAAGAAAGGCAGCATTCAAAGCCATTGAGAAGAGTCACGTACTTTGGGAATATATATAATGAAATGGTGGAAACAGTTTTAGTACAGGTGCTGAGAGGGAACAACTATGTGAGAACAGATCACTCTGGTAGATGCTGCTGATAATAATAATAATAATAATAATAATAATAATAATAATAATAATAATAATATTTATACTCTGCCCATCTGGCTGGGTTTCCCCAGCCACTCTGGGTGGCTCCCAACAGAATATTAAAAACACAATAAAACTTCAAACATTAAAAACTTCCCTAAACAGGGCTGCCTCCAGATTTCTTTTGAAAGTCAGATAGTTGTTTATTTCCTTGACATCTGATGGGAGAGGCTAAAAAAGATAAAACCCATGTGAGATGATTTGATAACATGCAGTAACTGAAGAAATAACATCTAATTTATGTTAAGAGTGACTGTAATTGGTTTTCTTTTCCTCCACTTGCAAAAAACTATTTGAGAGTGTCTTAAGTAAGGAAGCTTATGCCAGCTGCATTAAAAAGATCTGTTCTGACACACTGCTCTGCTCTGCTTTCCAACATTAGATTTGGCTATCACCATGATGTCACAAGCTGCGAGTCCGTGGCTCACACCACCATAACAGCTAGGGTAAACAGGAACAAATTTTTAACTGCAAAAAAGGTGGGTGGTGGGTAGGAAGGAGCTATTTCAGAAAGAGTGCTAGATTATTGAAAATCTGTAAAATGTACAAAATATAGATCAGGAGTGAAGGAGCTTTTCCAGAGTGAGGGTTGCACTTCCTTCTGGACAAGCTTCTGATGCCCACATGCCAGTTGGGGGTAGAACCAGAGGCAGATGTGGGCAGAGCAATGTAAATCAGTTTTACCTTTGTACCACAGGCCAGCTTTTACACCTGGAATACTGTGTCCAGTTCTGGGCACCACAGTTCAAGAAGGATACTGACAAGCTGGAACGTGTCCAGAAGAGGGCAACCAAAATGGTCAAAGGCCTGGAAACAATGCCTTATGAGGAACGGCTTAGGGAGCTGGGTATGTTTAGCCTGGAGAAGAGAAGGTGAAGGGGTGATATGATAGCCATATTCAAATATATAAAAGGATGTCATATAGAGGAGGGTGAAAGGTTGTTTTCTGCTGCTCCAGAGAAGCGGACACGGGGCAATGGATTCAAACTACAAGAAAGAAGATTCCACCTAAACATTAGGAAGAACTTCCTGACAGTGAGAGCTGTTCGGCAGTGGAATTTGCTACCAAGGAGTGTGGTGGAGTCTTCTTCTTTGGAGGTCTTTAAGCAGAGGCTTGACAGCCATCTGTCAGGAATGCTTTGATGGTGTTTCCTGCTTGGCAGGGGGTTGGACTGGATGGCCCTTGTGGTCTCTTCCAACTCTATGATTCTATGATTCTACACATACTCAGTCACATGCCCTTTCCTGGCATCGATTCCAGGAAGCAACACTAGCTATGATGGCTATGCTCTGTCTTTGCTGTTGGAGACAGTATGGCTCCAAATATCACATGATGGGAACAACAAGTGAAGAGTGTGCTGTTGCACTCAAGTCCTGCTTGTGGGCTCTCCATAGGCATCTGGTTGTCTACTGTATGAACAAGATGCTGGACTGGATTGGCCTTTCCTCTAATCCAGCAAGACTGTTCTTAAGGTTTTTATTTAGTAATGTATACAAACTTGGTGCATGTAAACATTGGGCTAGCTGTGGTGGTATTTGCACATTGTACATATAAAGACAACACTAGCCATGTCCCTTGAGTGATAATAAGAAATGTCAACTTACCCTGGGGCCAGTAATAGTATAAACATAGTGTGTAAAGATGAGATAGGAAAAAATTATGGCTCTTATTTGAATTTTGAATTTATATCTTTGTCTTCATCCAGTAATTCATTATAGAGCATTCTTAGGTACTTATTTCAACATCTGGGTTGCAACAAAATAGGATATCCCTGCTGTGGTGAATGACGCAAACAAAATTTCAGTAATTCTCTGGAATTTTATTTTTTAATTTCACTACACGGAGAAAAAATAAATAAAGAAATGTACAAAACTAGACATCACCTTCAGGGAACTAGGGAAAAGGGTTGGGGAGGGAAGGCAGACAGTCTGGTTCCCTATTATCTTCACAAGTCAAGGTCATGTTCCTTAATGAATATATTATCTGTCAATAAAGCTGAACACTGCAAGCAGATTCTTGTGCATGAAGATGTGGGATACATGCATGCACGGCAAAGAAAAGGAGAAATATAAGACAAAATAAATACTGTTTTAGTTTTTCAAGGAGGCTGCCTATATAAACTCTTGATATCTGTCTAACTCATAATGTAAGAAGAATTGTGCTGGGTTAGACCAAACCAAAGCCCATTTAAGGGTCCAGTACCAGTGTGGGGGAAATACTTCTTTCTCATGAATGCATCGTCGTTCCTATGATTATTTTGTTGTTGCTTATATATACAAAGAGTAGCTCTGGGCGAGGTTAGAGTGATGGGGGGGGGGGGTGCTGGCTCATTTGGCCCCGCAGGGACTCAGGGAGTTGCAACAAGTGTCTTTGCCTCAGCCTCTCAGCCTCAGATTGTTGTTGAGGGCTGCCAAAAACAGTGTAATTCCAGACTGCCCCTTTAAATTAATATTTTTTTAATGATAGTAATAACAACAAAAAGTAACCGTTGAATGAGAGCAGAGTAGTGGAATAGGATTAAATTCTACATGTCTATGAAATGTTCCTTGCTCACGTTTAATCATATATTATTGTAACTATGGTAAATAATAAACAAAGTATTCTGGAACAAAGTTTGGGCTTCAGATATGTTCTGTATGCTTCATCTGTGGAACTTGAATACACAGAGGCTGGATCAAGTCACCCCTGGCCAATTTCCTTCTTTAATGTTGCAAAACCCAAGGATATTGGGGTCACAGCATCTTATATGATGTTAGCCTAATGCCAAAGGGTGTGAAATTGGTCTGGAGCTAAGTCATTTATCACCTACAGAGAGAGAAACGGGATGTCATGTGGAGTGGAAAAAAAACCTCTGACTAGTTTGTTTAATTCTGTCCCTCTCTGTGTGTCAATATAATTTATTAAGCTTGCTTCAAAATATCAGTGAAATTGGGACTATGTTGGACTGTGGTTTGAAGACTGCAATTCTAAAAGTTCGTTCCCGTCTTTAGAACTCGTCACTGAATGTTACCCCATGCTGCAAGCTTTATAACATTTATATTCCTTGAATAGGGACATGGGTTGGGTTGTGCTGTGGTCTAAACCACAGAGCCTAGGGCTTGCCAATTGGAAGTTTGGCGGTTCGAATCCCTGCGCCAGGGTGAGCTCCCGTTGCTCGGTCCCTGTTCCTGCCAACCTAGCAGTTCAAAAGCACGTCAAAGTGCAAGTAGATAAATAGGTACCGCTCCGGCGGGAAGGTAAACAGCATTTCCGTGCGCTGCTCTGGTTCGCCAGAAGCAGCTTAGTCATTCTGGCCACATGACCCGGAAGCTGTACGCCGGCTCCCTCGGCCAGTAAAACAAGATGAGCGCCGCAACCCCAGAGTCATCCACAGCTGGACTTAACGGTCAGGGGTCCCTTTACCTTTTATTCCTTGAATATGGGTCAAGCTTTATTTACATGGATATAAGGAACACATGTGTTTTACTTCTATAGGGTTACTATAATTAAGTGTAATCGGTCTCAGATATGTTGATGATGGATTTCAAATATTATTTATTTTGGAAAGCTTAACATACAAAAGCTTAAGATACAAACCCCTTCATGGATCACTGCCTTGTCGTGGCGAAGGGGCTTGAATTACTCAGGGAAGCTATGAGCTATGCCGTGCAGGGCCACCCAAGATGGACAGGTCATAGTGGAGAGTTTGGACCAAACGTGATCCACCTGGAGGAGGAACTGGCAACCCACTCCAGTATCCCTGCCAAGAAAACTCCATGGACAAAGACAACAGGCATATAAAAGATATGACGCTGGAAGATGAGCCCCTCAGGTCGGAAGGCGTCCAACATGCTACTGGGGAAGAGCGGAGGACAAGTACAAGTAGATTCAGAGCTGATGAAGCGGCTGGGCCAAAGCCGAAAGGACGCTCAGTTGTGGATATGCCTGGAAGCGAAAGGAAAGTCCAATGCTGTAAAGAAAAGTATTGCATAGGAACCTGGAATGTAAGAACCATGAACCTTGGTAAGCTGGATGTGGTCAAAAATGAGATGGCAAGAATAAACATTGACATCCTAGGCATCAGTGAACTAAAATGGACGGGAATGGGCGAATTCAGTTCAGATGACTATCATATCTACTACTGCGGGCAGGAATCCCGTAAAAGAAATGGAGTGGCCCTCATAGTCAACAAAAGAGTGGCGAAAGCTGTACTGGGATGCAATTTCAAAAATGATAGATTGATCTCGATACGAATCCAAGGCAGTCCTTTTAACATCACAGTAATCCAAGTTTATGCATGAACTTCCAGTGCTGAAGAAACTGAAATTGACCATTCTATGAAGACTTACAACACCTTATAGAAATGACACCAAAGAAGGATGTTCTTCTCATTATAGGGGATTGGAATGCTAAAGTAGGGAGTCAAGAGATAAAAGGAACAACTGGCAAGTTTGGCCTTGGAGTTCAAAATGAAGCAGGGCAAAGGCTAATAGAGTTCTGTCAGGAGAACAAGCTGGTCATCACAAACACTCTTTTCCAACAACACAAGAGACGACTCTACACATGGACATCACCAGATGGGCGACATCGAAATCAGATTGATTATATTCTCTGCAGCCAAAGATGGAGAAGCTCTATACACTCAGCAAAAACAAGACCTGGAGCTGACTGTGGCTCTGATCATCAGCTTCTTATAGCAAAATTCCAGCTTAAACTGAAGAAAGTAGGAAAAACCACTGGGCCAGTAAGATACAATCTAAATCAAATTCCTTATGAATACACAGTTGAAGTGAAAAACAGGTTTAAGGACTTAGATTTGGTGGATAGAGTGCCTGAAGAACTGTGGATGGAGGCTCGTAACATTATACAGGAGGCAGCAACGAAAACCATCCCAATGAAAAAGAAATGCAAGAAAGCAAAGTGGCTGTCCAATGAGGCCTTAAAAATAGCGGGGGAGAGAAGGCAAGCAAAATGCGAGGGAGATAGTGAAAGATACAGGAAATTGAATGCAGATTTCCAAAGAACAGCAAGGAGAGACAAGAGGGCCTTTCTAAACGAGCAATGCAAAGAAATAGAGGAAAATAACAGAATGGGAAAAACCAGAGATCTGTTCAAGAAAATTGGAGATATGAAAGGAACATTTCGTACAAAGATTACCACAATTAAGGACAAAAGTGGAAAGGACCTAACAGAAGCAGAAGACATCAAGGAGAGGTGGCAAGAATACACAGAGGAACTATACCAGAAAGATATAGAGGTCTCATACACCCCAGGTAGTGTGGTTGCTGACCTTGAGCCAGACATCCTGGAGAGTGAAGTCAAATGGGCCTTAGAAAGCCTTGCTAACAACAAGGCCAATGGAAGTGATGATATTCCAGCTAAACTATTTAAAATCCTAAAAGATAATGCTGTTAAGGTGCTACACTCAATATGCCGACAAGTTTGGAAAACTCAGCAGTGGCCAGAGGATTGGAGAAGATCAGTTTACATCCCAATCCCAAAGAAGGGCAGTGCCAAAGAATGCTCTAACTACCGCACAATTGCACTCATTTCACACGCTAGCAAGGTTATGCTTAAAATTCTACAAGGCAGGCTTAAGCAGTACGTGGACCGAGAACTCCCAGAAGTGCAAGCTGGATTTCGAAGGGGCAGAGGAACCAGAGACCAAATTGCAAACATGCGCTGGATTATGGAGAAAGCTAGAGAGTTCCAGAAAAACATCTACTTCTGCTTCATTGACTACGCAAAAGCATTTGACTGTGTCGACCACAGCAAACTATGGAAAGTTCTTAAAGAAATGGGAGTGCCTGATCACCTCATCCGTCTCCTGAGAAATCTGTATGTGGGACGAGAAGCTACAGTTAGAACTGGATATGGAATAACTGATTGGTTCAAAATTGGGAAAGGAGTACGACAAGGCTGTATATTGTCTCCCTGCTTATTTAACTTATATGCAGAATTCATCATGCGAAAGGCTGGGCTGGATGAATCCCAAACCGGAATTAAGATTGCCGGAAAAAATATCAACAACCTCAGATATGCTGATGATACAACCTTGATGGCAGAAAGTGAGGAGGAATTGAAGAACCTTTTAATGAGGGTGAAAGAGGAAAGCGCAAAATATGGTCTGAAGCTCAACATCAAAAAAACTAAGATCATGGCCACTGGTCCCATCACCTCCTGGCAAATAGAAGGGGAAGAAATGGAGGCAGTGAGAGATTTCACTTTCTTGGGTTCCATGATCACTGCAGATGGTGACAGCAGTCACGAAATTAGAAGACGCCTGCTTCTTGGGAGAAAAGCAATGACAAACCTAGACAGCATCTTAAAAAGCAAAGACATCACCTTGCCACCAAAGGTCCGTATAGTTAAAGCTATGGTTTTCCCAGTAGTAATGTACGGAAGTGAGAGCTGGACCATCAAGAAGGCTGATCGCCGAAGAATTGATGCTTTTGAATTATGGTGCTGGAGGAGACTCTTGAGAGTCCCATGGACTGCAAGAAGATCAAACCTATCCATTCTCAAGGAAATCGGCCCTGAGTGCTCACTAGAAGGACAGATCCTGAAGTTGAGGCTCCAGTACTTTGGCCACCTCATGAGAAGAGAAGACTCCCTGGAAAAGACCCTGATGTTGGGAAAGATGGAGGGCACAAGGAGAAGGGGACGACAAAGGATGAGATGGTTGGACAGTATTCTCGAAGCTACTAACATGAGTTTGGCCAAACTGCGGGAGGCAAAACAAAATCGAAAATTCTTTCTAGTAGCACCTTAGAGACCAACTGAGTTTGTTCCTGGTATGAGCTTTCGTGTGCATGCACACTTCTTCAGATACTGCGGGAGGCAGTGAAGGATAGGCGTGCCTGGCGTGCTCTGGTCCATGGGGTCACGAAGAGTCGGACACGACTGAACGACTGAACAACAACAACAACATACAAAACCATTGGTGTGTACTTTCACACAGTATTTATTTTTACCCAACCCTCCCCATTGATACCCATTGTGCATACTTAACAGCAGTACTATTTTTCTAGAAAAAGAGGTGTCGGAAGTCACCATGGACGCTGCCTCCCTTGTTCTCTTACAGTGGCAATGAAAGCCACCTGAGAGTTGCCACCACTGAGTTCCAGCTGAAAAAAAAATCCCTGTTTAACAGTACAATCAGATGCCATGCTTCTATGTTATTAGTGTTTATAGTAACAATAGCATTTTGCCAACTTTATTTATTTATGTACCATTAGTTGGATGAGAAAAAGGGCAAATTAGGCATTGAGTGTGGGAGGTTAGAGATCTACTAGCGTTGCTGAATTATGGTAAGAGTAAGATTTGCCTCCCATTGGTGACTCGAGAGTTGTGCATGTGCACTTACTCTGGCAATGACTCTCACTTTTTTTTTTAAACCATCGGAGAATTTGTAGTAATATAGAAAACGTAAAAAATTGAAATATTCTCTGAAACAATCTGGCTGTGCAATAATTTTTTCTTGACATTGCAAGAAGTTGTAGGACCTATAATATTTCCCCCCTGATAATTCTGATGTTACACAGAATATAATATACAAATACACAGCAAGCACTATCTTTTGCCAGCTGACAGTTTCGAGTTACTGCAATGCAGTAGTGAGTTTGTGTATTCATGGGCAAGATGTTTGGTTAGTAATATTCATTGCCACAGTGTTTACATTTCCCACTCATTTTTCATGTTTTAAAGATAATAGAATTTGTAGAATGTTGTTGATTGTCCACAGGAACTTACTTCAGATGAGAATATGTAAAGGGTTGCACTGACAATCATATGAAAGTACCAGTGACCATAGCTTCATAACTTTTCATGAACTTTACCTCAAAACATAGACAATACATTTTTCTTCAAGCTTGACATAGTTGTGAGTCGAGGCCCCGCCCCTGCTTGGAGATAAAATAAGACACATGGACACAAGTATTTAGGTTAATGGGCTAAAAAAAGGCCACAACTTTATTGGTTACAGAATGTGAGTGGTATTGGCATAGGCATTGGATCGAGCAGACTATACTTGACTCCTGGCCGCTCTGCCTGTAGGGGGAGCTTGTGGATGCAAATCAACTGGAAGCTTTCCCCTAGAGTCACCGGGGGGTTGTGCCATGGCCCTAGCCAACACCTGGGCATCGGACAGGAACCATGACCGCTGGATTCCTTTAACGCAATACCCTTCAAGGGGAGGGGTAGGTGATGGCCACAACCTTCCCTCTGACACACAACGCATTTTCCAACGCCTAACCTCCAAACCTTACAAAGTTGTGGCGATTTGCTACGAGGTAGGCAAAAAAATCAAGTGGCTGGTGCCAATCTGTCAAGTGGAAAAATTCCTCCCAGGCCCCTTGGACAACCAAGGCGACCAACCGAAGTCCATAGCAAGGTCAGGAGCAAAGCCTAGAGGGAGGGTGGGCAGGTGATCGGAGGAAGCCAGGAACAAGAAGGAGGAGCCCGCGGCCATTTTAAACGGCAAAACCACGCCCCCACCCAGCCGGATTGGCCATCTGGGAGGCGTGATGTGGGCACAGGGCTCAGTGACACAGGGGGCTTGGTTACACCCCCCTGTGAGCGCAGGAAGTGGTTCCCACTCACAACTCCTCCCCTCCGTTAAGAGGAGAGGCTTTCTCAGCTTTTCAGAGGGATGACCGTTAGCACTATATATCTGAGTTTTAAGAGAAGGGATGACATAGACATGAGATACTGTAACAAAACTACTTAAATGAACCTAATCAGAAAGAAATGTAGACTGGGGAAAAAGTCTTCTCAGGTGCTCCATTGTTAAGGCCATCTGTTTTGATTTGATGCTTTGTTGGCTGTCTCCTGGTATATATTGTTACTTAGATTGCAGCATTACTTCTCCTTTATTGAATAGATTGAAACAACAATTACTTGCAGCTGCAGGAGAAAATGGGACTTTCTAAATCAATAATGTTCTTTATATAGAAAGAGTGTGTGTCACTTAATTTTGAGCTGACTTGGTTATATTTCAAGATGGGGAAGATTGGTTTTTTTTTAAAGCACAGAATCTTTCTTAACTTCATACGGTCACAAATTTTTCATTACTAAAATCTCATTCACATGTATTTGGCTAAAATAAGTGAATGTCTAAGGGATAGCTCTCTCTTTTTTGAGAATTTGTCAAAAAAGCTTGACAATTTTGGGCAAAACTAAAAAGCAACTTCTCTTTCCAGATTTCACTGTTTGAAATATGGCAACTCTAGGAAAGAGGAATAAATGAAAATTACCTCCTCCCTTTGTCTATCTTATACCCGTAGAATTCCCGTTCCTTTCCTATCACCTACAATTTGTATGTATTAAAATTTTGGAAAATTTATAAATTAATTGAAAGTGCACAATTGAAAGTGCACAATTGAAAGTGCACAATTTGTCCTTCAAATGCGAACTAGGGAAAAAAATAAAAAAATAAAAAACCTTCCAGTAGCACCTTAGAGACCAACTAAGTTTGTTCTTAGTATGAGCTTTTGTGTGCATGCACACTTCTTCAGATACCCTGAAGAAGATATCTGAAGAAGTGTGCATGCACATGAAAGCTCATACCAAGAACAAACTTAGTTGGTCTCTAAGGTGCTACTGGAAGGATTTTTTATTTTGTTTTGACTATGGCAGACCAACACGGCTACCTACCTGTAACTAGGAAAAAAATGTTAATTCATGCTGCCTTGGTTCTTTCAGAGGTCTCCTGGTCTACCTGGGGAGGAGAATGGCTATATGGGCTGACAGGTTCATCCCAGGAGATTTCTGGGGCTCCTTAATGTTGCAGTCAACCAGAAACCAGAGAGGGACATTTTTTTTCTAACACTCATGGGAACATTTCAGACTTCTTTCAGATAGCCTGTCTCCTGATAGCTCCTTTACCCTCTTTCTCTTGACACAGTGGGGTGGCATTGCTATTGCTGCTTGGAAGGGAGGCTCAGGCTAGTGGGGGGAGCCGAGTGGCAAACCAGGGGGAGCACTAACTTGACTCCATTGGTGTGCCTACTAGGGTGCCATCTACAAGGGGCTGTGGGGGACAGGCCCCCCATATTTTCAAGAAGGTGGCTGAGGCCTCCCAAATTTCAATGGAGATTCTGAAAAGGAAGCTCCAGTTGGTCTTGCCATGTCCTTTTGACAGTCACCAGGGATGTGGCAGGGCAAAGCATCTTTGTGCCGTGTATCCCTTTCAAAATAGTAAGGCAGCTGGTGGTGGGTAGGTGCAGGATGGTGGGCTGAATCGGCCTGGCTGGGGGGGGGGTGTCACACATGTGAAGATATGCATGTGCGATGGGCCCGCCAATGTTGTCCGCAACTCGACACCGCTGGTGCCTAAACAAGTGACATTATGTGTCACTTAATTTTGAGCCAACTTGGCTATATTTTAGATTGGGAAACGGGGGGGGGGGGAGGGAATAGCTTTTGAATGGGCAGACGACATATTTTGAAAAAAAAAAAAACATTTCATGCTGTTTCAAATATACCCTGTAGCTTTCCCTACTTAGAGCCTTCAATCAGTGATTCAAACAAGAGCAAACATTTCTGTTAGCGCATGATCCTCATGGATTACTACATTTCAGAAGGTATAATGCTATTACCCTTGTCAAAGAAAACATTTCAGCTAACATGCTATCAGCTCTCTTTGCCATCAGCTTTGAGTTTACAAGTGTGCTATGAATAAATGTCCATTTGCACAACATACAGTTAAATGGCAAGGCTGTATTATTTAAAAAGTGCATTTCTATGGAAAATATTCTGAAAGAGGTATGAGAACAATAGCATTTTAAAAAACTCTTTCCTGTCTGTGTAGCTTTCAGGAGAACTACACTTGATTAGGGACATGGGTGGTGCTGTGGGTTAAACCACAGAGCCTAGGGCTTGTTGATCAGAAGGTCGGCGGTTCGAATCCCCGTGACGGGGTGAGCTCCCGTTGCTTGGTCCCTGCTCCTGCCAACCTAGCAGTTCGAAAGCATCAAAGTGCAAGTTGATAAATAGGTACCGCTCCGGTGGGAAGGTAAATGGCATTTCTGTGTACTGCTCTGGTTTGCCAGAAGCGGCTTAATCATGCTGGCCACATGACCCGGAAGCAGTACGCCGGCTCCCTCGGCCAGTAAAGCGAGCTGAGCGCCACAACCCCAGAGTTGTCCGCGACTGGACCTAATGGTCAGGGGTCCCTTTACCTTTACCTTACACTTGATTAACAATCCCAATAAACTTTCGCTTGATTCTTCTTGGGTTTACTGAAACACAGGGAAGACCTGGATTGGGGATTTTGAAACAATAAAAAGTAATGAAACTACTATGATAAGGTTCCTCATGTCCAGTTTTCATGAGCCCTGCAATGGTATTGGGCTTGGACTTGGGTTGGCAGGCCCTGATAGATGAGGACGAAGAAATTGGGGTGGTGGGCTTAAGGGTGGGAACTGGGATTGGTGAAGGGGGCTCTCTCTGTTGTGTCTCGACTTTAGCCACTTTGGAAGAGAAAGCTGGGACGCTGGCTCCTCCTCTTCCTGATCTCCTGGCAGAGCAGAGAGTCTCAGTGGCAGCTGGGGAGGGCAACCCAAGTGGTGAGGCAACAGAGGAGGTGGCAGTGACTCATCAGGAGCTTGGACAGTATATTTTGCTGGCTGACGAGTAGCAGCAAATTATGGTTTGCTAAAAATGGAAAGTGTGGGAGAGTTCAGGGGAAGCGAGAGTCTAAGCCATGGTTTGAGGCAACTCTGGAGAGGAAACATGTGAAGGGGTTCATTAATCTAAACTTTACCCTTCATTGTATGAGTGGAGCTTAAGACAGTAGTGGGTGGAACCAGAGCCAAAAGAGGGTGAAGCCACCCGTTTCTCTCTCTCTGACACCCCCTTTCTTCTTCCCAGGAGTGGACAGTGCATGGCGTGGTGCCATGGCACTGCCCTCTCAACCATGATATTGCTATTGCTTACGCAGGTGCTAACACTCTGTCAAAGCCCATCCAGTGCCCCCACTGGGGCACCCACAGAGCCCTGACCTCGCTGCTGCCCTGTCCCATCCCAGTAGGTGGCAGTAATGCCATTGTTGGGGAGGATGGTGGCACCACATCGCCCCCTGCTCCTGCTCTCTCTTTTTCCTCCCCTGCCAGCTGGCAGCCAGGGGAGAGACGGATTGCTATTGCCAGTGGTCCGAACTAGTCACTTGCAGAAGGTTTTTGAAATTCAGCTGAGGGCCACGTAAGAATACAGCCCTAGGGGCCATGGGTTGCCCACCCCTGTTCTAATCTTCTAAATGAAAAATGTATGCATGTTACCAATTTTAAACAAATGTGTTGTTGTGAGACTCGCAGAAATGTAGCCAATCTATCACTGAGCTAAACCTTGCAGGTATTTTGTATTTTCTCACATGGCTCTCATGTTCCCTGACAGGATGATGAAGTAGTGCTTCAGTGCGTTGCCAACATCCACAAAGAGCAGCGCAAGTTCTGCCTGGCAGCTGAGGGGCTCGGGAACCGCTTGTGCTTTTTGGAACCAACTTCAGAAGCAAAAGTAAGGCTCCCTTCTGAAAGGCTGTTTTTTTTTAATAAAAATAATAATGTAATTGATGGTCATTAATTTACAAATGCTGTTAAGAAATTTAATTATGCTTCCTATAATAGAATATATATCATAATAGAATATATATCAAAATTTGCTAATTCACCAAGTTTTGCTGAATCGTATATATTCTCAAGTTAAGGCGTTTGCTGCCAACAACTTTGCAATTCAAGGTTTGAAACTCTGCATATTGGACTGCATGGCCTGCGTGTGGAACAGTGGGGAGCTCAGATTGAGAATAGTCAGTGAGTACAGTTTTCTTCACTATTTTGAAGCTGATAGCAACTGATGGAAAGATAATATCACAACATTTCGGTGAGTCATGTGTTTATTACTCCCATTTTACAGATTGGGAATTGGAGGTGGGAGATGGCAGCTTATCTGAGTCAACTTTCTGAATAGGATCATTATGTCCATTCCCCAGGTCAGGCTGCTTCTACGTGTTTCCCTTTCTCTCAAATAGCCTCAGGCGCAGCTAGACAGACATTTGACTGCAGTCTTGAACCTCCTGCTTGGCTTGCTATCTCCTCTGCCCCTGTGACCAAAGAAGAGTCTGAAAGCTGATCAGGAACCAGGCAGCAGTTGTGGGGTGTGGGGAATCTCAGGTTTGATACACACAGAGTGGAAGTTGCTCCCACTACCAATCACCATAAAGCTGGCATTTATGCAATTGATTTAAAGTTTGCATGCCCAGATCTTCTATGATACAAGTGTATGCATTCTTTGTGTGTGAGTGGGAGTTTAAGATATCCTGGTCTGTGCACATGTGGCAGTTCCAGACACTTTAGGCATATTCGGGGTGGTTTTCCCCGGAGCTGAGGGCGATGAAACAGTCGCTGAGACGGCTAGAGCGCCGGTGGCGGAAAACTCATTCTGAATCAGACCGGACACGGGCTAGAGCTCAACTTCGAGCCTACCAAGTGGCAATGGCGACAGCGAAGAGGACCTTCTTCGCTGTTTCTATTGCATCTGCAGAAAACAGCAGCAGGAGACTCTTCCAGGTGGTTCGCAACCTAGCAGAACCACCTTTGTCACCGGGGTCTGGTAGGGACCCCAAGATCTCCTGCAATGCTTTTGCAAAGTTTTTTGCAGATAAAGTCGCTCAGATTCAGAAGGAGGTAGACTCCACCGTGGGAGCAGGGCCGGGGCGGGAGAGTGCTAGAGCCCTGTCTAGTCATGTTTCATGGGATCAATTCCAATCTGTTACCTCCGAGGATGTGGACAGGCTGCTTGGACGAGTGAAACCGACCACCTGTCTCCTAGATCCTTGCCCATCCTGGCTTATAAAAGCTAGCCGGGAAGGGCTGGGCGATGGCCTCTGCGCGGTGGTGAATGCTTCCCTCTGCGAGGGAATCTTTCCAGACCCGCTGAAAGAGGCGGTCATTAAACCGCTTCTTAAAAAAACATCTCTAGACCCGGCCAATATGGCCAACTATCGCCCAGTCTCAAATTTACCATTCTTGGGCAAGGTGATTGAGCGGGTGGTTGCTGAACAACTCCAAGCACGCCTGGAAGATGCGGACCATTTGGATCCCTTCCAATCAGGATTCAGGCCTCATCATGGGACTGAAACTGCCTTGGTCGCGCTGGTTGATGATCTCCGGCGGGCTAGGGACAAAGGTGAGAGCTGTTTCCTGGTTCTGCTGGATCTCTCAGCGGCCTTTGACACCATCGATCATAACATCCTTCTGGACCGGCTAGAGGGGTTGGGAGCTGGGGGCACTGTTATACAGTGGTTCCGCTCTTTCCTCCTGGGCCGTGTTCAGAAAGTGGTGGTGGGGGATGAGTGTTCAGACCCCTGGGCTCTCACTTGTGGGGTGCCTCAGGGTTCTGTCCTCTCCCCCATGCTTTTTAATATCTATATGAAGCCGCTGGGAGAGATCATCAGGGGGTTTGGGTTGGGTGTTCATCAATATGCAGATGACACCCAGCTCTACCTCTCTTTTAAATCAGAACCAGTGAAGGCGGTGAAGGTCCTGTGTGAGTGCCTGGAGGCTGTTGGAGGATGGATGGCGGCTAACAGATTGAGGTTGAATCCTGACAAGACAGAAGTACTGTTTTTGGGGGACAGGAGGCGGGCGGGTGTGGGGGACTCCCTGGTCCTGAATGGGGTAACTGTGCCCCTGAAGGACCAGGTGCGCAGCCTGGGAGTCATTTTGGACTCACAGCTGTCCATGGAAGCGCAGGTTAATTCTGTGTCCAGGGCGGCTGTCTACCAGCTCCATCTGGTACGCAGGCTGAGACCCTACCTGCCCGCAGACTGTCTTGTCAGAGTGGTGCATGCTCTGGTTATCTCCCGCTTGGACTACTGCAATGCGCTCTACGTGGGGCTACCTTTGAAGGTGACCCGGAAACTGCAATTAATCCAGAATGCGGCAGCTAGACTGGTGACTGGGAGTGGCCGCCGGGACCACATAACACCGGTCCTGAGAGATCTGCATTGGCTCCCAGTACGTTTCCGAGCACAATTCAAAGTGTTGGTGTTGACCTTTAAAGCCCTAAACGGCCTCGGTCCCGTATACCTGAAGGAGCGTCTCCACCCCCATCATTCAGCCCGGACACTGAGATCCAGCGCCGAGGGCCTTCTGGCGGTTCCCTCACTGCGAGAAGCAAAACTACAGGGAACCAGGCAGAGGGCCTTCTCGGTAGTGGCGCCCGCCCTGTGGAACGCCCTCCCGTCAGAAGTCAAGGGAATAAACAACTACCTGACATTCAGAAAACACCTAAAGGCAGCCCTGTTTAGGGAAGTTTTTAATTTGTGACTCTGTATTGTATTTTGATATTTGTTGGAGGCCGCCCAGAGTGGCTGGGGAGACCCGGCCAGATGGGCGGGGTATAAATAATAAATTATTATTATTATTATTATTATTATATTCAAAATCTAGTAATAACAATAATTGTATATAGCCCTTCATCCGTAGATCTTAGGGCGGTTCACAATCTAAAAATACAAGATAAAAAACACAAAATACATAATAAAAACAAGACCCAAAACAAACCAATAACTTCCCTCCCTTCCCCACTTAAACTTCCTGTAGTACACAGCACCCCTTGTGTAAAAAAATAAAAAATAAAACCAGATTTTCCACTGGTAAACATGACTTGCTCTGTCAACCTAGCTACAAATAGCAGGTTACTGTCTAGTTTTGGTACAAACAGTGCTTTTACAGTTTTACCCAAGCGTTCCAAATGAACTGGTGATGCTGCAAAGATAGATTCGAAGTAACCGTTAGGCTAAGCTGATCCGCGTTCCAAATGAACCGGGCCCTCAGCCTGAATGTGCTGTTTTGTGCTGCCAGCTAGAGATACTGCCTCCCTTTCAGTCTCGGGCATGGACAGAAACATATTCTTATCAAAACAGATGTGTTACATCACTCTGCTATCTATAATCCTGCTCCTGGCTGCTATTGGTTACTTTTGAAATCATCACCTGCTTACACATTGTCTGCTGAAACTGGTTCCTGTTTTGAATGCCTTCAGCTTGTGTCTTTTGCCCCTGTCCCTTCTTCACTCCTGGAGAGTTGCATTTCAAATGTGTCTTCCCATCCACAGTTGAAGCATCTGTGGACATGTAGAGCTCTGGAATCTGGCTCTGCTGTCACGTTCCCCGTAGATTCTGGCTGCATTCTGTGGGAAGAAATGTATTTCCAGTTCTGTCTTTTCTCCCACTCCACAAGTAGTCTGTTGGTCACAGATTCCACAAACAGTTGATCCTCCAGCATGGCTTCAATTGTCCCGTCACAACTGTTACTCAGTGATGACAGAATAATATAACATTTTGCCACAGGGTCAAATTCCATTCCCCACTGACTCAGTTCACTGAAGAGGCCTCCATTTCTTTGAAGATGCAATGGCAGAGAATCTCCAGGATTTAGGCTTGCCCTGTACAACTTCCATGTCAAGTACACCTTGCTGCCAGCTGTTGCATGGAGGTAAAAGTCATGCAAAGCTGTCCATATCTTTGCACTGCCTGAGCCTCTAATTAGTGCCAATTGACTTCCACTCCCAGTGTGATAGTGGCTTGCGCTTCCTCTCCTTTTAGAGTCCAGTTGCCCTTAAGAGAAGGGGGTAATTCTTATCAATCGCTATCTACAATCCCTCTCTTTTGAGCAACATCTGCCTCTTGAAGCTCCAATTTGAGTAATTCCTTTCTGGCAGCTGTTCCAACCACAGCCCAGTTGTGATACTCTGCGCCATCCTGCATTAGCTCTGCAGACACATCACAGCCGCTCACCCCCTTGGGATCCATCAAGGAAAACTTACTGCTTCAATTTCAGCCTGTGTCTCTGCTGGTGCTCATCCAGACAGCTGCCAATTTACCACTTGCTGGGCTCTGGTAGTTGTCTCCTTAAGCTGTTTGGAATCTCAGGTGAGATACCCGCACAGTGGCAGTTGTTCCCACTACCAGCCACCAGATAGTTCAGATAGTTTACTGTTGCAGAAGGTAAGGCTCAGTAAAGCAGTTCTGGGAATAGATATACATATACAGATATATACAAATACAAAATATCTCTGTTGCTCTAAATAAATTCAGCGAGTCAAGATGTAACACTGGACAAGTAACCCTGTCAGGCTAATTGACTAACTAACAGACAGATTAACTACAGACTAACAAACTACTGAGCTGACATGCATTAATCACAAATATAATCAGGGCACTAGGCTGTTACCATAGTAACTGGCATGGCTGACCAAGCACCTGCAATTAATTCATCCATGGGGTGATTTATGCTCATGAAGGAAATTAACCCCTTCTCAAGTCCAGTTACTCCAGCATTCTTGGGACAGGGATGCCTGGGTCCAATAGCTTTTCAGAGTCAGTGCAGTGTGGAAATTTTGTTGAGGGATTATTCCTGTTACTCCTCAGATAAGTTCCAGATCTGGGCAGGGCTGAACACTATGACCTATCCAATGGATCTCTTTTTTAATTTGCTGAAGTATTCCGTTTCATAAATATTCGCCTTAAACATGTTATTGATAGAAGTTTGCTAACAAACTTTCTATGGCTTTGGCATTTAACTTTCTTGTCTGCTGAACTGCTTCTGCCAGAGACACCATCTCCTTTTAGTCATTGACATAAAGTGTAGCTTTAGTGAAGGCTGACTCAGTGAATAAGTAATGTAGCAGCAATCTAATTGAATGTGTCTAAGACAGTGGATGAGAAACTGAGAAGATGAGGGGGATGAGGAAAATTTGCAACAAGAACAAAAAAAGGTATGAGTGAATTAATGGAAATGCTATAGTGCAGGCTCTAGAAAGAGGAGGCAAGGAAGAATGAGGATACCAAAGTCATTCAATTCCCAGCTGCACCTATGAGCCTACTTGGGCCAAGGGAGGTGGAAGTGGTAGCAAGCTGAGGCAAGAGCAAGGCAGAGGAATAAACAGGTGGGCAACTAGAGCAAGTAGTGACTATCTACTGACTCAGTGATTAGTTGCAAGACTGCCCTGAAGGTTTTTGGCATATAGCAGTCTTCTCCAAACTGATGCCCACCAGATGTTTGGACTGCACCTCCTATCACCAGCAGCCCGCATGATCACTAGTAGCCAGGAATGATGAGAGTTGTAGCCCAAAACTTATGGAGGGAACCAGGTTAGCATAAGACTGGTATATAGAATATAAGGATTTTGTTAGATGCTTTGGGGTGATAGGATGTGAACTCATAAAGATTATGGAGCTTCTGTGCCTTTAAGAACCTTGGTTTTCTTGCACCAGTTCAGCTGAGGCTCAAAGAGATGCTGAGCAAGGGCCCAGGGTAGAAATAACCCAAGAAATAATCAATAGCAGAGAACAGTGGTGATCCAGAGGCCAAGTGGGGACTCTTCAAGACCAAAGCCATGTTTCTGACAGGAGTCAGAGCCTATCTAAGTAAGATGTTAAGTACTGGAGCAGATCAGATAACTGAGTAGGCTCTGCCCTTCACATGTGAGCTGGAAGGATATTTAAGGCACCTTACACTTTAATGCTTTTGAGAGGCCTCTGTACATCTTCTCTTCTCTCAGGTAAGGTTTATGCAGGCTTAAGAGGCCTTGGGTGAGTGGTGTCTTACTGCAAAATAGGATATTTAATGGGTTCAAAATGATCAATGAGCTGGAGTAACTCAACTAAGAGGAAAGGTAACATGACAGATGTAAAGGGGGACATGATAGAGCTTTTTATAATAAAGCATGGTATAGAGAAGGTGAATTTTCTCCCTGTCTAATAATACTGGATCCAGGGACCACCCAATGAAGCCCAATGGTGGCAGTTTCATGACAGGGGAAAGAGACACACAGCACATACTTGACGTGGAATTTGCTACCACAAGGTGTGGTGATGACCACCATCTTAGAAGGCTTTAAAAAATGGGATAAGAAAATTGATAAGAGGATAAGATGATCAATGGCTACTAGTCATGATGGCGGTATATATTACCCTCAGTATTTGAGACTGTAAGCCTCTGAATGCCAGCTGCTGAGGAGCATGTGCAGGAAAAGGCTTTTGTGCTTAAGTTCTGCTCTTGAGTTTCTCACAGTCATCAGGTTGGTTATTGTCAAAGGAGAATGCTGGACTAGATAGGGCTTTGTTCTGATCCAAGAGGGCTTTTCTTATGAGAACTCCAAAACCCTGGGGTTTGTGTTCTGTTGTTGTTGTTGTTGTTGTTGTTAATAATAATAACAACAAATCCAAACAACTTTCTCAGAACAACCAGTAGATTTCACTTCCTTACACCACTCTCTGAACAGAGTTAAGGAACATGGGACCTGCAAAGGCAGGTTCCTATACCTCAAGAGTTGCTGTCATGACCGTAGGGCAGGAAAAGACCTAGGCAGCCTCTGTTACTCTGTCATGATGTAACTCCCACCCAGCTGTTCACCCTTGTTCCCCTACCGGATGAAATGGAAAATTTCACATTATTTAAATAGAAATTGCCATTAAGAAGTTGGCAACTGTGACTCATTATTAAAATAAGAGTCGCTGCTCCGCCTGCATGAGAAAGGAAAGCTACATCAAAAGAAAGTGACAGACTGTGGCATAACCACCTATTCCCGAATGACAGATTTATGCTTGAATTTTGCATGACCGAAATGAATTTTAATAATTAATTGCACTGTTCTGCTAGCTTAGAGAATTGTGAGGTCTGTATAACCACTAACCGTTTTATAAATGCTGGACATTGAAAGGCCATGAGGCTTGGGGTTTTTTTGTAGTTTACTGGCAAATAATTATCTTCAGTTTATTTTACCCCACTTTTAAATTGCTTGGCTGACTTCTACCAGAACAGCAGAAAGTTTCCATCTATTATTATTATTATTATTATTATTATTATTATTATTATTACTATTATTAGGTTTTGATATTTCAAGTTGCCTGTAAACACAGCACAAGTTGGTCCAAGGATGTGTCATGATGGCGGCTTAATATTGGAAATGGGTAATTCAGATACCACAAACAGGTCACTGACAACAGGCCACTTGCAATAGGATTTTTTACTTTAACTTACCAGCTTTTTCCTGGAAAGGGAGGGTGGCAGTCACCGTCAACAGAGCCCTGTTTAGTGTTCAACTAAAAAACAACAACAGTGTAAGTTGTGCTTGCACAATGGGATTCCGCCTCTTCCTCCCCTGCACCCTCCATGCCCTCTTCAGATCTGTGCCAGAGGATTGGGGGAACACCTAGAACAGATTTGGGGATGCAAGGGAAGGATAGGGGGAGAATTTTTCATTGTGCAAGGAGAAATGATTGTGCTAATGAAATGTTCTTGTTAACACTATGTTGAAAACAAACCATAACATAACTTATTGTAACAGCACCCTTTCTCTCTGCAAAATGGCATGGAACCACAATTTCCCCATTCATTTAACAAAGAGTATAAATCATTATCTCAAAGAAACATTCTTCCTAGGAGGAAACCTTTGCCATAAACCAACATTTGCTCTCTATATCAGAATTTAATGCAATTGATCAACTTATAAAATCCATTTAAATAGATTAAACTACCAACCCCAATGGTAAAAAAATAATAGTTTTTAGGTCATTTTGTTGAGTGTTAATGCAGTGAATCAATATATCTGCTCCTCAACAGTTTTGTGCCAGTGCTTTTTATAGTATGGAATGGTGGTTTCAGCTTGGCTAACATAAACTGTATCTGAAGTCAAAAAGTTAGGAGACTTGTAGTTCCAGGAATCGATTGAATGGTATTCAAGCATAATCTAGATGCAGCAGTGCTTTCTTTAAAAAAGGAAGAAGATTACTGCAGAATTTAGCAGAAATGTATAAAATAGAATCACATTTATTGTATTGCAATCAGATAGAACATGCTATATATAGATGCCTATTTCTATGTACAGTGGCACCTCGGGTTACATACGCTTCAGGTTACAGACTCCGCTAACCCAGAAATAACGCTTCAGGTTAAGAACTTTGCTTCAGGATAAGAACAGAAATCGTGCTCTGGCGGCGCAGCGGGAGGCCCCATTAGCTAAAGTGGTGCTTCAGGTTAAGAACAGTTTCAGGTTAAGAACGGACCTCCAGAACAAATTAAGTACTTAACCAGAGTTACCACTGTACTGCCACTGGAATGTAGACAGTGGGATCTGTGTTCACAAAGCCTGTCAAGAGGCTGTAAAAATAGGATGCCTGGAAATCCTATGGGCTTAGCCTTAGCATTGTACTAAGTTCCTGCAGCATCAACTAGACTGAAGATTGGTTTACATATGCATGCATATCGCTTGGTATTTTTTATCATGGTTATTTGAGACTAGGTGACTGGCAGCTGAATGTATGAGAGTTGGACTCCCTTCTGTGATTGGCATCCAGGTGGTGAGTTTCTAACATCTACTTGCTCCAGCCATAACGTATTGTAGATCACAGGAGGCGGGGGCATCCACCAACACTCTCCTGGGGGCCAGCACTACCATTGCTTATGGGGGGGGTACATAGGGAATTGAGTACACAACATCTCCAACTCCCAATGTGTCCGAGATGAGCCATAAATAGCTGTGAATCGGGAGCTGGGAGTCGAGAATCAGGAGCCAGACACCTGTGATTGCAGCTACTCCAAAGAGAAACCACAGTCTGAACAGGAAGCTTTTCCAGGTGAGGGAGCAACAGACCAACCTGAGGGTTGGCTTACAACAATACAAATTGTTGATTCCCCTGTCTTTGAAAATATAAAATCTATCTGCTGCCAGGTCTGTTTCCTGAATCTGATGTCTTTATAAGAACCTAACCTCTAGGGGTGCCATGTATATCTCTGGTGGCAGTGACCAAGTAGTAATGATTTATTTGCTAAGCCGAATCAAGAAGCCTAACCACTACAGCAACATTTCACTATAATGCCGCTCTCCTTTATTCCATTTCCCCACCACCACCAACACACAGACTGTAGTCACAGGGCTATAGTAACTAACCCTCCTGCATAGCCTATGCTGAGAAAGATGGAATTGTCATTGTGCTTATCTACAATAATTTGCAAAACATATTGTGGTATACTTGTTCATTTATCACATAGGACAATGTATTTTTTTAAATTTTGTATTGAGGAAGATAGGATTGGTTTGGAGAACTCCTGCATAAACCTACACAGATTTACTTAGAAGTAAGTTCAATTGAGTTCCATGATTGTAGCCTCTTTACACTCTGCTGGAAATGGTTAGTAATAAATATGTAAGTTATATAACAGACTGTGAAAAGAAAGAGTGTGACTTCCTGTGACCCAAATCTACAGTCCGTAATTGTTTCATTGCCTGTTTATACATAAAAAATACTGTGCCTTCACCCAACCTAGGCCGCAAGGTGTGAGAATGAGATAAAGAAAATGATTTTATAACTAAAATAGAATCTGCCAGCGTGATGCATACTTGTCTTGTGTCTTCAAATGCTTCAGAAAACTTTGCCTCTCCTTATTACAGTCTGAGAATCCGAGAGAAAATGCAAATGAAATTCTAATTAAGATAATAAGCAGAAATCACAACTTAGTAAAAGTGTACTCGTATTGCTGAAGTTTTCTAATACACTAATGGCTTCAATCAAATCAAGCATTATCTGCACACAGTAGCTGCTTATTCATTTTTAGCAGCTCTTGCTAATTCTAATGGCCATAACAGAGCCTGATCAAAGCCCTTTAAAGTCACGTTGATTTCTATGACAAAGTTATGGGTGCACACACTTAACTCTTGCTAAAATTAGTGGGATGGAAAAGAGCTTAGCTCAATTTTGCCTGTACTTTTGGAGCTGTAGCCCTTCTGCTCTTTACGTGGATAGCATATAATTAATTAATCTACCAAATGTACTGTCTTCTATCTTGTTTGTTCACAACCTGAAGAGATTTCCCTGGTGGTTTTAAAGAATAATTACTATGCATTCATGGTACTTTGCAACGGTGCTCCATTGCCCCATTTTCTGAACCTGCAAAGTACAGCTGCTGTTTTGTTCTTAGTGTTCATTAGATTGATGGAAGCTAAGATGTGGATACCATTTTTATGGTCTTCAAACTTCTAATATGCCAGAAGCTGACTTTCAGTAAAACAGCTGTAAGGCTGCATTTTGTTCTGTCTGGGTTACTTTGTTGCCTCACCTATCTATGAAGATTAATGGGAGAACTATATCGCTGCAATTAGAATGTGTTCTACATTTCTCTAGTTGATGAATGTTAACCAATTTCTTCATTGCTCTATTGGGCACTGCAGTTTGGTGGCTGCCCAGTATTTTAATAGTATAATACAACTGCACTATTTACCACACTAATAATAAGAACTGGCCTTCCCATGTATTTATGAAGCAAAATTTGTTGCCTGCGGCAATTGCCAGATGTGACTCTTTTCAACACTGGAACCTGCATGACCAGGGTGCAGAAATGTAATCTAGAAGGCAAATTTGATGCAGTATTTAGTAGTCTGCCACTAAAAGCCATGAAAAAATGATTATACCTAAAATATTTCTAAGATCTGACTGTGTGACGTTCTTTGAAACTTTCTCTACAAAGGAGATTCCACATCCTCTGTGGGGAGCCTCCTCTATTGCTGGACTCCTCTTTGAGGTAGGAGTCCACCCTCCTTACCTAAATATATTGTCTCCGAGTTGTGTGAGACACCTGGGATTCCCTACCTTAAGGGAGCAAGTCCTCCTTCCCAACAGTCTTGACGAAGACTGAGCAAGCTCAATTGCTGCAGAATGCTGAATATCTGGCTAGTTGGGAGATACTGGGAAAGTGGGCGAGGGGGGAAGAAATGGAACAGAATATCCTGGAAGAGGAAGAGCTTGCTGGCTGTAACCCTGAAGAGGAACACTTGCTATAGCAACATTTTTTTTAATACTGTATTGCATTTGCATCCTGACTTTTATCCAAGGGGGGCAAGACATATTTCTCCCATCTCTATTATATCCTTGCAATACTCCTGTGAAGTAAGTTAAGCTGAGTAAGAGTGACTCACCTATGGTCACCCAGGTAATGACTGAGTGGGACTTGAACCTTGGTTTTCCTAGTCTTAGTTTTTACACAATGACTTTGTCACTTCTCAAATGAAACTTGGAGAGTGAGCAAGTCTGTGTTAGGGGTACCTAGTACAGACCTTTCCTACCACCATTGATTATATTTTTGCAACCTCAACTATGCATGATTACTCAGAAGTAAATCTGAGTTAAATTGGTCTTACTCCCAGTTAATTGTGCCCAGGATCGCAGCCCCAATCTGATTCAGCCTGTTTTACCAGCTTCATTTTCATTTCTCCATCCTAGAATTAAACTCAAGCATTGCAGCTGCTTTAGGCCTCGTTACTTGGGTGTCTTATAGATGAATATCTGCTTTACATAATCAGCTGGGTCTTTTAGTAGCATCAAGTATTTCTAGGAATAACTATAATAACTATTAAATGAGCTAAAGAGAATTTACAGTATTGATGTAAGAACACTACAGTAATCTTAATAGCTACCTTTGCATTGTTAAACCAGGAATCTTTGGATGTTCTTGTGCTGTTGACTATGTCTTCCTGAAAAGTGGTGACTTTGGCAGGCTGCTGCTGGTAAATAAATGAGAGAAGCTGATATAATGCTGAGAAATTAAAGGCTCAAAAATCCACAATGAAATGTAGACATTGATTTGATAATGCTTTAAATGATCATTCCCCAAATTGGTGATAACATTTTAAAAGGGCAAAATTACTTGGAAGTTATTTCACAACAGTATGTAAGAGTTTTGCATTGAGGACCCTGGGTGGCTAATTAACATTATCCACTTACCATCTCATTATCCTTGCTTATTGAAGTACCTAAATGACACAGATTCTCATCTGATTTACACTAGTCTATTGTGCCCAACAGCTTTACAAAACCAAGTCAATGGTTATTTTTAAGGCATTTGAGATTGTTAGATAAACAGCTCTAACCTTATTGCATATTACAATGCTTTAAACCATGTGCTAGGAATTATGTTCATATTGTTCAGAAGTAGTAGTTGAAGCATGACAGAAGAATAACCCTATACTTGCTCTAGAGTCCCAACAGAGGGGAGGCAGATGTGGCAAGAGCCCCCTGCCCCCAACAGGTTTGGAGGGACAGAGCATTCCCCCATAAGAGTATCCCTCCTTGCAACAGGTGACCAGGCAAAATGTCTGCACACAAGGCTTATCTAATGAAGAATAGGGAGAAATGTTTTCTAGACTAGAATGCAGCAACCCACTGCATTGCTTTGCTTTCTTTCTGTGCCTTGGGAATTGCTGAGTTTTGCTGTGGAGGGAGAAACCAAATGAACTGAGCTGAAGGGAACATATAGATGCTGAGAGAGATCAGAATAATACAGTACTCATAAACCGGATTATTTGTCAGTCAAAATTCAACTGCAACAATTGCCTCCGCACTTAAAAAGACTTCTGGTGTCTCTACCTTGCAAGAAGTTCTTGATAATGTGCAGTGGTGGCTGGTCTTAATGAGACTAGCTGTGTTAGAAGGCAAGGAGGCCAGAAGTAGGTGCAATCATAGAATTGTAGAGTTGGAAGGGATCCTGCAATGCAATCTGTACTAGACCATACTAACAGATGGCCATCCCACCTCTGCTTAAAAACCTCCAAGGAAGGAGAGTCCACTACCTCTTGTGGGAGTCTATTTCACTGTTGAACAGCACTTACTGTCAGAAAGTTCTTCCTGATGTTTAGTTGGAATATCCTTTCTTGTAACTTGAATCCATTGGTTTAGGTCCTACCCTCCAGAGCAGGAGAAAACAAGCTTGCTCCATCTTCTATATGACAGCCCTTTAGGTATTTGAAGATGGCTATCTTATCTCATCTCAGTCTCCTCTTTACCAGACTAAACATACCCATTTCCCTCAACTGTTCCTCATAAGGCTTGGTTTCCAGACCCCTGATCATCTGGGTCACCCTCCTCTGCACATGTCCCGGCTTGTAAATATTCTTTTTAAATTATGGTACCCAGAAGTAGATGCAGTACCCCAGGTGTGGTCTCACCAAGGCAGAATAGAGGGGTACTATTACTTCCCTTGATCTGGACACTATACTTCTGTTGATGCAGCCTAAGATAGCATTGGCTTTTTATCTGCTACAACACTGTCATGGACAGAATGGTGGGAGGAACCAGTTGGGGAACCACCAAGGGAAGAAGGCTCAGAGCCTGGCGATTGGTAGTGGGACAACGATGAGTGTTAGAGGGAGAAGACTGGGAAACTGAAGAGGTAACAGGGTTTAGTGAGCTGAGAGAGACAGAACTCGGAGACAGAAACTGAAGCAGGGAGGTGGGAGGAGAGTGGCCAAGAGGCAGAGATGAATCAGGCTGGTGAAGAGTCACAGGTGTCCCGTGTCCCGTCCCCCCCGTCCTGCTGCAGTAAGCTCCTCTCTCCCAGAATCAGGGAGAGTAGTGGCAGGCTCCATTTGCTTGGGAAAAGCCTGGAGGGGAGAGCTTTGGGGACTTCCAGTATTGGCAACCAATTCATGGGGCAAGACCTACCAGGGATGAGTGCTGTGCTCATTAGGCCAGACACTCAGCCAAGTCTGAAGATCGTGTTTTTGCTCATAAAGAGTTGACTTTGACCGGTGTGATTTACTGCCAGCTCACTCTTTGACAATCACACTTAAGCTTGTGGTCTAAGGCCCCTAGATCATTTTCACATGTACTGCTAGTAGGCCAGGTGTCCCCCATCTTATATTTGTGTAGCTGGTTATTCCTGCCAAAGTGTAGAACCTTACATTTGTCCCTGTTGAAATGCATTTTGTTAGTTTGGGCCCAAGTCAATGATAGGCCAAGCCAAGTAGTTGTTATTGTCTCCGTTCTCTATGTTGAGTTCTCAAATGGCAACGCTGAGACTAAAAATGAGGAACCTGGCAGCCAGTGTCACCACCTGGAATGTAAGAAGGCAGGTAGGTGGGGACTGGCTGAGGACAGACTGGGCTTGGTGGGGCAGTGTGCCATTTGCCCTAACAGATCAGCCTCCACTGATTTAATGTGAAATTGTAGGATCATTGCCACATCTTGAATTCCTTCACTATTAACCAGCTTTCCTGGTATTATTTTGTTGTTGGCTTTGGGCTTTATGGAATATCTGATTATATGGGATATCAGAAATAAATGAGAGAATTCAGATGAGTTTTCAATGCCAACAGCGTTGAGAGAAAGATGGAGTAAGTGGAGTTGGAAAGGGAAGCAAGTCAGCAGCATTAAGAGTGCAGGTTGAAAAGACCTTGATCTATGTGGCTACAATTAAAGAATCACGAGAACTAGAGTCATAGACACTGTAATCAAATTAGCCACAGGGAATTTTTCCTTTCCTATTATGTCACCTAATTAGCCTAGCAAATCCCTTGGCTATGGATATGAAAAATAGGGACATGTTGCTCAAAGCTTTTGTCCTCTGCTTGTCTCCCATTAACAATTAGGGAACGTTTGCCGACATGGCCTTTGTAATATTATGTTTTGATATATTTTAAATCAAACTTTGGTTTTTGGAACGTGACCTTCACAGAGTAACTATTGGGTCTGTGTAATGCAATCACTTCTGCCAAATGTATGGAGAGAGAAAAGGGCAATTTTGCTGAGTTCTGTGTTGTTGATCTCGAAGATAGCAACACTGTTAATTGAACAAGAGGGAATGACTGTGTGAGCACTGAATATTTAACATAGATTCTTGTTGCTCAATAGTTTAACGGTAATGAGCAGCGACAGCCTATATATTACAGGAGCAAATGTTTTATTTATATATTAATACGTGCAATGATAGCAGTCTAAAAAACACAACTCCATTACCAGCCAGGAACATTGAACACTTTGTTGTTTGTAATGCACTCTCCATGGCATTCATCATTTTAGTAAACTTTATCAGTGACTTAGTGGCTAGAAATGTGAAGGCACAGGGAAAAAATGGGGAAAATTTTCCCCAACAACAACAAAAACTATTCTGGTCTTTTCTCCGGGCCTTCACATCTCTTAATTTTGTTTGCAAAAAGGTTCCAAGATGGGCTTTAAAATACCGGTACATCTCTATTAAAAATGTTGTTTTTTTCTTGTAAAATAAAAGTTGCTGTCTGTAACAACTAGACTTCAGGTGCCATTCTATGGTTTTAAAAGGACTGAGTGACCTTGCGTGAATGGTACTTAGAGCACACATAACTTGGTGCAAGTTGACCCCTGCCCACAAAAAAACAATTTCCTCAAATCTAAATAATTAGGAAGAAGGCTAGAATAGGACATAGTATCATAAATATTTTTATTCATTAGTATTGTCATCAGCTCTTTAACAACATATTCCAGAGCAAAGTATTTGCTGAGGGAAGGGTCTAGCTTAGTGGCAGAGCATTCCTTTGCATGCAGAAGCTCCAGATTAATCGCTGGCACCTCCAAGTTGGTCTGGGAGAAGCCCCTGTCTGAAGCCCTTTAGAGCCACTGCCAATCAGCATAGACTCTACTGAGCTAAATGTAGCTGTGATCTTCTTCTGTACAATACAGCTTCCTGTTTTCCTATGAGCCACCAGTAGGCTATAGCACCATTCAAGCCAAAATCTTGAATGCTTCTTCAATGAACTTTTGTGAGCAACACTCCAAATCACCTAAATCAAAGATAGGGAACCTGTGGCTCTCCAGATGTCCCATTAGCTCTAGCCAGCATGGGCCAATAGTTACAGCTGTTAGGAGCTGTTGTACAAACAACATCTGCAGGGCCACATGTTCCCATTCCTGGCCCAACCTTTATGGTAAGCAAGTGAAGGAGTTCCTTTAAGCCTTTGGGCTGCAAACAGATTTTGCTGAGCTGTGACACACACACACACACACACACACACACACACAGAGTTCTGTCATCTATCTTTATGTTGTTTTAATGTTATTTAAAATGCATTTCATTGATTTTATTGTACATTGTCTAGGACTGGTACTTAAAAATACCGGTACATATAACTAAGCTCAGTTGGTTAGAGCATGTTGTTGATATTGCCAAGGTTTCACGTTCGATCCAGCAGAGGGCTGGACTAGGTGATCCTCAGGGTCCCTTCCAACTCTACAATTCTACGATTCTACCCTTTTACTTTGGCTTACTCCTGATTTATACACTTCTCACTTGGGCCTGCTTTACATGCCATGCTTTTAAGATGTACTGTTAAAAAATGGAGAACATAACCTGCAATGGGCATGTCGTGGATAGAGCAGAAGTGTGCAAAATGTTTGGGGACGACTGAAGTGTATTGTGTGTTCATTTTTTAATAATCTGTAGTCTTGCACAAATCTTTTCAGAGGGGCTAGCCATGCAAGGCTGCCACAGCAGAAACAGCACAGGGTCTTGAGATACCTTAAAGACTCACAGATATGCAGTATTGTGGCAAAAGCTGATGTGGGTGAGAGCACTAATGTCAGCCGAAGCACTGATTTTTGCTGCTTGTTTTATTTTTTACAGTATGTCCCTCCTGACCTTTGCATCTGTAACTTTGTACTGGAGCAGTCTTTATCTGTCAGGGCCCTCCAAGAGATGCTTGCCAATACAGGAGACAATTCCAGCGAAGGGGTAAGTAAAAGGATGTTTGTTTTGGTGTCAAGGGATGCCAGTCATCCAAGATTAAACTGCTTCCCGCCTTCCTGCCTTGACCCAGGAACCTTTCAAAAGACTGAAAATTCAGAATGAATTATATGATATTGCCAATCTTCCTTTTTGTGTGTGGGGGTGGTGTGTGTGTGTGTGTGTGTGTGTGTGTGTGTGTGTTTTATTTTCTCATCCCACACCTTGCAAAAAAAAAAAAATCTCAGCCGCTTCTTAAGAAATTCCAGGCACTTTCTAAAAATAAAAATAAACCTCCCAATCCATCCTTACTTCTTCGGAGACCAATTATTATACCACCAGAAGGAAATATCTGCTGAGGAGCATCCTTTGAGGTACGGCTAGCACAAGGTGTTGAGAGTCAAGTTGCTTTGAATTTAGGTCATGTGCAGGGTAGCATTACCTTTCTATTAGGAATCACTGGAGCAGAAACGTGAGTAGAAATTTTTTTGTTAAACACTTTGCACTCAAATGAGAAGAGACCTGGAGTTAGAGTATTCTAGTTTCCTTCCCCCACAAAGCCCCCCCCCCTGCGCCAGACTTACAGAACAAAGATTTGCTTGCACCACACCAAATTTTTAATTGATAAGAAATACATTGGAGAAAAGAAACAACCCCCAGCAGCGATTGATTTATAACACAGAACACAACTGCTTCATAATGTGATCATGGGGCATCCAGAAAGTATAAAGCAATGCAGCTACACAAGAATATGAATCATTCCCAAAATATAATTACAAAAGAGCCTCTTACAGTGTGTATACAGCCCCTTAAGTATGTATACAAATCCAATGAGAAGTGTGAGCTTGCTTTTGCTGGGTAATCTCATTTATATTAGGCCTAATTTGAGACAAACAAACTCATCTCCTCATCAAAACAAAGAAGCCTTTCTCTTTTCTGATCTTTCATGGTTGTCAGAGTTGAGAATCCCTGTTCACAGCAATATTGTCCTCAGTATCACTTGATGCTCTGGCTCTCATTTTGAAAAGTTACCGTATCTATTCATATTCTGCATACATATATTTTTAGATACTATACTATACTATACTATACTATACTATACTATACTATACTGAAATGTTTAAACGTTTCTTTGATTATGCTTAGATCTTCCTGCCATGCTTGCCATCCTCTCCTGCCACACCCTTTGAGAACCACTGTTTTTAGGCATGAATCAAACCAGTACATAGTAAGTTACCCCTTCACACATGCAGCCATCAGTATGGGAGCTACATGGTAAAGTAAATGATACACATGTGAATGATGCAACTAAGTGGGAAGGGCTGATCGACTGGGTCTTTCCATTCCAATTTGCACCTTGCCAGGAGGAAGTATAATCATCAGGCAAAAAATAATAATCAAATTATTCATACATTGTGGGGTCACACTATGTGGAAGCAGTGCCCATGATGCAGCCTCGGCACATGCCAAAGGGCCTGGGTTGTGTTTGTTTCACTGGAATGAGCAACCTTCTCCTGCTTAGCCATCTTATGCACAATGGCACAAAGAAGTGTATCCAGTACCCAGCAAGGAGACCATCACCCCGCTTGTGAACTTCCTAAGGAATGTCTACCAGAGTCATCCTGGCTCCTAGAGCCCCAAATGCTCCATGGAGCAAAAATAACTCTTCCAATTCTTAACCCTGCCTGGTCCTGACAGAGCCATGTAACTTCCCTTTGGTGACCCAGTGTGCTGCAACAAGGGCAGGAAGCAAGTAATGCCATAACAATAGCAGTGGTTCTGTATTGTCAGCAGGGATGGGGACCAGCAGTGTCTTATGCTAATGCTGCTTCCCTCTTGTCCCATTATGAGAGCTGCTGTGTGAGCAGCACAGCAGCTGATAACACTGGATCATTAGCATGCTCAGTTTTGTTCTTAGTTTCTTGGGAGTAAGCCAGAGAACTACAACCTCCTGGTTAAGCAGTTAAATTCCACCTTCCTTTCTTTTTCCAAGATAGGACCAAAGCATGAACTTTTTTAAAAATCCAAAACCCTGCATTCTCCGTTTTCATACGTTACGTATAAATGCGCTCTTTCTCTTATCGCCACTGAAGTTTGATTTAAAGAGGTGTATGTTGGGAACCTTAGAAGAGCATCTGATTAGTAGTGAGGACTGCAGATTGCCAGGTCGATATATGATATAGAGGCATAAACTCTGGAGTGGAAAGAAACTGGAAAGACTTACAGAGGTTGTCTTTTCTGCTTTTACAGGGAGTTGTTAGATAGCTGGACAGTTAAACAAATGTACGTAAGAAGTATGCAGATTTATGCTTTGGTTTCTGTATAAAGAATTAAAACATCACATTTACCTGTAAACAAGAATATCACTTTAAAGTAAATAAGCTATTAGATATGCATTCATTTTTTTCTACAAACAGACTATATTAAACAAATTTCAAATAATATAGTCAACATTGGGACTAATACGTCAACTCAGTCTAATTTTTTAATTTTAAAAACTCATTCACAATCAGCAACACTAATACTGTATATGAAACAATATCACTCATGTCATGGTAAAGGTAAAGTTAAAGGGACCCCTGACCATTAGGTCCAGTCGCGGACGACTCTGGGGTTGCGGCGCTCATCTCGCTTTATTGGCCAAGGGAGCCGGCGTACACCTTCTGGGTCATGTGGCCAGCATGACTAAGCTGCTTCTGGTGAACCAAAGCAGCGCACGGAAACACCGTTTACTGTCCCGCCGGAGTGGTACCTATTTATCTACTTGTACTATGACATGCTTTCGAATTGCTAGGTTGGCAGGAGCTGGGACTGAGCAACGGGAGCTCACCCCATCACAGGGATTCAAACCGCTGACCTTCTGATCAGCAAGCCCTAGGCTCTGTGGTTTAATCCACAGCGCCACCTTGCAAATAAGATAAAAACAAAGAGGAAGGATGAATAAAAGGATATACCGGTAGGTAAGGATAGGAGCATGGCAGGAGAGATTGACTAAATTTTGTGCTTTCACTAATGGAAGCCTCCATCATATCCTCTTTAGTTCCAGAGTGTTTCGAACGAAAGACACCACCTAATTGCCTGTCCATTTTTAAGGTTTCGTCTTCAACCATGAGTACTAGAAACATGCTCTTTTATCAGATGAATGAGTACATACTGGATATTGCATTAGATGTGTCTCATAGTCTGAGCTGACCCTGCAGTAAACTAAACAACCCCAGTTGCTTGGCAGTGCAATAGAGATATGTGCAGAGAGTTGTTCTGGAATTGCAGTGCATGATCAAGCCTTATTATGTCTTGAGTCCTCTATTACCAGGGCAGAATGTGGTTTCACATGGGCGTCTCTCCCTTTTAATGGGGCATATCCACATGACTTTGTCCCTATCCCAGACCTTTCTCCCTTTAAATATGTTGTTTTCTGACCCTTGAAAAGTCCAAAAAATCCAGGATTGAAAAACAACAGCAACAGCCCTGCATTAAAAGGGAAAAGGTCTGGCACAACAACTGGGATGGGGTTCCCATTTTGCTCCAGTGTGGATAAGCTAATAGTGGCAACAGGCAACTATCCTGGGATAAAATGTTTTATGCATTCATACACACAGGTGCTGCCCTGGTTTGCATTTCACATGGAAGTATAGTTTACATTAAACCACGGTTTATTGTGCTGTTCGAACTGAGCCACTGAATGTTGCTTGAATTGTCTTTTGACATGAGGCCTGCAACAAATTAAAACACAAATGTGCCTCCTCATGCCTATCTGTACTGCCTGACAAGCCAGCCTGTCTGTCTTATGAGCTGGCCTGTTATTTCCCATGCAGCTGTTTTTGTTCTCTCTGCATAAGCTGTTTGATTTACCCTTATTTTTTATTTATATGTTTAATCATGGAATAATTTTTGATCCATCTTCCTGTAAACAGAGCATAAAGAAACTCTTGACTATTGCAGCAACATGAAAAAAGCTATAATTATGCAAATCAGCTTTCCTGCAGCAAAATGTCCCTACAGTTTCCCCTTTACAGGGCATCTAGAAGGCACCCGTCAAAATCAATGCTAGGGAAAAGTAGAGTTGTGATGGATAAAACCTGCGTTAGAATGCAAGGGTCCTCAGAAGTAGAAAATAGGACACATAAATATAAATACTGGCAGCGGTTTTCTTTTTGAATAAATGATAAAATATTCCAACTTGCTTCGTGATTAAAAGGGGGGGAACCCCCCCTTGACTGGGTATTTTCATGCTTCTCTGGGCTTATTATTATTTAAATATACTTTTAACATTTTCCTCTTTCTTTCAGCAGTAACATAAAAGCAGTGCATTAATTTGCCAGAAACTGTGGAATAACAAGTAGACTGTAAGGGTTCCTTTGGGCAGTAAAAGCCAGAGGGAATTGTTTTTAAGCAGGAAAATGGAAGTTGAGCAACTGTATCCTATTTGGGTTGTGTACTATTTACTTATGATGGGGAAATGTCTGTTACAAAAATTGCAGGCGTGTCTGCACGGTGTGTGGAATAGAATGGTGCAATGTTTGAATGCTTAAAGATGTGTGATTTTTAAATATAACCTGCATCAACGGATGTTTTAAAAAATTGTTTTATTTGCATCCCATCCTTCCTGCGAGAAGCTTCAAGCCCTATGCATTGGATTCGCAAGCCTAGGGATCAAGCCTAGGTCCGTTTGGACTATCTACTCATATATGTTAAGAAAAGCTTTTAATGTTTAATATATTATTGCATTTTAAGGTTCTGTTGGAAGCCACCCAGAGAGGCTGGGGAAACCCAGCCAGATGGGCGGGGTATAAATAATACATTATTATTATTATTATTATTATTATTATTATTAGGGAAATACATGGTTGACATCCTATGACCAGCTATCTGGGAATAAGTCCAACTATATTCAGGGGCACTTTGTTGAAGTACACATCCCTAGGTCTCTCAAGTTGCACTACATCACATGGAAGTTGTAGTAGTAGTTGTTGTTTATTACCCACCTTTCACCCTAACATCCTAGGGAGGGTTATAGCAACTAAGGTAAAGGTAAAGGGACCCCTGACCGTTAAGTCCAGCTGTGGACAACTCTGGGGTTGCAGCGCTCATCTCGCTTTACTGGCCGAGGGAGCTGGCATACAGCTTCTGGGTCATGTGGCCAGCATGACTAAGCCGCTTCTGGCCAAACCAGAGCCGCACACGGAAACGCCGTTTACCTTCCTGCCGGAGCGGTACCTATTTATCTACTTACACTTTGATGTGCTTTCGAAGTGCTAGGTTGGCAGGAGCTGGTACCGAGCAACGGGAGCTCACCCCATTATGGAGATTTTAACCACCAACCTTCTGATCAGCAAGCCCTAGGCTCTGTGGTTTAGACCACAGCACCAGCCATGTGCCATAGTAACTAAAAAACAGTATTAAAAACAGTTTAAGACAGCTTAAAATGACAGAAACCAGCTGGGTCCTAAAATCACACATGTCAAGTGTCAATAGTGTAAAGAGGTGCTTCTGAGTAGTGAACAGCTATCTGGAACCATCTGCCGTAGGACAGTTTATAAAGCATATCCTACTTTTAAAGGACTTTTAAAACCACCACCACCCCTCCATTTGTATACTTTGTGTCATTTTAACCAGTGCTAAATTCCTCCATTTCCACATGTTGCTAATCCTGCCATTCATCCCCGCTTGTCAGATGAAATGCTTCAGGTATGAATGGCAGGATTAGCAACATGTGGAAATGGAGGAATTTAGCACTGATTTCACCAGAGCCACATTTCAATGGGTTGTGATTGTGTTAACACTAGGCTTCATTATGTGGCAGTTCTTACCAGATGAGCAATGTTCCAATTGGATTGAAAGTCTATGTCTCACAGTGTAGAGTTTGGGTAACATGTGAGGCGAATGATGTTTAAATAAATGCAAAGCAAAAGGTAGAAATAGCAGCTGTCACTCTTTTTCTACTGAAGTTGGGTCACTAGTAGCTGACATAGTAATAGATCATACACATTTATTACTCCACATGACAAGGGGAAGGTTCATTAAGTGTAGCTCTTCTCCTCTCAATGAACAAATACGATGGGAAGCTGTTGTACCTGGACATACATATAAGGCACAGAGGTTGTCAGTAGACTGCTGCTGGTAATGTTGTTGTTGTTGTTGTTGTTGTTGTTGTTAATTTATACCCCCCGCATCTGGCTGGGCTTTCCCAGCCACTCTGGGCGGCTTCCAACAAAATATTAAAATACAATAATCAATCAAACAGTAAAAGCTTCCCTAAACAGGGCTGCCTTAAGATGTCTTCTAAAAGTCTGGTAGTAGTTGTTCTCTTTGACATCTGGTGGGTGGGCGTTCCACAGGGCGGGTGCCACTACTGAGAAGGCCCTCTGCCTGGTTCCCTGTAACTTGGCTTGTTGCAGTGAGGGAACCGCCAGAAGGCCCTCGGCGCTGGACCTCAGTGTCTGGGCAGAACGATGTGGGTGTAGACGCTCCTTCAGATATACTGGACCGAGACCATTTAGGGCTTTAAAGGTCAGCACCAACACTTTGAATTCTGCTCGGAAACGTACTGGGAGCCAATGTAGGTCTTTCAAGACCGGTGTTACATTGTCTCGGCGGCCGCTCCCAGTCACCAGTCTAGCTGCCACATTCTGGATTAGTTGTAGTTTCCAGGTCACCTTCAAAGGTAGCCCCACATAGAGCGCATTGCAGCATAGCCTCAGCTATTGAAATAACCAGGGATCAAAAGAAAGTTTGGAGAGCCAGTTGCATGATAGAAGAGTGGGAAAGGTCTATAAAAGGCAGGGGCACCATTTAGGCAAGAACTTTACGGTTCAGTCCTACACATGTCTATTCTCAAGTGAGCTCCATTGAGTTTAATTGCACTTACACCTGGGCAGATGTGAATAGGATTGTAGCCCTAAAGCTTGCCTTTCTGCCTGTTTTGTGAAGTGGATGTAGGAGCTTCTCGAGTGTGTTAGTTTGCCTACTAGCTGAAGTGCCAGTGAATTGCACCATTTCCTAACCACTCTGGTGAGAAGCTGTGGGTGAGATCTGTATCTTCCTGCTTTGCCTCTTACAGCAGAATAGTGGAAAGAGATACACCACAGGGGAATCCTGTTCTGCCCCCTCTCTGCTCTGCCCCATTCCATCCCTGCCCTGCCCCCTTTCAGCACCAAAAACAACCCATGTGCCAGTAGTTGCATGTGTGTGATCGTGTGCAAGTGAGGAAGTGCCTGTATTTTTATTTTGAGTGGTTTCTCTTTCACTTCTCATGAGATTTGAATAAGCTCTGAGCTGAGCAATGAGTGGGACATTGCTAGCATGGTTTATACTGGTTACGTATACTATACAAAGTGACTTAGGTTATATTAGGATCACATCAGGATGATTGGTGCACTAATGAAATCATGCTGGAGTTATTTATTATACATACATATACACACACACAGTATGTTTACTGTAAGCCACCTTGAACACATTTCACATTTCACAACAAACCATGGTTTATCATGATGCATAGCAAGACTCAGGCTTATACACCCCTCTTCCCCTCTCTTCTTCCCATGCAGCTGGGAGGAAGACTTCAGAAGCTTTTTCTTTCAATTTTTGTAAAACATGGCTTCTTGTTTGTCCAAAACAGGGACCTGGTTTAACAGTGATCATTTGCAAAACAAAGCAACTTCAAAAAATGGATAATAACCCATGCTGGCATGTTTAAACTCATCATGGTCTAGTATGATCATTGTCCATGATATAAATATTTTTTCTTCAGTAAAGTTGTCCATATTTAGTGGGAAGATCTGGCACATTTCTTTGTGTTGGGGAAGTACTTGCAGGTGTGAATGGGCAGATTCCTGTGTGCAGCAAGAGGTAGGCAGCTGCTGCTTTGTTCAAACTATGGATGGGATGTGAGTCTGGCATGTGTATGAACTTCTTTTATTATTGTAAATAAGAGAATAAGAGTCCTGATTAGCATACTGAATTTATAGACTTAATTGTCAAAAAAGAGAGAGATCACTTTAAGACTTCAAGGCTGTTGATTAATACATTTTACGCTTTTGGCAAGCAAAGGGGGGAGGGGGGAGGTAAAGAATTCACCTGGAGAGCATCATTGCAAGGAAAGCTACAAGGAAGAAGAACAGTAAATGTGCCAGCTAAAATATCCCAATGGGTTTTCATGGTAAACGCAAGAGCAGCTATCTTATATGCTGACCACTTTCTTTGGTCTCATAAATGTGATTATGTAAAGCTGCTGCAGTACTGTGGCAGTAATTTACTATTCCCTGCAGCTCAATTTTATATTTAGCGTGCTGCATACAAGTTGGTTTCTTGGAAGCACCAGCTTTTGAAGATAATGAATGTTAAATATAGTGGACACAATCTACCTGGGTAAGCCCTACTGCAATGATACTTAGATCTTAAATAACTCCTATTATTATTATTATTATTATTATTATTATTATTATTATTATTATTATCATCATCATCAACAACAAGAACTTCCTGGTGGATTGTGCCCATCAGTATTGCTTATTTTAGTTAAATGTTAAAACACGTTCCTTCAATATGTATATGTATATGTATATGCCTAAATATTGTTTTGAGTTTCTGCTTTAATGTCACACACACACACACACACACACACACACACACACACACACCATTTGTGAGACTAAATTTTCATTTACCATTTTGTTTTCAACTTTGCTAGCCTAGAGATCTCTCCGAATGGGTATGTTCTTAATTCATTTGTCTGATCTTCAACCATCGCATGAAACTCAATCCATTTGTACCTGTGATAAATGAACCTTTTTGCTTGTCAATGTTCATTCTGTATGCTGGTTGTTCCATGTGGTTTTTTGTTGTGGCTATAAAACCTCAGGACTAATGATCAGCCATGAAAGATGGGCCTTTGCTGAACTTTCTTTTGCGCTTTACAATCATTGGCATTTGAAGCTATCAATAAAAGGTCTTTGGCATTTTTAAGACTCTGAGAACTGTTATATCTAGTGCAATGCAGTCCTGAACATGTTTTCTAAGAACTAAAGTCCACTTATTTCAATGGGATTTGTGCATAGGACTGCAGGCTAAATATTTAAAATTTAGGATTGAAATTTTGGCATATAATGTTTGGGGAAATCATGGCCTCTTATAACTTGTTTGAAATGCCAGGCCTATTATGGAACTAAAGGTGGGAAATCCGTCAACTCATTATATTATGAAGAATCCCGGCACAGCAGGCGAGAGTTTGCACCTGGTTATTCTTATGCATTCACTGGTTTTCCTTCTCAGAAATCCCACACAGAGTTTGAGGAAAATCTGCTGGTCAGCAGAGCAGTCAGCCCCCCCCCCCGCTTTTGTGCAATACTAAATCATCACACTGTGTTAATTTTATTTTCCCAATCCACTGGGAAATTAGTGATTACTTAAGAACTTAACCCTCCAAGGAGGCAGATGCCAGCATAAGTGGGAATGAAATTCTTTAAAAGTGGGCAAACACACACCCTCAACTTGCTCTCAGTGTAGTTTGCAGCTGACCGTTTTAATTAAATACTAATAGAGTAACTTTCTGTTCCACCTTTTTTCTCTCCTCTTCTTCTCATTGTGGCTTTTAGCTATGTAGTGTAGGGTGGGAAAATCCCACACTACTGCCTATTGGGAGTTGGGCTACTTAAAAAAAAAAAAATGTTTGCCACACCAAGGCAGAAAGGAAAACATATTCTGGGGCCAAGTATTTTACTTCTAAAGGAAGAGGTGCTTAAGCATGCCTGGAGGTCAGTCTTCATTTTGAAAGCTCCAAACCCTAATCCCGGATGCACTGCAACTGATGGATATTGTACTGTACTACTAGGAGTACCCTCTTCTCTTTCTCAAACCTAATTTGGCTAACCTGCCACCTTCCAGATGTTGCTGAACTACAGCTCCTATCAACCCCACCCAGCATGGTCAATGGTCAGGGGTGATGGAAGTAGTAGTTCAGCAACATCAGGAGGACCTCAGGTTCTCCATCCCTGCTCAAGCCCATGTTCTTTATCATTGCTTCACATATTCTGGGATTAAGCCTTGACATTGAAAATGGGTTCTGGTGTTCAGCTGCAGTGAGTCATTAGTCAGATTGCTGATGCTCAATGCAACACCTAGAAGTAAACTTGAGTTCCGTGCAACTTGCAATCCTATGCATGTCCGCTCAGAATTAAGGCCCATTGAGCTCAATGGGGCTTATTTCCAGATCAAATGGGTACAGCGCTGCAGCCCCAGTGAGTTTAGGATCGAAGCTTTATGCTGCAAAGTTTATACCTGTTTATTCAGGTACTATGCTCAGTGGGGCTTCCAAGTTAGAGATTATAGTATTGCAGCCTAGTGTTTCAGTTCCACATTTTGGAATTTCCAGTTGGAAGTCCCTTCATAAGACACTGGGAATAGGGATATTTCCACAACTGGAGATGAGGCTGGAGTTACCGGTATACTGGTAACCCAAAGAAGGAAGTCTTAATGGAATTTATAGGTTGCTACTTTCTTCACATTAAAGGTTTTTGTGAATTGCCATGCATGCAAGAACAAAATTGCTAAAATTCCCAACATTGGATGTATTGATATTGCTGTGCATTACCTTTCTTCACATGGTTTGGCTTACTTGCTTGAGCCATCTGGATGTTATTCCAATACTATTGCTCACACAGCACATTTTAAAGATTCAAAGTGTTTCTTACAGATTTTCTCACTTATCTTTACAACAACCCTATATGATTATTATTATTCTCATGTTGTAACTGAGGAAGGAGATCAGGACAGAGATAATATTGGCTGCCTCAGACAGCTTTATGACTGAAGTCAGATTTGAATGCCAGATTTTCTGATTCACATGATTCTCAGCCATTGCAACAAAGCAAATTGTTTCCACATCTGGCAGGCAGCATATATATCAGGGAAGCTTCCAAAACTCTGGAATCAAGATTAGGCTGATGGCGAGTATCTAGATCTTTCTGTTTGATGAATTGTGAATAAATAATTGCCTAGAAAATTGGTTTTCAACCACATTTGGCAATTTTGAAAGCTGTACACAGTTTTGTCATTAGGAGGGCATTTAGACTTCATGAGCAAAAGTAGAAAATACGAGCAGCTGAACACAATGACAGCATCAGAAAATCTTCAGATGCCGTCATGACCTATGACAGGACACGCAGGCACACAAACTGGCTTAGCAACTGAATCACCATATCTGTGGGTGGGGATGGGGGAATCTCGTGCAAAAAAATAAAACATAAATACAGATTGCAAAGGCGTCTTCATTAAAAAGATGATGCCCTGACCTGTTTGTCACACTGCTTGTCACGCACTTATTGTGTCAACAGAAGTCAGAGAAACTTGCCAAGCTGGGCTGTGTGAATTTGTGTCTTGAGTGTTACTGTTAGTTTAGAAAAGACCCATGTCTACCGACTGATATGCAAAATAATAACATGCCCTGATGCTGCTGCTCTTAAGGGCCAGTCCTAAATAGTTTAGACAGGTGTTAGAATCAACATTTGGGGTGGCTTCACATGCTATGAATTGCAGCAAGAATAGAAGCAACTTACACATCTGCTATTCCTGCTTCACCTGTGAAAGAGGATTTTCTGTACCCGCCTCTCCTTCTCACTCCCATGACTTGGGAAAATTACAGCTCTGTTTCACCTGGATATTAATAGATGCAGGCTAGTTGCTTTGTTACAAAATCCATGTAGCAAATTTATTATGTTACGTTACGTTATAGAAATAATGACTGTATCTTTTTATCCTACCTCCTCTGTATGATGTCTAGGGATGTGCTTGCCATGAGATGGGAAAACCTTGGGTTTTCTTCCTCCTGATCCCTATCATTGTTTCCCACTTGTGGAGACTGAGAGAACTGGCAGGGCGACAATGTCCTCTTGCACCTTGAGCATCCCTGGACATTGTGTAGGAGGGAAAATGCACAGGGCTGTCCTTTTCATCAGCAGTCCCATGGCTACTCTTCTGTCTTAATCCTAGCCTGAGTTGAATGAGCTTGCCTCATACATGGATCTCAGTCACACATCTCAGCAAAGTAAGATGTGTGAGTGTCCCTTTTGCCTGTTTCACTGGGGTTGTGGGTGCAAACATCACCTGTCCATCTAGCTCCCAACATTTCCTGTAAAATGTAAAAACAAACAAACCACAAACCACGCCCTGGACCTAATTTTCCTTTTGAATGTTGTCAGGCCACTTCAACCCTGCTTTGTTTCAGTCCTGGTCAAATAATAATCTGTAATTTCTGGAAGCGGCGGAGGGAAAATGCTGTGCAGTTGCCTAGCAATTGCAGAGTATACCTTTCAACCATTTGGGGTGACTCATCCCAAGTCACAGGAAGACTGCAATGGGGGGGGGGAGTTAACGTAGAGGAGAAAATGCAATGTAGCTCGCAGGGGCATGTATTTTGTTCCTACAATGGCATAAACTGCATGGTGCTTTCTTTGCTCAATTCTCACAGTGAGCAACCTTCAAGCTGCATGCGACTTTTAAGCTGAGACCAGTTGTTTGCATTCAACAACAGGAGGGCAGTAAAATGGTAATGATCCTCATGTAGCTTCAAAATGGGTGACTGCTATCTCTGGCCATTGGCCTCTCATCTGCTCAGGCACTCAGTTGTGTTCAGTTCTTTCAGTATGTAAGGGTACTTGGTCAGATGGAAGGCAGGAAGGGGACAGAACCTTATGGGAAGTGTAAAAGGTAAAGGTAAAGGGACCCCTGACCATCAGGTCCAGTCGTGTCCTACTCTGGGGTTGCGGCGCTCATCTCGCTCTATAGGCCGAGGGAGCCGGCATTTGTCCGCAGACAGCTTCCAGGTCATGTGGCCAGCATGACAAAGCCGCTTCTGGCGAACCAGAGCAGCACACGGAAATGGCGTTTACCTTCCCGCTGGAGCGGTCCCTATTTATCTACTTGCACTTTGACGTGCTTTCGAACTGCTAGGTGGGCAGGAGCTGGGACCGAGCAACAGGACCTCACCCCATGGCAGGGATTCCAACCGCCGACCTTCTGATCAACAAGCCCTAGACTCTGTGGTTTAACCCACAGCGCCACCTGGGTCCCTATGGGAAGTGTAGTTTTGTTTATTTGAAACATTTATACATCACTTTATATTAAAGGAAAATGTCTGAAGCAGTGTACAAAAATAATAAAACATCATAAAACAATAAAAATAATATAATATGGAAGCAGAGGAATTCAGTACCATACACTAAAGGCAGGGGTCTGTGCCAGGTCAGTGTTAACAGTCAGGAAATGTCTGTGAACGAATAGGCACTTAATACACTGAAAACATAATCTAATCTGCTCATGGCTAATCCCCCCCCCCACACACTCTGCTTCCAAAACTTCTGTGCAGAAGGCACTACAATCCCTTCCTCTCTGCTCCTGTTTTATTCCACTGGTCAGGCAGGGCACATGACACTCATTTTACAACACACGGGTGTCTGAGTTTGAATTTCTGAAAATTCAAAGCTAAGTGGTACTACAAGACCAGAATCAGTTTTAAAAAATAGAAAAAGAAGTTTATATGCTTTCTGGTAGCTCTATCTGGTTACTTAATATGTAGGTTTTCTAAATATTTATGATCACCCTTCTTGGTTGGATAGTAAAAACCTATTAATTTTTTCACAATTCCATCCCATTAGCATAGCTCCTGGAAGGAAGACCCCCTAATAACTAAGTTGGGTGTCATTCTGTATGCAAACAATACTGATTTGTAGTAAGCCTCTCATTTTAATGTAGAATTAAAGGTATGTTGAGCATGAAGTCAGGCCCAGTCCCACACTTCCTCTCATAGGGAGAAGGCAGGTTGTGAGTTTATCCTTTTCCCATCCCTGAAAAATGTGTTTACCTTCCTTAGAAGCCTGTAGCATGATTTGTTTAGGGAAGTTTTTAATCCGTGATATTTTAAATGTATTTTAATATTTGATGGAAGCCGCTCAGAGTGGCTGGGGTACAAATAAAATATTATTATTATTATTAATATAGAATAGGCAGGCATTGAAGGTTCCCTTGTTGATGAATACATGCGCAAGGAGTGGTGTGTGTGCTGATTAGCCCTGTCCCCACCCCATGTATATCACACACGTTTGTGGGACAGGTCATAGGCACAAAGGCTTCTGTGGAATTTTGAACTCTTCACTATGGATGTAGTTCATGCTGCGTGTGTGGATATCAGAAAAGCATGCAACGTCAGGGTGCAAAGCATGGGCCTGCTCAGTGCAACCCTGTTTCTTGCCCACAGGTTGTTTTTTTAAAAAATAAATATAGATTGCTTAATCAAGGAAGAATTTTTTTTAAGTGGCTTACCTAAAATAGCTAATGTTATTGAGCAAAGGAGCTGCAGCCTGCACTAAAAGCTAATATTTAGGTATCTGTGCCCCTGCAGGGTTGCAACTTTAATCACAGCAGCAGGGCTGCAAAGAATAAATAAATAAAATAAAATAAAATAAAAAAATGTTGTGAAAATTGTGTCAGATGGCTGTGATACCTTCTGTCCACAATGACATTTATTATTTGGTGCTTATTTAATATTTTCAAGGCTCTACACCATGGACGGTAAATTCTGTCTTCTATTGTGGAGGGGTTTGAATATCAGAATGGTGGATTAATTAAATATGATTTTGCCTTGCCTTGCACAAACATTAAGCTGCATTTGTTCAATATGTAAAAGATATAAGATATAACATTTGGGGAATATTTAACTTTGGTAAACAACATACTGATCAGCATCCAGCACTCAGTATTCACCCTCTAAATGCACCAAACTTTTTTTTTAACGGATGTATCCATTTATGTCTTTAACTGGGAAAATGTGAGCCAGTCTAAACTGCCTTGCATCAAAAGTCATCATCTCCTGGCACAGCACTTCCCTGATCTTCAAAGGAGTCCCACTGGACTGCTAATTAGCAAAATGAAAGCTGTAGGAAAATCTCCCATCTGGTTTGGCCCTGAGTTTGTAGTTGGCCCTATTCACTTCAGTCAGCTTACAGTAGCTGGTGAAGATTTGATGGAGGAAAAACAGCAACACAAATTTCATTATTGCAAGTGTGTTCTTTTAGCTGTGTAGCAACTCAGTGCTCTCAACTGAAGTGAAAGTAACGCTGAGGAGAGTGATATAGGATTGTTGAACCCCTACATCTTGGAATCAGGGTCAGCATGATCTGCCTTGCCGTCTTCTGCATAAATGAACTCAGAGGGATATATCATAAAACCTACCACAAAGCAATCTAAGATGTAGCTTTCATCTCACTATGTGGTTTGGACATCAGAATATTAGAGGTCAGGCCTCACAATTAGGTGGATTAGTAAGTCATAAAATCGCTGTGTGGGTTGTTGATTCATTTTTCATTTGATCAGCATGTGCCTCCAGTGAAAATCTTATGCCAACGAGTAGTGGCAATTACTTTGTTCTTGGATAGCCAACTGGATTTGTAATCTTGGCAGGGAAATCTAATCACATTTTTTAAAATGTCGACAATGTTTGTATGAACTTTCCAAGTCTTATTTTGCCCTAACCAGGATTTCTTATTCATACCATGTACAAAAGATGGCGGCAAGTTTCCCTAAAGAAATATTGAAGTTCGCCAACCTTGGGATCAGTGGGGATCTGTCTGTAGGTAGAATGCGTCTTGAGTACAAAACAGAAAATGAGAGGGTTAAGTAACACCTTTGGACACACCAATTTATCCATCTGCAGTGTAGAAACACTTATACCAACATTGTTTCAAGTGTTATCAGCATGCAGCATTTTATTAGCCATGTGCTTCCATCAGGTTTTCACAGTCACATGTTCATCCGTAATTAAGGCACTATATAGTACTGTAAAATCTTTATCAACGCTCATCTGCGGCAAGGTGATCTCGTAGGTAAACTGGCCCCAAGTTGTTAAGGGTTTCGTATTCTGATAGTGACACCTTGAACTTGACCTGATAGCAGATGGGCAGCCAGTGCAGATTTCTGAGCACAGGCATTATATGCTGACAATGCCTCACTCCTGTGAGCAATCGTGCTGCAGCATTCTGAACTAGATCAAGCACAAGTGAAGCCCTGCGGAGAGTCCATTGCAGTCCTTAAGTAACCAGTACATGAACTACTGTGGCCAGGTTCTCCTGGTTCAGGAATGGTCATAGCTGTCAAACCAGTCACAGTTGGTAAAAGGCACCTCTAGCCACTGAGGCTACTACCTTTTCTTCCAGTGACAGAGCTGGATCCACAAGAACCCCCCAAATTGTGAACCTGCTCCTACAGGGGGAGTGCAACCCCATCCAGGGTAGACAATTGGCCAATTTCTTGGACATGGGAACTATTTACCCCCAGTGCCTCGTCTTGCCAAGATTCAAGCTTGTTTTTCCTAATTCATTTTACCACTGTGTCCAGACAGTGGCCAAATACTGTGTCCAGGCATGGCCTCTCCCGACTCAGAACTTATGGAGAAGTAGAGCTCAGTGTCATCAGCATACAAATGGCACATTTCCCTGAATCTCCTAATGACCACTCCCAGTAGCTTCATGTAGATCAGGGGTCAGCAAACTTTTTCAGCAGGGGTCCGGTCCACTGTCCCTCAGACCTTGTGGGGGGCCGGACTATATTTTGAAAAAATATATGAATGAATTCCTATGCCCCACAAATAACCCAGAGATGCATTTTAAATAAAAGGACACATTCTACTCACATAAAAACACGCTGATTCCCGGACCGTCCGCGGGCCGGATTGAGAAGGCGATTGGGCTGCATCCGGCCCCTGGGCCTTAGTTTGGGGACCCCTGATGTTGATATTAAATAGCACTGGAGATAATATTATCCCTTATGGCACCCCATAACGTGGTTATCAGGGGGCCGAGAAACAGTCTCCCAGTGCTACTCTGTGGACTCGGTCCTGAAGGTAGGATCAGAACCACTGTAACACAGTGTCCCCAATTCCCATTCCCTGAAGCATGCTCAATGGTATCTAAAGCCGATGAGAGAAGCAGGAGCAAGTTCACACTTCCTGTGTTCCTTTTTCATCCATCAGGGTGACAAAGGCCAACTCAATTCTGTGGCCAGGCCTGAACCCAGATTGGAATGGGTGCTCTCTGAGAATGCCTTCAGCTGCCCCACCATGGCTCTCTCAACCACCTTCCCCTAACCGGGAGTCAACCTGGGACTGTCCAAAATGATCCCACTGGATGGCTACTAGAGAATGCAACACAAGCTGCAAAATGAACATTTTTTTTTTTTTGCATTCCACACTTCCGCATGGTAGGCACAGTTATGTGTTCTGACCAGTGTTCAGTTGGCTTCAGAGCAAAACTTGCACCACTTGCATTCCAGTCCTCATTCGGCTTGCTTTATAGTCCAGAGCTCCTCAGAGTACCAAAGGGCTACTCGTATTTCAGAACATCAGAGAGGATGCTCAGGAGTGATTGTGCCAATCACATGTTTCATCTTGCCATTCCATAGTGAGACCATGTCTTCAACGGGATTGCCAGCTTTCTTCACTGGAAAATACAGGGCATACAGGGACACATCAGTTTCATCCAGTATCACGTTAGAGACCAACTAAGTTTGTTCTTGGTATGAGCTTTCGTGTGCATGCACACTTCTTCAGATACACACGAAAGCTCATACCAAGAACAAACTTAGTTGGTCTCTAAGGTGCTACTGGAAGGAATTTCATTTATTTTTTATTTTGTTTTGACTATGGCAGACCAACACGGCTACCTACCTGTAACTGGAACATCAGTTTCTGTTAGTTTCCAAGAGCAAGCAATCTGAACAGAACCCCACCTTTACATGGGGGAATTGCCACAGTCAGCCCAAACTTAACCAGATAATGGTTGCACTCCCCCAATCTTCAGTACAGCCCACATATCTCTTGGGGCAATGATCACATCGAGGGTGTACCCTTCCTGGTGTGTTGAACCAATGACCATCTGACAAAGACCAAAGGTGGTCATGAAGGCCATGAAGTCTCAAGCTGGCCCGACAGCTGCCTCTAACAATACCCCAAAACTTCCTTGGCCAACTGGACAACAGCACCCCTGATTTGTCTCTCTGGCCTGATAACAAGTGCAGACCCGCTTAGCCCATACCAAGGTCAAGAAGCTTCCTAGGCAAAGAGATGGTGTTCTTGCAGTACCAAAAACCCAGATGGGCACAGCTGGGTAAGGTCAGGCCCATCCTGTTCACTCTCTCCAAGTCTATGTAATGCAAGTCAGCTCAGCAATAATCAAGTTGTGGATGAGCATGGTTTTATTATGGACAGATTATGGATATATTGCTCATTTTTTGTAACAATTTAGAAGCACATGCCTATAATCTGTTTTGTTTTGTTTTGTTTCTTCAATGCTTCTGGAAAGTTTATAAGAAAGGTAAGAAAGTACCTTTATAACTTTACATTCAGAACTTCTTATTGCAGAAAACATTTTTATTTATAGACATTCAAATATAAACCAGAGCGGTTGCAGATGCAAGAAGGGGAGGGGAGGGGTAAGAGAGTAAGAGTGTAGAAGGTTAGTAGCCACTGGTAGAGCACATGGTTTTGCATGCAAAAGGTCCTAGACATCTCCAGGTAGGGCTGGGAGATCTCCATGTCTGAAATCCTGCAGAGTTCCTGCCAGTTAGTATAGGCAATACTCACCTAGATAGTCTAATGGTCTGACTCAGTATAAGGTAACTTCCTAGATTCCACAATCCCACAGTGTTCTTAAGCTTTGTAAGCTTTAAACTATAGTTTTAAGCCATTGACAAAGTCACCCTAATTCCTACGCCATCATGGCAGCTCCTCTTGCTGGAAATCTTTGCATTTCAGTGTCATCACTGCAGATGGACAGACAGTTGCTATTCCAAATCCTAGTTTGCCATCAAGCAGGTGACACAGTGGGGACCCATCAAGTTATTTATATGTTGATTCCTTGCATATCCTTCCTTTCTTTTCTCGTCAAGCTCAAGACAGGCACTGACTGGACTCAAGCTTGCACCATGCATCTTGGGATAACTTTGCTGCCTGTGATGTGCCTCCTCAATCTGATTGTCACAGACACCATCTTTCTATTTCTTGCCACATCTCCATCAACTCTGACAATTCTGCAATCATGGTTAAGACAGGAGAATTTCTGACCTGTTCCATAGCAGCTCTGAGAGTCCATTTATATGGTAGTAAGCATGCCATACACTTCTTCACCTGACCCTAACCCTTTCAGAATGCAGGTGGGATATTTAATTTTTACATCCTCCTGTGCATGGAGACTTTCTTTCTGACTTGCTAGCTTTCTACAGTCTGGATTTTATGTCACACGTGGTGGCATTCAGTATGCAACTCCCCCACCCAACCACGCCTTTTGAAGTTGCGTTCTCTTAGGAGAACTGCACCACATGCTCTTCTAGATCAGCCCCTTATCAGTTTAAATTGAAGCGCTTTGACTTAATTGGGTTGAAGAGCAGGCAATTACTGAACACTGATAGGAATCTCTAGGCATTTGTCATTTTTCACAATGAAATTATGGAAATACAAATGTATGGTGTTATTGTGAGTGTGCACAACCTCTGCCCCACACTTGAAATCTAATCTCAGTCTAATCCTGTTTTCATAGCTTAATGCAAAATGTCTAATATTTGTTGCTGTTACGGTAATTAAGTCCCTGTGGTTCCAATGCTTGTGAGCCCTGAGATTTCTTCTTAATTTCCCGCAGGCAGCTCAAGGAGGTGGTCACAGAACACTGCTATATGGCCATGCTATACTTCTTCGTCATTCATTTAGTGGAATGGTAAGCTGCTTCTTGACTGTGAGCCAAGTGCCGGCCACTTTGGGGGTTGGAGAGTAGGGGGAAGAGCTGCCATGGGGTGAAGAAGAGGGATGGGCGACAAGGCACCTTCCTTCACATTCCCTTGCCTGTTTCGGTCACATTTTCTCTCTTTCCAGATACCTGAGCTGGAAAATAACTTTGGATGCATCCACACCAAAGACTTAAACTTTGGGGGTTGTAGTCCTTCCTGTAAAGGTGGCAGGCACCTCTTAGAGTCTGCAGTGTTCTTTGCTGCAAGCAAACTATCAGAAGTGGTTTACAAGTTATTTAACTTTGTGATGTGAATGCAGCTTTTTGCTGGCTTCCTGGCTCCTTATCCTTGGGTGAATATGCCACCCCACCCTGCAGCAGCAGTCACTTTTGCCAAAGGTACCATCACTTGGCAAAGGAACTGCAGTGCTGGTGGAATTAGAGAACAGGCCTAATCCCAGCCCTTGTTTGCCATCTCTCTTCTCCTTTCCTTGAAGAGTGTGATGCAGGCCACCCTCAGGTGTGGCAAATGAAGAGTGGGTATTAATTCTGCATAGCTAGGCTTATCCCAGCCCTTGACTTCCCATTACCGCTCCACATCTAATGGTGGTTCTGTGCATAACCAACAGCTTTAGTTGCGCAGTAACAGTGTATAGCATTTGCAAGCATCAGTCACTTCTGAGAACCTTTTTATAGAGGAACCTTTGTTCTGTAAAATCGTAGCTTCAATGCTAATTTTAGCTGCCGACGTCCACATTTATTTCTCCTCCTGTAATGTTCCTATGGGGGCAAAATAATGTAATTAAAAAAGAAACATGTCTAGATCTTAAATCCTCTTTGAAGTTGATCACTTCAGTCTGTTGATTGCTAATAAGCACTGGAGCTCTTAATGGCTGCATAGATTTCTGTTTGTTTCAGCACAGCAGGAATCTGATGCACATCTCCAAACCAATGTGCAAAAAGATTAGGTTTTCCAGTTTTGCACATTTGAATGTAGAAAGATCTCTGAATTCATGCAGAAGATATTATGACACACTTGAAATGTACCGATTTCAACAGTCCTAATAAATTCAACATCTTTTTTCTCCCCCTAGTATTTGACATGTTTGACTACTTCGAGATCTCAGACAGATAAACTTGCATTTGATGTGGGGCTACAAGAGAATGCAGCCGGTATGTATGTCCTCGAAGATTCATCCCCATGATCTCAGATATAATATAATTTCAGGTTATTTTTTTCAGTGGGGCTGCAAACCTCATGAAACCTAAGGAAACTCCTGATTTTGCTACCTGCCTGGAACGGTAAAAACGGAGGGTCTGTTTAGCACTGTGAGAGGCCATAGTACATGGCTTGAACCTAGTGAGTTACAAGTTGTGCAGGCCAGCTCTGTGTTCTTCCACTTCTTAAGCATGATTCTGTAACAGAAGATCTTGAACTCTAGTTGTGGAAAGAAAGAAAAAAAATAGGTGAGCATTAAGGAAAAAAATATCACTTTCATTAGGTATTGCTGCACACAGAGAAAGCATTAGAGAAAACAAAAGCCTACTGTGTGTGAAAGTGTAATTATAACCATTTTAAATATGTGTCACCCCCATGCAGCAAAAACATTTGATCATATATAGGGTTCAGCCCTAAATACAATTGCTCAGCTCTTGTAGGATATGCATTGATTTCAGCAGCTCACAGTTATGTTTCAGTTTGACACTATAGATCTCATTCAGCCAGGAGCCGTAAATAGAATGGCCATGTGGTGAGAAGCCTCTGCAGGACTGTAGCAGTTATCACTTCTTCTTTTCTTTTTTTATTAAATAATTTTTATTCATTTCCCAAAAAATCCTCCAATTAATGACAAATCCAATCAAATCATTCCTAATAATAATAATAATAATAATACCACCAATTATATTCTTTTATCACTTTTGATATTTACATATAGCCATACCTCTCTCAGCACTGCTACCCAGCCACTCTCCATCTCCACAATCAGAGCAGCTATATGCTCCCCACCCGGATACACACGGAGCAACAAACAGCTGGGAAGATTGGTACTCACATCTCTCTTTCACCCTGGTGCCAGGTGCTTGGCATTGCTATGACAACAAGCCACTGCTGAGGACCACTAGGAAATATACTTTTCTTGTATTGGCTTGGTGGCGGTGGTAGCAACAGCAGCAGGGAGGCAGGGCAAGAAGGGGTTGGGCCTTAACATATGTCCCTGATTAGAATGGAACAAGGACTATATTAATTTGGATTGCCTTGAACTAGACTGAGCTCTTTATCGATTTAGGAGACCTTTTCTGGTCTTTTTTTTTTTTTAGTGACAAGAAAATGCATTGGAAAGTGTAGGATAACAGTTCTTTGATGCAATGTCATATAACTTCCCTGCAAATTTTGTGCAAACCTATCTGGATAAATACTCAATAAATGGCCATTTGGAAGCGACCCACCTTCTGTGCTATTGGAATCAGAGCGTTGTCTTTTAGTTTTATAAATATCCTATGACTGTTGTTATAAAGTGACCTGATAAATGCCTGGTGTTTATTGCATGTTAGAGCTAATGTAGGCACTTTATACACATTGTAGGTGAGGCATGCTGGTGGACCATACATCCTGCTTCTAAACAAAGGTCTGAAGGAGAAAAGGTACGAATTGGAGATGATCTTATCCTGGTTAGTGTGTCCTCCGAAAGGTACCTGGTAAGCATATAAAAATCCTCATGATGGCTTTAATGTGTGTCCATGTTGGCACATTTCATCCATGTCTCCCCCATTTTTCCAGCTCTGAACTGCATGTTTCCTGTGGATATGATTCTGTCCTCACAGAAATGTGGTCAGAGCGTTTCTCCTATAATAAACCTTACATGCAACAATCCCCACCCATGTCCCCAACCATATTTAAAGAAGCGTGTTGGAAGAGTGGATGTTGGGGGTGAACTGATGGGATGATGAAGTAGTCAAGTTTGGCTTCTGATAAAAGGAACTGGTGAAGGAAATTCGTTGTTGTTAATTTGAGAAAGAAAGAAAGAGGCCCTAATAACAAAGGACACCAAGCTAGAAAATGGCAAGGAAAAAAAAAGAAATATAAGACTCCTGTTCAGGTCGATAATGGCAAGGTTTGTAATGAGGCACAGACTTTAGCATGCGGAAAAGAGGAGTATTGCTCACATTTTGATACAGTCTTCTAAAAAAAGCAAATATTTAATTTATTTTTAAATAAAGGACTAATTTATGATAAATCTACATCTTTCAGCTTTCTTTGAGAAAATATTTTCAAACAAGTTTCCATTATGCTCACTGAGAATTTTGTTTTTCTTTTCCAGCACCTCTCTGTAGCATATGGAAACATACAGGTGGATGCTTCCTTTATGCAAACACTATGGAATGTGCATCCCACTTGTTCAGGAAGTAGCATTGAAGAAGGTTTGTTGAATTATGTTTATCCTGCCAGTTAAAATGACTGTTTTAATTTGTAACTTTGCACAGTGAATTCCTAGAGTAACCTCTGTGCTGGCACAGTGCTTCTGTCCTCTTGGATTTCCAGTTCAATGGAGCAAGGGGGACTCTGAATGCCTCTTCCAGTTACTAACAGTTATACAGATGTGTACACATCTGCTGAAGGGATGCAGGTGGCACTGTGGTCTAAACCGCCAAGCCTCTTGGGCTTCCCGATCGGAAGGTTGGCAGTTCAAATCCCTGCGACGGAGTGAGCTCCCGTTGCTCCATCCCAGCTCCTGCCAACCCAGCAGTTCGAAAGCACATCCGTGCAAGTAGATAAATAGTTACCACTATGGTGGGAAGGTAAATGGCGTTTCTGTGCGCTCTGGTTTCCGACACGGTGTTCTGTTGCGCCAGAAGCAGTTTAGTCATTGTCACGGCAACCCTTGCCGTTGGATGTTGCTGTGAGATAACAGCCGGCTCTGGTTTCTATTTCCAAAAGCATTTTCTGTCCTTGCTAATTACAGAGCTATAAATCATGTCTGCACTCCCGGGCGACAAAAATCCTAACTGCTGTCTTCGCGCGCTTTCCAGCACAGGAATTTCCGGTTCAATCTGAAGTGACGTTTATGTCTCTTTCTTACCCCCTGACTCTCCTCCCCCTGTCTACTTCTGAATTGAGTGCTTTCTCTTTCCTCCGGCGACCCTGGCTCTGGGGGGCTGCTTGACGATGACGTATCTGTTGAGATAATTGGCCCTTTGTCTCTATATGCCGTCTCCTCCCCCAGCCTGGCTGTTTTCCAACCTTCTCTCCCTCTTTCCTCTGCGCTGCTTTCCCCAGCCCTGCTTTGCTCCGTGACAGTCATGCTGGCCACAAATGCCGGCCCCCTTGGCCTGAAAACGAGATGAGCGCCGCAACCCCATAGTCGCCTTTGACTGGACTTAACTGTCCAGGGGTCCTTTACCTTTTACCTTTTTGAGTGGGCCAGGATGGATATAGAACAGAGAGATGCTCTCTAGTATTTTCACAAAAGGGACCCCATGTTGTGAAAATGTTTATCAGCATTTTAAAAGCCTCTTCCCCCCCCTACGCAAGCACATGTGCGCGCGCGCGCACACACACACACACACACACACACATTTTTAGCGAGGGACACTGAGGAGAGAACCAACATGAGAGTGAAGGAAAGAGGACTCACACAAGAATGGAAGCAGCACCCCAAGGAGGGAATTTAGCAGAAAGCAAAAGACCCAGCTGGCACAGACTTCAAGCATGTCAGGTCTGGAGGGAGGGAAGACTCCTCCCATAGAAGAGGGGGTGAAAGGTTCAAAACACTCGGTCAAGCCCAGTAGGAAGAGCCATCCTTTCCTGAGAATGTTTCCCAGCCTCACCTTCTAAGAGTTACACAGTTAGTAACCAGTGTTACTAACAGTTAGAGCCAGTGTGGTGTAGTGGTTAAGAGCGGTAGACTCGTTATCTGGGGAACCAGGTTCGCGTCTCCACTCCTCCACATGCAGCTGCTGGGTGACCTTGGGCTAGTCACACTTCTCTGAAGTCTCTCAGCCCCACTCACCTCACAGAGTGTTTGTTGTGGGGGAGGAAGGGAAAGGAGAATGTTAGCCGCTTTGAGACTCCTTCGGGTAGTGAAAAGCGGGATATCAAATCCAAACTCTTCCTAGTCTGCATTTCAGTTTTCTCTCTGTTTATGTAAATAAGAGCTTGGATTTCAGGACGATAGAATCCTGGCATCTTTCTGTGAGAAGTGAATACCGAGAGCACTTTCAAAGCATTTTGTTTTCAGCATTTTAGTAGCACTAGACATGGTGGATATTTTAAATTTCCCAGTACTCCCATCCTATTATCTGAGCCATTTTTAACACCAGCGCTGTTTTAAATATAACTTGAGTTGTGTGCAGGTGTAGATTTTCAGCACATCTGGGTGAATCACTAACAAGTGATTGGGGAAAAGGAGTGTGGGTGGTGTACAATTGCTCCCAGCACTTTGCATGTCACCATGTGACATTTAAATAATACTTTTTGATACCAATGAATGAAAACAGGGAAAGAACGGAAAGACGATAGAAACGCAGGCTAATTCACAGAAAGGTGTCATTACTCAGCAACAAGACTTCATCAATGTCATAATTATGTTCAGTACAGAGGTTTCATAAGCTGTCAGTCACATCCTGATAGCACACAAAAAATAACCCACTGGTACCTTTTCATCATAGTATGGCATTGTAGTCCCGATGAGAGTACTTGAGAGCAGCTTCGTTTGGACCAATTTCAATGTTGGCTTGAGGGAAGCACCATGGATATTCTTAGGGAGGGAGAGAAACCAAGAAATATGCAAAAAAAAAACCCAAAAACTAGAAGGGAAGAGATCATACTCCCTGATTGCTATGAAAAGTCCTGCTTTCATTTAAATAGGGTATATACATAGGGGAAATTCCTGATAGAACATATTTTTTTAAAAAATATATATATTCTAAAAAAGATACTTTATCACAGTGCTGATACTTTATCAGTTTTTCTGCATCCACATAGAAGAGTTTTATTTTAAGTGCACGAGCCTGCCCACAGCATTCTAGAGCCCACACAAGCTTTCCTAATGGAGCCAACATGGTTTCTTACCCTTTGCAAACCTGCCAGCATGACTGGCTGGAGCTGATGGGAATTGTAGTCCAAAACATCTGAAAGGCACAGTCTGGCTTTGGGAAAACAGCCATACCCAGGAGCCAGGGGGTAATCAGCTATGAAAACCACGAGTCTTTGGCAGTTCAAAATCCCCTGATTGTTGATTTAAGTAGCATTAGGCTTGAATCCAGAATTATTTCAGCTATTTGGTGTTGAAATATGCAAGTGCCTAATACCTTCAAGTGGTATTTCCTATGTAATTGTCTTAAAATAAATATTAATTTGATGGTTATTCAGCAAGTGAGTTTAGGACAGTTCATACAGAGATGTTGATGAACAATTGCCCCTACTTCCCCCTACCCCCAAGAGATAAAGTACCTTCATTTTGTCTCTCTGTGTTAAATGGGTTGGAAAGTTCCCTTCCATTAAAATCTAAATCTATACAACAGCCAGGTTGTTTACCCTTTCCCAAACAAATGTTACCACTGTGTAGTATTGATTTTTCTGTAAACAATTCCTCTTGTGAAAGGGGGTGACTTTACTTATAAATCATGCCACCCCTGACACATTTCAGTAATAGCAGTAACTTATGCTATTATATGCTAACCTTTTCTTTTCCTGCAGAATTATTACTCTACAGTAAGAATATTTCTAGATGTTTTAGTTTTCGCTCATCTAACCTACTTGTCTTTTTCTGTGAGGCTTTTGTTCTAGAGAAAGAGAGTTTGCCTTCCATTTTTTTCTCTAGCCCTAGTCAAGAACCCAACAAACCCATGGTTTAAAATTGGTTTCTTTAAAACAAATGACATTTAATATTAGCCACAGTTTCTCGGGTTGGGATTAGGGCTGAAGGAGACTGTTGTTCGGTCTGCATTTTCGAGTGAAGCAACCTAATTCACACTTCCCAGGCTAATACAAGGTGTAGAATGTAACTGTCCTTAGGATTTTGTTCTTCTCTGAATTTTGTGCTACAATTCTTGTCTCAAGGAGAATGCTAAAATGTGTCAAAATCCATATTTAGGTTAAAATACTTTTAGAAATGCATATGTGGAGATAAAATATGAATTTGAATAGATAGTTTGTAATAAAACATGCTTTTAAATAAGAATTGTTGTATGGGTTTTTTATTTAAAAAATCCATAGACCAATGTTGAAATGGGACAAAATAGACTTATTAATGAACACATATGAATTTGAGGTGGATCAGTAATAATTATTCCATCTCTAAGTTGGGTGAAATGGCATCTTGGTGTTAACTTTAATAAATGGAAATGGAAAACTTCCAAACTCTTCCAAACAGTTGCACCAAGAAGAGAGAAGCTCATTGCAGCTTGTTCTCAACAGATTAAACAATGGTTTACTGTTACAGGTAGGTAGCCGTGATGGTCTGCCATAGTCAAAACAAAATAAAATAAAAAATTCCTTCCAGTAGCACCTTAGAGACCAACCAAGTTTGTTCTTGGCATGAGCCCCCGTATCTGAAGAAGTGTGCATGCACACGGGGGCTCATGCCAAGAGCAAACTTGGTTGGTCTCTAAGGTGCTACTGGAAGGAATGGTTTACTGTGACATTTGTAAATCTCTAGTGACTTACTTAGGGTTGGCTGGTGTCTTCATCACTAAGGGGGGTGGGGGAACCTGAACCAGGAACTTCCCTGCGCACTCTTTTAGCCACTATTCTACACATTAAGATTTACATACCTGCTTTCAGATTTTAAGATTCCCAGGCACTTGTTAGTTAATATTCTGCCGAAATTAATGAGGAATATTCTTCTTTTCTAGGATACTTACTTGGTGGGCATGTATTACGTTTGTTTCACGGCCATGATGAGTGTTTAACAATTCCATCTGCAGAACAGAATGATTCACCACACAAGTGAGTTATGATGTATATTTAATACACTTTCCATTTTAAATTCCGCATTGTTTTATTGCTGAAAATCCCAAAGTGCCTTCATAGTTAGAGAGGGAGATGGTGAGCGGGGTGGGGGAGAGAGAGAGTGCTTGTTCAGCAGCACTCCAAAATATCTGTTTTTGCCCAGTGCGTGGAAAATGTGCCAGACACTTTCACTGCAGTCATATCCTTGCAGTACTATTCAGGCTGGATGCAGAGAAAAAAAAAAGGAAGAATTGTCATAGTGCCGTAGGCATATTTACAACTCACTAGAAAGATAAGATGCTACGATTTTGTCCAGGTATAAGTTGCATTAAGGAACGTAAAAATGACTCACGTCCCAAACACATTTGCTCAACAGTAAATGCCATATTTTTCAAAGTTAAGAGCCTCGTTCTATCTCCAGGCAGGCATTGCTGCTATTGTATCTGTATCAGGGCTGCTGCTAGACCAGCATACTTCCTAAGGGGAGAGAGAATGGAGACATTCTGCCATCATGCCCCTGAGTGTGGGGCTTTTAGGACTATTGAGATACATGCACCTGGTGCTAGAATAGAGATGCTGCTTTTGTAATGTTTATTCTTTACAGCAGGCATTAGTATCAGGTTTCAGTTTATCAGATTGTAGTCCTGCTGATGTTGTTCAGTCGTTCAGTCGTTTCCGACTCTTCGTGACCCCATGGACCAGAGCACGCCAGGCACGCCTATCCTTCACTGCCTCTCGCAGTTTGGCCAAACTCATGTTAGTCGCTTCGAGAACACTGTCCAACCATCTCATCCTCTGTCGTCCCCTTCTCCTTGTGCCCTCCATCTTTCCCAACATCAGGGTCTTTTCTAGGGAGTCTTCTCTTCTCATGAGGTGGCCAAAGTACTGGAGCCTCAACTTCAGGATCTGTCCTTCTAGTGAGCACTCAGGGCTGGTTTCTTTGAGAATGGATACGTTTGATCTTCATGCAGTCCTCTTGCTAAACTTGGCTGCATGTTGCCTAGTCCAATAGGACATCTCCACAGTGCTTATGAACTTAACAGCGCTTACCTTCCTTTTTTAAAGTTGCTATTTTGTTAATGTTGTTAATATTGTTTTATAGATTCTAAACACCATATTGATTTGTTAATCATATAATAAAACTTTTGTTGTGATTGTGACGTCCAGCTTATTTTTAGTTGATGTTTTGTTAACAGTGTTCTACAGTTTGCTCATTGCATGGACAGGCGGAGTCCCCCAACCCTCAGGCGACCCCCGAACAGAATAAGGACACAAGACAATATGCTATGGGATTAAAATTGGCCACAACTTTATTAAGATTCAGATGTAGGGAGACCTTGGCTCAGGCATTGGGCGTTTATCCTTCCCAGCCCCCAGCCAGGGATCTGGGAAACTGCAGGGTTATCCAGAATGTGCAGGGATTGGGCTAGCTCTGGAGAACATATGTTCAAGCAGAGAGCCCGCCCCCCATTTGCCGCCACTGGTGGGGGAGAGCAATGATAACCTCTCAGCGTATGGTCAATGCCTCCCCCCCAATACCCCTTTAACGGGGAACCCTGGTATCGCCGCCGTACTGGGGGCATGGAGTCACCGCCCCACGCCCCCCCCCATTTAGGAAGATGACTAAAGGATTCCACCCAAGGCCTGAAACTGCCAAAGTTGTGACGAATTGCTACGGGAAAGGCAAAACCTGCCAATGCAGGGAAATTACTTTCCGACCCTTCAACAGCAGCCTTGACATAGCAGCGCCTGCGTACCTGTGGAGAAGTGGTTAACCTGCAAAAATAAGCATTAATTGAGAGAGTGGAGGGTGGGAGAAGCTCTGGAGCCCAACTGCTGCTTCCTGGTAAGCTACACCTTCTATTGTGTGGGCTAGGTAGTCCCTCCCCTTACCTGGCCAATCCCCTGGCAACGCCCCCCCCAGGCAGGATTGGGCGCTTAGCTGGGATAGGCGGAGACCCCAGGTATCCCTCCTGGGGGAAGGTGCAGCCAGTCCAAACTACCAGATGTCACCTAAGAGTTCAAGGGACTGCATGCGACCACGCAAATGTCGCCCCCCATTTGATGTGGGGAGCGATCATTATATGATTTATGCTGTATTTGTGATGTTCTATTACATTATTGTTATCTATTATTTGCATGAAAAGCAGCATAGAAATACAATCAAACAAATCAATCAAATCACAACCATTGAGTGCAAACTCGAATGTTTTTCTTGCTTGAGGTAAATTATACCTACTGATTTCTAGCAGCTGTAGCTCAAAATTCTGCTTCAAGTGGTCTAACATACATATCCTTAGTATTAAAAGTATCAGAGTAGTCGCGGGGATTCAAACCACCAACCTTCCGACTGGCAAACCCTAGGCTCTGTGGTTTAGACCACAGCGCCACCCGCGTCCCCACTCCCTCCTACATACCAACTAACAATCTTCCTTGCTTAGTATTCATAACTGCTGTTTTTACTCTCACACAATTTTCACCTCCTTGATCCTTCTGTCTCCCTACCTCAGTGCTCTTGGCTGCTTATGAAGCAGAAACAGCTCGTCCCACACCTTTCTTTTTCTACTCCTGCAATTCTTCAGGACACCTGGGCTTAATTCCAGACAGCTGGTTGGGGAACAGAGCCAAACTGCCTCAGCATTTCTCCCAGACTCATCTCAGTCCCATTGATTCAACTGAAATTGGAATATAGGTGTCCATAACTGAATGGAACTATTTGTAAAATCAAATTTTTTGAAATAAAAATACATTTTTTTGCAGGCGGTTGTTTTTTGAGGCAGGGGGAGCTGGTGTCCGTGCAAGGTCACTGTGGAGAGTTGAACCCCTTCGGATAAGGTAATTTAATAACAAAAAAAAAATGTATTATCTCTCTGCTAAAATAATTTGAAACAGAGCTTCTGTTGTTGGTTCTGTCTTGTTAAATGGCAGAGTTAAACACTTTCGTGTTATTTACTGAATTTGTATTTAATAATAAGTGAAATCAGTATTACCATTAGGGTAAAAGTAGATAAACTATGAACAATAAGGCATTTCGGTTTTTGAATTAAGATCTAAGAAAAAGTGGGAAGGCAGGAGACATGCACAAGAAAAAGAAACACATTTGAATTAATTTTCAACCGTGTAAATAGAGCAGGTGATATTGATTGTACAAGAGTGCCCCTGAGGAAGAACTTGGTTTGAAATGAGATTCAGCAGAGTTAAACATTTTTATTTTAGTGAGTTAAACAGGCATTTAATTCTCTCATAGCAATCTGTGGGTGCTAAAACTGTGTAATTATTACTGGATCATGGCGTAAATATCTTCATTCTGACTGACTCAGACCATGAAATTAATATTTTCAATCTATTTTTTAGCTGGAGTGGAAGTAACATCCGCTGGGGCCAGCCTTTTCGCCTTCGACATATTACAACAGGGCAGTTTTTGGCCCTAACTGAAGACCTGGGTCTTGTCTTGTTAGACAAAGAAAAAGCTGACACAAAATCAACTTCCTTTTGCTTTAGAGCATCAAAAGTAAGTCAGTTTTCTACATCAAATGGTTACAAAAATCCACACATTTTATCTAAATACATATTATCACATAAACACTTCAAAAAGCCATAATGCCAATGTTCAAAATTCACTGAGGGAAAAGGGAGATTTGGAATCGGGCAGCAGAAAGGGAAACCATAGGCAAGGGGGGGGGTCATGTTCAACCCCTCTCAGATTTGTTCTCCTTTTTCTCTTTTAATTGGAACATCACATCCCTATCTTTATAATGTTTGGGGTGGACCTTGCATTCACGGAGGCTTCCCACAGCCACATTAGTGGGTAGTGCCGAAAGGAATTTTAAAAAAAAACAGCTTTTGCTTCTTACAAGAAGTAATAAAAATGTTGAAAGCTGACCAAAATAAAAATGGGAAGCACAAGGCTTGATCTGCCTCCGTAACAAACTGTTTGTAACAAGTGCTGGTCACTAATGGTGAACTGTAGACCTATCTGGCCAGCTCAGCGACCTGCTTTTCTTCATGAACCTCCTGTGAAGGACTGAGGTGGTAAATATCTATGATGTACAACTGTAAGGCTTGGCAGCATTGTTTACCTCACTGCCCAACATGGAGGTTGATGTCAAGAGGCAGAGGGACAAGGCAGCAGGGAGGTCAGCATGATACGGGCACAGCTTTCGGCATATCAGATTTAAAATATGCTTGAAAGTATGTTTAATTGACTTTGTAATGAGAAGCCGCTGTAATTGTACTGTGCTGGGTGCTCAGAAGAAGCAAAAAAAAAAAAAAATCACTTAACTTTCAAAATGTGACATGGAAAATATTCCACTTCACTTCAGACAGAGTTTTGTAATCTTTGCAAATATTCTTAATATTTTTGTTCTGACTGCAAACATCCACACAGCAATCTCCAACAGTTTGCGATGGCATAGTATAACAGCATCCCTAAGGAGTATGTTGAAATTTCATTTCATTTTATCTGAGCATGACAGTGTTATCTCCTTCGTCTTAAATCGACAATGAAATGTGACAGCTATAATCCACTCAAGTGAAAAAGAGAATTAAGACAACAATTATTAAATTGTCTTCTTTTGTAATGCATTTCTTTTTTTGAGAAAAGCTTAATCTCCTCCTTTTTCCCCCACTCACACAATTGCCTTTGGGTAAAATTGCCTTTGGGTTGTATCAAGCAACTGATGGCATGTGTTGAAGGCAACTCACACAATGATCCCTCTTTCCCTCAGCTCTGCTTATGCAAGGTTCTTTTGGCCAGTCCACAATTTTCAGGAGAGGGGACCATGCCTCAAGGGAGGCTTTTCAGGGGCCACAGAATGTGGAGGGGAAGATCAATTATGAAAGCTGTGTTCTACTCATGCTACCGTTTAATTCAATCTTCTGAGTGCAATTTAGCAAAAATTAGCCGTGCCTTGGTCCAGTAGAAATCAATGGATCATTGACACACAAATAACAGCTTATGCCCTACTGATTTAAACAGGACTTGAACATCACAGTTTCTCCCTAGACTGCTCCCTTTAACTGCAGAGAGCAGGAAGGAAAAAAGTTTTATTAAGTAATTCCTGTTCTTCAGAATGAATCATACTCTGAGAAAAAAAACACTCTTGTTCCCACTGTTCAGTTCTATACAGCTAACATTAAATGGCTTTTAAATAACATCCAGCTTGTTGCAGAAACGATTTCCATAGTTATAGTCACTTTTAGTTGTGTGTCAACTAAATTATAAATCAAATCTCTGAATGTCACATGACACTTGGGACACTGTGTTTCCTGTTTAATTCAGAAGTGTGTGACTGTCCTCCATACATTTCTAGTTCACAATCTAATCTAATGCTTATTCCAATGTATTCTTCAGCAACAATAAAAAAATGCATTTTGCCTTTTTATGCTTTTGTTTGTGAAATTGTGAAATATCCTAGATTTTAAAATGCTTGTGCCTTCCAGATTATGTGCTCCCTATGATCATCTAACCCCCTCCTTGTTTTTTCTTCTTCTGTGACATGAAGGAAAAACTGGATTCTGCTCACAAACGTGACATAGATGGCATGGGAGTTCCTGAAATAAAGTACGGTGATTCTGTTTGTTTTGTGCAACATGTAACCAGCACTTTGTGGCTCACTTACAAAGCACAGGATGCTAAAACAACCCGTTTAGGCCCATTAAAAAGAAAGGTAAATATTGTATTGTGCTTTGTTTTGTTTTGTGTTCTAAGACACACTCATCCAAATTAGAGGTATTGAATAATGCCATAATTCTTTGGAGATACGGATTGGAGAAACATACTCCTTTAAGATGTGGTGAATATGTTCACCATTTTTATGTTTTGATAAGTGTTCCAGCAGCAAGGTGTCTGCTTGCATGAATGCCCAGGGACCCATGTGGCTGGATGCCCAAATGTGAGATGCAGGGAGTTCTTTGTGTGGTTCTGCTGCACTGTAGAGCTGTTATACAGCAGGGGATTTTGCAGGTGGAGCTTTTGGGTGCTGGGTCCACTTTTCTCCTAACATGCTTGTATTGATATACAGTAGCATCTGTACTTTGCCTTCTGCATGTTACTGGCATGGTGCCAGGATCAAAATATTTGATTTCAGTGCAATTTAAGTATGTGCCTCTGTGCATCAGTATGCACCCATGGGCTCCCTTCTGTAGAAATCCTTGACAAATGTTCAATGAATTGCATGTGCACAGCTGAGCCTTCCTAAAGAGTCCATGAGCAGCAGCTGCCTCATTTCCTTCAGCATTGTAAGTTGGTTTCTAAACTGTGTTTGGAACTGCCACTCATTCCTTTCTTTTTAACCAGAGGCATTAGATCTTAAAATACCAAGTGGAAACAGGGAAAGAAAATGCTTTCTTCTGTCTTCTGAGACACATCTCAGTTATTAAAACAACTGAAATAGTAAATTATTCTTTAGTGGATGTATATGACTGTATCTCATTTTTAAATTAGTGTGAATTTTGGAACGAAGATCGTAGGCTTTAGATCTAAGATACCGCCCTTTTGGCTGCATTCAGACACTATACTCTCTGACTATGGTTTGGAATATCAGGAATGAGCCAACTTGCTCATGCCCAGATTAATAGGAAACTTCTCAGTCGGTAAAATAACTGTTTAGTGTGCTTTTTTATTTTTGGAAACTGTGGTTTGAGAAATCCCTCCAAACTAGGATTGTAAACAATGATTGGATGCTGGTTTAGAGGGATTTCTCAAGCCATTATTTACCTGTTTGGACATTACAATGAACTGAAGTTTGATAAACATGGAAGTGTTAAGTTGGTGCACAACAGGAAGAGAAAGTGCGCATGGGTGGATGCCCACAGGTTGTTTCCATTCCTCTAAGCCAGGCATGGCCAAACTTCGCCCTCCAGTTGTTTTGGGACTACAACTCCCATCATCCTTAGCTAACAGGACCAGTGGTCAGGGATGATGGGAACTGTAGTCCCAAAACAACTGGAGGGCCAAGTTTGGCATGCCTGCTGTAAGCCATGGAGAACGACTTAGTTTTTCTCAGTTTCCCCACTTTTCTCAACTCACCATTCCAGCTTGTTATTTGGTGTTCAAGCTAAATATATTATCCATATTATTTAATATAATATGGATATTATATTGTATGAATCTGTATCAGGACTGGTAGTACTCATTCCCCATCCTCCCTCATAACATCAGTTTATCATTCCTTTGGCAAGGTACATTGCACTTAAGAGCATGAAGGACAAAATATGCTCACTGTGTCATTTTGATTATTATAGGTTATATTACACCAAGAAGGACACATGGATGATGGTCTCACATTACAACGGTGTCAACATGAAGAATCCCAGGCTGCTCGAATCATTCGCAACACAACAAGATTATTTAGTCAGTTTATAAGGTATAGCACACCATCTCAGCTGTAATGCTGTTCCCCAGTGATGTCTGCATAATTCTGTTTGCTCATATTCATCTCTTGTTATTCTAAGCTCTCCCCTCTCTGTTTTCTCCCCACTCTGACTTTAGAACAGGGGTGAGGAACCTTTTTGGCCCAGTGGGCCAGAACCTTATCAGTTCCCACCCCCATGGGACATCTTGGACAGATAGATGGGACAACCACTCCTGTAAATCGCATGATGCCATTGTGATATCAAATGACTGGCCGAGGTGTTGTCCTGCCACCTGTCAAAAGTCCCTTAAGTGGCACTTCCCAAGCCCCACAACTAGGGTTGGCAAAACTGCTTTCGGCAGGGATGGATTGTGTGATTGAGTTGCCCATAGGGAAACTCTGTCATGCAGCCAATTCAGCAGGCTTGAACTGATGAGCAATTACTGGTTTTATCTTTTTGGTTTTATTTTTTTTGCAGGAATTGGCTGTACCAGCAAGTTCCTGCGGGGAACTTAGCCACACAGAGACTTAAATTTTTATTTTATTTTTTGCTTATTCTGCGAAGCACGATGTATATTGATAATGTTGTACAAACACTATAATAGTTACCCCAGCTTGAAGACTTTCAATGTCTTCTCTGTCCACAGATTTGAGTTACAAGTTTCTTTGAAGTAGAGAGAATTAAAAATAATGTGTGGCACCTTAAAAGTGAACAAACTGATTATGGTGTATAAACTTTCATGGACACATGATGTGTGATCATAAATTCACTTGCATAGATTCACATGGCTGGGGCAGATATAGAGGAGTGGGGTCAGACTGGTAATTAAAATGCAAAAAGAATGGACAGTAGTCATTACTTTGAAGCAAAATAATTACAGCAAGCAAGACAGTGCTGGTAATAATACAAACATCCTGGCATTGGTAAGCTTATTAACATATGTAAGAGAGATGCTTTAGGCAATCTTTTTTCCATCCAAATGAATTGTGCTTGAGGGTCCATCATTTTCACCATGCTATAAGCCATTTTGCCCCCTTGTCTTTGTATTTTGAATGTAATGGTCCCTGTATAGATCACATTTTTCTGGAGGATGGTGAGGTGCTTCTCTCATGCCTGAGTCTCTGGTCAACCATCCCATATGAAAGTTATACTCACTCTTTTTAGACTATCCATTTTTGGACCAGATAGTACCTAATACAGTGGTACCTCGATTTATGAATTTAATCCGTTCTGAATGCACATTTGTAGGTCGAAAAATTCATAAGTCGAAAAAAGCGATTTCCCCATAGGAATGCATTGGAAACGAAAAATTCGGGAAAATTCATAATTCGAGTAAACCGCATCTAAAATTCGTAAGTCGAGTAAACCCCATCTAAAACCACCAACGGATGTCCTTCAGATGTCGAAAAATTTGTAGGCGTGTGGGCACTTTTTTATTCGTAAGTCGAAAAATTCGTATGTCAAGTAATTCGTAAGTCGAGGTACCACTGTACTCTGGGTGAAAGAGGAGCTATACTTAAAAACAGAAACTATGTTATAATTCTTATTGTTTTGGTTAGTACTGATCATGATTACCAGTAATCCTAATTTACTTATATTGCCTATTGATTCTTAGTGGAAACAACAGAACTTCAACTCCTATCACTCTGCCTATTGAAGAGGTACTGCAGACTCTGCAAGATTTGATAACATATTTTCTGCCTCCAGAAGAAGAGTTAGAACATGAAGATAAACAAAACAAGCTTCGATCACTCAAGAACAGACAGAATCTATTCAAGGAAGAGGTTAGAAAAGCTTCAGAGCGTTTTTACTGCAGTCCTGTCAAATGACCAAGTCATCTCTGCAGATCAGCCGTAGAAGCTGGAAAATACCCCAGGGGTCCATTGGCCTCTGGGGACAAACCATCCTTCTATGTTTATTCACCTTTGCAGAGTTAAATACATAGTTCAGCTGTGGAATTCACTACCCCAAGTTGTAATGATAGCCAGCAGCTTGGATGGCTTGAACAGGGGATTATACAAATTCATGGAGAATAAGACTATAGATGGCTGCTAGCCATGGTGTCTGCATACTACCTGTAGTTTCAAAGATAGTAAGCCTCTGATACCAGTTGCTGGGGAAACAAGTGTGGAGAGTGCTGTTGTGCTCATGTCCTACTTGTGAGTGACTGGTAGGCACCTGGTTGGCCACTTTGAGAACAGAACGCTTGACTAGATGGGCATATTGCCTGATCCAGCAGGGATCTTACTATATCCTTAGAGGAAAATGCTCACTCTGATTCTAAATCTCAACAGAAAGACCTGGAACTAATATAGTAATTCCTCTTTCTACTGATGTCAATGAGAGGGACAATTAACAAAGCAAAACAGAGGCACCCAAAAAAGGAAAGAGCTTCTGCCGAACATCATCTAAGGCAGTCATATGCAAACTTGGCCCTCCAGGTGTTTTGGGACTACAACTCCCATCATCCCTGACGACTGGTCCTGTTAGCTAGGGATGATGGGAGTTGTAGTCCCAAAACATCAGGAGGGCTGAGTTTGCCTATGCCTGATCTAAGGATTACTTGGTTACAGTGTTTTATTTAACACAAATTCTTAATATGCCTGATTACTTAATTGTTCTGAGATTTCTAGTAGTTCAGCAAAAAGGTACTTTATAAATTTAGGGTATCTGAAAATACTTACAGAATATTGACCTCTAAATAGTGATTAGCAAGAGATTTTTTTTAAAAAAAAATTGTGTTGGGTAGAGTCCATTTATAGCTCAGATTAACCAATATGGAAATCATAAAAAGGTGGTTGGTCATGCTCCATCTGTCATGTAGGATGTTATCACCATAGGCACAATGGACCTCTTTTAACGTCCACCTCCCTGTCTTGGCAGCCCTTGACTGCTCATATGTACTGCTTAGAATGCCCCTGGTCATTACCCAGAAGAACCAAGCATGGTTTCCACAGAGCAATGAAATAATCTTGCTCCTTATGTTCAGGCTGCTCATTTTCTAAGGACTCATTTACACTTCCATTTATCCCTTGGCTTTCCCCCAGGAAAACCCACGGTTTAGCACTGAATCAGAACAAGCAGCGACCAGTTTTTCTATGGATTACCATTTGTTCTGATGTAGTGCTAAAAAGTGGGCTTTCCAAAGGCAAAACTGCTAGGACCCATGCTTTCTAGGTACAGGACAAGGGGAAATGTGGACAAGCTCTCAGCCTGGGAGCATGAAGCCAGGCCACTATATGTCACTGCATACAAGGAATAGGCCAGTGGGGGACCAAATGAGATACTGGCTACATCCCTACCAGTCTTTTAAAACACTATTATACCATTATTGGGAAATTCTGGGAACCTGTAGTTTATTAAGGGTGCTGACCTCACAAAGCTACAATTCCCAGCACCCTAAACAAACTGCAGTTACCAGAATTCTCTATGACTGTTAACATGGTATAATAGTGCTTTAAAAATGTATGCTGTGGATGTCAAAGATCTTTGATCTGACCCTCTGGCATCTTTTTCTTTGCTGAAAATCAGCCATGTGTGGATGATTAGCTGTTCCTCCTGCACTCTTTCTTTTATTTAACACGCACTGAGCTGCCACTAGCAATATAGGAGAGATTATATCTGGCACTATAAATGGCATACACAAGTCTTCCTAATTCAGGTCACCGTTGGGTAGGTTACTTTGGGAAAGGGAAGAATCATATATACCCAGTAATTTTTTTAAAAGCTCCACATTGTACTTGAAACACAAAGGAATAAATTTTCACATATGCACATATATTTTTATCTGACATCTTTACAGGGGATGCTGGCACTGGTCTTGAACTGCATTGATCGTTTAAACGTCTACTATAGCACTGCTCACTTTACAGGGATTGGTAGAGAAGAAAATGGTGCAGCATGGAAAGAAATTCTGAACCTTCTTTACAAATTGCTAGGTGAGTTCTGCAGCTGGAGAGAGAGAGAGAGAGAGAGAGAGAGAGAGAGAGAGAGAGAGAGAGAGAGAGAGAGAGAGAGAGAGCTCATTCTGGATTTCCCATAATAATTTGGTTGGCTAGTATGGGAGGACACAGGCTGTCTCATTAAATGGGTCTGATCCATCAGGGGTCTTATGGTAGGATGATTTCCCCTATTAACAAATAACCTAAGTATATTATTTACTTTATGTTGATGTATGCTATATGGCACAGAGGCACTAACTGACAGTTTGATAGAAATACATTCAATGCAATATGAAGAGCTTCATAATCTTCGTTTCAGAAATGGCCCACAAGCTTGTTTCTCAGATCCTAATTATCCTAACATGTAATTAAATATATTGTAATGTAGTTTGGTGTCTCAAAGAGTCTGTTCCACAAATCACTGGGCTATGCCTACGTTTTATTGGGAAAGTGTCCCTTGCTTGTAAGATTCCAAAAGCATTAACTTGTGTATAGAGAGAGTCAAGGAAGGGAGATGAAAACAACTGAAGGTTCCTGCACCCAATTTATAAGAAAACCCACAAGACCATAATGCTGTGTGAAATCAAAAACACTTAATGCCCTGTTTCCACTTTAATTCTGGTGAGATTTCCCTGGGCAGTTCTGCCACCATCCTCACATTTAAGTTTTCCATCGGTCGTGGCTATGATAGATAGCAGACTATTGTGGAGCAGTGATTAAGTTCCCTTGTTTATCTGAGCCTTCTGAAGACTACTGACCTTTCCATGTACAGATGCTGCTGCTGCAGAATAATAATTATGTATTCTATAGTGCCTTTAAATTAGTGGGTGGACTTAAGGGCCACTCTTCAGCATTCTGTCAGCCTCCCTGCAGCTGTGGAAAATCCTCCCACTAGGAAATGTGAGAAAATTAGAGGCAGCTTTAGAAGTGTCCTCTCCCCCTCATAGCAAAGATCTTGGCTTTAATCAAACTGTTAATTAGCTGTGTGTGTGTGTGTGTGTAATAAACTATTGTCTATAAAGCTATGACATATAGCAGTGAAAAATAGCTGTACTGGATCAGTGCTGTGGCCCAGTCTCCTTCACTGAGAAGTCCTTTTCCCATTTAATCTAAAAATACATTTGTAATGCCAACAGCAGTTTCAAAAATTGCTGTTATTCTTGCTATTCACTGATTGATTAAAGGACTGGAAGAGCTTACCGTGTTTTCCGTTAGCAATGTTTATATGGAAATTGTGCATTAGACATCAGGCAATGGAAGCAGTATATAAGTACATTTAATTTGTCAGATCTGTAAGTGATGGCTCAATGATATCAAATGGTTATCCGGTGTCAATTTTTGGTACCTACTGGGACTCTAATATTGGAATGCTCCAATAAACCATTACCAATTCCTTGTCCACTTAGGCCCATAGTCCCTGAACTCAGTAGAGCTTATATGCCCACGGCATTGTACTAGAAGTCATGTTAATTATAACTGGTTAGATAGCGAAATATCTGCAGGCATTTGGTAGAGAGATGACAGTTTTTTCTTTTTTTCTTTTTTTTTGGAATACCTCTAAAGCATTTCTACTCAGAGTTGACTGTTCATCTCAATTTTTTCTTTCAGCTGCTCTCATTCGTGGTAACAGAAATAATTGTGCTCAGTTTTCAAATAATCTTGATTGGCTAATTAGTAAATTAGATAGACTAGAATCTTCCTCAGGTAAGATGTTTCATTTTATATAAATCAGCTATCAGTTTTAATGTGTGTATACAGTCTACAGGCCATTTTTACAGTGTCCAAAGACTATAATACTTGCTTCAGATAATCTGCTATTGACTCAGAGTGGTTTCATACAGATGACATATTTCAATAGGATACTTTTCTGCCCCTCCCTGCTCTACTCATTTTTAGGAATAGCTATCAACCTGTGACTTGCCAATGTGCTATTATTCCTTCTGATAGCCTCTGAAAAGAGCACTGCCGACTCTGACTGTATTTAAAGATATTGGTTTCAATTGCACTGAGTACCTGGTATTTATTAGTTAATCTACGATTCTACATAGAAAATGTGAATTAATAAATATTTTTGGTTACATACTCATTCAACGTATTTAAATAGTGTTATATGCTTCTTAATGTGGAGATTTTATTATGTTTTCTGAAGTGCAAAACGGAAACCGTATTAATGGATCAGTTTTCAAAAGCGGCCTCCAATTGAACCTTGGTCTTCAATTATGACTTTGCTGCTTTCTGATAAAGATACTCTTTGAACAGAAGTATTTATATTTCCCCTATATTGTGCATTTAGTAATTTATAGCTTTTTGAAAATTGAGAGCGAAGTTAGATATTTTTTCTTGTCCCCAAAGCCTATTTCAGTAACTTCATTCTTTATAGGCTAGAGAGATAATAGAATAAGAATGTGGAGGTATTTTCTTCCTTTGCCTTAAGATGTTATTTACTTCAGTCTTTGAATTTTGTTCAGTACACTGTCTCCTTAAACGTTAAGATGATGTGTGTATGTGTGCCTGTGGCATTTATACAGGTATTTTGGAGGTGTTGCACTGCATCCTGATTGAAAGCCCAGAGGCTTTAAATTTGATAGAAGAAGGCCATATCAAGTCTATCATCTCGCTGCTGGATAAACATGGGCGCAACCATAAGGTATGCTTGGCAAATGCAAGATGTGTCATTAACCTGCAGACGAAACACATGGGTCTTTATAATATCTCCCATATATTGTGTTAAAAAAAGAAGCAACCACATGATAATGAAAACCTGTACGTTTGCAAACAAAGTACAAGTGTGAATTCAAAATACATTTCTCTGATTATGCTAAACCTTAATTCCTTAGATAATGTTCTAGTGCACTACAAGCGAACATTGAGCCAATGCAGACATAATGCTCTCCTAACTACATTCTGGTTTCAGGGGATGTGTGCTGATTGCCACAGTTACAGTCCCTGGATTATTACAGCTATGGGAGCAAATCCCCTTGATGATGATGATGATGATGATGATGATAATAAATAAATAAATAAATAAATAAATAAATTATTATTTATACCCCGCCTATCTGGCTGGGCTTCCCCAAATGTTAAGCAGTTACAAATGTTAAGCAGTTTGTAGACAGAGACCTTCAACCAAGGACCTGAAATTCAGTACAAAACCATACTTCAGTTCCTGATTTAAGTGAAAATCCTGTTCACTTTTAGTTACTGCCTGTGCTAATGAACTATTCTACTACGGTTAAGTGGAAGAAATAATTTTCTCTAGGGAAGGGAGATGCAAGAGGAGAGTGTACACATTTATGGATCTGATACCTGATTTATAAATGAGTGTTTAAAAAACACCATTGTGTCTGCACTGGCTTTGATATGGCCATTTGTAAGCCACATGCTCTGTGAGCCACGTGCAGCACCTGTAGCCTCTTCATCCACCTGCTCATTTTCCCTTCCAGGTCCCGCCCACTTTCTTCATCCCTGCTCCCACACGCTCCACTGCCCCATTTCCTCCAATCCAACCACCAGGATGAGTTTGGAAGCTTTCACTTCCCCTTTGATTAATCACAGCTTGTCATTTTGTCTAAAACCAGCAAATGAAATGCTCAGCTGGATTTAATCAACGCAGAAACCGTTTCTGCCAGTGGAGGGGAAGGGGAACACGCGAGCCTAAGTCTCACTGTGGCTCCTTCGTGACATGGCAAACCATGGTTTATTTTGATGTTCAAAGTGGCCCATTGTTTCAGATTGCTTCCCTTAGAATTAAAATTATAAGTTATAAGACCTTGAACCAGTGTCGTGTCATGTACTGAATGTAGCAAGACTAGCTTCTAATAATGTCTTCCAGGTTCTCGATGTGCTTTGCTCTCTTTGTCTTTGTAATGGAGTAGCGGTGCGCGCTAATCAGAACTTAATCTGTGACAATCTTCTTCCTCGGAGAGATCTGCTCTTGCAAACACGGCTTGTGAATGATGTGACAAGGTAGGATCGGTGGCAAGTGATTGTGTGTTGTTTATTAGATTTTACCTAATGGAAGGTCTCTATAACAGTCTCAGCCTTCTTGTTGTCTTGCCTTTGCACTCTCCTGGTAAGAGGCATCAGCAATGCCTATTTATTTCAGGCATCATCTCACCATGCCAACTGCTCCCAATGTACAGTGTGATCCTGAGCATGTTTTCACAGCTCAAAGGGATTTCCCCCTGTATGAATGACACATAGTCCCACGATGTGGCATATGAGACTACCACCTTACTGAAACTGTACAAGTCTGTGTCTGGCTAGCAGCTGGATGAGTGCCTGCCTGGGAACCAATATGTACAATATATTGCTTTGGGTTCCATGATGGAAGGTGGGATATAAGCCTCTCGGGTGCCCGGGGTGGCGTTGCGCATGTGACAGACTGCGCATGTGCGGAAATCCGGGCATGTGCAGTCCATCCTGCCTGCGCTGCTGTTCCAGTGGCGACCTTCCGAGCGAGCGCCGGCTCCTGGGGCTTTAAAGCAGCACGGAGAGGGAAGCCCCAGGAGCTGGTGCTCGGTCGCCGCTGGAGCAGCAGCGCCGGCTGAGATGGACTACGCAGTCCATCCTGCCGGCGCTGCTGCTCCAGCGGCGAACTGCTGAGTGAGCACTGGATCCTAGGGCTTCCCCATCCCGATCACGCGGGGCAGCCCCATAGCAGCACCGGCGGGCGGACTCCGGACAGGCTGCGGGGCGGAGTGACTTCGCTCCGCAGCTTGCTCGGGTCCGCCAGCAGAGCAGGGCTGGCCAAGTGTCATCTCACCTCCCCTGGAACCCGGGCCGTACCGCCCCCACCGGCCCCCCCTCGTGACGCCCATGTGTATAATACACTAAATATTTAAGTGTACTACAGCAGCCTCAGATTTCTTTGTACGCTTATCCCAGTGGATCAGGGTCAATTATGTTGTATCCTGACAATGACACTTTAAGGAAGAGAAAGCTAAGAAATGGTGACTTGACTAAATCTATCCACTAAACATGATGTTGGGGCAGGAATTTGATCATGGGCCTGGTGAATACAAAACCAGCATTATATCAGCTGCACCACATTGTATTTTGCATTTTTCAAACTTTTAGTTGAGTACCCCAAGCACAAAACCGCTTACCCTGCGAACAATGATATTATTATTAAAATTATGTGCATTACCAACAGGTTCCATTTTTATATTTTCTGTGTCTGTCTATTGCCTGTTAGGTAACTCTGAAACAGTTTTTTCTTACATGATTTCTCTACTATTTTTAATTTAATCTGGATAATTATACTATTCATAATTATTAAAGTTTTCCCCAATGTGGGAATCCAAAGATGACATAATACTGTGCATTTTACACACTCTTTGTTCTCTGTTCTCTTTTAGTATGAGGCCAAACATATTTCTTGGAATTGCTGAGGGCTCAGCACAATATAAGAAATGGTACTTTGAACTAATAATTGATCAAGTAGATCCATTTTTGACGGCAAAACCTACACATCTACGGGTTGGCTGGGCCTCAGCTTTAGGCTATGCTCCTTATCCTGGAGGTGGGGAAGGATGGGGAGGCAACGGTGTTGGTGATGACCTATACTCATATGGCTTTGATGGACTTCATCTATGGTCTGGTGAGAACTGACTTAAAACTCTGAACAGGAGCAAACAATGTAAATGTTCTCAAAGTAGGGAGTTTTTTTATGAAACATGTTGGCCCTCTTAAAAGCACCTCTTTAGCTCTTCAAATGCCAAATGCTGAGTAATAGATTAATGCTGGAGGTAAGCTAGCAGCAGGCACAAAAGAATTAAATTGATATCCAATGTCAGTTCATTGATTTAAATTGGTCCACTCAGAATATGACCTGAACATTGGATGTGGAGCCTTTAAAATGTGTTAGGCTAGGTTGTTTTGTTTTGTTTTGTTTTGTTTTACTCAAGAGCTGTGCTTACATTCCACATGCAAACCCAATTTAAATTCATGGGAGTTGTATAGGAGAACTCCTTTGTTGTGTTAAATCAAATGGAAAATTGAGCATTTTAAAAGTGCATGCTATTTGAAATTGAATAACAAGAAAGGAGATAATGAGTTTTCTTTGTATTAGACTGTGCTCTCCAAGCCATAATTCAAAAATACATTTTTGCTTTTACTATAATTAGTAACATTCATTCGAGCAGAAAAATATATTTGATATATAGCCTCAATTTAGAAAGATTTCAAAAATCTCTGTAGAAGATTATGGGACATAGACAATACAGAATGAAGTGGCATTATACTGAAGTTTTGAACTTCTTGTATGAATAGAAATATACTGTTCATGCCTGATGAGGATGTTCTGTTCAGTGCATATTACTGAAACATTAATACTCTTTTCCTCACAATTAGTTGAAGTCTTACTTATATGCTATGTTTTGTTACAGAAAAGCTCTTTATGCAAGAGCATCATGATCTATATTTATTTATTAAATATCTATACTGCTCTTCCTTTCAATATCTCACATTGGTTTTTACAAGAAAAGCCATGTAATGATAAAAATACAGTAACAAAGCATAAATAAGCAGAATAAAAAAGGAGGTGGGTGGAGCAGCAAGGATAAGAAATATGAAGGGCTGAAGAAGAATGATTATTGTTTTTTGACAAATAATGAAATAAGGCAAGAGCAGAAGATAAAAAATTGCTTAAACATCACAAAGTGTGTACATGTCAGAATGTGTAGGCCAAAACAGAAGGACATAATTTCCAGCTGTGGATGTTTGCTTTGTTTAAGCATTGTTCTCTAATTTATGAGCTTTGATCATACATCTCATTTGTTTGCCTATTAAATTAGAAGCCTATGCAAGAGAAATGAAGGAGCAAGGTCATTTGAGGAAGTTCTTTTATTTTAAGCAAAGTTATATTTTGAGTTCGGAAGAAAACAATGAGCTTTGAAATGCCACCAAAAAATAATAATCACATAAGTCTTTGCAAATATAGTTTCAAAGTCAAAAACTTGTCTTTTTGTGAATGCCTGCTTATTAGGTCGAGTGCCCAGAGCGGTGGCATCTGTCAATCAGCATTTGCTAGCATCTGAGGACGTGGTCAGCTGCTGCTTGGATTTAGGGGCACCCAGCATTTCTTTCCGCATTAATGGGCAGCCTGTGCAAGGAATGTTTGAGAACTTCAACACGGATGGACTTTTTTTCCCTGTGGTGAGCTTCTCAGCTGGTGTCAAGTAAGTAGACCCTTCTTTCAGATAAACAGTTTGTGTTTTGCCAGGCTGTTTTACTGAATGCTGCCAAATGCGGTCATGGCATCCTTCTCCTGAGGTCCTTTGCAGCTGTCAGTCCTAAAGAGAAAAACAATTTTATGTCGAAACCCTGACTCATAGATAATGGACAATGAAATATAGAGTCTTTGACACCTCTTGTCTTTGGTTTGAACTCTTCCCAGGTTGGCACTGAGGGAAGCCACTTTTATTTAATGATTTTTCCCCCTCCCATGACCTATGTGGAATGATTTAGGTCTCTGTCATTTATCAATGGATAAGTGTCTACACATAGCACCACACTTGGCATTAACTGAGATCTTTGTTGGCAGCAGCAACAAGAGGTCATACTCTCGTCTCACCTAAAAATATTTAAGGAACAGTGATGTATCAGTATGACTTATACTTCACTGCTTAGTTGCATAAAACAATACAGAGGTGTTGACTAGGTACCTTTTCCAAGCTCGAATATGATTTTTATATAATAATCATTTCAAAAATCCCTCCTTTAAAAAAAAATACAGCCACTTACTAAACCAGTGATAGTCAAGGTAGTGACCTCCAGCTATTGTTTGTTTGTAACTCCCATCGCCCTAGTGAGCATAGCCATTGGTCCAAGAGTTGTATTGGATAGGAGTTGTAACCCAACAACATCTGGAGGGCACAATGTTACCTACCTTTGCTCTGAACAGTTTGGGACAATGATATCTGAAGACTATCTTGTCCCAACTGGACCTGTTCACACACTTCAGTCTTCAGAGAAGACTGTACGTTCCATCTACAGCTGAGGTCTGATTGGTGGGTTTGATGGACAGGGCTTTCTTGATAGTGACACCCAAGTTATGGACAATATTGCCCTAAGAATTTTGTCAGGTCCCTTCTCTGTATGTCTTCAGGTGCAAATTAAAAATGTGTTTCTTTAGATTGACTTTATTTCAGTGAGTTCATTATTTACTTGCGATGCTTTAATATTCGATTCTCTTCCTGCTCTTGTATATTATATTTTCCTCTGTATCTTTCCTCTGTTACTGCCGATATTCATAAAAGTTTTCTTGAGGTGGTTTGTCATTTTGGGGCCTCCATTGTGGAGCTGAAAGGCAGGATAATTAATTAATATGTGACAATAAATAAATAAATAAATAAATAAATAAATAAATAGTAACATACACTAGAATCTGCATGAAAGGGAAACTAAGAGATGAATCAAAATATTTTGGAAAAACTGTTAGAAGACAGAGAAGACTTCCTGCGTTTGTAGATCATCTCTGAGGTAAACCTAGAAGAAACTGAATCCCAGAAACACAGAGGAGTGAAGAACATTTCAAAGGATTGGGGTAAATCATTTTGTTGACTCTTCATCTACTAAGTAGTTAGGCAGACAGTCTGTGACTCTCGGTGACAAACAAATATATGAATCAGCCCAAGGATTCTTTCATGTGCCAGTGAAGTCTGTATGTGGTGGCTTTGCCACTTCATTTCCACCTTAGAAACCATTTGTCTGAATCAACTCAAGAAAAAACAAATCTCCAGTATTTTTCAGCAAATCTTATCTACTATGGTATCTGTTAAGATCTTTACATATGTGTTACTTCATCCAAATGGCTTTATACAGGAAAATGAAGTAGTAAATTTGCTGCTGGTAAACTATATATCTCAAAAATAAGTTTATGAAGCCTGAGTAATATGTTCAAGTTCCCATGTGGGTGATTATTTGAAACCCAACCAAAGCTAAAATGAGACAAGCAGTTCCTTCAGGCTCTTTTCCCATGCAGTTTAACCATTTCAACCACAGTGGGATAAACTACCAAAAACAGGATTTGCAGTGATATGGCCTAAAATTGTCAGATTTTCTTGAAGAGCTTGAATGTGTGTATGGATTAAATGAGACCTGAAAACCTAGAATTGTAAACAACTACTTGCCTATGGCAGATAAGATGCACTCCATGTGAGCAAAGAGGAATATTTTTTTTGTAAAGAACTGGAACTTCCTTTCATTCTTTTCATGCGTGGAAGATTATTTTCACTATGCAAGGGCAGGTGAGTAAAAAATTGTAGACTTCTTTTCAAGGTTGTCTGAAAAGTGAACATGCAGAGGATTCCTAAGCATGCTGACTCGGAAGTTAGACCTACTATGTTAAATGGGGCTTAATTCCTAGTAAGTGTGTTTTAAATAAACCACAGATTTGCAAATCTGTTTGAAATGGTTAGAAAACAGTTTGAAAGTACGAGATTATGCAAATCTTCCTGAAAAGAGGAATATTGAATATTGTGCTGAAAGTAAGGATTCTTTGCAGATAATTCGGAAGTTGCTACTAGTGCAGTATTTGGATGCCAAAATGCTTACAGGCACAACTGAGAGGGCTTATGTAACACACATTGTGATAGAACTGCACTGATTACCTGTTTGATAGTGTTTTATAAAATTATGCATGATATGGAGAAACATTTTTCTTCCTTTCTCATAACACTAAAACTTATGGTCACCCGATGAAACTGAATATTGGAAGATTCAGGACAGATAGAGTATTTATTCACATAGTGGATAGATACAACTATGGAACTGGGTTCCACAGGAGACAATTTCATGGGGGTGGAGAGGGGGGAAAGCCCTGGCACACAATCTGAAGTCTTTCCACGAGACTTCCACTGATGGCACTCACTTGTTGAATCCCTACTTCACAAAGCAGAACATAATTCTGAAAACATTAAAATCCTGCCTCAGTCATAAATGTATTTTGTGATGATGAAGTTGTATATTGAATTGTGTTGAAAAGGAGTTCAGTTACATCATAATATAAGTAGGGAATATATGTTTAGGGAAGTTTTTAAACTGTGACTTTGTATTGTATTTTGGTATTTGTTGGAGGCCGCCCAGAGTGGCTGCAGAGACCCGGCCAGATGGGCGGGGTATAAATAATAAATTATTATTATTATTATTATTATTATTAGTAGTAGTAGTAGTAGTAGTACTGTAAAGGTATGTTCAATTTCCTTACATACCATTATGTCTCACATATAAAACAAAGCAGTTTCTTAATATTTGAAGCACATCTGTCTGAGAATATATAAATTTGAATATAAACGCATTGATTGCAGAGATACAGACCCAAGGCTAAAATGAAGTTAGCGCTAGCAGATTCATCTACTTCTTGCTAAGAGGGGGTTCATGAAGCTCAAGGGTCCAGATGTGTTGACATGTAAAGTCAACATCTTTGAAATAAATGGTTGGTGCTCTTTGTAATTGAACAGGTGGTGTGTTAAATAGTGGTGCTGCAGGGCTGCCTGTATCTGAAAACTCACACTGTGTCACAGAAAAAAAACAATATTAGGCATTTGACATATTCCTGAAACTCATCCTGGGAAAATTATGTAAAATGGCTAGAGATGTCATCGCAGCTGCTCAGGCAGTTGGAGAAAAGGCCTAACAAAATGTGTTGAAATGAATGCTATTATAATTTGTGTCAGTTCAGCAGTGAACTGATAATCTATATTAGTTAAATATTGTGTATAACTATTTGAATAAATGTTGACTCAGTAGTCTTGTACTTCTCAAATGAACTTGTAGTTGATGATAACATGTCAGTGTCAGAACCTCTGCTCACTTTGCATCTGCTACTTTATTGCTGATTGAAAGAAAACAGTACAGTACTGTAGAGCCAGAATGGGGAATCTTGTTGTTGTACCATCCCTCCCACTGTCCAGCCACCGCTGTGACCGAGCTGGTGGAGGCAGTCTCTGGTTTGGTGTTGGAGAATCCCAAGACTGGTTCTGGAGGACTTCATTATCCATGTTGATGCTGACTTGTCCGGGTCAGTTTAAGAGCTCACAGCTGCCCTGGAAACCATCCAACACATACTGTAGATCATACCCTAGATCTGGTATTCACTTCAGACATCATTACGAAGGACCCAGTTGTATATTGCCCATTGTCATGGAAGGATTACTTCCCTGGTGAACTTTGGATTGGCTGTGACTGACACCCACCCACCCACACATATGAGTGTGTGTGTTGCTTGGTTAGATTGATCCACCCACAGAGACTGATGAAATCCGAGGTATTTCTGGACACTCAGGGGTATTTTCTAGGCAGTATAGTGGGTGCTACTGTTGAAGCCCTAGTTTCACTTTGGAATAGTGAAATGCAAAGGGCAATTGACTTAATCACTTCTAAGTGACCTTTCGAGCCATGGGGAGTCTGGGAGGCTCATTGGTTTACTGAGCAGCTCCAGGCATTGAAGCAGGCTGGCCATCATTTAGAGTGCAGTGGTTATAAGTCCCAGTGAAGGAATAGAAGTATGAATGCATAGCTCAGGCATAGGCATACTCGGCCCTCCAGATGTTTTGGAACTACAACTCCCATTATCCCTGACAACTGGTCCTGTTAGCTAGGGATGATGGGAGTTCTAGTCCCAAAACAACTGGAGAGCCGAGTTTGCCTATGCCTGGCATAGCTCTTCCTACCACATGGAAATGATGGCAGTAAAGAAAACATAATTTTTCGCCTCTGTTGCATCCTCAGTGAATTGCCCAGTAGATCTGCTTAGAGTGGTAATCCAACAAGTCCAAACCAGTGTGGCACCATTAACCAACAGGCCACTCAATAGCCTGCGATAAAAAATTTGCATATCACATTGAAGGCGAAATTGCTGGGATCCATGCTGAACTTGATGCCACTATTGGTTCAGGCTTGTGTGAGTTCCCCAGAGCACCATCAAATTACAGCTTGTGCTATCAGCTTCACTCGTTGCAGCCCAAGGTTGTAGAAAGAGTGCTTGCAGTGGTGTTGCCAGATACATGCTCTCTTGATCCTCACCCATCATGGCTTTTAAAATCTAGTAGGAGAGGGTTGACTGGATGGGTCCAGGATGTGGGCAATGCCTCACTTCAAGAGGGAGTTGTGCCTTGAAAGAGGTGTGGTACAGTCCCTCTTGAAGAGGTCCTTCCTGGAGCCAGAGGTTTCAGAAAACTAGCATCCAATCCTTCCTAGGCAAGATGAATGAGATGGTGGTGGCCAGCTAGTTGCAGGCACACCTGGAGGATGCAGATTATCTAGATCCATTTCAGTCTTGTCTGAGACCCAGTTTGGGCACTGAAACAGCCTTGGTCACCCTGTTTGGCACAACATACACACATACAACCTTGATTATACTCGCGTCGCCAACTTACTGGCTCAAGCAAAACAACCTACATGCCAAGGGAATTGGAATGTTGGGAAAGAGACCCTTGTGACAGGCCATGAGGGCAGTAGGGGAAGGAATGGAAGGATTGTGAGGGGGAAAGAAAGCGTTTTTGTGAATTTGTGGAGTGCATTTGGGGAAGGGGAGACACTGCTCAAGTGCTGGAAGGGGATGTGGAGGATAAAGATGAAATAAAACAGTGGCTATCAGGTGCTGGATGACCCTACAGCCTGCAATTCGAAGGTGCAGTGTGAGAGTGTTGCCTCACCCAGACATCATATGAACCTTGACTGGGAGAAAAGGACTGCAGTGTTGCTTCATTGTAAATAATAATAATAATAATAATAATAATAATAATAATAATAATATATCCAACCCATCTGGCTAGGTTTCCCCAGCCACTCAGGGCAGCTTACAGCGTATTTAAAAACACAACAAAACACCAAGCATTAAGAAACAGAATATCCTATACAGGCAACAAACAAATCAATAAATCAGTAGAAACCGGTAATAACAATAATAAACAGAAGAATTGAGCCTTATCAGGGAATTATATGCTGGAGAAAAGTTGTTTTTTTCACTTATTGTAAAGTTGCTTTAACAAAGGTTGTTGAATTGCAACTTGTTGTTGTTGTTGTCGTTCAGTCGTGTCCAACTCTTCGTGATCCCATGGACCAGAGCACACCAGGCACCCCTATCCTCCACTGCCTCCCGCAGTTTGGCCAAACTCATGCCAGTCGCTTCGAGAACACTGTCCAACCATCTCATCCTCTGTCGTCCCCTTCTCCTTGTGCCCTCCATCTTTCCCAACATCAGGGTCTTTTCCAGGGAGTCTTCTCTTCTCATGAGGTGGCCAAAGTGCTGGAGCCTCAACTTCAGGATCTGCCCTTCCAATGAGCACTCAGGGCTGATTTCTTTAAGGATGGATAAATTTGATCTTTTTGCAGTCCATGGGACTCTCAAGAGTCTCCTCCAGCACCATAATTCAAAAGCATCAATTCTTCGGCAATCATGTTACCCATCTTCATTTATTTCAGTGAGTCTAAGTATTAGTAACTGAGTACCACACATGGACTTTTGTCCTTAGTTTACTTGATTGCATTTGAATATTCTGCCATAGACACATATCATTTATCATCTGTAAAAAAGTTTTCCAGCTGTTAGAAATTAATGTTAGAAATTAACTTTCCAATGAATAAAGGGGAAACTTAAAGAAGTATGCTTTTCTTTACTGCAATTGCTGCTTAATTAATTTGGGCGTTCCCGTACAGGAATTAATGTTTAACGATAACATTTATATCATCAAATGAGACCCCCTGTTATTTTATTTGCTTTTTAAAAATTCACCCTCTTGAAATATTATGCTTGTTCCATTTGCAATTGTACAGGGTACGTTTCTTGATGGGTGGGCGCCATGGAGAGTTCAAGTTTCTACCTCCTGCTGGCTATGTGCCTTGCTATGAAGCTTTGCTTCCAAAAGAGAAGATGAAACTGGAACCAGTTAAAGAATATAAGAGAGATTTGGATGGAGTTAGAGATTTGCTTGGTACCACACAATTTCTCTCCCAAACTAATTTTATCCCTTGTCCAATTGACACCAGCCAGGTATGTTTAATTGAAAACCTCAGTATGAATATGTAATTTATCAGAGCAGTTTTTTTGTAGCACACCACTCCTATGATGCATATTTTTTACTTGCTATCTGATTATTAATAAAACACACAGAGGATATCACTGTTAATTTTTTTTGTCTCATTTAAAACTTACCTATTTTCTTCTAGATTGCTTTGCCTTTCCATCTTGAGAAGATCAGAGACAAGCTTGCTGAAAATATCCATGAACTCTGGGGAATGAATAAAATAGAACTTGGCTGGACTTATGGCAAGGTACAATTTAAGAGTAATTCTAATGTGGAGAAAAGAGCCTTGTGCATGAAGACCCTGGAGAAGTTACAAAGAACCACAATCATAGCAGATGGCAGTGAAAGCTCTACAAGGTCTATTTACAAGGTTGAAATACTGAAAAATCATTGTAGCTACAAAATAAGGCCTGCCTTCTTTCCTTCCAGAATATGACACACCATTGGTTAAAGTGGTGTCGTGTGGAAGATGCTGATTATGTATTCCGCCATTTTTAAAATAAAAAACCCCCTAGTTTAATAGAAGAAATAGGATGTTTATACATTTACTTGTATATGGAATAATATGGAATACTGCAACATAATTTCCATGTCATTTATACAACCAACATGTTTTTAATCTTACATATTAAAGTTTTTAATCTTGCATATTTAACTTAGTTACAGTGGTGAAAGTTCCTAAATTATTGGTATGGGGACACAGGAATGGCTTGTAAGAGCCATGTGATCTGAGCTGCAGCAAGCTCAGGTAGAAGGGTGGGGGGATGACGAGACAAAGGCTTGATTACCTAATCCTCCCAAAATGAACTAACCCTGGCAGGACAGCTTACTCTATGGTCTTCATGCATTAATTAGGCTTAAATGTGTTTGTTATATGAGGGTGGTTATTCCACAGATATTAGGTTCCAACTAGTAGAGAGGCTACTATCATGAGTCTGCCCAAACTGCGGGAGGTAGTGAATGACAGGCGTGCCTGGCGTGCTCTGGTCCATGGGGTCATGAAGAGTCGGACACGAATGAACGACTGAACAACAAAGTAGAGAGGAGCACTGGTGTTGTGGGGAGGCTCCAGTTCTGTCCAAATGGGCAGTAAGCTACTGCTGGAAGTCATGCTGCTGGTGGTAGCCAATGGAAAGGCCTCAAAATTATTATTATTTATTACAATTGTAAAAGGTAAAGGACCCCTGGATGGTTATGTCCAATCAAAGGCAACTATGGGGTGCAGCGCTCATCTTACTTCAGGCTGAGGGAGCCAACATTTGTCTACAGACAGCTTTTCTGGGTCATGTGGCCAACATGACTAAACTGCTTCTGGTGCATCAGAACACTGTGATGGAAGCCAGAGCGCACAGAAACACCATTTACCTTTCCACTGCAGCGGTACCTATTTATCTACTTGCACTTGTATACTTTCGAACTGCTAGGTTGACAGAAGCTGGGACAGAGCAACGGGAGCTCAACCCGTTGTGGGGATTTGAACTGCCGACCTTCCAACCGGCAAGCCTAAGATGCTCAGTGGTTTAGACCACAGCGCCACCTGCGTCCCTATTGTATACCATAAGAAGATCATGAGGTGGTTCACAGCATAAAAATACAAAATGAGAACACAAAACACATAATAAGAACAAGAACAAAAGCCAAAACAAACCAATAACCTGGTTTTCACAAACACATGTCAAAGGACATAGAATGCTAATTAGCCAAAGAGAAATATTTTCACCTGCTGCCTAAAGATATGTAATGAAGGCAAGCCTCATGCCAAGATCTCTTGCTAGGAGTCCATATACCACATAGGTGTTTTCTGCACAGCTATAATCTCTTAATAGTGACAGGTCACTGTGAAGCAGGGTTTCTGGAAGCTTGGACACTGCTGGATCTTAAGCCCTGTGATTCTCCCAAGGAAAACAATCTCAGGGCCCCTCAGCTATACCAGCCTGGAAATGGTGTAGCAAAAAAGGGACAAAAAGTCTTCCACCTTCTTTCCTAGCTGGCAAGAACCTGCAGGACTTTAAACGCTGTGGAAAATCCACTGCTCTGCAACTAGCTAGCTCCTTGTTTAGATTGCTCTGTACTAGTTAAAGACTTGTGTTGGAAGGTTTCCTAAACTATCTGTTGGGCTGCCATGGGTCTATGGTTCCATACAGTCTCTCTTGTATTTTACATTATAGATACGAGATGATAACAAAAGACAACACCCTTGTCTGGTGGAATTTTCAAAACTACCTGAAACAGAGAAGAACTATAACCTTCAAATGTCAACAGAAACCCTGAAGTGAGTTATGAAATGGAAGAATTAAAAAACCACTATAATATATAGTCTAATTCTACAGGAGAACTCTATGTGTTGTCATTGTTTTGGAAAGTGGGTTTCATATATACATGTCTGTGTACGTGTACGTGTGTGTGTGTGTGTGTGTGTGTATGTATATATATATATATATATGTCTGTGCACTCTAAAGGCATATGAGGAGCAGAAGGGAATTAATACTATGTCATTGCATCCTTTCATTCTTGCTACAAATTTAGAAACAAGCAGTATGATTAGTCCCTTTTGGAGTTATGTATAATTATATTGAATGGAAAATAAAACATTTTGCCTCCTGATCTCCCATGTCAGAGTCCTACCTGGGATTCAGTTTCTTTTAAGGAGGGCTTCTAGCATTTTCCGTTCCTCTACTCTGCCTCAGTTCATTAGACACTGAGCTTCAGTGTTTGGTAGAAGGTTGAATTAAAGTGGAGAAAAGCAGCCCATAAAATGTGGACACTGAGATAATTCTTGCTGTGGTATAAAATTCTGTTTTTTAATTTACATGTTATTAATTTTTTAGTGGAAAGTGAAATTATATAATATAAAATCTAATGGCCTATATATGATGTTGGAAATACACATTATTTATAGTAGCAATGATAGCATGACAAAGGAATCATCATCATCATACCCCGCCCATCTGGCTGGGTTTCTCCAGCCACTCTGGGAGGCTTGCAGCACATATAAAACATCAAACATTAAACATTTCCAGATACAGGGCTGCCTTCAGATGTCTTCTAAAAGTTTTGAAGTTTGTTATCTCCTTGACATCTGATGGGAGGGTGTTCCACAGGGGTGGCTGAGAAGGTCCTCTACCTGGTTCCCTGTAACTTCGCTTCACGCAGTGAGGGAACCACCAGAAGACCCTTGGAGGAGGTCCTCAGTGTCCAGGCTGAGTGATGGGGGTGGAGACGTACCTTCAGGTATACTGAGCTGAGGCCATTTCAGGCTTTAAAGGTCCGCAGCAACACCTTGAATTGTGCTTGGAAACGTACTGGGAGCCAGTAAAGATCTTTTACTGTGATATGTTCCCGGCAGCTGCTCCCAGTCACCAGTCTAGCTGCCGCATTCTGTATTAGTTGTAGTTTCCAGGTCACCTTCAAAGGTAGCCCTACACAGAGTCCTTTGCAGTAGTCCAAGCAGAAGATAACCAGAGCATGCACCACTCTGGCGAGACAGTCTGTGGGCAGGTAGGGTCTCAGTCGGTGCACCAAATAGAGCTGGTAGACAGCTGCCCTGGACACAGGAAAAGAATAACTTTTACGTTGTTGGTTTATGGCCATAGTAATAACTAGCAAATATAATTCAAATGTTTTTGTTTTAAAGTAAGTTACCACTGTCTCAATACATTATACACATTAAAATGGGATGAAATAGAATCCTATGTGTGTGAACTCAGAAGTAAATTCCACTGCGTCCACAAACTTAAAATCTCTATAATTTTTGAGCTGGGGAATTACATATATGCTTTAAGCTGCCCAGAGTGGCTGGGGAAACCCAGCTAGATGAGCGAGGTATAAATAATAAAACTATTATTATTATTATTATTATTATTATTATTATTATTATTATTATTAACATTTGGCATAACCATTCTAAAATAATATTTTTTATCAATGTGCTTCTTCTAAATATGACTGTGGGTAGGAACTGCTACGTTGCAAATGTGTAGCACAGTTTATAACACTCATAAAAAGAGTTGGCTATTTTATTGAGAGAAGCATATATCTGGAAGTTTTGGAGTTGGTTTGAGGCAGGGCCATTATCCACACACGTATTAATCAGCGTGAACAATAGAGACTAAAATCTGGCATAAGTAGATTTGATGGCACATGGATAGAAAAATACTTAGTATCATAGAATCAGTAGCCGGAAATGGTTTGGATAGGCAGGCTAAGCCACATACAACAAGGGAAAGCAAAACCCTTAGGGTCATTTCCCTTGCCGACTTAAGGAAGAGCTGACTCCCCATGCATATATAGCAACCAGACCTTCAGCATGAACAAATCCCATGCATGGGATCATCCCAAAAATTTTTTTTAAATAAGACACACCCCCATGTTGCTATCTATCCTATCTCAGCTTGCTGCAGTCTTGTGGGGCTAGGGATAAAAGGATAAAAATCATACAAGGCAAAGGGAGAAACCACGCTGGACCACATTTTTTTTTAAAGCACATAATGATGATGATGATGATTAATGAATTTATACTCTGCCTTTCTATAAACATTCACATGACAGCTCACTCAAAATCGACACAGTACAAAATGAAAGTAAAACCCCAAAACAAGTCAAAATGCAACCAGCAAACAAAACAAACTGACAAGCAAAACCAACACCAGTTAAAAACAAACAAGCAGCAGTTTTGTAAGGAGAGTGTTGGGAGTTGTGGGACTGGACTCTCCTCTCCTCCCCTAGCCCCAGTCTCTTTTGTTGTTTTAAGCACCCTGGTGGATATTGCATTTCATTTTTACAACTCACTTTTATTTTTATAGAACGCTTTTGGCCCTTGGGTGCCATGTTGTTCACATTAATCCAGGAGCAGAGGAAGATCTTCAGAAAATCAAACTTCCAAAAAAGTAAGTTTGTTTATAACTGTAATGACTGCATATTGATTTCATGTGTTGTTTATGTGATAATTATTTGTAAACTGCTGGTTGGAAATGCTTCATACTTTTCTTTTAGCAATATACGGTAGATTCATAAATTTTGAACTTATTGAAGAGCTGCTTATCCTTTATAGAAGGTTGGGAAACCGAAAATACCACCTTGTTTCAGAACCCAAGTATTAAGACCTTAGCAGTAACACCTCTGTGTTAATTTTAAGGAACTAAAGAAGAATAAGCTGTACATTTACCATCTTGTTTAGAAGCCTGTTACATCTTCTGAATACACACAGAGTTTACTGTTTCTTGAAAGAATTCTACCTCCCAATGCATCTTTTGATTTACCAATTTTGTTATAAAATAAAATCATTTTTTTCCTGTTTAACTTCCCTAAGTCTCCAAGTGCCAGAGAACTCAGCTACAATAGTAAAAAAAACAGTGTTTTGAATGCATTATAAGCATGCAACACCAGATGGCGATGGAGAGTAAAGAAAAATTCTATGTGATTTTCCACTGCGTTTCCCCCCTTTTGTTATAATGATTTAATTTCTGACTCATTTATAGCATTTTTTTCCTGTGTGTAGATCCACCCAGAGTTTCTTTAAAAAGCAAAAAAAAAAGCCTGTAAAGGGGGGGGGGGCATTCCTCAGAGGTGCTTTTCACCCAAGCTTGTTAGTCTGTTTGCCTGTTGGCAGCATAGACTTTATTTATTGCCCATAACCAGTGCACATCACCAGAGTGCTTGAGAATATCTGGAATGGTGCAGTCGGCAGCTGTATATCATGGATCATTTCGGCCCTGTCTTCACCTAGATACAGGGCATTCCAAATAGTTCATACCGTTTATTTAATTGTATACAGTAATAGGAAGGATATTTCACTGTAATGTATTTAACACCTCCTCTCATAGCACATTGTTTGTTACATTTGGTTGAAACGTATAGCTGAGTGGCTAAAACACAATGATTCTAGCTCCAAAAGTAACCCTCTATCATTTCTGCTGGTTTATAGTTACATGATGTCAAATGGCTATAAGCCAGCACCTCTAGATCTTTCTGAAGTGAAATTGCTGCCTTCGCAAGAAGTGTTGGTTGACAAACTTGCAGAGAATGCACATAACGTCTGGGCAAAAGACAGAATAAAACAAGGGTGGACATACGGCATTCAGCAGGTAAAGATAATTTAAATAATATTTGGGTGGCGTTAGGATGAGGGTTATGCTTAATTTAAAGTTCCACTGCTGGGTTATACACTTAATTCTTGAAAAACCTGTCTTCCTCAATGACTGCTGTGTTTGTCTGAAAGCCTGTGATAACCCAGCTATGATAGTATAATCATTCAGCAAATCTATTGCTAAAAAAGATCTTTATGACTGGAAATGGACTTGCATTGGCCTTGAGTGGAATCTTAAAGTCAGACAAATCTGTAGTGTGATGCTTCCATGTTTTGCTTGCCTTTTATTTATTGTGTTTATATCTAGATTTAATTTAATTTAATTTAATTTAATTTTGCAGAAAGAATCTATAACCCGAATCCTACATTTCTTATCCGTACCTTTTTTAGGATCTCAAAAACAAACGAAATCCCCGGCTGGTGCCATATATATTATTAGATGAGCGTACAAAAAAATCAAACAGAGATAGCCTTCGTGAAGCTGTCCGCACCTTTGCTGGTTATGGATATAACATTGAACCACCAGATCAAGAAATAGGCAAGTCTTGCTGTGTTATTAGGAACAATTGCTGTAGTATTTCTAACGTGCTTTGCCATCTGTCTCACCTATTTCATCTTCCCAAAAGTATTCTCATTTTTCAGCTACATGTGGATTGAACTAGATGTTGCAAGCACTGGTTCACACATTCTCTCATTCTTCTGCCCTGTTTAGCACTCAAAAAGCAGAGAAATGTAGAAGATTCAATAACCAATTATGTCAACAGGAATGTTGTTTAAACCCGACAGTCAACCTATTAAAAAATGCATGTTTAAATCTGCGTGTCGATCACTCAGAAACTTGAGTGACTGATGCACACTCAAAACTGCTCCTACCCCGCTCTTCTCCATGACAAAAACACCCTTACCTTGCGAGAGGGAGAGGAGGAACCTCTCCTGTGTAGAGGAAGCAATGTGTTATGCACTACACATCTCCCTTCCCAAAGTAAAGCCTTTTAGGCTTGGAGCAGCAGGGAGTCAAGGCACGAGGACACGAAGCACCCAAGGAGAGAGAGCAAGACCCAGTTCAATGAGGGATTGCTCCAAAGGTTGCTTTAGCGCCTCTAAACTAAAGCTACAAAAATACTGGAATATTGTTTAAACTAACTTAGGTTTTTGGTGTGTTTTTTTTTGCTTTCTTCTGTCTTTCACAGCTGACCAAACAGTAGAAAAAGTGAGCATTGACAAGATACGTTTCTTCAGAGTAGAGCAGTCTTACGCAGTTAAGACTGGGAAGTGGTATTTTGAATTTGAAGCTGTAACAGGAGGAGATATGCGTGTTGGGTGGGCAAGGCCAGGCTGTCGGCCTGACATAGAATTGGGTGCTGATGACCAAGCATTTGTCTTTGAAGGCAGCAAGGTTGGTACATTTGATAATAAAATTAAGTAGTTAGGTCTGTAGCTAATAGCTATGGTAAAACAACTGCTACAAAAATAGGGTTCACACACACACACACAGTCTTCTGTCCAAGTTTAATATTTGTTTAACAAAATGCATATATCGCTTGATTGTTTGGGGTTTTTTTAAAAAAACATCTCTTAAGCTGTTTACTACAAGCATCACCAAAAGTGTGGCTGGCATCCAGGCAGCATTTTCTGGAGCTGATTACTTACCTGTTTATCCTCTGTTTCAAAAATTTATTTTGATTATGAACTCACATTTACACACAAAGATACATCACTTGATATTTAGGTGTGACTTCTGGGGACATTTTGAATTTATTGCTCGAGTGCTAAATAAATAGTCAATTCTGCTCCCGTCTTGACAAAAATTGCTTCTTTGTTCATCTTCCTTTACCTCTCTCTGTAGTGAATATGTTCCGACACACACATTTAAACCTGCTTGTTTTTCAGGGTCAACGTTGGCACCAGGGGAGTGGATTCTTTGGACGAAATTGGCAACCAGGAGACGTAGTGGGTTGTATGATAAATCTAGATGACAAATCAATGATATTTACTCTGAATGGAGAGTTGCTTATAACCAATAAAGGTTCAGAACTTGCTTTTGCTGACTTTGAAATAGATAATGGTAAGCAAATTCTTTGTTGGGACAGTGCTACTAATTGAAAGGAAATAACGAGAAACCTGAATCTTGCTGTAGACTTTAAATTCTTAGTGTACAAAAAAGATGATTAATTTTGGGGGTGTTCCGCAACTTCAGATTTCAGTTTTTTAACTAATAGACATTGGCTGTCCATCAGCCTTCCCAGCCTTTAGTGAAGTAGCTTAATTAAGAAACGTACCTGTCATTTCCATTCAAGAAGCTTGCTGCACCTTAAAGAAAAACAAATTTATTAGGCAAAAGCTTTTGTGGACTACAGTCCGCTTCATCAGATGAAGTGTAATTCTAAACTAGAAAGCACACACACATATATATTCATGTGGTTTTTGTGGTGCATGTGTACATGCATGCATAGGGGAGAAAGGTAAAAAAGAAATGCAATGCAAAAGTAAAAGACTGTGACAGTGACCCAAAGGGAAAATAATCACCATGATCAATGAACATGGCACTGTTAGTGGTAATGCAAACATGTGCCTGAGCTGGGGACAGAAGTGAGGGGAATTGGGTTCCCATTCCTATGATAGTAGGAAGGGGGAAGTATGGCATAGATGCAGGTATACAGATGAGGCAATAAGGACTGATTACATCAAGACCCTTGCTCCCTCTGTTTCGTCAGGATCATGTCAGAATTTGAGAATATCAGCAGGTGGCACTGTGGTCTAAACCAGCGAGCCTAGGGCTTGCCGATTAGAAGGTCAGCGGTTCAAATCCCCACGATGGGGTGAGCTCCCGTTGCTCGGTCCCAGCTCCTGCCAACCTACCAGTTTGAAAGCATGCCAAAAAGTGAAAGTTGATAAATAGGCACCGCTCCGGCGGGAAGGTAAACGGTGTTCCTTGTGCTGCCCTGGTTTTGGTGTTCCATTGCACCAGAAGCAGCTTAGTCATGCTGGCCACATGACCTGGAAAAACTGTCTGTGGATGAACGCCGGCTCCCTCGGCCTGTAAAGCGAGATGAGCTCTGCAACCCCAGAGTCGTCTGCGACTGGACTTAACAGTCAGGGGGTCCTGTACCTTTACCTTTAAACTTCTTAGTCTGGTGGTGGTGCTGATAAACACCAAACCTGCCCAGAATAAAACATCTATCACCTATGGCTTGATCATAGGTAAAGGGCCTGACCCGGTGTGCATAACTGAGACCATGGTAAGCAAATTAACAATTTTAGTGTTAAGTTAATTACGAAACAGAATGAAGCCTGATCCAAGGAGAGCCAGTGTGGTGTAGTGGTTAAGAGCGGTAGACTCGTAATCTGGGGAACCGGGTTCATGTCTCCACTCCTCCACATGCAGCTGCTGGGTGACCTTGGGCTAGTCACACTTCTCTGAAGTCTCTCAGCCCCACTCACCTCACAGAGTGTTTGTTGTGGGGGAGGAAGGAAAAGGAGAATGTTAGCCGCTTTGAGACTCATTCGGGTCGTGATAAAGCGGGATATCAAATCCAAACTCCTCTTCTTCTTCTTCTTCTTCTTCTTCTTCTTCTTCTTCTTCTTCTTCTTCTTCTTCTTTCTCATTAGAACCCCAAATCCATTGGAATTGAACCCGGGCAGCATTTTGCAGCTTGCTATTTTTTTGGGGGGGGGGGGATTCAATAATAGCATGTCCTTGAAATTAATCATTTGTAATGTTTGAATATAATATATATACAGATATATATATATATATATATGATAACCAGTAGGGCTTCTCTATCCCTAAACGTGCTTTTATTAAACAAAAAACGACAGTGTTGCACGGCAGTGATCCATATGGATAATTTTGTAATCTATCAGAGACCATTAGGATTCACAGTTACAAGTTATTGATGGCAAATGCCAAGATCATGCCACTAGCGTATGTTGCCACGTGTAGCTAGTGCTATTTGTCATTCTTTCTGACTAACATTTTGCATTAATGACTGCCTGGGATGCTATATCAGTTGTGCTGCCAGCTTTTTATGAATAAAAGGAACATGTGTAATGCCTAGCTGCTAGCAAAGCCAAATACTTCATAATAAAAGTATTAGGAATAGGCTTGGCTCTTTCTGTTGGAAGTAGATTTGTTTAATCACTGGCATTTAACTACTGCCTTCCTTTGGTTCCTTCCTCCAGAACAGTCTGCTTTCAGAGTAGTCATTAAGTTGTTTTGTTTGCTTTCTTTTTCTTTTCTTTTAAGCAGAAAAAGCACTATTTGTTCATTCTCTGTTCCCACTATTTGGATGAAATTTCCACTAAGCGCCTTTTAGTTTCTTGTTGTTTTGTATTGCCAACTGCTACAGACCTAACAAGATCTGGTCCCCTTAACATATCCCTGTGCTTCTTATGGAAGCTTTCATGTAGAGTAATGTTATTAGCCCCATAAAAAAGGTTTATAAGAAAGCTTTCCTGTGGTTCAGGATAAATTGTTTATCCTTTCAGCTCTTTATACAATAAATGTCAATCTGACAGTTGGTAACTGATTATTAGAGAAGTCGATTAGGTGACTAATTTTTCCCAGAAGGTCTTCTATGCCCTACTTATATAATGTTTTATTATTCTTTCATTTCTGGAAGGGGGGGTTATGTCTATTTATGTGTGTGTGTGTGTGTTTGTGGCTGCCCAAAATTCTTCGCTACCGTTTCTAATGAAGTGGGTACAAATTTAATCAGAAATAAATAAATTCATCCCTTTAACCAAAAGAGATTGCACTGAGAACCAGTGTGGTGTAGTGGTTAAGAGCAGTAGACTCGTAATCTGGGGAACCGGGTTCGTGTCTCCACTCCTCCACATACAGCTGCTGGGTGACCTTGGGCTAATCACACTTCTCTGGAGTCTCTCAGCCCCACTCACCTCACAGAGTGTTTGTTGTGGGGGAGGAAGGGAAAGGAGAATGTTAGCCGCTTTGAGACTCCTTCGGGTAGTGAAAAGCGGGATATCAAATCCAAACTCTCTGAGAGTATGGTAAGCTTATGGTTTAGAATAATCAGCTCTGGGGTTTACTATGTATATATTTCCCTAACTCCATATTCATGTTTCATTGATTCAGGTTTTGTCCCCATATGCTCATTGGGTCTGTCTCAGATTGGACGGATGAACTTTGGGAGAGATGCCAGCACCTTTAAGTATTATACAATGTGTGGTCTACAGGAAGGCTTTGAACCTTTTGCTGTCAACATGAACAGAGATGTTGCTATGTGGTTCAGCAAACGTTTACCAACATTTGTCAATGTACCAAAAGACCACCCTCATATTGAGGTAATGCTGCATAGTAAGAAGAGACATGGCATGTTCCCGTATACTTTTTGTCGCTAAGAATTACATTGCAGAAGTAATAATAATAATAATTAATAATAATTTTATTATTTATACCCTGCCCATCTGGCTGGATTTCCCCAGCCATTCTGGCAGCTTACAGAACATATTTAAAACATAGTAAAATGTCAAACATTAAAAACTTCCAGACACAGGGTTGCCTTCAGATGTCTTCTAAAAGTTGTGTAATCCTTTTATCTCCTTAACATCTGGTGGGAGGGTGTTCCACAGGGCAGGTGCCACTACCGAGAAGGCCCTCTGCCTGGTTCCCTGTAACTTCACTTCTTGCTGTGAGGGAGGCTATTTCTACATAACCTTATTGTGAATATATACAGCATCAGTGACAGTTCCCGTAGGCTTTCACGTTAATCCCTTTACTTTCATTTCCTTCTATCTGCATTACTCCTTTTAGATAAATTAAAATGGTTGTATTTCAATAATTTATTCCCAGACACAATTACAACCTGCTATTAAGATGTATTTAACACCAACTGTGTGCAAGATAGAAGTAATATTGTTACTCTGTTTCACTACCCCATTCAATTAGTCTTTTTTTTTAAGCAGATGGTTTGATGAGACACCCAGTGATTACTTAACATTCTGTATACAGATACATTTCAAAGGTCCCTTTTATAATCAAATTTGAACATGTTTAAACAGACAATACATGTCTGTTCAGAAGTCCCATTGAGTTTGGGTAAGTGGGTATAAGACGACAGCCTTGCTGTGTTAATTGTTGAGAACTTTGGTTTGTACAAAACTGTTTTTGAGGCAGGACATCTGAAGGAGTAAGTATTCTGTGCATCTTAAAAACTTGCTACTCTGTCAAACTCTCTCTCTCTCTCTCTCTGTGTGTGTGTGTGTGTGTAACTGCTCCTTTTTTTGTCTCATAAGAAAATTGTTAATGAACCTTTGACTGCAGGTAACAAGAATTGACGGGAACATTGACAGTCCTCCTCGCTTAAAAGTTACCCATAAGACATTTGGAACACAGAATAGTAATGCAGACATGATATATTGTCGCTTGAGCATGCCAATTGAATTCCACTCATCTTTTAACTACAGTACTGGTTTGGAACTGATTGATAGTTTCCAAAAAAGGTTAGATATAAGTTTGATTTTCCTCTAGGCTTAACTTTGTTTTAAAACTGCTTTCTTTTCTTTCTTTTTTTTGAGTCCATGGATTTAAAAATGATTTCTACTCACTCTGTGCAGTTTTGTGGCTTTGGATTTTATGGTGCCCTAATCCTTAGTCTATAAACAAGAAATTTATCTATCCTGTAGTTAAATGGCTTTGATTATGCAGGGGTATTGAACATGACAGACTTCAGCTGAAATGCAATCTACTGGGATGTATTCTGATTCAAAATATTGTAGACACACTGTCTTTTTAAATTTATATGCTGCTGCAAGTCCTTCTCTTTAGCATATACCTATTTTTATTTAAAGCAGTTGAGGCGCAGAAGGGCTTTCTGATCATGTCCTTCTCTTTTAACTGACAGATAGAATTCATGCGTAATTTTCCTTTCACAGTTCTATCTAGCACAGATTTCATTTTATGAAAAAGTGCCAAAGTTCATATTTTCCAGATAACAACCAATCCATCAAAGCTTCCCTTTATCATTCTTTCAGTGTTATACAGTATTCTCTCATAGAATCATAGAATTATAGAGTTGTAGATTTGTAGAATTGTAGATGTGATCTAATCCAACCTCGCGCAATGCAGGAATCTTTTGCCCAACATGGGCAAAACCAATGACCCTGAGATTGAGTCACATACTTTACTGAGCTATCTCAGTTCCTGTTTTATGTATTTAAATGACTGATAATTTTACTTTATTTCCAGAAAACAGAACCAGGAGATACCTGTCCATGCCACAACGGTAAGTATATAACCATGGTTGTTGTTGTTCCTGTTTTTAGAAATGGGCTAGCTTCCCCAGGTTCAGATGAATTGGTTCAGATTAAGTCACACTGTTTCTCCTAAAATTGGGAAAGAATTTGAGTCAATGTGAGCCAATCCAGGTTGATGGACATTGGGATATCATGGAGTCTGATCCCTCTGCCATTCCCAAAGCCCTGCTCACCCAATCAGCCCCCATTGATCCTCCAAGTCCCAGTCCTTCCCAATATGTACTGGCTGCTTCTGAGGACTGAATCACTGCTGGATTGTCTGTAATCTTTGGGTTGAAGGGTGGAACACAATTTCAATTCAAATCCAATAAGTAAAGGTAAAGATAAAGGACCCCTGGACGGTTAACACCAGTCAACGGCGACCATGGGGTGTGGCACTCATCTTGCTTTCAGGCCAAGGGAGCCAGCATTTGTCCACAGACAGCTTTCTGGGTCATGTGGCCAGCATGACTAAACCACTTCTGGTGCAACGGGACACCGTGACAGAAACCAGAGTGCACGGAAACGCCATTTACCTTCCCACGCAGCAGTACCTACTTATCTACTTGCACTGGTGTGCTTTCAAACTGGTAGGTTGGCAGCAGCCGGGACAGAGCAACGGGAGCTCACCCCATCGCAGGGATTCGAACCGATTGGCAAGCCCAAGGGGCTCAGTGGTTTAGACCACAGTGCCACCTGCATCAGTAAATAGTAGTTAGGCCTAGAGAAGCTCAGTGAAAATTGAACCACATATCAGTGCAGAATGCTTTGAAAATTTATCTAGGAATAAATAAAGCACAACTGGTTTTGTTCAAGCCATGCATACCAATTCTATTATTTCTGTTTTGTACACAGGATGCAGTTTTATGTTAGAAAGTTTTTGTGCTTGTTTCCATTTAAATATATAAATATATATTTAAATATTTCCGCTTGCTATTGTTTATTTCAGTACTACTACTCAGTGCGGATCTTTGCAGGCCAAGACCCATCTGTAGTCTGGATTGGCTGGGTAACTCCTGATTACCACTTTTACAGTGAACATTTTGACCTAAATAAGAACTGCACAGTAACAGTTACTTTGGGAGATGAAAGAGGAAGAGTTCATGAAAGGTGTGGCTCTTAGAAATTACCTATTGAATAACCTATGTTTCAATCAATTTTATCAATAGTTGGAAATGACTTTTAATTTTTATAACCCCAAAATGAAATTGGTTTGATTTTATTCATAACAATTGAACCAGAGAATATGCTTCGTGCAAGTACTTAATGCCGTCATTTACTAATATTAGATACAGTTAACAGTAACATTTATAGGACTCTGTGTCACTTCCTCAGCTACAATTCCTTGAAAATTATGTGTCCTGTGGCTTTAACTGTGATGATAATTTCGATGCAGCCTTCACAAGTAAAAAAATAGATTTCAAATCAAAATAAAATAAAAAAATTCCTTCCAGTAGCACCTTAGAAACCAACTAAGTTTGTTCTTGGTATGAGCTTTCGTGTGCATGCACACTTCTTCAGATACACTGAAACAGAAGTCACCAGACCCTTAATTATAGTGAGGAAGTGGGGAGGGATATTACTCAGAAGGGTGGTGGGAATGGGTGATCTGCTGATAGGTGTGGAAAACCTGTTGACGACTCTTAACAACTGCAATTGGTCTTACAGGGAAAGGCAAGGGGTGAGATGGCTAAAGATAGCTTTGTCATGTATAATGAGATAAGAACCCACTCCCTCACACGAAAGCTCATACCAAGAACAAACTTAGTTGGTCTCGTAAGGTGCTACTGGAAGGAATTTTTTTATTTTATTTTGTTTTGACTATGGCAGACCAACCCGGCTACCCACCTGTAACTAGATTTCAAATGTTAGACTTCCCTTAAAAAAAATATTTTGTTAACTTTTCAATAAGTAATATGCAAACAGCTGAGTGACGGGGGGGGGAGATTTTTTTTCAGGTTTCATTGTACTTCTAATTAGAAAAGTAAGATTTGAATGAACCTTTCAGGTGATCCTTTCAAGTGAATACTGACTTAAAGTTAGTTTTAAATGCAAAGCTTGCACTTGACATGCATCCTGATGTTTGTCTATAAGCCACCATTTATCCAAGGGCTCATCCTCACTGCAATTTCTTGCATTTGTCCCATGATTTCTATGCACAGGTCTGAGAGGGTTTTCTTTTGCCCTGCTGCTTTCCCCAGGAAACCAGATGTTTACTCAGTAACAGACTTTGGGCTTCGACCTTTCAGTGGCGCTCTGTGCAATGCCAAAGTCCAGCCCCTCCCCCTGCTTCCCACTTTCTGTTGTTTGTCATGGTTGCAGCACCCCCTGTGGCTTCCTCTCAGCTCAGTGCCCAGGGCAGGCAAACTGGACGTGCTTCCCTAAATCCACCTCTGGTTTACTGCTGAGTTGGAGCAAATGTAAGCCCACAGAAAACCTAACTGACGTTTATTCTGATTCAGCTGCAGGTTTTCTCAGGGAAAGTGGTGAGACGGGGGGGGGGGACCCCACTCGGACTCACGCCTAGAAATCGAAGAACAAACAAAAGTGTGAATGAGCCCAAAGATACAGGCTGTCCCTTATGGGTGTGAGAGAGCTAGTTTAGGCCACGTCTAGAAATGGAGTTCAGTGATATCAGTATGCTGTCCCTGTTCTTCCCATCTGACCTGGGTTTTGCTGCCTCTCTGCTTGCTTTGGCCCAAGCTACAGGTTACAAAGTGAAAATTGTGTTTTCTCTTTGCATATCCACTTTCCCTCCCCCCCCCCCAGTTGCTTTCTCCCATGAAGGGGTTCCATTTTTACAGTTTTGGGTGTGGTGTTCCTGCATTTCTGTTGCACAAAGAGTGGTGTTATCTCAGATATAATATTGGTGGATTTGATTACCACAGGTATGTTACACCAGCACTTCAGTGTTAACAATGGCTCACAATTTTTACCTCCGCACTTCAAAGTGCTGGTTATAAACACTAAAGCCCTAAATGGCTTGGATTAGGAGTTTTTTTATGTCTTACTGTGATCATGTAGGTTTACCATAAACACCTTTCTTATTATCTGTGTACTTTGGCAAATGTGGCTTTCTGCACCTATAGAACTCACTTTAGCTGGAGACTCTTCAAATACTTAACCGGGCTGGGCTGGGCTGGCTAGAATTTGATGACCAGATTTAAATTATCACAAGGAAATGGATTTTTAATCCATTTTTCATTTCATTAGTTCCTTTGTTGCATATTTTTCTGTTATAGTGCAACCCATAGGATGGAGCAAGCTAAAGCTTCAAAAAAAAAAAATCAACAAAATTCACTCTGTTTAACCACTAGTTCTGATGAATGTTTTTCTGTTTTTTGTTTTTTTCAGTGTAAAACGTAGCAATTGCTACCTGGTCTGGGGAGGAGAAACATCTGTTAATTCACAAAGATCTGGTCGTGGTAACGTTGATTTAGAAATTGGATGCCTTGTTGAGTTGGCTACTGGAATGTTGTCATTCACAGCCAATGGAAAAGAACTGGGAACTTTCTACCAGGTATCAATATATTTTACAAAAAAAAAAAAATCCTCTTTATTTCAAAGTGACTGTACAAGATGAAACATATTTTATTGAAGTACTGGTGATAATGTGCGGTGGCTGTTTGGTGTCTGTGTTACTGTATGACTACGTAGGTTTTGAAAATATACTATGGGCCCTGAACCAAATATTCTTATACTGTACACACTCAGTTTTGTGCAAGCATAGGTAGGCTACTAATCCTGGTGGCTAAGTTGTAACTCCATTTTCAGAGGCAGAGATGCTTCTGAATAAGAGATATTGGAAAACCACAGGAGGGGAGAATGCAGTTGCACTCAAGTTCTGCTTTTGGGCTTCTCATAGGCATTTGGTAGACCACTGCTAGAACAGGATGCTAGACTAGATAGGCCACTGGCCTGATCCATCAGGACTATTCCTATGTTCTTACTTGGCATAGACCTAGTGGTGGTTCATGAAGGGGGCAGAGGCAGTGGTGTCTTTCCAATGGTAGTATTCTGCTTATTGGGAAGGGGATCAGGGAGGCAGTAGCAAGGTTGGGCGAGCTCTAGGTTGATAATGATGTTCCAGAAGCTCCCCCAGTCTTGGTGCTGCTGTGTCATCCCATTAGGGATGCGGGTGGCACTGTGGTCTAAACTACTGAGCCCCTTGGACTTGCCGATCAGAAGGTTGGCAGTTCAAATCCCTGCAACAGGGTGAGCTTCCATTTCTCTGTCCCAGCTCCTGCCAACCTAGCAGTTCAAAAGTACGCCATAGCAAGTAGATAAATAGGTACCACTGCGGTGGGAAGGTAAACAGCATTTCTGTGTGCTCTGGTTTCCATCACGGTGTCCCGTTGCACCAGAAGCAGTTTAGTCATGCTAGCCACATGACCCGGAAAGCTGTCTGTGGACAAACGCTGACTCCCTCGGCCTGAGAGTGAGATGAGCGCCGCAACCCCATAGTTGCCTTTGACTGGACTTAACTGTCCAGGGGTCCTTTACTTTACCATCCCATTTGCAGTGTGAGGTCTCCGTCTCACACATACATACACACACCCCTGAATGGCAGTTGCACATATAAATAGTCTATAAATACATGCTGAAATATACTCGGAGTCAAATGAAAGAACAAGTGATACCAAGAAATATGCAATAGGCCTGGGCATATTTCATACCATGTAGTATTGTTCTCTCGCCGCCCCCCCCCCTCAGGACTCACTGGAGAAGTGGCTGCAGACATGGCATTATGAGATTACAAATGAAATTGCCTCACTAAATCATCACTCATGATTTCTGTCTGGGTCTTATAATATAGTATACCAAATCTACATAGATGCATGCCTAAGAAGAAAAATTCATCACCATGCTAGTCACAATAGACTTCAGCTTATATCAAGCCTGTACTTAAAATCCAAGCTATTTTTGCTGAAATTCCTTCTATCCGTGTATGAGACAAAGGCTGTCATCTTCAAGTGAAATTATGATGATTCTCCCTGTGACACAGGGAGTCTGACACTCCAATCAGGAGTGTCATAGAAAAGCTGGGTATGCAATTAATAGTTCTTTATTTAGTGCAGTGTGTGATGGATATAGAATAAACATCGCATGAAACCAGTTAGGAAGACAAAGGTTATTGTATAATCTTTATGGAGACAAAAGATTTGTACATTAACTCTACATTTATCTTGAAATAAAGAGGTTCCGATTGGAAAAAGAAATGAATATGAAATCATTTAATTCAATACTTGAGCATCATATAAAACAGTAAATCGGTGACTTTTTTAAAATAGAAAAATAATCATTTAGAAATGTTTTATTACCATTAGTGAATTCCCACTCCTGCTGATGCCACGTTGCTCCTAGACCTAGTGCAGCCCTATCCAGACATTCTATTTGTGTCTTGATGTCACCTGTGAGAATGGAGCAAGTGCACTAATCTGTGTCATGACCCTGCATGACTTGGAAGGTGAACATCAGACTCAGTTGATTTAGAAACTGGACGCCTTGTTCAGTTGGCTAATGGAAAAGAAGTAGTAGGAGCTTTCTACCAGGTATCAGTCTATTTTCCAGAAAATTCCACTTGTCTCAAAATGGCTATACAAGTTGCAACATACTTTATGGATCTACCGCTGACTCATTTAGAAACCTGATCTTCCAGTATTTTTGATTGTGCAGGGATGAAACCCACATTAGAGCACATAATTTTGCCTATTGCGTGGCAGTGTGGGCCGTGAAGAAAGTGGATTTTGGTGCCACTGTTTCATCCTGACACAGCTGTTTATTGGAACTATCTTCCTCAGAACCCCTTAGGGCCCCACTGTGATTCTTTTTACAAGACGTTTTGAAGATAAAACCGCTCATCTCTGTTAAGACCTTGACGCTGCTTAGAGCGCATATCCATCTGAGGTGTATAGTGCTGTTCTGTAGGATCAGTTTCAGTTGATATGGCTTGATGACATGGACAAGGTGCTAGCAGGAATGCAGCAAACACATGCCATCTGGACCCTTGCCCTTCTTGGCTGATTAAAATACAGTACACTGTTCAAGCTGCTAACAGTGGTTGAGTGTCATGAGCAGTGCTTTTTTATAGTTGTTACAGTAAGTGCCACACTTTCACACCTTTGGGCTGAAAAGGTGCCAGTACTGCGTTCCCTTGAGTAAACCCAGGGAAAAAAAGCATTGGTTGTTGAGCATATTGTGCCAGTATTAAAATAATTTCATTAGCTGCCAGCTTGTTTCACGGTTTAATTGAGGCTGTTGTTCTTTGGTCTTTAAAAAAAATCTTTAGTAGCTTGAGTAGGAATGCCTTCTTCCTCCCCATTGCTTAATATATTTGTTGGAGGCCATATTCTGCTTGCTTTCTTAGGTTAGGCAAAAGCTATCAGAGGGTAGGCCTTTTCAGCGTAAGTGCACAAATTGTAGAACTCCTGCTGTAGCCTGTTCACTAAGTGCCATTATTGCAAGCAGGAGAAATAGAAATATATATTTTTAAAAAATGTTGCTGCAGTGTGTGGTATGTACAGTATACAAAATTTAAAAGGAATTTTAAGCTGCTTGTCAATGTTCTATAACATGCAATGCATCATAAAATATTCTGGAGTTTTCAGTGTACCGCATACTGAAGCATTCACCACATGCTTCCTTAGTACCCCTGTTCCCTGTGCCATACATTGCAGTGGAGCAGAACGTTGCAATCAGGGCTTGTAGGACCAAGTTAGATGAGATTATAGATCTGCTATTGGATCTACCACAGTTGTTTTTTTTTTTTTTAAAAAAAAAAAGGGAAATGAAGGTACAGAAGGAAGGATTTCAGTATCCTGGTGTGTGGGAAGGTGGTTTAACTCTTGTCTCTGTGCTATTTTCTCAATTGAAACCACTTCTCTGAACCTCCTATTTCCCCAGTAGGAAGAAAGCTGTGTCTCTGTGTTGGGTGGGTACCCAATTTTGCAGGCATACGTGTGCAATTATGTAAATGAATATCCATCTAGGTTTGCTTATGCCAGGGGTTGTCAACCTGGTCCCTACCGCCCACTAGTGGGCGTTTCAGGATTCTAGGTGGGTGGTAGGGGGTTCTACAGCACAAGCTGAATCCTTCTTCCATTGAGCACTGGTGGGAGGTAAGGAAATTTTGCCATCAAGAAAGATGCATTAGTGGGCGGTAGGTATAAAAAGGTTGACTACCCCAGGTTTACTCCTTCGAAATATAGGGTGTTTACTCTTATCTCTCTGTGTATGTGTATTTGTGTTCATTTCCCTATGTTTTTCTTTGAAGCAAACTCTTCCATTTAACATGAGCAACGTAAACCCCAAAACGAAACATTTCTTCCTGCTACAGTTTCTTCTATTCAGTAATTGCATCCCTTTATAAGAGCATTGGTTTGCTTGTCTAGCTGTGCTGCCCTTTTTCACAGCATGACTCTTGATATGCCTTCTCTGAAGTAAGTCACATTGAATTAAAGGGACTTCTGGATAAGTGTGTACTAAGAACTGCAACTGTAGTAAATGTAGCACAACAGTATCATTGTTGCAAGTTGATAATAGGCTTATGCTGCATTTTAACTGCAATAAATATATTTTTCAGGTTGAACCAAACACAAAATTATTTCCAGCAGCTTTTTTACAGCCTACGAGCACAAACCTTGTACAGTTTGAACTGGGTAAATTAAAGGTATTTTTAATAAAATTATTACTAACGGATATTATGGACTTTAAAGTAAATTCTGTAATGCAAAGTGCATGAATTAGTCAATAGGATTAGAAGAATTTCACTTTTCTCTCTCCCATTCCCTGGAACTCATAGTGATATGATTCCTGAAGTATAAAAAAGTGTTGTTTCCTCAAAAATGTAAAAAATAAAATAGAAATATATGGGCATATATTAGATATACCTAAAGAGAACTGCATGTTCAAAATCAGTCTACTTACAACTTCAGATACTAGAGACAACGGGGAAGGGAAGACTTATCACATTTCTGTCTTGTTTTTGCATTTCAAGTATAGCTGCTAATGATAATCCTGTTTGACTGACATTGGAAGATAATAGACAACGGACAAATTGCCGGTTCCAGATGGCACCCACCCGAGAGTTCTCAAAGAACTCAAACATGACATTGCTGATCTTCTAAAAAAATATGTAACTTGTCCCTAAGATCAGCTACCATACCTGAAGACTGGAAAGTAGCCCAATGTAACACCAATTTTTTTAAAAATTAATTTTTAAAAAAGGGATCCAGGAGGGGGGAAACATTGGAAACTACAGGCCAGTTAGCTTAACATCTGTTCCCAGAAAACTGATGGAAATTATTATAAACTAACCAAGCATATAGAAGAACAAGTCTTGCTGAAGCAGAGCCAGCATGGCCTCTGCAAGGCAAAGTCCTGTCTCATAATTCTATCAAAGTTCTCTGAGAGTGTCAACAAGCAGTTGACTTGGACTTTCAACAAGCTTTTTCACCAAAGACTCCTAGGTAAACTTACCTGTCTTTCAATATGTATACCATGAGGTATTGTTAAATTAATTCAAGGTTCTGTTTTTCTTTTAAATTATCCATTTATGGGGGGGTTGTGTCTTTTTTTTAGAACACTATGCCTTTATCAGCAGCAATCTTTAAAAGTGAAGAGAGAAACCCTATTCCCCAGTGCCCTCCTCGGCTGGATGTTCAAACTATCACACCTGTTGTGTGGAGCAGAATGCCAAACAGTTTCCTGAAAGTAGAAGCTGAGAAAGTCAGTGACCGCCATGGGTGGGTGGTCCAGTGCCTGGAACCTTTGCAGATGATGGCTCTTCATATTCCCGAAGAAAGCAGGTACATTTAAAAGATACTTTGCTTCCTTAAGAGCAAGTAGGTTATATTTGATTTATGTTAGTTTTTATTCCTATCATTAAATCTCTCATTCAACTTATAAAAGTCGGACCGGTTCATGACTAGTTGTGCCAGAATGTGTTTGGGAATTCATGTTCCTAGGCACATCGGATTCACACTATTAGTTTCTGGGAAATGGTTCTCCAAATGGGAACAAGTCAGAAGTTTAATTCCACCCTGTGCAACAAGAACAAATTATCTGGATTTGGGGAAACACCCCTTTCATGAGGGTTTCTGCTTGTGGAAGGGTCCTTCTTTTCCCAGCTACTTGGAAATATCACTACATATAAAAGGAAATATTTGCTTCTACTGCATAAATATAAATAATAATAATTCTGGATTTAATTTTTCATCCTTTAATGTAGAGCCTAATGCAGCCCCTGAGGCATGCACAACATAGATTCTTCACAGATTACTTTAATATTTGTAAGGATTACTTATTCTTTTAGGTTATAGTACAAGTTATATAGCTTTTTAAAAGGTTATTTCAGTCATAATTCTTGCAACATATCCAGAGCTCGGTACTGATGTTCTGTATTAGATTACAAAAAAATATTAAATCATAAATCTGAAAATGTACCCTCTGGAAAATACAGATTTATAGCAAGATATAACCTGAGAAATTGATCTTTTCCCATGCACATGGACCAATTCTAATAAACCTGGAAGGAAAGAAGTAGAAAGTCTTTTATTAAAACACATTGCTTCAGTATTTTCCAGTGAAGCTATAAAAATACTGGACACGATGGTGATGATGATCCTGCTAATCTAAGCATGAACAAGGGTTCAATCCTATACACAAGCAGCTGATGTAAAGCAAGTATAAAAGTAAAGCCAGTGTAAATTTACTCTAGATCCAAACTCTATTCAGCAATGGGACTACTGCTTGCTAAGCGGGCCAAAACCTGGTCAAGGAAGAACAAGCCTTTAAAATAGCACCACCCTTTTTGCCTGCATAACTTACTCCAGATTGCCAGGTCACATAGTCATGTGACCAAGATGAACCATTCTCTCTCTTTAGTCCCACTGCCCCCCATGCACCTGGAACATCGCTTTCTCAGGGCTTACACCACCTTAAGATCCCTCATGCTCAGCTCAGCCAGTTGGAGCCTGGCTGAGACAGGATGCCAGAGATACCCTGATGTATCTCTGTCTGATCCATGGATGGGAGATTGAAGGTGGCATAGCCCGGCTTCTCTAGGAACACCCCAGCGCAGCCAGAGATCCACCCCATAGCTGTCAACCTTCCCTTTTTTGTGGGAAATTCCCCTATCAGGAAGGGTGACAGCTATGATCCACCCACTCATCCATTGTGGATCTTGCAATAGAATTGCTTCCTAATTCTAGATCCAACCCATTATTTGGGTTCTGCTCCCTAATTCAGTTGTCTTTACACAAATGCAGTGTATGGGAAACAAACAACATGAACTGGAGCTTTTAATACAGGGTGGCAAATATGACCTGGTAGGCACTACTGAAACAGATAATTCAGCGGTCGGTCTGCGAGGATTTAAAAAAGGATGCTGTGATTACTAAGACCCAACATGGGTCTCTCAAATAATAAGTCATGCCAGACCAGTCTGATTTTTATTTTTGGATGGAATTACAAACTTGGTAGATTAGGAGAATGCTATAGACATGTTGTGTTTTGATTTGAGTAAGGCTTTTGACAAAATTTCCCCATGATATTATCACAAGGAAACTGGTAAAATGCGGGTTGAACGAGGTAACTGTTAGGTGGATTTGTAGCTGGTTGACTGACCGAACCCAAAGAGTACTCATTAATGGTTCCTCATCATCCTGGAAAAAAGTAACAAGTGGGGTGCTGCCTAGGCCCATTGTTGTTTAACGTCTTTATAAATGACTTGGTAGAAGGCATTGAGGGGCTGCTCATTAAATTTACAGGTAACACCAAACTGGGAGGGGTAGCTAATGCCACAGAAGACAGAATCAGAATTCAAAATGACCTTAACAGATGGGAGAACTGGGTACAAGCTAACAAAATTAATTTCAAAAGGGACAAATGTAAGGATCTGCACTTAGGCAGGAAGAATCAGATGCACAAATATAGGATGGGGACACCTGGCTTACCAGCAGTACATGTGAAAAGGATCTAGGGGACTCGGTGGACCACAAGCTTAACATGAGTCAACAGTGTGATGCAGCAGCAAGAAAAGCTAATGCTATTCTAGGCTGCATCAACAGAAGTATAGTGTGCAGATCAAGGGAAGTAATATTACCACTCTGTTCTGCCTTAGTCAGACCACACTTGGAATACTGTGTCCAATTCTGGGCACCACAGTTTAAGAAGGTTGTTGACAATCTGGGATGTGTGCAGAGGAGGGCAACCAAGGGTCTGGAAACTAAGCCTTATGGAGGAGTGCTTGAAGGAGCTGGGTATGTTTAGCCTGGAGAAGAGGAGCCTGAGAGGAGATATGATAGCCATCTTCAAATATCTAAAGGGCTGTCACATGCAGGAGGGAGCATGCTTGTTTTCTCCTGCTCTGGAGTCAGTGGCGAACGGAGCCGCTTGGCTGCCTGGAGCGGCAAACGTGGAGGCATCCCCGGGGGCGGGGTGTCGTTCCGCAGCGCGCATGCATCATGACGTCACGACGCACATGTCAGGACAAACGGCACATGTGCGGGATGCAGTACATGAGCAGTCCATCCGTGCTGCTGCTCCCGCAGCAACCTTATGAGCCGCCGAGTGATGCTTTTTTACCGGGCGGCAGGGCTCAGCGTGGGAGTCGCGGGGGGGGGGGGGGCGCTGAGTGTCACCCCCCCCTCCAGGATGGAACATGGGGTGGACCGCCCCCAATGCCCACACCTTGCTCCGCCCTTGTCTGGAGTGTAGGACTTGAACCAATGGCTTCAAGTTGCAAGAAAGGAGATTCCAACTAAACATTTGGAAAACCTTTAGTAAGAGCTGTTCAGCAATGAAACAGACTCCCATGAGAGGTGGTGGACTCTCCTTCCTTGGAGGTTTTTTAACAGAGGTTGGATGGCCATTTGCCATGGATGCTTTAGCTGAGATTCCTGCATTACAGGGGATTGGACTAGATGACTCTCGGGGTCCCTTCCAACTCTAAGATTCTATGATTTACTTCCTTGTTTATTATTAGCATTTGTATCCTGTTCTTGAGCCAAAACTCCTCCCAGAACCTCTTACTTAAAATCAAAGCAAGACACTCAGTTCCTGAAGGCTTCCAAAAAGGAACACGTACACACACACATGAGGAAAGGGACAAGAAGAGGAAAATCAAAATTAATGCATCAGTCTCTAAGCAGTCGTTCCCATATTGGCTAACTGGCACAGTTCAGAGGCCTCCAGCAAAGCTGGTGAAATGAGCCCTGCTTCCTATCTCTCCCACTGAGGCAATCTGATGGAATGGCAGTTGAGGGAGAGGAGGCCTGAAGGGGCTGGCCTGTCAAAGCAGAGTCAACAGAGTGAGCTCTGCTTCTCAGCTCTCCCACTGCTGGAAAGTAAAGCACAGTTCTCTTCCAGTATGCCTTACTTGTTCTTTTAATATTGTTTAAAATGTTGGTAAATATTGCATATTTTATAAAATCATGGTCTGTAAATTTGACATTTTCAATGTGTGTGTTTTTATCCGAAGTTTAAATACACATAGCTGAAGCAGAAGTGACTCATGTTCCCAAGCCTTTATCTTTTTTTGCACTTCTTATGAAGTACCTAATAAAATGTACTTAATGAATGAAAGCTAATTTAAAACGTTTCTGTTTTGTTTGTTTTGTTTGTTTTCATTGCAGGTGTATTGATATTTTAGAGCTATGTGAACAAGAGGACTTGATGAGATTCCACTACCACACTTTAAAACTGTATAGTTCTGTTTGTGCACTGGGTAATAACAGAGTAGCTCATATACTTTGCAGCCATGTGGATGTTTCTCAGTTATTTTATACAATAGATAATCAATATTTACCTGGACTCCTGCGTTCTGGATTCTATGACTTACTTATCAGCATTCACTTAGAATACTCCAAGGAAGCTAAACTCATGATGAACAATGAATTTATAATTCCAATTACGGATGAAACCAGAAAAATCAAATTATTTCCAGATGAATCGAAGAGACATGGTTTGCCTGGAGTTGGCCTTAGCACCTGCTTGAAACCAGGTTTCAAATTCTCTACCCCTTGTTTTGTTTTGTCTCATGAGGATCATCAAAAACCTAGTCCAGAGATACCAGTTGAGATGCTTAAGTCAAGAGCTATAAGCATGCTAACAGAAGCAGTCTACTGCAGCGGGACACACATACGAGACCCTGTTGGGGGCAAAGTTGAGTTCCAGTTTGTTCCTGTTCTGAAACTTATAGGAACATTGCTCATAATGGGAGTTTTTGGTGATCATGATGTCAAACAGATTTTACTCCTCATTGATCCATGTGTGTTTGGTGAAACCAAAGAAGAAGTAATGGAAAAAGCAGAGAAAGAGGATGTTGCACAAATAGAAGAAAAAGCTATAGAGGCTGGAGAAAAGGCAATCAGGGAGCCTAAAACTCCAATAAAAGGCTTGCTGCAAACAAGATTGCCTGAATCTGTTAAACTCCAGGTGACAACCTTAAAGTAAATGCAGAAGTGTTGAAATACTGTTGAAATAAATTGTAAAATGTTTTCCAGTAACCTGAGCAAAGAGCCTGAACAGCAGTATTCTTGAGACTTTTTTTTCTAATTCTTTATTGGTCTTAGTTTGAACAGACACAACTAATTTTCATCTTTCTATGCTACTAGGCAAAACTAGTGAGATAGTATGGGTTATATTCAGTGTTGCAGTTGTTTTTGAGCAACAAAATTTCATAAACAATGGAACTTCCCCTCTTCCGCTGTAGCACCATATACACACTCAAAATCTTCTCCTGGGGGATGGAAGACCCTCAGGAGGAGATTTTGGGAGTGTGCAAGGGAGGAGGAGACAGGGAAGCCTCACTGTGTGAGTGAAATTTTGCTTGTGCGACAATGGATACAACCCTGTCACATACTTTTGATATAAATTATGTACGTTTGTACATTGAAGATGCACCACTGGGGAACAAACTGGTTTAATCATATTACATACCTGCAGTGATTTGTCCCCTCACTTTTAATTATCACACATAGGCTAATGAGCAAATAATAGGCATTGGGTTGGATAAAAGAAGTATGAGCAGATGGAACGTAGCTTTTAGTGCAGTTCTGCAAAAGCTTGTGTAAGAGCTTGCACAATAGTTGGTTGTTTTGTTTGTTTAAGTGTACTTACACTCTCTTTTTACCATCTGGTCCTAGGGCAGTTTACATATAGCTCAGTACAAATATAAACCATGTAATTCATTAAAATTACTAGACTATAGATGAAACCATAAATTCAATGGGAGGAGTATTCTGATCTAATCTCCCGGTGTTATAATAGCTAAGTTCTATGGAAGTTCTTGTGCTTCTGCAAAAGGTTGCATGAGCTTCTTGTAAAAGCACATAAACATTGTGGATTTATTTGCTCTTTTCTCACACAGCACTCTAGCATTAGGTGTGGGGACTTCCTTGCACATATAAAAGGGCCCCTTTGGATCCAACGACCCACTTTCCTTCTCATTAACCACAAAACTGAGTACCCACTGACAATAATGTGGCAAACTATACTGTTGTTCTTTCACATGAATTTATTTGTGCCGTTGCATAACTTGGCCACATAATGCATCTCTTATTTTATGCTAGATGTGTGAGCTATTAAATTATTTCTGCGACTGTGAACTGAAACACAGAGTGGAAGCCATTGTATCATTCGCAGATACTTACGTCTCAAAGTTGCAGTACAATCAGAAATATAGATATAATGAGCTCATGCAAGCCTTGAATATGTCTGCTGCTTTAACAGCTAAGAAGACAAAGGAATTTCGCTCTCCTCCTCAAGAGCAGGTAGATTATTTATTTATTTATTTATTTCTAATACAGTATGGTGATGAAATGGAGTAAAGCTTTCAGAAACCTTAAAATACAGTGTCCAGTAAAAAGCAGCAGAACAGGGTTCAAAGCAGTCTTCGGATATCTCCCCTTCTGTCTGCAGACCCTTTCAAAACTGCTTCATAGGGTTAGAGGACCCCTCAAAACAGCATTCATCATGGATTGCACAGTGATGGGTGGAAGGGGGGATTGCGAAAGATCAACTCAAGTCCTGTTACACTGCTAAGAGCTCTGCTATATCCAGTTGCATACAACCCCTTGAGAATAGCAATACCTGCATATCTTTAAAGTATTCAGTATTTGAGTTAGTTGCTTGTACTTGGTCACTGCATGCCGTAGCACTTTTGAAAAGAGGGTAATCCTCCCCCCTTCACCAAGGATGAGCCTTTCAAAGAAATTCAAAGGGGTGTGATGAGACTGTCAGAAATCTAGGAAGTCATTGGACTATATTTTTCAGGCGCTCTTGTTGACTCTTAGAGCCTCTTACCTCCAAAGTTATTGGAATAATGTGAATGCCATTTATTATATATTATGTATCTAAATAAATACTAGACATTAAAAGTATAGAATCGAGAAAAAATGAATATAAGCAAGCTGCAGGCATCTAAATAAACAGGAACATAAATAAACAGGAAATAAACAGTGCCTGTTTCCCTCTTTTGTGTCTTTGTGACATTGTATGAGTTTGCTTACTGTGGTCATAGTGTAATTATTATAACTGTTATTCAAAGCTATTTCAGTTTATTGTTATAATTTCAGATTAATATGTTGCTAAACTTTCAACTGGGAGAGGATTGTCCTTGCCCAGAGGAGATTCAGGAAGAGTTATATGAGTTTCATGATGATCTCCTAATCCATTGTGGTAAGTGATTGCCTGTTTTGGGTGGAGCATATTATTGCTGAGATTCCGCTTATTGTGAAAGATCAGTTCCTGCAGTTTTGTTTTGGTTTATTGACTTTTCCAGGCAAACATGATATTGATTAATTATAAAACTGAAAACTGCAAAGATAAAAAAGACATCATAAAAGTTAATTAGACTTATCATCCCAAATGTTCTCTAGAAAAACAGGAAAGCATAAATATTTACACTCAAAAATGTATTGGGCCAGCAGTAGATCTCAAAGAACTTGTATCTGAAAACATTCTCTCTTCTTTACTTCTTCCTTTTGAGTGAATGCCAGCTATTTACTCCTATGGGGAAAATAATCTAATGCAAAGTGCACAGACATACATTGCACCCAAAAGAAGTTCACAAAATATATAGACACCCTCTTCTTCCCATTCACCTGCTCTTTATGTGTATTTTAAATAACGTTAGCTGTGAGTTTGTGTCCTATTGCTGAATAACTGAAAATGGGAAAGTGGCCACCAAATGAAATGTGTTTCCAATGTAATATTCCTGCTACAAAAGTGTGTATGTTTTTCTGCAAGTAGTAGGTTCATATTCAATGGAGCAAGAGAAGAATGGTTGGGGGGGGGGTTACTGCATATCAGCTCCCATTCTACTCCTAAACCCCCAGGAGCATATTTTCAGAGGTCACAAGGGTGTGGCAGAAAAAGGGGAAGGCAGAAAAACCCATTCTGTGAATGGAATGGCAAGTTAAGGTTCATAGTTGTATAGAATTTCACAGTACGCAAGTCTGTTTAAATTATTTAAGAAAACACGTATTTTCAAGACACATGAATCGTTCAGAAATTCTTTTAAGTTAAGCATTGATGGTCAATAGTATTAAACTGTTTGTTCAGTGTAGTGCCTAGAAATATATAGGCAGTGCATATTCAAAAGATGCATATTCCAAACACATTTTAGACAGTCGTCATCTTCATTTCTCACCTGTCAACCATTCTTTTACTCACAGCTTGAGCACACACACACCCAAAATGGCAATAATACCTACCTGTATGCAGTTGAAAAGCACTTTTAGTTTACATGAAGAGTGTGATATGTCTATCAAGGAGCTGATCCAGTCACCCAACATATCCTCCCCACTTCTTACTGTGCATGTTGCTCTGTGTATGAGAGATTCCAGCTGAAGTTAACTCCTTCCCTTTTCACTGGTCTACCATGAGTGGAGAGCTGCAGTCACAGAAGGACTGTACACATCTATGCACAGGTGGACCTCTGAGATACGTTTTTGATTATTATTTAAGCTTGGGACATCGGTTTAACATCATGGGAATTCTGGCAAAACACAGACTATACTTCATTTCAAAATGAGTTTATTGCCCATTAGGTATTCCATTAGAGGGAGAAGAGGAAGAAGAGGAAGATCTGTCATGGACTGGAAAGCTGCGTTCATTGGTATATAAAATAAAAGGAGCACCAAAAACAGAAAAGAGAGAACCTACAGAGGAAGAAGAAAAATATCCCAGTAAGAGCTTGAATTATTATTCATACTAATTTATTTTATTTTATTTTTAATAATACACCTGAAAGCAGGTGAACAGTGAGCTGTGAAGTATGTATGAATGAATATGAGCCAAGAACTTCCAGATTCCAATCTTGCCTTAAATTTAAACAAGGATAGTATCAGTTCATTAATAGATGTACTCAAAGTAGCACCACTAATGATATATGGTATTGGGGAGGGGGATGGCACCAGTTAGGATAAGGTTGGTTTAATTTCCTGGCTTGTTCCAAAGCTGCTAATCGTAGTTTCCTCATTCAGAGGAAGTGAATGGCTAATGAGAGAATTTCTGATTTTATTATGACGCAAGCAAGGAGAGGAATGAAGATGCTGTGAACATTGGGGGAAAGGCTCATAACATATCTTGAATTGATATGTTATCCTTTGCAGGCATAATGAAATATCAATTAGTTTTCTTTTACAATACATTTTGGTTATATGCAGGTTATCTTTCAACGCACCAATGCTATAAACTGTGCTGAATACATCCACCAACTTCCCCCCCTGAGCCTTAGTGAATTCTTTCAGGCAGTCATCAATCACTTAGAGCTAATTAGTATGGCATACAGTAATTCCTTCCAATGCTTAATGACCTGCATAATACTGAATGAAAATAAATATAGGTAGAAATGAATGGCAGTCTCTTCCTGGTTGTTCTGCACGGATGTTTTTCTCTAAAACCTGCAGCTGCCATTGGGGCAGCTTCACTGGAGCTGTGATAATATTGGACCCAATCCATGATAGGTTTTCCAAGCAGGTTTAGATGACAAGATGATGAAATTGCCACACACTGTTGCTTTGTGAGGAATGTCATGCACTGGCAGAGGAAGAGGAGTGCAGGGGGAGCGCACCGCCCCTGGCAGCGCAAGCCCAGTAGGGTGCCATTGCAACTGCCTCCCCCTCCACTGGGCCCCATGCCCCTGCAGATGGCGTGCCCTGCCCCAGGGAGCATGCCACACCCCTGCGGGCAGCACGCCACACCCCCAGGACGGTGTGCCACTCCTCCGGGGTGCACGTCACACCCCCGGGGCGCACTCCAGCCCCACACCTGCCTGCTCTTCGCCCTCCCGGTGCTGGAGCATGAAGCTATGCCACTGATGTCATGTCATTTAATATGGAATGCTAAGGCAATGTTTTGCTGAGAGAGGGTCTTTAAAAGAGATTTTTAGCATCGTAAGGCTACAGCTGACCTTTTTTGGTCAGCAAGTTAGGCATAAAATGCAGATTGTGCAGTCCCCCCCCCAAAAAATGTTTTTTTTAAAGGGGCTGGGCCCCCTTAATGTTCAGAGGGCCACACATGCGATGTCAGGATGTCGCGCAACACTACATTGGGGCCCCTCAATCCTCTGGAGAAGCTGGTGCCTCTGATGGAGGGGAATGGTGGGACTTATATTCCAGCCACATCTGGATAGCTACAGATTCACCACTTTCCTCCGCTATAGACCACTTTTAAGATGTTGGCAAGATTCAGTGTCTGGTGTTTTTGCAATACTACTAATGCATAATTTACAGTTAAATAAGCTGGGATTCAGAGATAGCTTTGTAAAGGATGCATGGAATTTGATGCTCTGGTGGCTTATCCAGTCAACCATTAAAAATGAAACACAAATATATTTACTTCGGAAGTGTCCATGTATTCAGAACCTCAGGAATTCTAGGTCATTGATGGCATGAAGCTAGCAATAGCTATTAAGCAGAGGTTGTAAAACATTTTTGAATATGCTATCTGCAGCCTCCTTTGGTTAGGGATAACATCACTCTGTGATGTACTTCGCTAATCCTCTTCACAGAAGCTTATGGTATACCCTCTCTTAAAATTATTTTTACTTTTTCAGCTTGGTATGGTGTAAAAGCAAATACAAAATGCTATACAATAACATGCTGATTTGAAAGCATATTTGACAGGGACATGCATGGCATAACCATGAATAAAATATTTTTGCTCCTTTGAAATTTATTCTCAAGAGAGGGAACATTATCCAAGACATTATGCCTCACAAAACTGACATTTTTGTCAGTTTTGAAGTATCTGAAGAAGTGTGCATGCACACGAAAGCTCATACCAAGAACAAACTTAGTTGGTCTCTAAGGTGCTACTGGAAGGAATTTTTTATTTTATTCTGTTTTGACTATGGCGAGACTAACACGGCTACCTACCTGTAACTAAAACTGACATTATTATTCATAATGATGAATGACATGAAAAAGCTGACCCCTTCATGATGGGTAGCTTATTTTGATCACATGGACTCTGATTTTAATTTAAGTGTTTGCTTTATTTGCATTAACCAAACAGATTTCAACAATTTAACAGGAAGTTTAGTAGTAGTTTGTCATTATGTCTCCATCTGTGGTTCCCAACATGGGGCACACACCCCACAGGGAGGCAATTTGATTTTTAAGGGGGACAATTTGAGAATGGCCTTTTAGGCTTCCTCTACGTGAGTAGGAGTTCACTTTTTGAATAATCAGAATTATATGTTGGGGGGGGGGTTTCTAGGATTTTAGAGATGCTTAGGTGGGGCATGGCCAAAGAAAGGTTGGGAACCACTGGTCTACATTGACAAACTATACCTTACAATCAGCTGGCAAACCAGAATCAGAAGCCATGATTTGAAGTGTTTTATGTGTTATCCGAATTGACAAGCCATAGTTTGCGCTAGTACTGAACCAAAATTTAATACGGGGGGTGAATTCTTGCAAATTTTGGAATTGAAACAAAACGCATCTCCAGCACTGGGAGAGGGGCTGTGGCAGCTACCATTCTCCCTCCCAAAAAGCCTTTGGAGAGGCTTCCTGTTTTGCAGCGAACCCAGCAAGTCGCCCTCTTGGGTGCTCCAGTGCCCAGGAGGGATCCCAGATGGAGATTAAGGGGGTGGGGGTAAGGGGCATGCCTCCCCTAACTTTTCAAGGCTATTGAAAGGGCATGACCCACGGTCATCTGTTAATGCCTTTTTTTGTCTGTGAGCAGGGGGTGGAAATCCCCGTCTCCCAGACGAAAAGGCGAGGGCACTGGGTTCAATGGCTCCGTCCAAGGACAGTCCCAGCAAGCTACCGTGGTGAGCTGCGGAATACCTTTGAATTCAGAAATAATTGGCAAGCGAAGAGGCACCCCCCTGAAAAGATCCTGATTTATGCTGCAGGAGAAAATCATCTGCTTGGGAAGGTTTTGAAATAATGAAAGAAGCTAATTTCTGCTTTGGTTGAGCAGTGGAAGGAGGGGTAAAGGTAAAGGGACCCCTGACCATTAGGTCCAGTCGCGGACAACTTTGGGGTTGCGGTGCTCATCTCGCTTTACTGGCCGAGGGAGCTGGCATACAGCTTCCAGGTCATGTGGCCAGCATGACTAAGCCACTTCTGGCGAAACCAGAGCAGCACATGGAAACGCCGTTTACCTCCCATCGGAGCAGTACCTATTTATCAACTTGCACTTTGTGCTTTCGAACTGCTAGGTTGGCAGGAGCAGGGACCGAACAAAGGGAGCTCACCCTGTCGCAGAGATTCGAAACACTGACCTTCTGATTGGCAAGCCCTAGGCTCTGTGGTTTAACCCACAGCGCCACCTGCGTCCCTTGGAAGGAGGCGAGGGGAGGGAATATTTTAAGTCATGGGGTTTTTTGGGGGGGTCTGCATTATCTACCCTTCCCTAAAGCAATGGAATGTAAAGTTTTCGGGAAGAGTGGACTTTAAAGATACCTATTTGTGATGGATTTCTTTTATAAGTAAGGACTTTGCCCGAAAGAAGATGGAGAGTAATAACCTTGAGGGATTTTGACCACCCCTTGGAACTTTGTATTATGAAATAGAAATAGTAAAGAAGATAAGATTGGTAACAGCTGGATTGACTGTCTGTTAAGCATTCGGAAGAGAATAAACTGTGGAGTTAGATGTAATGAAACTGAAGATTGGCAGGATGGACAGCAGGAAGATGTATTGGTTTTGTGGGGGGAGGATGGAGAGGAGATATGGATATTGTTGAGATTACATCAGCCCACTCACCCTCTCTTGAAGCTTGAAGCTGAAAATAAGAACAGTGAAAGTGTCATGATGGATCACAGTGTATACCATCTTGACGGCTTCTGAGACTTTCAGGCAGAGAAGAAGAGATAGGGATTATGTTTATTTATTAATGATTTACTAAGGAGCTGGTTGTATGTAAAATTGAGGATTAAATTTGGCAAAATGTGAAGAAGGGTAGGTGATGCTGGGAGATTGGCAGTGTTGGGGGGGTGGAATGTATATTATTTATTTATACAAAAAAAACTTCTAGAGGTTTCATTTTCACCCTCTGCACACAGCACCAGTGAGGCTGAGTTGTTTATTCCTGGAGGCAGATGGCAGACAGCAATGTTCAAGGCCATGTTAGGGAGGAATGTGTGTATGTTGCCTGGGATGAAGCAAGATCTGTTTTTCTCAGGCAAAGAGGTACCAGAAGGAAATGTTTCAAAATTGATGAATGACTATTGTAGATAAAAGAGGATTTACTCTCCTCGACTATTTTGAGGACAGGTTACAACAACGCATAAAAGCCATAGCAGAAATTGGTAATTGAACATGTGATGTGTAGGGAGAAGGGACGAACGTATTTTGAAATGACAGTTGGAAAATTTATTTTATTGGAAGCAGCAAAGGAGGAAGGGAATTAGAAGGGACATCGGGGGTGGGTGGGAAGTTAGTTTTTAAATGTGTATTGAATTTGTATTAATTTGGTGACATTTTTTTTAAAAAAATATGGAAAATCAATAAAAAATAATTGGCAGACAAAAGCCCCTGGAGAGATGCTGTGGGCTTTGGGGGACAGGGAAATTGCCTCCATCCCCCCTCCCCAGAAACCATCTCAGAACAATACTATGGAATCATGCTGAGAGCCGCTAGCTAGTAATGGCCAGACCATTTTCCCCAGCAGTTAATAATAGTATTTTCTGAATAATTTTGGTAGTCATTGATAATTCAGCTTTCAGTTTACTGGATTCAAATAATCCTTTTAAATTATGTTTTTTCAGTGGATTATAGTTTGCGTTTTCTTTTCTTCTCAAACCCCACCTCTATTGTAGCTACTCTGAAGGAGTTAATATCTCAAACTATGGTTCGCTGGGCTCAAGAAGATCAGATCCAAGATCCAGAATTAGTTCGTATTATGTTTAACCTCCTTCGAAGGCAGTATGACAGCATTGGCGAGCTGCTTCAGGCTCTGAGGAAATCCTACACTATAAGTGCTACATCTGTGCAAGACACAATCAACTTATTAGCAGCGCTGGGTCAAATTCGTTCCCTTCTCAGTGTCAGAATGGGAAAAGAAGAAGAACTGCTCATGATTAATGGACTTGGGTATGAAATAAACATTTTCTTTGTATGTTTTAAATAAAAATTAAATAGTGAAATATTAAACTTACGGCCTTGGTTATAGTAGTAGCTTATGCCCACTATAAAACCTAATTCTGCACATGTGCTACAATATTGGTTTCGTTCAATTATGAATGAATGAATGAATGAACTTCATATGCACCCATTTTAACACAATCGCTTTACTTTCCATATGAACATCTATGAACCTGCCTAAACTGAGTTGGCATACTGGTAGAGAAATAGTCTGTTTTGTTCTTGACAATAACCTTGTAATGTGAATATAGTCATATCTTTGTAATTGCTCTTTAATTCTGAACCTTAAAAATGCAGTGCTTATTTAACTGTGTGCTTGATAAACACAGATCTTGCAGGAGAAAGAATGATTGTTTTTTGTTGAATTTGTTCTTATCCCATTTAGAGATATAATGAACAACAAAGTATTTTATCAGCATCCTAACTTGATGAGAGTCCTGGGTATGCATGAGACAGTTATGGAAGTAATGGTAAATGTGCTTGGAGGGGACAAATCTCAGGTAATTTCACCAGTACTTTTGCTGTGATTGTTATGAAGCATGCCTTCTGTAGCTGGAGGGAATTGCGGGTAAAGAAGAATAGTATATTTATCTTGTGCAGTGTTAGTTCCATGGATGATGGGAGTTGTATAGGCAAGGTTTCTTGCACTAAAGATGGACTACAAAGATCGCACATACAAAAAAGAAGCTGGAAATTGAGAATTAAAATGCTTCAGCCAAGCTGGTTCTAAGCAGCATGCCAATACTATATATTAGTAAAATAGTCCTCTACTGGGAGCACTTGTGGAAAATGCCCCCCCCCCAATATTCAGAATGCACTTCTTTACATAAGTTCGCATATAAGCCCAAATAATTGAAACCTGCATTCAGTTGCACACATAGGGGTTACTGTGTAATGTGTGTTCAACCTTTACTGAGATTTTAACAGGAATATTGTGTTCTCCTGTAGTGTACAAAAGGTGAGAAAAAGATGTGCATGTGCCTTAAGCATTGCAGTGTTAATGGGAACACAGTGCAGGTGTTGATGTATACCTGTTAAAACTGTAATGTGTTAAGAGGTCTCAAAAGTTGCAAAGTAAATGCTCAGAGGAGGAAAACGTGTGAAAAGAGTTCCATAAAATGTGTCAGTTGAGCATTTTAAAGCCCTATCTGTATGTGGGGAACAGTTAGGCATATGTGTTACTCTTTCCATGAGTTAATGGGATTTTAGAAAGGCTTAATTTTAGGAGGGATTCACCCTCCAAAAGGCGCACTCCTCCATTGTCTCCTGAGACAGACGGGCGCCAACAAATTATGATGGTTTTGTGATTTATTTTTTTATTGGCTTGGGGATTTTACCTATGTTTGTCTATAAGTTTTATTTGCACACCACTTTTTGCTCAAGTGGTTAAACATTTTCTAAATGAATAAACATTTGACTTCTGAAGCGGTACAGCCCCCTGCAATGTTTTATTTCTCTGTATGCATACTCTTGGGCTTTGGAGGTTGGGATGCAGATCTCAGTACATTAAAATCTCTCTTAGTTGTGAATCAGTTGTAAATCAGTGCATATGAATGAGAAAAGGGTTGTATGTTGCTAAGCTTGGTCTGCCTTAAGTGTTGCTGTGATCTGTGTCTCATTTTGGCGATGTAAAGAAGGTCTAGCAAACACAGAGCTTTGTACTTTTGTATTTTCTGGTTCAAAAAGAATTCCTTATGACTTTTCTGCAGGAAAATCATTTGTCTGAAAAGAATAGTAACGTCATCATAGTCTTTCTAATATATCTTAAATCTGTGTTGTATGCAGTCCAATTGAGCTTCAAAGTATATGGCTTTTAAGATTATAGGTTGAGTGCCACAAACACCTGAAATAGGTGCATGCCTTTAAAATCATATGATTTTAATATAAGATACATAATGAAAAGGATCAAAAATGATTTTGTCTCGTTTACTGAGAAAAGGTTGAGAGTTGACATGGCACATTTTTAATGCAGCCTTCCCCAACCTGGTGCCCTTTCCACGTTTTGGGCTGCATCTCCAATCAATCCCTGTCAGCACTGGTTGAGGCTGATTGGAGTTGTGGTTCAAACATCTGGGGGACAGCAAGTTGGGAAAGGCTTTGTCAATACATTACTGGGAGCACTTGGATGCTATGGTGTAAATGTGGGATGGGATCAGGGCCATAGCTAGGGGGTGGTGAGGTGGGCCCCCGCCAAGGGCGAAGGTGATGAGCGGGGTGCAAAATAGGCTAAAATATGTCTGTAAATATAAATATTGATTATTGTCTAATAAGAAATGGTTTAAAATAGAGGGTGAATTGAATGGCTGGAGGGAGAAGAAGAGCTAATTTGTCCGTGGCTAGGGGGCGCAATCTGGACGGTTCTGCCAGGGGCGCAAGATTACCTAGCTACGGCTCTGGACGGGATATAATAAAACAGTTGGATTATGCCAGCAGGAAATATTTCAACAACATACCATTTATCAAGATTCAAGCTGCAGAATTCTTATGTTATTCTACTGCTGATATTTTAGGAGAGTGAACGATTATTGTGGCACTCTGCTGTTTGACACTTGAATGGTTGTAAGTTCTTAGTCAGGCTGACAAATGTGTATGACAAATGTTTTATGATGACAGAAGACAATCGCTAATGGCTTTGAGTATTGACCCAGACATGCCCTCTATGATGCAAATGGCTGAGAAAAAAGATTCTAATGCTTTTACTATTGGACAGAGATTACTGGGCTTCTCTTCTCTTAGCATGATGATGTAGAAATATTTATGAGGGTCTCATCTGCATTGATGATGCATGCAAAACTGCCATTTTATTATAAGGGCCTTTAAGATTAGGGTTGTGCATGCTTTCTGCATAGTAAATATTGTAGGGGGGAGGATCGCAGGGGACAGGTGCTTCTTTTTCTTTGATTGGGCAAACAACTTTTTTTTGTACCAAGGTAAGTAAAGTGGATCTTTAATATCAGCCTGAGACTTACCATGCTTCACTATTTTGGCCTTACTGCATCGGTTTGTACTTTGCTTAGTTCCTTCATAATTTCCACACACTGTATGTGTATTACAGCAACTAACAACTCAGATATATTAAATTTTTTAGTAAAACCTTTTGGCTTCCACCTTCTTCAGCTGCGATGATATGCTGTAGCCAGTTCTAGAACACTGAGGATAGGATATTAAGGTGTTTGGTTTGGAGTAGCTGAGGTATGTCAGTTATTATCCTCCAGACTAACACCATATGGTTTTAAGGTGTCAAGTCTTTAGACACAGAACTTCCCTCTTGTTTCCAATCTTCTAGGATTAGATAACTTCTCTATTGCAGTAATAAATAAATCAGAGAGATCGTGATTCTCTGAACTGAAGTGCTTTGCAACTCGTTGTTGAAGTGTATTTTGTTTTGCTTTTTGTTTGTTTGTCAAGACTGTAGATTTATGGTGTGGAGAACTAGCCCAAGGCCAGGTAGGGGTTAACTTTTCTGACAGTTAGAACCCTCAGGGGCGGGCTTAGCCTGAGTATAAAACACCCCTCCCAGTGGGCAGTAAGGAAGTTGAAGTGTGGGCAGGAGGAGTTGGAGTTAAGTGCGGGGAGTTAGAGTTGGAGTTGAAGTGTGAGTCAAGAGATAGAGCTGGGAGTTTAGAGTCTTAGGTGGATGTTAGCAGAGAGGATAAAGAGATTGTGAAACGCGTTGTTATTGATATTTGGTTAACTATTAGAGGTATTAGGCCGGTAACATTTAGAGGTATTAGGCCAGTATAGGACAACTGTTATAAGCTTATTGAACAACCTTTATTTTATCAGCAACCACAAGCTTTGTACGCAATAAACATCTTTTTAGTTCACAATATCCTCGTCTGTGGTGAATGAAGTAAGCAGGATCCAGCTAGTAGTCTGAAGGGCTGCAGCTGGAGACTGTTTGTCGTTGGTGCAGCACTCATAGACCGTAAAACGTCCGGGGGTGGGCTGTACAGGGCGAAGGGCCCGCGACATTAAAGTGGTGGCAGCGTCGGGACGAAAGATAGTCATAAAGTGGTGGTCACGTTGAGATCAAAGATCTAAAGTGTTGGCAAGAAGTGCCAAGGTACAAGAAGGATTTAAGGGTGACGCATTGTGTGAAGTGTGAGGCTTAAAGAGGATTTAAGCAAACTTCTGTGAGACTCTACAATCTAGTCAGGAAAGGGGATCGCATACACCTGGAAAGGGAGAAGGGGAATTCAGAGAGGAATTACCTGGCCCTAGGGTGTGGTGTGATAGCGCCTAAGACTGTGAGATTGTGAGAGAGTTACAAAGATACTTTGCGTTTGAAACTATTTCAGGCAGAAAGGTTTATAGTGAGAGGTCGGAAAAGTACGCTGGACAAAGTGCACTGAGGTAACTTTAGGCGTGACTTTGGACCTAAACTGTGGAAACTGAGCCTGAAGAAATAGTTTAACTGAAACATCCTTGATTTAAGTACAGAAATAATACCACCAAATAAATAGAAAATGCCACCTAGAAAGACTAAAACAGCTCTTAGGGACTCACAAGTAGAAAGCTCTGAAGAAGAAAATGGGGTTTCCCAGATTGAGGAAACCAGTACTGAAACAGTTAACAAAAATCCTGCTGAGGGGACTAGTTTTAAAGCCTCAGAGGAATTCGAAAAATGGAAACTTGAGAAGGAATATAATTTAAAAATCGAACTAGCAAAGCTAGATATTGAGAGAGAAAGAGAAAGGGAGGCAATGGCACTGAAAGAGAGAGAATTAAAGTTACAAGCTGAAGCAAAAGAGAGAGAATTAAAGTTCCAAGCTGAGGCAAAAGAGAGAGAACTGAAAGAGAAAGAAATGACCTTAGCTATTGAGAGAGAAAGAGAACGGGAGGAAAGAGAATATTTATTAGAAATGAAAAGACTTGAATTATCAGCTGTAGATAATAGAAACAACAACAATAGTTCCACACAAAATCCTAGCAGGGTGGATTTAAAAAGATTCCCTGACTTCAGAGATAAAGACGACCCTGAAGCGTTTATCATTTCTTTTGAGAGGGCTTGCGAAGATTTTGAAGTAAAAGATGAGGAGAAAATGCAAATACTGAGAGCTCGTATTAGTGGAACATTAACAGAGATTTATTCTCAAATGCCATCTGATCAATCCAAAGATTTTGAAGCATTTAAACAGTTGGTTTATGTTAGATTCGGAATTACTGCAGAACAACTGAGACAAAAGTTTAGAACAATAAAAAAGGTGCGTGAGGAAACATTCGCTCAATTAGGAGCTAAAACAACAAATTATTTAAACAAGTGGCTAGAACAGGAGGGTGCTGATTCTGTGGCGAAAATAAAAGAGGTGTTCGCATTAGAACAATTTTATGACACGATTAATAGCCATCTGAAGTATTTAATTAAAGAAAGATGACCTAAAACCATCCTGGAAGCTGCTAATCTGGCAGATGAAATAAATGAAATCCGAGAACACGCTTATGATGCCCCAAAATATAAGGACAAACATTGGGAAACAAATAAGTTTAAGAAAACGCAACAGCCCACAAAATTTACCACAGAAACTGCCAAGCAAATTTTTCCCGCCAATGCAAATGCTCCCCATAACACGCCAATGACAACGGGGGTGACTGAGGGAAAAATAAATAAGTATGGTGAGGGTAAAAGGCCAGACTTAACCTGCTGGCAATGTGGGAGAAAAGGCCATCGACAGGTGGACTGTAGAACTGAACTCAGAACTAGGAGTGCAAATACTATCCCTCAGAAGCAGACATATTGTGTCCAAACTGTGGAGACAGAGCCAACTGCCAACATGGTTGCCACGGCAACCGAGGCCCAGTCTAGAGAACAGGCTGATGAGTTACCAGTGGCCCAAGTTGTGAGGTGCTATATAATTCAACAAGATGACATGCTATTACACAAAACAGGAGAAGAAATTTGGGTGAATGGTAAACAATATAAAGGCTTAAAAGACACAGGGTCTCAGATTAGTATTGTACATCCTGATTTATTAAAGCCAGAAGACTTTATTAAAGACAAAACAATCAGTTTAAAAGGAATATCAAAACAGCCAGAAATCTTGCCAGTCGCATTAGTTAATCTGACATATAAACAATGGTCTGGAAAATGGCAAGTAGCAGTTTCACCAGAAATCCCAGCTCCAATGTTAATTGGGTGGGATCTACTTGACCATGTACAGAGTGCATTTGTGATTACTAGGGCACAAAAACTGCGACAGATACCTCAGGAGGAAAGGCCTGATACAATTGTTGAACTGACACAAGATACAAGTATAATGCCAGTTACAAATAGTCAAGCAGCTAGTTTTGCAGCCAAGCAGAAACTAGATACAGATTTACAGAAATATTTTCAAGCCACAGCCTTGAATACAGTATTAACCCCTGAAAGCCCGGAGCGGTTTATAGTCAACAATGGGTTGCTATACAGAGAGATTCTTTTAAAGCCTAATAGAGGGGGTAATGAAATCCACAGGCAACTGATAGTACCTACTGAATTTAGAACCAAGATAATACAACATGCACATGGCAGTATCTTTGGAGGTCACTTGGGAATCACCAGAACCAAACAAAGGGTGTCCCAAAATTTCTTTTGGCCTGGGATGGGCAAGCAAATAAAGTTATTTTGTCGAACGTGCCATACTTGCCAATTACAAGGACATGGGCAAGATAAAACGAAAGCACATGAGAGATCTTTTGAGCCAGGACAAGATATTTTATTAATCAGATCAGTAAACAGTGACAAGTTACAACTGACATGGGAAGGTCCTTGTAAGATCATTTCAAAAATGAATGATATAAACAATATAATTCAGCATGGTGAAGGGAGGCGGGTCATGCATAAGAATATGATAAACCCAACCCAGTCACTAAAACATGAACCCATTCTAGACTACAGTAGTCACGTTGTTGAAAAAGCCGGTGATATTGGTAAAGGAGTGTCTACCTGCAATATGACCCGTGACCTATCTGTGAGATCAGTTAAAACCACTAGTCATAGTTACGATAAACCATTCATCAGTTGGAAAGATAGAAAGAAAGACGTACTGGAAGTTATAGCTGGCATGGGGGCCTATCGACTTTCTATGAAAGTGAAAGTGTTTCCTACACTAGAGATTGTGTGGTGGGAGGATGGGTACCCTGCTGCTCATGCAACACAAATAAATGTCCAAAATGAATGTAGTTACACAGCATTAACAGGGCTACCACGTCAAAGGCATACAAAAGTAATCTTAGAATTGCTCGAAGTGGGAACTAATAAATCACTACAGACCAAAGATGAACTGACAACAAGGGAGATTGCTAGGAGCAATAAGCAATCAGAGCTTGTTAGCCTACTTTCATTAAGAGATCACGCTTGCCTAGAAAGCTTCAGCAAGCTGACTAAAACAGAAGATATCCACAAACTTCTGCAAATAGTTCCCAGTGCATTTAAAAGCCAGACAACCAGTGTTTATGCAGCTTATGATGACCTGGAGATGTGTGTACAAGTCTGCGAGCTTAAACATTTAACAGAGATCCTGAAGGAGGGAGAGGTTGAACTAAGAGAGCTTTTGACCCTGAGAAACAAGGACTCTACCCAGTTTGGGATCCACAATCGTTACAGACGCCTCGAGTGCAGAGATCGGAATGGGACTGTGTCATCTGGCCGGGGAAGACAGCTTACATCCCATCACGTTTGGCAGAGAAAAGACTGGTGCCCAGAGAAAGATACTTCTTGCGACGGTTAAGGACGATAAGGAGCGTAAAGGATCCTAAACATCATCGCAGACGCCTTGTAATGAAGACCCAAAGACAAAGGTTAAGGGACAGTTACGGTTTTTCTTGCAATAAAGACCTAATGCTGCATGAACTATTGTATATAATGTTCACAACTATATGTACTTTTACTGAAGATGTAATATTATGCCATAGTTAGGTAATATAGGTAAGAGTTATAAAATGTTTGTTTATGTAATGTCTATAGTGATGTTTAAAATGTTGTTTGTATCAGAGGGATACTTTGGCTAGTAACTCCTCTGATACAAACCTAAAAAGGAGGGAGGTATGTGGAGAACTAGCCCAAGGCCAGGTAGGGGTTAACTTTTCTGACAGTTAGAACCCTCAGGGGCGGGCTTAGCCTGAGTATAAAACACCCCTCCCAGTGGGCAGTAAGGAAGTTGAAGTGTGGGCAGGAGGAGTTGGAGTTAAGTGCGGGGAGTTAGAGTTGGAGTTGAAGTGTGAGTCAAGAGATAGAGCTGGGAGTTTAGAGTCTTAGGTGGATGTTAGCAGAGAGGATAAAGAGATTGTGAAACGCGTTGTTATTGATATTTGGTTAACTATTAGAGGTATTAGGCCGGTAACATTTAGAGGTATTAGGCCGGTATAGGACAACTGTTATAAGCTTATTGAACAACCTTTATTTTATCAGCAACCACAAGCTTTGTACGCAATAAACATCTTTTTAGTTCACAATATCCTCGTCTGTGGTGAATGAAGTAAGCAGGATCCAGCTAGTAGTCTGAAGGGCTGCAGCTGGAGACTGTTTGTCGTTGGTGCAGCACTCATAGACCGTAAAACGTCCGGGGGTGGGCTGTACAGGGCGAAGGGCCCGCGACATATGGTTCCTAAAACAATTCTGCAGGTTAGTTGTTTGAGAGCTGCTACTGGTGATGTTCCCAGCAGCAGCAGCCAGCCCAAGCTATGGTGGGATATTTTGGAGGGGTGAAAATAGAAAAGGGGCATCCAGGGATCGGCTGGATTGTAAGGCAACACATTAACAAGTAAAGGGGCCGATCTAGGCCCCTCTCTAGTTCTAGCCTGGAAATGGTGCAGCAAACATCTCCCTTCTGTAGCCGGCAGAGCTATGGATGCCGTAGTGATTCTGCTGCTCTGCTCAGTCCTATGGCCAGATGTATTATTAACTTTTATTTAATTGACACGAAGAGTAAGATTTATTAAAGCAAGATATAATTCCCCTGCCTGCATTATAGTTAGGTGTACATGCGTTATTATTTTTCTCTGAGTTTTCTTTTCATAAGCTGGTAGCATAGACCACCTAAACCATGGGTAGGTAAACTAAGGCCTGTGGGCCGGATCTGGCCCAATCACCTTCTAAATCCGGCCCGTGGACAGTCCGGGAATCAGCGTGTTTTACATGAATAGAATCTGTGCTTTTATTTAAAATGCATCTCTGGGTTATTTGTGGGGCATAGGAATTCGTTCCCGCCACCCAAAAAAAATATAGTCCAGCCCTCCACAAGGTCTGAGGGACCGGCTCCCTGCTGAAAAAGTTTGCTGTCCTAAACTGTTCTCTGAACTGTTGATGAATTCAAAATAGAGGTTTGGTGTAATTACTGACTTGAACCGGTTCTCTGAGCTGACATCTAGTTTACAGAGGCCTTTACTACCTGTTTTATTTTCTTTCATGTCTCATTCTCAGAGAAAGGGAGAGGGAGAGGAGAGCAGTGTGGTCTGTGTGGTGGGTGGGTGGAGCCCCGGAGCTGCCCTCCCAATAGCAGCACCACTGTAGCTTAGCTGGGTGGGCCAGGGTTGGGGCTCCATGAGCTCAACAGTGGAGTCAACCCTGTGAGTGCTCCTCCCCATTGCTGCCTTTGTGTGTCCCTGATGTGTGGAGACAACTACTGCTGGTTTCCTCTTTAACCCTCTGAACTACCCCCCCCCCCGAATCTGTTTAATAGACTTTGGGAGGACCATCTAGAGCAGTGTGGGACCTTCAGGGGACCTTAAGTGGATGAGAGATCCTTCCGTTAACAAAAGGAGCACTTTTACTTGCAGGGGAGCAACGCAAGATCCAAACTATCATCTCCATTCCAAAGTTCTTAAACAAGTTTTCCCAGTGCTTCATCATCAAGGGGACACTGCCATATTCACTGGAGATTCCCTTATTTCTGCAGACTGCATATCAGTTATTTATTTATTTATTCATTAGGAAGTTGAGCAGAAATTAATGCTTCCTATTATTCGGCACTGTTCTTTTCCCTCCACAGATCGCTTTTCCAAAAATGGTAGCAAGTTGTTGTCGGTTCCTGTGCTATTTTTGTCGAATCAGTCGCCAGAACCAAAAAGCTATGTTTGAGCACCTGAGCTACTTACTTGAAAACAGCAGTGTTGGACTTGGTATGTTGTATAATTTTGATAGTCATTCACCTACATTTGCCATATCACAAGTTTAACTTAGGGCCTTTTAGCTTTCGACTGTGGGCCTTTTAGCTTTCGATTCTGCTACGATCTTGGTTTGGCGGTTGTTTTTTATATGTGAATGGCTGAGTTTCATCTAAACTGCATTTAACTACTGCCCTCTGCTGCATACAAATCATAACTGCAAACCAATTATTTTAATTACTGTGCATTATCATGTCTTTGCTACAGCTTCTCCTTCAATGAGGGGTTCAACTCCGCTTGATGTAGCAGCTGCCTCAGTAATGGACAATAACGAGCTTGCACTGGCGCTGGAGGAGCCAGACCTTGAGAAAGTAATCACTCACTGTCTTAATTTCTTCTTCTTTTGGTCCCCTTGTTTTATTGTCAGTCACACCATGTATTACTTAACGAGGCTTAGTTTTCACTTGACATATATTTTTAACTTTTATTGCATGACTACGGTCCATTCACTCTTAAGTAGAATAGTAAGTAGAAGGTAAAAATAAAATAAAATCTTGAGTTCTCTCATTTATAAATTGTTCTCAATATATTAAAGATATGAAGGATACTTTTTTAAAAAAAGGAATGGTGGTGCAGAGCCATGGAGCCACATTCCTGATACAGATGGCATTGCTACATCTTACCAGGACACAGCAGGAGCAGGGCTACCTGGATACACCTGTGCAAGCACTGAGTTTGCTCTGCTAGGGTATAGGTGCAGCCCCAAACTTGCTGCTGCCGCACCCCATTTTCATCCAGGTAAGATGCAGAGCCAGGAGGGCAACTTGGCTGCTCAGCTTCACCACACTGGCCACTAATGCGCCTAAAATAAATAAGCAACTGCCCTACCTAAAAGTAAGCTTCGGGGAAGCCTTCGAGAAGTGAAAAACGTTGGGAGCAGCTTTCATGATCAGAGTGAGTCCAGGCTATGATCAGGACTGTGTTCGCCCTGATTGTTACCTCAAGCATTTGCTCAGGGACACTTGTGTTTGCGAGTGCCCTTGACTGAATGCTTGAGACATCTATATTTCTGTCATTGTTGATCACCTCTTTGGGGGTGAATATGTCTGGATTTAGTGCCACCCCGCTGAATGACTAGTGTTGCCAGAGCTAATCTTCTCTTGGGCAATATAAAAATACCACAAGTGTTTTTCAGACTTCTTGGTATGGTATCATCCCCTGCCAGTAACCAGTTTTGTGCTAGTTAGGGGGGGGGGGGAAATCCATGTATGGAAAATAGTTTCTTTCTGCAAGCAGATCCTTTCTTTTCTCAATTCAGAGTGGTAATCTCCAGTAAAATTAACTGTTCTATTCCAAAGATTTGCACATGGATTTTAAAAATTGAAGAAGTGTGCATGCACATGAAAGCACATACCAATAACAAACTTAGTTGGTCTCTAAGGTGCTACTGGAAGGATTTTTTTTGTTTGTTTGTTTCAACTACGGCAGACCAACACGGCTACCTACCTGTAACTTGTACTTTTAATTCATTGGAATAAACCTCCTGTACATATTACCAGTGTTTGTGTTTGGCAGGTTGTAACGTACTTGGCAGGCTGTGGTCTCCAGAGCTGCCCCATGCTTTTAGCAACAGGATATCCTGACATTGGTTGGAATCCAATAGAGGGTGAACGATATCTATCATTCTTAAGATTTGCTGTTTTTGTTAATGGTAAGTTTAGTTAACGGATTGACAAGTATGTGAAAATGCATATTTTACTATGACTGAATCTCATGAGTTGCTATCTCAGGAAAACAAATCACAAGCTTAGTTCACAAGATCATAAACTATTTTAACTGTAGGTTTTGGTTTTGGTTATTTGGTTTTGGTTTTATTTGTTTTTATTCAAATTTTATTTGTTTTTATGCAGATTTACAGGTTTATAATTCCATTTTGCCCCCATTTTGGCTTTGTTAGTTTTTGTCATGCCCTTCAGTACTAACATTTCAAGGACAGCCAATGTTAATGTTAACAACAACACTGATAAAAATGAGTAACAGCAGATAAAATACACCAATATCCCCACAATATGTTTATTGGAGCATAAAAGCCACTCCACCATACTTTAAAATAACAAAGGCTTTACCTGGTGCTGGAAAGACACCAGGTGTGCCTCTATGGGAAGAATATTCCAGATAAGGGCCTCTGCAAGGAAGAAGCTCCTTTCCCCAGCTTTTACCTCTGCTAAGCCAAACAGCAGAAGCACTAGGTTCCATTATTTGAGGCCGTGGCTTTTTCTAAGATCAGTGCCTTAGCTATCACACAGAATGGCTCATTCAGATTTCCTTTCCAGTCTTTCCTACTGAGTTCTGTCTCGGAGAATCAAAATTTTGACACCAGAACAAAATAACTAAACCAATTCTGAATCAAAGACCTGAAATCGGAATGGTTAATTCTGTACACAAAATTTGGATTTTGAGGTGTGCGTGCGTGTTCTTTTTAAAATAATGTATAGAGTTCACACAGCATTACTGTTTGGTTTTATTATTCACTTCAGTAAAATTAGCTTTTTTTTGTTTCTAGGTGAAAGTGTAGAGGAAAATGCCAGTGTTGTTGTCAAGCTTCTAATTCGGCGTCCCGAATGTTTTGGGCCAGCTCTTAGAGGAGAAGGAGGAAATGGTTTGTTGGCTGCTATGCAAGGAGCAATTAAGATATCTGAGAACCCAGCTCTTGATCTTCCCTCTCAGGGATATAAGAGGGAACTGTACGTGGATATACACAATACTTGACATTACTTTGGAATATGCCATTCAAAGTCTGCCTTGATTATGTGTCAGTTACAATAACATACCATACTGCTCTCACTTCTGTAAACATGTAGAAATACTTGGCATAATCAGGTGGAGAAACAAAACAATACTCCCTGGATGTATTTGCCTAGAAATCTTGCTTCTCTAGAAGTATGGACATATATATTTATATAACTGCAATACATACTGTTAGAAGCACAATTTATTTCCAGTACTGCTGACCTGACCCTTCCATGAAGCAATTTGGTACTGGATATAATTTATTAATATAATGAATATGCACCCATATAATGCTTCGAGTCGCTTTGTTTGTTGAATTTGAGATTTTAGAAACAAAGTGTTAGGTATACTTAGGGTTATGTACAATGTAAATCCTTCTCACAGTAGACCCATTGGAAACAATAGACATGACTAATTTAGGGCCAATAATTTCAGGGGGTGTACTCTGAACAACCCCTGATCAACTAAGTAAAAGTTAGTCGAAATACAACCCTTTGTTGTTGTTCAGTCGTTCAGTCGTGTCTGACTCTTTGTGACCCCATGGACCAGAGCACTCCAGGCACACCTATCTTTCACTGCCTCCCACAGTTTGGACAACCCTTACAGATATTTTCTTTACATTTATTGTATTAATATGCTATTCATCACTCCATGTGCTTCTGAGCCAAAAATGGGAATATAAATAAACAACAACTCAAATCAGCAGGACTCCAGCTCACTTGTGCAGCCTCCTTTATCTACTGTTGGAGCACAATAACGCTCCGTGAAGACCAGTGAACCCTTATGCCAGATTCATGTGAAATGAGCTACTTTGAGAAGGAGTGTTTTAGTGTGAAGGAAGAGAGGGAAGGTGCACAACCATTCCCCACTTGTTGCTTCTCTATTCCAAATTAGGAATTGTTCCTGTTAGGGAGCCATTTGCTCTTCTCCATGGGTTTTCAAACACATAGTTATGCTTGTGTTTGTGGAGAGGGGCTGGAGCAGAGTAGGAATGGGAAAGGAAAGAGGAAAGCGCACACCATTCTACACCCTGAATAGCTTCCTCCCACAGCATTCAATCTTTCTCTGCTAGGATTCCAATACATGCACTTGCATGTAACATTTAGTCCATCCGGATTCAGGGAGTATATATACCCACTCTAATTGGCTGCTGTGCATTCCCTCCTGGGTGCCAGCCAATACACACGCTGCCCACAGGGGAATCGGATGGAGTTCATTCTAGAGTTTGTTTTTGGGTGGAAGCTCGAAACAAAGAAAAGAAGCCATTTCTGTTAGTGCCAGCTTGCTTTGGATTCACACTAGGAGATAGAAAAACAAGCCAGCCATTATTCCCTGCTTAGTTGAAGCTGGGTTTTTCTTTTAATTCTTGTTGTTATTGCTATTTTAGTTTCCAGATCACTTTGGATTTTATCCATGCCTGCTTGATTTCTTTTTAACAGTCTTGAAGAAGATGAAGAAGAGGAGGAGGTTGTGCATATGGGCAATGCAATTATGTCTTTCTACTCAGCTCTTATAGATTTGCTTGGGCGTTGTGCACCAGAATTGCATGTAAGTGGGTTGTTTTTTCTTTGTGCAGAAGCAGCAAAAGGTCACACGACACACTTCAAGCTCCAAATATTATCAAGCAACCTGAGTCACTTTCTCACATCATTATCACCAGTATAAATAATCTCTGTTTACTAAAATGACAATTTAAACTAAGATAAAACTATCCATTTAAATTTTCAAATGGAAGGCCAGAATAGTATATTTTTGCTGAGAGGGGTCCCTCCTGCACTGAAATAGTTGTAATGTTATGATACTCTTAAAGTAAAGAGGAACTAGAGTATTATAAGAGTATTTAGTCAATTTTATTTGTACTTTATTTATGTAATATTTATACTCATGTAGTACAAGTGTTTATTAAAAAGGAAAACTATTTATTCAATAGAATGACCCTTTAAGTAGCAATATTTAAACAGTTCATATATGTAATAAAAGAGTCCATAATTTTGCATTATTTACATTTTTTAAAAAAGAGAGAGAAAAAGTTAAAGAGGATACTTCCTCTGTTAATTGTATTTTGTGTAAAAATACAGCTCATCCAAACTGGAAAAGGTGAAGCTATTAGAATACGTTCCATCCTACGTTCCTTGGTGCCAACTGAAGATTTGGTTGGGATTATAAGCATACCTCTAAAATTGCCAGCAGTAAATAAAGGTAAGGCGTTTTTAAAATTGCTGGGTAAATACCACTCAATCAATTTATCTGTATGCCATCCTTCCACAGAATTTGTTTTCAATGCAGCTTACAATGATTAAAAAATAGAATAAGCAGTTCAGTATTAAAGACAGTAATGCATAGCAAAAAATAAATAAATTCTATATCAGTATATCAACTACTTCATTAACAGTTCAGACATCTTCAAATATCTCAATGGCTATCATATGGAAGAGGGAACAAGCTTGCTTTCTCCTGCTCTGGAGAGTAGGACTCAAACCAATGGCTTCAAGTTACAAGAAAGGATATTCTGAGTAAGCATCAACAAGAACTTTCTGACAGTAAGAGCTGTTCAGCAAGTGCTATAGACTCCCATGAGAGATGGTGGACCTCCTTGTGGAAGGGGTTAATTAGCTAACCTGTATATATTTACCTGAATGTATTAAGTATAAAAGAACTTTTTAAGCTTTGCCTTATGAAACCTCTCTGTAAAGCTGTGAACTTTGATCTGCATTGTATTTCTTCCTGGCAAGCTATGACTAAGTGTCTGGAGATAACAGTAGACCTTGCACAGAGAGTAACTGTCCTTGTATAGAGAGGAACTAGGTCAGAGATAGGATGGCCTTGCTGGAGTGCGCATGAACCAACTCAGGGCTAAATGTCCTTTTGCCTTATATGTACAACAGGAAATGTACAACAGGAAATGTTCCTTAAATGGACAAGGATGTACAAGAGGCAGAGCCAGAGAACTGTCTATAAGAACTGTCTGAAAATTGACTAGTTTTGTACTTGCTTGGCTGTCTGAACACAGCAGGTACCTCTGCATGCAAAAAATAAATCTTTCTCTCTCTGAAGCCAGCAGCCTCAGGTGTCTTTTCTGCTCCCATGTTTTCTCACCTGGCGCAACCATGGGAACCTGTAGGGGCAAATAAGGCTCCACTTGGAGGTTTCTAAGCAGAAGTTGGATGCCCATCTATGATTGATGCTGTAGCTGACATTCCTGCATTGCAGGGGGTTGGACTAGATGACCCCTGGGGTCCCTTCCAACTCTACAATTATATGATTCTATGATCAACCAATCCTCTGCTAATATGCAAGGGACAGTACTCCATCTTCTATAATCAGCGTCCCTACAGAGGAATGCTTCTTTGGCATCTATTCAATCTTCTTCGTGGCACCCAAAAACATGGCACTTCATGGACCCATTCTGGACCTAAAATTTCTGAACCAATGGGTAACCTACAGGAAATTCAAAATGGAAAGTCTTCCATCTATCAAAGAAAATCTCCAGACCTACTCACATCAATAGATTTCTCTTCTAGAAGCTTACTTCAAGGTAACCTCAACTAATCAGCTAGTCCACTTGGGGGCCCTACTGGAAACCTCAGGAGGCCTAGTTTCTTTCTCTCTGGAATGAGTGGAAAAGATCAGCTCAGGTTCTGACTGTCAGAAAATCCAATATAGTGGATTTCATGTTTATGGCATGGGTTCTAGCTCTGGGCATCTCAGTGCTGCATAACACTCCGTTTGCAAAGCACCATGCCCATCATCTCCAAAGGGCTCTACTGCCTATCAGAAAGATTGCATCGAGGAAGACACCTGCACGTCAAACTGCCCCACCACCTCTGCCAAGCCTTGAGATAGTGGGCAGTGATCCAGCCTGTAGAGAGCTCTCCCTTTTTGTGATCGTCCGAGAAAAATGATCACCTTGGATGCCTGCCTCATAGGCTGGGAAGCTCACTGTGGAGAGCTAAACATCCAGGGCCTATGGTCTCCCACCAAAGCGTCAATGAGCATCAATTGGCTCGAGCTCTGAACAGCTTGCCTAGCCCTACAACACTTTGCTCCTCATCTCCAACTCAGCAATACCCTAATCTGCATGGACTCCACCACAGCAATATTCAACATCAACAGACAAGGAGGTACCCAATTTTGGCAGCTTCAGGCAGAAGCATCCCTCTTCCTCAGCTGGGCAGAACACACTGTCCAGTCAGTCACAGCCGAGCACATCTCCAGTCTCCTGAACACACAAGCAGACTGACTTAGCCTCAGGAAAATGGACCAAGTGGAATGGCAACTGTATCTGGCTGTTTTTCAACAGCTTCTGTCAAAGTTTGACCAATGCCAAGTGTACCTCTTTGCCTCAGACAGGAATCATAACCTCCCACCGTTCTTTACCAGATTCCAGTCACCATCAGCGGAGACATGGGATCCCCTGTTCTCACCATCACCTTCACCAGGTCTTCTTCACACTTTCACTTCACTTCCCATCATTCCAACGGTCCATTGGAAGATCAGGGAAGAGCATGTGAGAGCCCTCCTTTTCACACCATTCTGGCCTCGCAGACCTTGGTTCCCTCAGATATGCCACCTGGCAGTCTCCCCTCTGTGGCACTTAACTCACACAACAGATCTCTCTCGGGGCCCAATTCTTCATCTGGATCCCAAGTGGCTCCAGCTGACTGCGTGGAGTTTGAACAGCGGCAGCTAACCAAGCTGGATTTGCCTGCAGATGTCATTGATACACTCCAGAGCAATCAAGGCTCAGTACTTTCATGCAAGGGGAGGGGAGAACTTACCAACCATTTTCTCCTCCTCCCATGGTGTCTCACAGACTCCCACCCTGTTTCTTAAAATTTGAAGTCTTGCACCACTTCCAAAGTAGTTCAGATTGCTGTGTCCTGTTGTATTTTAAAGGTTTTACAATATGACCATGAAAACCAGCAGACCTGGTTTGAGTTTGTGAATAGTCATATAAAGCTAAAATTGTATGAACAATAACATAATTGGATTTCTTTTCAGATGGAACCGTTACAGAACCAGACATGTCTGCAAGTTTCTGCCCTGACCATAAGGCACCCATGGTACTTTTTCTAGATCGTGTCTATGGTATAAAGGACCAAAGCTTCCTTCTCCATCTCCTGGAAGTTGGATTTTTACCAGATTTAAGAGCATGTGCCTCATTGGATACAGTGAGTATTTTGTTACTTGTACCTTAATCTACAACTATACTCATAGTGATGTATAAGGTAAAATTTTGTTGTTCATTGATGTTATAAAATACAGCTAACAAACAAACAAAAAATACTAAATCTTGAAGTGTTATGTTCTTAGCTCTCAATGAATAACACAAGACCGGTGCCATAAATTCACAAATTCCTGTGTGTTCTTATAAAATATTTTCACCTTGTGGGAATTGAGGGAGAATGCAACCAAGAAAAACCAAGAGTCAACAAGACAAAACCTATTCTTAGTTTTGTTTGATGTAGGATAAAACATTTCTGTATATTCGAATTAAAAAACAACCACAGCTTAATTGTTGTTAGCCGAGCGAAACCCAGAAAATTTATTCTTCTATTAAATCTACAATAGGCCAGTGCAGACAAAATGTTAAAAGTGGTTAAGGAATCATAAACCATGCTTCTTCATTGCTCAAGCAGAAATTCTGCCCAGTGTCATTAAGCATGGTTTCATCTTAGATCTACATCCAAACTAAGCATGGTTCATGCTAACAAGGATTTACAACCAGAGTCAGATCTTGTGTTAGGAGTGATACTGTGTAAATGGAAATAAAAGACTTAGAGACTTGGCAGGTAAGGAAGATGTAATATATAAAAATATAGAAGAGTATATAAATACTGGAACTATCTCTGTTGATGTAGGGATATGTAAAGTTTTAGGCCGCACAGAGAATTTTGTCAGGTAGAATAGAAAAGATAAATGAGTGTAGTTTTAGTTCCAATGAAACACTTATGCCCCATCAAGATGAATACAAACTTCTGGACATGTACTGTTGCCTTCCGGATGCTTGAAAACCCTCTTTTTTCAGTCTAGGCAGGTTGGAATGACTGGAGTTTTATCCAGCCCTTGGACTGCTGCTATACATGGTTAGGTTCACCTTGGTGTGATTCTAAGTTGCACAAGCCACCAGTGAAGTCATATGCACAAAACTGAAACAGGCTATATATACCTGTACATTGACCAAGCAGTAACATTTTATAACCTGAAAATGTTTTCTGAATGTCTTGGGTAATAGTTGCATTTATGTCCTTTATGCAGGTTTCTTTGAGTACTACAGAGACAGCTCTTGCTCTAAATAGATATATTTGTACAGCTGTGTTTCCATTACTCACACGGTGCGCTTCTCTCTTTTCGGGGACTGAGCATTATGTCTCTCTGATTGATTCCACACTTCATACCATGTATCGACTATCCAAAGGACGCTCCCTTACCAAAGCGCAGAGAGACACTATTGAAGAATGTTTGCTTGCTATCTGCCAGTAAGTATGTATAAAGATTGTTTTCTGTTTCATATAAACACACTGCCTTTACAATATAATTTATTGTATATCTGTTGACTCTGGCTCCACACAGGTTTTAGTGCTATAACAGGTTTATTAACAGGGTTATATTCACCTCTCTGGCTGGTCTCTACATTACATGCAGCAAAAATCTCAAGTGAAGAGAGCAAGCCATGAGGCTGGGTGTACAAAAGGAAATAATACACAATTAATTCATTGTGCCTGACTACAACACAACGTATCAGGTGTGTAATAAATAATCAATTTTGATCCTCAAATGAGAACTTCACATTATATCATGTACAAAAATTATATATTTATCTAGGTGCAGGAAGCGTTAGTTGGGAATTCATTTGCTACTGCACCTGTGTAACAAAGTGATATGGGAAGCTTGTCAGAAGGGAGGCCTCTCTCAATAGAATCCTGGATAGGCAGGAGAACACAGCCTCCTTGGCAATTAGAAGCCAGTCATCTAGAAGGCAGTTAGAGAAAGACAGAAATAAATGGATGTAAACGTGCAATTTCTTACCTGTCCTTCACCATAAGTTCCGTTGTCAGGTTGCAGGTTAAATAAAGGGGTGGGTTAAATTTATTTATTTATTTATTGAACAAAATTACATACCACTTGATTGTAAATAGAACCTCTGAGGAGGAGTTGTTGTTTTAAGTTGGACCCCTGGTGTGCCTCCTTATTGGCCCGAAAGTGTTCTGCCTAAGCCAAAGGACAAAGTGGCACTCCTCTCCTCCCCCCATTTCCACATACAGAAGCTGCCTAGAGTGGCAGTTGAATCTTGGCCGCCCCAGCTGCCCAAGCATTTACCCCCTGAGGTGGTTGTGCTGCTCTGCCTAATGGTAGGAGCCAGTCCCATTACTAGAGATTCCTTCCCCATAGTTCTCCTCTACAACACCTTACCCTTAACTCTGCTGACAGTGTACATATTTTTAAAGACCATGGGTGTTCCCAGGTCAATGTGATAATTAATCAGTGAGTGGGGGCATCAAACCCACCAGGAAGAAATTAGGCACATTTTCAAAATTGTTCAAGTATCACAGGACCCTCCTAAGTCATAGCAGTGATATAATCTGTCATGCTTCCCATTTACCTTCTGGATCAGCCCAAAGACCCATCAAGTCTAGCTGCTCTCATAGTGACCAATTAGATACATATGGGAAGTCTTTCTGAAACTTTTCTTGAGGGGGAAATCCCCCAATAATTTAGAGTTGGTTACACACACAAGATTGTTACACTGCTCACTACTACTCTAGAGTATATATACCAAATTATTCAGAATGTCATGTAGTACGTGGGGCTGGGATTCAGTTAATTGGGATTATATTATAATTTGCTTCTTTCATATGGTCAAATACAGGCCAGTATAGAGGTGGGTAACATAGAACTTTCTTTCTCTATTTTTCCTGTCGTGAGACATGATCAAAATCAGTTTTTTTTTCTGCTTATGTGATTCCTTCAATGGAATATTGCCCCGCCCTTAAGAATGTTTCCATTGAACATAACTGGGTAGATCCTAATCACTCTGCTGTTTTCCTTTTAGGTAATCTGTTTTACAGAACACTTGCACTGTTTGTCTCGCATTCCAATCATTTGTGTAATTGCCTTGCAGCTTCATCAACATGTATACATTACTAATTATGAATTTCTTTTTTACTTCTAGTCATTTACGGCCTTCTATGCTACAGCAGCTATTACGGCGGCTGGTTTTTGATGTACCCTTACTCAATGAATATTGTAAAATGTCACTTAAGGTAAATCCTTCTATTTCTACTAAGGATATTAAATCTTTCAGTAGTATGAGAGATTTCTTTCTTTTAATTTCAAAAACAGTTTGGAAGGCTGACTGAGCCTTCAAGAATCTCCAAGAATAAAGGCCTTCTTATTAGTCAAAGCTAATTTAAAGCGCAATTGCTTTAAAACTTAAGATTTGCCATTACGTTATAAACAAAGCCGCTAAGAGTTTTCTATTAAAAAAGGAGTAAAAACGATTGTAATAGTTTTCTTTAATGTATTATTTTTTTCTGTCATTCACAGCTGCTAACAAATCACTATGAGCAATGTTGGAAATATTATTGCTTGCCTTCTGGATGGGGAAATTATGGAATAGCAGCTGAAGAAGAGTTACATTTATCTGAAAAACTTTTCTGGGGAATATTTGATTCCCTCTCTCATAAGGTAAAGGTCCAGAGTAATATTTGCAAGAGACACTACAATTCACACCTGTGCTTCTGTACACAGCACAAATTGCTTGCTTCCACTAAATGCTATGAAGATGCACCTAGTGAAAGGAAATTGCCCTACTTAATCACTAAGAGCTCTGTTCAGACTAACATACCCATTGATTTAATAGGAAAACAGACCTTGGGACTTTTTTTTTTTACATTGTCTAATAAACTGATACAACTTCTTTAGTCTTAAAAAAATCAGCTATGAACAAAGCCTTCAAACAATTGATTTAAACAATATATAAATGTAGCTTGGTTTTCTGCTAGGTGCCTGCATTAAAAAACAAATAGAACTTCATTTATCAGCATCTACTAATGCTGCTTCTATATGGCTGTGTTGCCTTAACTAATATTTTGCATGTTTTTCTATTGGACTTTCCAACCAGTTCCTATCTCTCCTGCAGAAGTATGATCCAGAGCTTTTCCGAATGGCCTTGCCTTGTTTAAGTGCAATAGCTGGGGCTTTGCCACCAGATTATTTAGACACCCGAATTACCTCAGTTTTAGAAAAACAGACTTCAGTGGATGCTGAAGGGAACTTTGATCCCAAACCTATCAACACAGTGAAGTAAGTCATAAGTGCCTCGCTCATAATGCACTAATCAATCTGGGATTCTTTTTCCAGCCTAGCAGGGGCCTTGCTATCTCTTTAACACAAGGGGTAGAGAACCTGTGGCTAAAGGGTTGCAGTATTTATCTTACTTCCTAATTTCATGAAGCCTGGAGGGAGAAAAGTACGGTTGGGAGGGAAAAGATTGAAGGGTAGAATGTGAAATGGATCAAGTGATGGAAAGAGCGAGTGGGGAAAGACCAACGCAAGCAATCAGTTCAGACCTCTTGCAACAGCAGCCTGTTCCCAGCAGCCCAGTGGAAATGGAGGAAAGGTGAGGGGAGAGTAAGAGAGAATGGGGGATACATGACAGTATAAAGCTGTAACGACTCCTAGCTTCTCCAGCCCCTTATTACAAGTCACCCAGGTGCATGTAAACAGAATCATGATGAGAAAACATAGGTTCTTGTGAATATGTTAACAACGTAATCTAGGCCTTTTACCACTGTCATCATTATCCAGATAAATTTTTAAATATTTATTCATGGAAATTGATATAAATAGGCATATCCATATGCCTAATTGGAGCAAATTACAGATTATATTGCTCTTTTGTGTTTCCAGTTTTACACTTCCTGAAAAGTTGGAGTATATTGTCAACAAGTACGCTGAACATACACATGACAAATGGGCCTGTGACAAGGTATGGATTATTATAAATCTGACAATTGTCAAAGAAGGACAATGAGAGTTGAATGTTAGAAATCTGTCCAATTTATCTCCATGACAGATTTGCCTTTCAGACACTAGACTGTTACACCAGAGCAGCACTGTCTAGTAATGCTTCTCTTTCTCTTTCTCTTTTTTCTCTTTTCTCTCAAAATACTTGGGGATCTTCTGGCAGCTTCTGAATGCAATGAAGTGCTGTGGTTTTTGCAACTTCCTCCTAAATTGACTCAGTCTGAAATAGTCTGTGTCCTTAGCAATACCTTAACTTTTAACTAGTAGTGAGGAAATATCACATTTTAGCTTGTTTATACACGTGGAAATGTGCAGATAATAATACTATGTGAACTGGAAGTACATGTATTGGGATGTGGGTGGTGCTGTGGTCTAAACCACTGAGCCTCTTGGGCTTGCCGATCAGAAGTTCAGTGGTTCAAATCTACACGACGGGGTGAGCTGCCATTGTTCTGTCCCTGCTCCTGCCAACCTAGCAGTTCAAAAGCACGCCAGTGCAAGTAGATAAATAGGTGGGAAGGTAAACAGACTTTCCGTGCGCTCTGGTTTCCGTCACGGTGTTCTGTTGCGCCAAAAGCAGTTTAGTCATGCTGGCCACATGACCTGGAAAGCTGTCTGTGGAAAAATGCCGGCTCCCTCGGCATGAAAGCGAGATGAGCACCACAACCCCATAGTCACCTTTGACTGGACTTAACTGTCCAGGAGTCCTTTACCTTAACCTACATGTATCTACACAATAACACAGAACCTATCAGCTCCAGAAAGCACATAATTGCAGAAATCCTATGTATCTATGTTCTTCCCATTCCCAAAGCACCGTGCTGATTGCTTCATTTTGTATTTAGCATCTGGAAAACCAGGCAGTATCATATTTGGATTTGAACATGGAGTTTTGGTTTTTGCTTCTTGCCATTTTCTAAACTTAGTCCCTTTTCTTAATTAAAAAACGTAATTTATTATAGTGGCCATCCCAGATAATTTGTTCCATCAGCTAATTACATGTTGTGTGAATTATGTGTCTGTTTCAGAATAATAATGGGTGGAAGTATGCATCTTCACTTGATGAAAATGTGAAGACACATCCTTTAATGAGGCCTTTTAAAACACTGACTGAAAAGGTAATAAAGGAAAGGTCAAACTGCATTATTAAATGAAACAACAGATTTTGTGTGCATGTTTTGTTTGCATGTTTTATTAATACAGGGATATCACTGATGCTGCAAGGTGCATCATTTTAATAAGCATTAAAATATGACAAGATTTAAATCCAAATCATGTTAAGTTTAGCTTTCCAAATTGTATGCAATGAGAATACCTTTGTACAATACGCCAGTTTAGACTTATTCTAGGTGAAATGTTATAAAAATTGTTTATATCTTTTTTTAAGGAAAAGGAAATCTATCGATGGCCTGCCAGAGAATCTCTTAAAACCATGTTAGCAATGGGATGGAGCCTAGAAAGGACAAAAGAAGGAGATTCAATGGTACAACAACGTGAAAGCGAAAAGCTCCGTAGCATATCACAGTCCAGCCAAGTAAGGCAGAACTTTCTTATTAAAAAAAGACTAGAGAAAAATATGAGCTCATTCCCCCCCCCCCCGCAAACTAATGCTATTTCTGTTTTGCTATTTTTATTTTAAAAAACAAAAACAAAATATCTTTGTAGGAATATTGGTGTGGTGAGCCAGTTCTGTGAAATGTGTTAAGAATATTGCTTGCCACACTCTGAGATGGAGAGCATGTTGGAATATTCACAATACTAATTCCCCATGGCAAATTGTTCCAGTTGCCAATTTATTGTGACTTTTTCATATCTAAGGATCAGGTGACTCAGCCCTTATTTGTGAGGAAAGTTTTTCAACACAATACAGTTTTTAATAGAATGCTATTTTCCCTCCCACTTGCTCCACAGGAAGGAATATGCAAACTAGATAGATCTTACCTTGCTGCCGGAGGACAGCACCTCTAGCTTTCTTCCTGCCTTGCTCCCATGCAGGTTGGGGGACAGGTGTACGCTGTCATCTACACTATGCAGCCCGACCCCATGATATTGCACAGGAATCTGAGGACTTAGCACTCACACTTGTAGAACATGGCTCCACAAAGACACATCTTTCTGGTGCAGGGGTCTAAATTTGAGTTCATCATACTCCCTTCCGCTTTGTACTTCATAGGTCTTGTGTGTCAGCAGTTGTATAGGCCCTGAGCAAGCCTCTCTTTCTTTGTAGTGGCAGGGCTTTAGCTTGTCAGGGACTGAAGAAACATGGCTTCTTCCAGGCTTCCATGCCACCTTCCACCCTGTTCTAGAGAATTCCCCAACACTCTGGAGCTGATTTTCAGGGGGTGGTGGGGACTGCAGGATACTGTATTGGCCAAAATCTGCTCTCCTGCTGCATTGAAGGATGCTTCCACTGGATCAAAAGCCTTTCCACAAGTACGATGGTACTAACTGAATTTCGCCCTAATTTAAAGTTTTTGATAACACTTATCACCAGGCATTTTGCATCCTTAAAATAACTTCATTCAATATAGATTGACATGTAAAGAATCTAAATACTATGCAAAACCAAAACCAAACCAACAATCACTAATTCTTCCTTTTAATAATAGGGAAATGGATACAGCCCAGCACCACTTGATCTTTCAAATGTTGTACTCTCCAGAGAAATCCAGGTTTGTATAAGACTATTCAAAAATGTAGGAAAACACCTATTCATACTTAAATAAGAGCAACAAGGGCCAACAAGAGAGTGCCCTTATGTTCAAAAGTACCATGGGGAGCCCTGCTCTAACCACAGAACCGAAAGTATCATAACCCTAAGGCATTTCAAACAAACCACATCCAACATAAATAGGTCCTAATTTTCCTAGGACCCCGTACCATGAGCCATAAAGCGCATCCTTTATGGTAATGTCCCCCCTGACTCCATCTGTGTAACAAGGTGACACAAGATGGACAAAGCCTTTCCTTAGGCAGATGCCCTCATAGGTACTCCTCCTTCCCTTCTTAACACTTACTATAAATGATATATTTAAATACTATAATATATATTTCAGAAAAAAATGTATTATACATGCTCTGGTATATTTTTCTTTTGATTTTGGATTGTTCCTTCTTGATTTGGTGGTGATACAGGGAATGGTTGAAGTGGTAGCAGAAAACTATCATAACATTTGGGCTAAAAAGAAGAAAACTGAATTGGAAAGTAAAGGTAAGACTGAAATGTTTTGTGTAAAACCTGATATTCAGTAGGGGAATATCTGAAAATACAGATGACATGATAAGAATAGCCTTAGGCTGCAATCCTAACCCCACTTACTTGGGCGTAGGATCAATGGAATTCAATGGGACTTACCTCTAATTGGCCAAAATGACGATCACAGCCTTAGTTTGTCTGTCAATTCCTATTGTAAATATTAACACTTCTCTCGTCTCACCATAGGTGGAGGTAGCCATCCTTTATTGGTACCGTATGACACTTTGACAGCCAAAGAAAAGTCTCGGGATAGGGAGAAAGCACAAGAACTGTTTAAATTTCTTCTAGTGAATGGCATCGTCATATCCAGGCAAGTTGTATATCACTGTGTAAATAACTTGTGTTGCCCTAGTTTTTGTTTGTTTGTTTGTTTTATTTCTCTTGCTTTGAACATAGCCAAATAAACCTTTTCCCAATTATTTTTAACCTCTCTTGCAATCCTGAGCTCATTTTGAGCTTTGGCCCACTTGACCTTGTTGGGTACTCATGTATACTCTTCATGCTTTAACCTTTCTTCCATGCCCTTCTTAAATCTCAGCTCATCTGTAAGCTCCTTATAAAGCCACACCATATTATTTAGATGCCTCCCACTTTTCTCACTTGTTGGAATTGTCTGCATTTGTGCCTTCAATATTTCACCTTTAAGAAACTCCCATCCATCTTGAATTCTCTTCGCTTTGAGTATTTTTGACCATGGGACCTTTCCCAGTAGTTCTTTCGGCTTTTTGAAATCGGCCTTCTTAAAATCCAGAGTGCATGTCCAGCTACACTCAGCTTCCCCTTGCCTCCATATCATGAAACCCATGAGGGTGTGATTACTTCCTCCCAAGGTTCCCAGCACTGTCGATCAGTTCCTCCCTGTTGGTGAGATTGTGGCTAGAGCCAGTGTGGTGTAGTGGTTAAGAGTGGTAGACTCGTAATCTGGGGAACTGGGTTCGCGTCTCTGCTCCTCCACATGCTGCTGCTGGGTGAACTTGGGCTAGGCACACTTCTTTGAAGTCTCTCAGCCCCACTCACCTCACAGAGTGTTTGTTGTGGGGGAGGAAGGGAAAGGAGAATGTTAGCTGCTTTGAGACTCCTTCGGGTAGTGAAAAGCAGGATATCAAATCCAAACTCTTCTAGATGCATCCTATGGTTCTGCCATTGAGAGACAGATGCAAATTGACATCTGGTCTGAGCTCCATACATTGGGAAGAATTTGTCATTCCTTACAATCCGAATGCAGAGACCTTGATATTTAGCTCAGTTTTCCTTCCCAGGGGTAGTCCAGATTTCAGTCTAGAAAGCAGCAGCCTAGTTCAGGATTCCCAGATGTTGCACCATCCAGAGGAGGAATGCAGCAAAATCAATTTTGACTCTCCACAGCCACCGTTGGGGGTGTGGGTTGCTTCATGTTGCTACCAGGTGAGAAGCAAGCAAATTTCATCACTGGGTGAAGAATTATGTTAAGGATATTGGATAGAATTTGAAACCCTTCTGCCAAGTCACTTCACATGATATTCAGAAACAGGAATTGATGCAAGCAGCCATAGGTCATCTTCTTCAGATAGCTGCAGTCAAGCAAGTAACCTCAGAACAGAGGTTTTCAGGTGTTTATTGTTCCAAAGAAAGGGGGCACTTAGCAGATGATATTGGATTTGAGGCTCTTGAACAAGTTTGTAACATACTGAAATTTTTGTATGGAAACGTTGATCTCCCTTTGGGAGGCATAACTACCTGGCATCAGCAGATTTCATCAAGGCCTATCTCCATGTGCCAATCCACCCAGAGCATTGACAGTTTCTCAGCTTTACCTATGCAGGTCAACATTTTCAGTTCAGCATTTTAGGGCCCCCTCAAAAATACATTTATGGTAAGTGGATGGTACCTTTTTCCCATTTAGAAGCTGCAACCCTAAAAATGGGAAATTTCAAATAATGTTTCAAAAGTAACATGTACAACATGATAAAGTATCTCAGCCTGAAGTCATTAATATTAAGCAAACATGCTTCTTTTTACTAGAGGCTTAAGTGGCATGGAGATGGATGCTTCATCCATGGAAAAGAGGTTTGCCTATAAATTTCTGAAGAAGATTCTCAAATACGTTGACTCTGCTCAAGAATTCATTGCACATTTAGGTAAGTTTCTGTAGGCCACTAATCAGAAACGCAGATGTTACCCTAATTCAGTTACATTCCCTATTCTTGTAATTTTCTTGGGAAGTGGCATGGACTGAGCAGGGCTTTGATCCTTACTTGCTGTGCAGAGTGTTTGCAGGCATGCTTGACCTTGTACATTGGCCTCTGTACGCCCCGTCTTCCTGAGCCCACCACACCACACGCATCTGGGAAAGAGAAGGGGAAAGGTGAGGTGGCCATGACAGGCACCCTTAATGTGGCTTTCCCTTTGAGGAAACATCCCTTGTCCAGAGTGAGTGTCATGCAGAAAATGCCAGTCCCACCCACATGGTGCTTTTTTCTCAAAGGAATAATGCACCAACTGTTAATGCAGAGTCCCCAGTGAGAAAAGATCACTCTGTGCTGTTTCCAACAGAAGAAAGTGTCCTCAGCACTAGTTTCCCTACAGACTGCTGCTCCCAGGAGGGGCAAGGGTACTTGGAGCTTTTTCAACTGCTGCCTCTACGTCCCCATCTCCTGCCTCAGGAGGGAAGAGAGAAGCTTTGATGGTGGGTGAAGATGCTGGCCAAGCATCTTCGAGGGAATTATGTACACATGAGCTTTGTCGTCTTTCGCGTTCACACAGAAAAAAGGAATGCTCACTTACCCTTAACTTCACATTTAAGAAGCTCCTTTCAAAGCAATGTTGAATAGTATGGAGAACAGGAGGGTGAGGTTAGGCATGCTACTGATTCTCCATTTGAGTTAGTATGGCCACCCAAGTGCAATTTTTTATTTTTGAAATTTGTGTACCATATTTTTATCAGTCGATTCCAACAACAAAATTCAGTAAGAAGTATAAAATTAAGAGAAGGTTAAAACAATATAAAAACAGCAGAATATATTATTATTATGGCCTGCGGTCATGTGAGAGGATTCTCCCAATCCACTGTTCCCAGCACCCCACTCCTAAAACTACACTTCAAGTAAGCCAATAGTTCTTTTTGCCAAACCTGTAGCCTATGGCCCATATCCCACCCTTAAAAGAGGCACCCTAAGACTCTCCCAAAATATTTCATTAAAAAATACCTCTTGGGTTTGTTCTTGCCTGTTCCCGTGATTCCCCCACTGTGATTAACTGATGGCAAAAAGTTATTTGTGCTTCACATAAATGAAGCAGCACATGAATGAAAAACCATTTCAAAAAAGAAAAGGAAAAAAAGAAACTCATTTTGGAGGGGGGGGGACATTCAGAAATAGGAGTTGAGCACACAGAGATGGACTTTCTCACTTCATCTGCAGTGCCCACAAGATCCTAAACAGCTTTATCATTTATTACGTTTGCCTAAATGGAGATGATCACTGAATAGGAGCACATAGTTGCCTCTTCTGTTCCTATAGATCATATGGCTGGTGCTTCTGAAATTTTGACTTCATATATTTCAAAAGCCTGTGGAAGACATAAATTGATATTTTTGCCCAGTGTTATTTACCATTTTATTGTTTCTCTCCAGAAGCCATTGTCACCAGTGGAAAAACTGAGAAATCTCCGCATGACCAAGAAATTAAGTTCTTTGCCAAAGTGAGTGAGTTGTTAAATTAAAAAAAAAACGAACTGCTTTAACTTTCACAGTAATGCAAGAATATAGTATGTATTAATGTTGAGATTTTGTAAAGAAAACCAAATAAGTTTGTCAGGGGCGGAGCAAGGGGGCGGGGGGCGGGCCGTTCCAGGGGAGGGGAGGTGACACTTTGGCCGCCCCTCCCTATCCCGCCCCACTGGGCGGGCCCCCAAATGGGAGCATGCCGCCTTTCCCCCCTTCCAGCGGCTTTTTTTCTGCGCGAAGGGGCGGGCCCGCGAGGAGGGGAAGTCATGCTTGTCACTGGCATGACACCCCCTCCTCGCTGGCCCACCCCTCGCGCAGAAAAAAAGCCGCTGGAAGGGTGAAAAGAGGGAGGCAAAGCAGGCGCTTGGAATAACATTGTGTTTTTTAAAAATGCCTTGTCCATGTGAACCACACCCTTATCTTTATGATAATGACTGTTATAACAGCAACATATTCAAAATTCCTTCCTTCCTTCCTTCCTTCCTTCCTTCCTTCCTTCCTTCCTTCCCTATTTTTAGGAAGTTAAATAAGACGCTTCAAAACAATTCCATTTCAATTAGGTTGTACACAACCCTTCTTTGTCTAATTCCTTCAGCAATAGCAACAGTCTTTGGACAGATCTGCTCCTAATGGAGAGAAAAGGTCTTGCATTCAGTTTTCCAGATGCAGCAATGCCTCTTTCAGTGTAGCCTGTCCCCAATGCATTTCATGGTTATGATGCTGTAGTTTATATACTTTCTTTTTTATCTGAATTCCCTAGGTTCTGCTTCCACTAGTTGACCAGTATTTTACCAACCATTGCCTGTATTTCCTCTCCTCCCCAACTAAGCCACTCAGCAGTAGTGGATATGCTTCAAATAAAGAAAAAGAAATGGTAGCAAGGTATGTAAGTAAGAAAAAATACAGTCTATGACACTGGAAAAATCATGATATAATAAAGGTATTAGGCTCTTTAAAATATTTATTTCATATATCCTTATAACTCTACCAGTTTTTTTAAAAATAATAATCCAAACCTGTATTTTAATTCTATTAGTCTACATTGAGTGGTCACACATGTGCCTTTTCATGGTGGTCACACATGTGCCTTACACTCTGTTGATGCAGATAATAGAACAATAATATGAAAAATAACATGAATAAGTTTGTATACATCTTTTGCGTAGCTTTAGTTAGAAATGTAATTACAAAAAGAAGTAAAACTCCTTTAAAGCCCCTTTCTTACTGTTTCATTTTTATTTATTTCTCTACATAATTGATTTTCTCACTGGTTCTATTGTCTTTCCTTCAAATTATTCTCCTGGGGGAGATAGGTTTGGGTTTTTTTGTTTTTTTTGTTTACTAAACATATTTTTTTAAAGATACTAAATAAGGTTTTTCCAAACATTTCACTTTCAGTGACGTTTTAATCTAGATATAATTCTCAAATTATATCTAAGTGTTTTCATTCACAATATACTGATTTTATTGCTCATGTTCAGTATTATATATAGAAAACTTTTATCAGACATTTTTCTAAAATGCAAATATGTTGCTTTTGGTTTCTCACTTTCTGTTTGTAAGTCCATTAAAATACTATCCAATCTTTCCTGGTATTATTTATTCTTTAGAATCCTATGTTGTTGTTTATTCATGGTTTTGGTTTTTGCTCATGGAAGGAGGACATCCTTCTGTGGGTGAGTCCTCCTATCTACTTCTAAGATTCAGAGGTTCCAAAGGCTTCTAGAACCTCTGTTGGGAGAGGGAGCCCTCTCAAATATTGTCCAACCTCACCTAGAGGTAGCATAGTATCCATTACTTTCCAAGGTATGGGTTGTTGCTGTTTTCTTGACTCTGTTCGCCATAACTAGTTTTAGCTAGTCAGTAAAGTTTCTATCTTAGGTTTTTGTTTGTTTGTTTTGGGACTCACTGCTGAAGAGGTGATAAAGTAGTCAGCCACAAACAAAACAAGTTGACCTTCTGCATCCTTTCAGGAGCTGCCTGGATCCAATTTGGGAGGGTTGATTTATTCTACTTGTGTCTAAAAGCATCTCTGCATCTAGGGCAGAGATGGGAAACACTTTACCCTCTGGATGTTGTTGGACTGCAACTCCCACCAGCCCCAACCATGATGGCCATAGAGATGACTGTAGTTATAATCCAGCAACATATGGAGGGCCGCACATTCACCATCCCTGATCAGTGGGTAAAATCTTCAGTGTTCACGTCCACTGCCATCCATTATTGATGGCAAATCATTCTGTCCTGGGTTCCATCACTGGGTATAGAGAGTGGTAGTCCAAGCAATGAAAAAGGTGCCTGACAAAAATAGGGAATGAAGCATAATGAAAATCAAAGGAACTGACAGCTTCTCCTTGAAGACTGATGTATTGTACTTTCCGTTTAGATCTAATACTATGGAGACAGTTACAGATAACTGTAAACAGAATTGTTCTTCCTATGGGTACAGTCTACCTACTGTTAGTAGTCCTTGTGATGAACCCACCATGCTCCTTTTTACAGGAGGGCTGGGGGAAGACATCTCAGACAGGTGTGTAGATCTTACTGAAGAGGGAAATCCAGGGGACATTTAAACTGCCCCACAGGAAGAGGGAGACTGAATCATGGTGGATTTCTTAATCCAGCCATTTTCCTACAGCTTTTTAAACTGTGTACTTCTTAAATTGAGTCCTTGATTAATACAAAACTCAGAGCACTGGAACTTCACCACCTTCCTTTGTAGAAAGCTGGTGTCAACCAAGAGCTACTAATGTAACCTCACTTTCTCAGTCTAATCCAGGGTTTGTTGGAGCGGCTTACTAGCTTCCATAGCCCGCTGCTGGTTTTGCCTAGGAGGAGTGCTCATCCGCTGTGTCAACTCCCAAGTGGAGGAAGAAGACAAGCAGGACTGGGCAGAGGGACACCTTCCCAGCAGGGTGGACCAGGAGTTTGGATTGATCTGTTAATCAATTGAGTGTGGATTGCTAGTTTCTAATCTAAAGCCCATCCTATTTTGGGGTGCTAAGCTTTTTGGCGATTTCCTGAATGATGCACTAACTAAAATGAAGTTTAAAAGCCTATAGTATCTGTTCCCAAATAAGGAGAAGCAGAAGGTTAATATAAGGAGTTCCTTTTTGAGCTAGCTAATTTTGACCTATCAGGTATTAATAGCAAAATATAGCCACTAGCCAGAACTAAGCAGCAGTAGAGACAAAATTCTGTTTGATGCCATATTTTACCAGTGAGAGAGAAACTTTCTACACATGGGAACCGTCAATTACTCACCCTTCAGCCTGATGTCCAGTCTTCTGGAATTTTTTTTAATAAGAAAGAAGTGTGTACCAAAGTGGTTGTCATTGCCTTTTTCTGTTGAGCAGACCAAGGTTCTGGAAGCTTAAGAAAATCGCAAAATCAGATCAACAGTGTCTATTATTGTTGATGGTCCTATTCCCATAATGTCCAATGTACTGTTTAGACCCAGCCTAGTTTTGCCTCGTTACATGAAAATTTAACAATTTAAATGGGCTAGGATATGCTCATACAATAATTAATATAATTGTGGCTTTTCATAAAAGATATCCAATCAAACCTAAAAACTGCTAGAAAGTGTGTTTAAGCTGTTGCCAAAGAAAGGAGGTGGCCCTCAATAAGACTCATGTCCCTCACTTACTGAGACTTTTAATGCAAAACTTTCACATGGGCTATGATCTGGTACTACACCTGCCGAGACACTCACACAATAAACAAAATTTGAAAATGGTCTGTTTAATTAGTCTACTTCCAGTGCATATACTCTCTTCGTATAATTCTTCCATCAGGCTCTTCTTACTGCTGACAAAACCATATTTTAAGCCAATTCATATGCTCTGAGACCTTGAAAGTCCAGTTCCTGGTGGCAGTTAGGATATCTGGTGGCAGGAAGGATGTCTTAGCTGTATCCTCTTGCCTTTCAGGAACCCAGGCACTGGTGTCTTTATTTAGAAGATTTATGAAATCTTGCTTTAGCTGCGGTTCCTGCATTGCAGTGGGTTGGACTTGATGACCCTTAGGGTCCCTTCCAACTCTACAATTCTATGATTCTATGATTCCCTAAAGTAATTTGTCCCACAGAATGCAGGAATTGGTTCTCTCCTATTTTCCCCCTAACCCATTCCACGAGAGAGCGAGAGAGCGAGGGGGGGGGGCCTTATGTTGGATACATGTTGGATACTCAGTATGTATTTATGGAGAACAATATTTACTAAATAAGTAATTGGGCTTCAGATTCCTTGTTTATTTTCTTCCATAGTTTCTTGGGACAGAAAGATTTCTAGAGCAAAACTAAATATGTGGCTTTGGACTCCTTGTTCCCTGGAGTAGTGTGATAGTGTGATACTCTAAATAAAGATATATGTGCCTCTCTTACTCAAAGACTGTATGATATTAGTGTACTAATTACAGTGCACCAAGCCACCAGGAGGTATTTTGGCACATTGAGTCTGAGGGTAGGCACCATAGCCGCTCTGATTACTAACCCACCATTATCTCATATCTGAAGAGTAGCTGCAGGATGGGCACTCAGTACTTCTGTATAGATACCTTCACTGAAGCACAATTTGAGCAAAGAATCCTATCACAGATGTAGCGGGGGTATTGAAGTTAGGTCTCACCTCTTGATGGGTTCTGGTCTTAACATTAATTTGAAGGATATCCTTGCATGACCTAGGAAAACATTGCTTATCATGAGGGTTCTTTCTGGTCATGAAAAGGAGGACATCCTGCATTATTTCACACTAGAATCTTGAAATGACCTGTTGTCCAAGTAGAGTTAACTAAAGTTGCAGTATTAGAACTTAATAGTAGTTTATTTCTGGTTAGATGATCTTTTGTTTCTCAGCTGTTGGAAGCCTCTAAAACTGAGAGGTTTCCTCCTCCCAGCAGAGATTCCAGAAGCCTCTGGAAGTCCTGCCTTCTTGAAATGGATGGGAGGAGTCAGCCATCAAAGGATGTTCTCCTTTCCATGACAAGAAAGAGCCCTCATAAGTAAGTCCAATAATTATTTCCATTATCTTCTGATGACTTTTATCTTCTCAACTTCATTTTGTCTTGCTTACTATTTGGTTGCTAAAAGTAGAACCGATGAAGCAGAAAGTATAAGTTTTTGTTTTTTTCTGGTGCCATAACCTTATGTAGCAATGCTTTAACATAACTGTTATTTATGATCAATATTATTTTTTAAAATTTGAATTCTGTATTTTTCACATTGTTAAGTTCTTTTATTTTGTACCTTCATAATGATTTGGTTTCATAACATATAGTGGTCAAAGAGCTTATTTGTGAAAGAAAATTAAAAAAAATCTTTAGAATAGTATTCACTTTCCCCCTAGATGTATAGAAAATAATTTCTAAATGAAGTTATTATCAAACGCAGCTTCTGTTTAATTCAAAACATACTTTGTATCTTTGTTTCACATCTACCATTCTCACAGTTGCTCCTCACTACTGTATTAATTTATTATCTAAACAGATCTTTAACCCCTCTGTATTTTTCCTGCTGTTTTGCATTCTTTTCGGCTTTAGCCTTTTCTGCAAACTTGCTGCTCTTGTTAGACATAGGATTTCACTTTTTGGTAAGTTAAGAAAGATTTTCATTAAGTTATCATCACAAGTTGTCTGGGATATTTCTGGGTTGATGAGGAATTGTTGACTGCTTTTTAGCTAGTAATCATGAAAAGGATTTTTTTTTAAAAAAAAAAAATTAAGATAAAGTATCCCTGGACTGTCCCTTTGTAGTGTCCTTTCAATCTCTCCTGCTGTCATACCCTGGGACAATTTTGTAAAATTGTTTACGAGTCGCATTTCCTGCTTCTGTATCAACGTACATCTGCTTTGTTTTCTGACTACTGTGTTATCAATAATATATTTAAGCAAATGCAGAAGAGCATGATAATATCATGCAAAGTACTAGATACTACTGGAAGAGAAATTTTAGTATGTTGTGGAGGAGCAATCGTAGCATCTTGCTAAGTACAATATACTATCCTTGCACAAACTGCGCAGAAACTTGATAATTTGCAGAGCAATGCTATGGGTGGTGGTGGTGAGTTTCTTTGGTGGAGCTCCCACCATTACCTAAACCCTTTTGGCTTCAACTCAGATACATTTTCCCCCACAAATGTTCTTTTCAGCCAGGAGCTAAGACTATGTCGTACTCATGAGTGAGGTCCTTACTCACAAGTGTGAAGGGAGGGAGTGGAGGGAAATATGGGAGAGCCACTTAGAAGAGGCTGAAGAAGGAAAATGCCAAGGAAGATAGACTTCTGAAGCTTCTCTTTGAGACAATCATAGCTCAGAGCTGAGAAGGAGCATGGGTGGGATCCAGCTCCCTTCTACTGAGGCATTAGACCAAGATTGCAGCCTTAAAACCTTAAAGGTGCAAGGAACAGATGCACATTCTGCACATCTTCTAATCTTTTGGATTTTTTTGTTCCCCTGTACCCTCTAGATACTTTCTGATTGGCAGTTCTCTAATCAAAGAAATTATGAATGGGGGGAAATATATATAAAAGGCAAGCAGAAAGGGCAGTCTACATGCTATCCATTAATCTAATAATTAGATGATGTAAGAAGAAAAATCAACAAAGATTCCAACTTTTGTTAAAAGAATAATATAGCATAAGTATGTTTAATAAATGTATTAATTTTTATTGTACCTTTTTAAAAAGAGAATTTAAAAGAGCAACACATTTCCTCATTCATTTTGAATAGGTAGTGATGCTGCTACAATGGTTAGCTGCCTACACATCTTAGCTCAGACACTAGACACAAGGTAAGTTTACTCCTTTTATCAATCTTATATGTGAATACTATTTCACCCAAATAATTTTTTCCAAAAATATTCCTCCCCCCCCCCAAAAAAAAAGAATTATTGGAACCAAATTATTTACTTCCCAGCAAGACATTTTTCTTGAAAGCTGTATATAACATATCCCATATACTGTTCAATTTAGGCTGTAGTCCAATACATATTGGTGAATATGCTCACTGAATTTTTGGAGACTTACTTTTGAGTAGACTTCTGAGTAGACATCTGTAGATTGTATGGTCAGGAGGTTTAGTTGAAAGCAAGGTGTAAAAGTGGTGAATTTTGCAATACTTAAAATTCACCATTAAAACTTAAGACTTAGTGTTGTTTTAATTTCCCGTAGAGGTAAATTTCAAAAGCAAAAGTAGAAAACGATTAAAAATATGGTTATAAAAAATTCAGTTTTTAAAAGTAGTTCACTTCAGCTTTACTAATCTATCCTTTTTAGCAATTGCAATCTAAGCAGGAGTGCATGCTCTATTTCCCAACCAGCACCCCTAGGTGGCATCTGAGTCTGAGAAAGAATCTGCAAATGTACACTGAGCAATAACTGAGAAGCAGAGGAAAGCCTCTTTTCCTGATACATGTGTAATGTTGGTATCCCTGTGCAGAAGCCTGCTAGAAGTAAGTCTCATTTCATAGCACCAGAGTAAATAATCTCACCATTATAGGACTTGGTGCAAGTGCACTAAAATTAGCTTCCTCGCCATAATTTCCTACATAGTTTCTTAATGTGCTTAGTAAGAACTGTTGAATAGCCATGTAATTACTGATATATGTCTGGTTAATGTAGACACCTGTATCTCAAAGAAACAGACATTAATTGAGGAAGTCTGGATTTGCTATGGAAAAGTATAAGCATTTGATTTCTAAGTGATGTTCTATAAATTGCCCTGTAGAACCGTCATGAAATCAGGTTCAGAGCTGGTTAAAGCAGGACTGCGTGCCTTCTTTGAAAATGCAGCTGAAGATCTGGAGAAGACATCAGAAAATCTTAAACTTGGAAAATTTACCCATTCCCGTACACAAATTAAAGGGGTCTCACAGAATATCAACTATACAACAGTGGCATTGTTGCCTGTTCTAACATCAATTTTTGAACATGTTGCTCAGCATCATTTTGGCACCGTTTTATTATGTAAGTCTTTCAGTTTTATCTTTGATTTTCAGATATTGTTTCAGTTGTAACTAGGAATGAATGAGGATTCCACTGCTCATTCCAAAATGGGTCAAAGCTTTGTACTCAACTGAAGTTTGCTCTTTTAGAAGTGTGCATTTAACTTATTGTCTTATTTATTCTAATATGCTATGAGCTATGGCAAAATCTGAAATTAGCTTCATTATATTTTTATTTTTAATACATAGATTCCATGGAAGCTGTATGGCAGCTAATATGCTTCCAGCCTCATCTATTAATAAATTATGAGCCCCATGTGATGAATACAGGGTGTGTTTTTTAATTCAAGGATAAATTAACAGTAGCCTCCTGAATGTTGCTAGATTTTCATTCTAAGTGGTCAAGAAATCCATTGTATTTATGGAGGATTGTCTGAGAGGTCTCCTGCAGCAGAAATTCAAGGATGCAGCGAAGGGTGGGAAGTTTGCCTGTTGAAGCTTTGCCTGTTATTCAGTTGCTAAAGACAGAGGGAAAAGTTGCCAACCCCATTAAGTACTTTTCCTAGGCAAAGGGTCTTATGTCAATGCTGGGCTGAAATATACCAGGCATTGGTGGAGACTGATATCCTATCTTCTGTGTGGTTCACAGGGGCCATGACTGTTTGAAGTTAATTAAAAGTTAATTAAAAGACACCCACTGACCCAAAAGTATTTTACACCAGGCTCATAGGGACTGTGTGGGTTGAGAGAGAGAGAGAGAGATGTGCCTTGTGATTAATTAAGACAGCAGTCCAATTTTAGAATTTTGTTAAGTCCAGGAACATATTGGATGGCATGTCTTCCATGAATCCTCCATTCATGGAAGGAAGGGAGGAATTTTTTATCAGTTATCTTTCCCATCTACAACCTTCTGTTCCAGCAAGCCCCTTAATCCTCTTGGGCAGGTTTTCAGTGGGATGCAGGGGAAAGAGCAAATCAATGAAAACCATCTTCCCCTTCTGTGAGGGGAGGACAGAAACACTCTTCCTGTGAGTAGAATTCTGATTACGTGACCTTTGTATCCAGCCAAAATGGCAGCATTGGTATAATCATATCATTGTAGGGTAGGGAGGAATCCCAAGTGCTGGCAGTTCAGAAATCTCAACCAAAGCATCCCTGACAGATGGCCATCCAGCCTTTGCTTAAAAACCTCTAAGGAAGGAGAGTCCACCACCACAATTTTATTTAGAGAATTATATAAAATTGAATAAAGCATTAAGAGAGCACTATATACAACAATTGGCTGTTGTTTGGGTAAACTGTATAAAGAGGTCAAAACATTCAGTGTTTTCTTGTCTTTTCTTTCCCCCAGTAGGTGATGTCCAAGTATCATGCTACAGAATTCTTTGTAGCCTGTACTCTCTTGGAACTGGAAAGAACATTTATGTTGAAAGGTACTTAACAGAAAAAAGCTGAATACACTATGAAAAGTTGCTCTAAGCATATTGCTGAGTTAAGAGTGATTGTGCCTCTATAACGCACACCAGTATCCTTTGGTAGCTGAAGCATTTCCTTACCAGCAAGCTAAACAATACCTTGTATTCTCCATTGGGCATTAGGACACTTGCAAGTGGGACTGTGTTTGTCCTACTGCTTGAAGGCAGGAAATTTGGTTGCTCCAAAGGTAGTTGGTGTGTCCTTCTCCCTTCAAACATTAGTTCACTTTCTTGTATTCAGAATGTATTGGGAAAGGCTTCTAGAAGGCAGCCTTGAGGACTGCAGTTCTCACCATGCCCACTTCTACACTTCAGCCACACCCACTTTTACATGCCCCTCCCCATCCCAGTTTGTCCATGGGTCAATGCAGCCTTTGGCTCAATAGCCACTCCTGGTTCACTGGAAGCCAGCAATGTTTTGGTGAAATGTTGCTCCTGAGTGTTTCAGAACACCAGTGTGTCTGCAATTTTTTAAGATCAGTTGTGTAAAAATGAAACAGGGGGCATACAAATCCAGACAAAATAAATGGTGTCTGAAATGAGACAGGCAGAACAGCTTGCCAACAATACAGTGTTAGCTTGCAAGTGGAAATTCACACAATTGTGGTGGTCACAGGACTCCCTCCTATGTATTGAGTACAATGGTGACTGTCAGGGAAGAGAATGCAGTGGAAGACCACCCTTGCATGCCTGGCTCGTGGGCCACGTGGGGAACATGCCAATTGCCAATCACTCAGCAGGGCCTACCAGGAGCTGGGACCAAACATGGTGAATGTGTAAGCAAGCGCTGCCATGCCTTCAGCTCCCACGTGGCTGCCTGTTAAATGTGCTTGGAAATGCTCTAAAGCCTTAAACATACCAGTATTGCCTGCCTGTAAGTCAGGGCTAGTCCACCCATGAGGCAAGGTGAAGCGGCCACCTCAGGCGGCAGCAGATCTGACCTCCACAGAATGCATTGTCTGCTGCTGCTGCAGCCACCACAGCGGCGGCCAGATCTGCCTCCTTCTTGGAAGCACCCCTAGTGCTGGCTTTATAATGGCCTCTTGAGAAGTAGGAGGCACAGCTGGTTTCCTTCCCCCAGGAGGAAATGGCAGGGGCTGCCCTGTAGAGTCTCCTGGATTCTGCACCTGCCCAGTGTGATTCAAAGCAGGGTTATTTCCCCCCTTGTGACAGCCTTTGATTCCCACTTTAACCATTGGGTAAGGTTGATTTGACACACAGCCTTGTTCCCGGTGTAGATCTTCACTCACCCCTTTTACCCTGGTGTGGTGTGTGTGCCATTTTGTGGTTCACCTCAGGAGCCAAAATGTCTTGGGTGGCCCTGCTATAAGTTTGCTGGAAAGTATAAGGCTGTAAATGCCTCTCTGTTGTTCAAGCAGGTGAGGTGGGGAGTGGGGGTCTTGGACACAGAACTAAAAGCAGCAGCTGATCAGTGCAGTTTCACTGTTAAGCAGGGCAAACAATGGTTGCTAAAAAATAGCATCTTGCTATTTGCTTGAAAATTCTGATAGAAAAGTATGTGTGAGGGAGAGTGAGATAGAGAGGTGTTTTTGTTTTTGTTTTAACTGCTTAGGTTTTCTCTTTCCCCTCCTCGGTTTGACAATCCCCACACCCAATGAAAGAGATCATATTATGAGATAATTATTTGCAAGGCCATCTATCATTACCATCTCTCTCCCCTGCATCTAACTGCTTAATGAGGTTCCTTCCTAGATGTTCTGAACATTTTGTAAGTCACTTTGAGTTACTTTTTGTAAAGCAACTTATAAGTGCAGTTAAAACTTTTTTTAAAAAAAATCTTCTGCATTAACTGCTGATGTTAAGGAAATATTTCTGTAAGGGGTTTTTCCCAATTCTGAGTTGATTTCACATTCTGGTTAAATTGGCTGACATTCTCAAGTGATTAAAATATTTTAAAGGGACTACTTGATTTGAGATTTTCTGACCCTCAACAGTGTAAGATTGTGATCATCAAAATTATACTGCTGGAATGTAGAAAGCTTTGACTAACTAGGAGGGGATTTTTGTGTGTGGAAAGACTAAGCTCTATCCAGCTCTGGTACTGAATTTCTGGGCCAATAATTCTTTAATCACTATTTTAAAACAACAAAGTGTGTTGTTGTGGCGGCATACTAAAGACCAACGATTTTGTTATGACAGAAGTTATCATGGACTCAAGTCCACTTTTCAGATACACAAAATCTTGGTTTACGGATATATAAAGGAGAAAATTATAATTTGGGAATCCAGTGGCAATGAGTTTCAAAAAGGTAGTGACTGATCATGATAGATTAAATCTGTGTTCAATATGCACACCTTTTGCAGTAGCTGGTTAGTGATTTGTGGTGGGGACAAAAGGGATGGGTGAGTTTTGTGGAGGAAAGGGAAGAGCCAATGGGACCTATTGATACTGTGTCCAAGGACGCCCATTAACTTGAATCCAGCCCTGCACCCTTGACCACACGCCCTATTTTCTGCGGAAATCAGTACAAACAAAATATGAATCCATAATAATGAATCCAGTTTCCTCCCCTTGCCACCAGATTTCAAATCAAATAATATACAATTGGTTTATTAATTTGATCAAAATAAATCAATCTGTTCATTCCAAAAGGTTACTACTAGTTTTTAATGCTGTAAGTACAGAAACCTGCCTGGGCCAACTAAGATTATGACTTGAAATTTGGTTCCTGAGAGTGTGGCTTCATCTATTGCTCAAGCAAAACAATTTCTTCGACTGTTACTTTTGATTATCCACAAGATGTGGTTGAACATGACACTGCCTTCCAGATTTAAATATACTTGCTACCCAATTAGACTATCTAATTTGAAAACATTTTTGATAGGGAAGGACAGTTAAGAAAACATTGCAAACCAAAACTTGCTACTGATAAAATAAATGTAATGTGTGAATTGGATTAGAAAATAGTTTCTTCAGATATATTGTGGGGTTGGTTTTTTACTTCAGATGTATTGTGAAAGAACTGATAGTGTTCTTTCGTTTACAGACAACGTCCGGCTCTTGGTGAGTGCTTAGCGTCTCTTGCAGCTGCAATTCCAGTAGCCTTTCTCGAACCTTCTCTCAATCTTTACAATCTCCTGTCTGTCTTCAACACAAAAACTGCCAGAGAGAGAGCTGGTAAGTACAGTACTCTGCTACAAAAAGTTGGACTGAGAAATAAACTGCATCCTTATTGTCTGTTTTTAGACCTTTATTGCACTGTATTTGGAACTATAGTCATATATTTCCAATTACCTCCTTTGATAGTAGTGTTTGACTGAAATTATTGTGGAAATGTCTTGGAATGAATATGTTTATAGCTTAGTTAAATGCTAAGCATGTAGCCAGTTCACCGTGCTATTTTATCTCTGTGCCCATTTAAGAGCATTTGTGAAATTAGGTAGCTGCACTAATCCTATCTGTACATACTATATTCACACTTGACACTTTGTGCATTCAAACGATGATCTTATTTAGACTGTCTACACAGATATAGTCACAAACACCCAGACATAATTCTGAAGATTGCAGAGGCTAGGGGGGGGGGGAATCACGATTATACAAATGGTCAGGAAATTAAGTTTGGTTGTCTCTGTCACACTTTCCACTTTCCATGAAAATGCAGCCATGGAGAACCTAAGGGCACATTTTATGAAAGTGGTTTTGAATGTTTAAATTGGCCCTGGATCACCATTATTCGCCAAAACAAAAACTTTGGAAGAACAAGCACCTTGAAGGGAATCAAGTTGTTAAGAATTTGGAATGCAAGGAAATTTGCTAATAGAATGGCAAAAATTCGCTCTCTACTTTATGAAATCTTGAATGGTCTGAAATACCATTCTGATAAAATAAAGATTTGGACTCTGCTGTTTGCTATCTTGTGATGCTTCTGCAATCTAAAACATTTCAGAGTAAACGTATTTCAGAGCAGGTGGTGTTGTAATCACAGCAGGAATAGAATCTGCATGACACCTATAGTATAATGAATGGGAATGGGAACTTTCTGAGGACCCTCTTTCTCCATGGCTAGTGTTGGTTCCAGATTGGGAATGGGGGGTGGCTATCCATCAGTGTTAGCCGAGCCAAAAATTATTGTTGTCCAATTGCTTCCCTTTCCTCCACTCCCTGAAGCAAAGCAGTGGCTGAAGAAGCCTTCCTATGGGAAGGAGGTAGGAGCATGCTGGCTTTAGCTGATCAAAGCAGAGAGGCTTAGAGCTTTGCTTCTCAACAGCAGTTGATGAAGCCCCCTGCCCCCAAACTTTATTTCCTCTGGAAAGAGAGATGAGGAGTATCCTGGCTTCAGCTGCTGGTGGGTGGCAGTGTTCATGATAGTGGTGAAGAACAACACTCAAGGAAGCCTTGCAGATTTATCCTGATGTGGACAGGCACTCTGGACACCAAGACAAAACAGCAGTCAAGTGATCCTCAATCTTCCTCACAATCTTTGAGCTAGGAAAGCAGGGTGATCATTCCGTAGTTGGCACAATATGCCTCACCCACCTCCTGCAGCTTCAAAGTTGGGAAAAAGGCTGATTGCTTATTACATTGTCAAAGGGTGATGCCACACACACCATCCCTAAGTACAATGACCATAAATGTTAAAACCTAAGTGGGTAGCAGAAGACAATCTGATATTTTATAATTTATCTATTGTATCAGATAAATGCATTGCATTTATAGAAATAAAGGTTCAGTTGGTTCCATTATTGAAATGGAATTGATTTTAGAGTGTGTGCTGTTTTGTATATGTAATTGTTTGTTTTTAATTGTTTTTAATTTGAAATTGTTTCATATGTTTTTTTATTATATTGCTTCAAGGTACAATTGGTGATTCATAAATGAAATAATAACAACATTAAAACCTTTTTCAATTGCTTCATGCCTGTTTAATCCACTTTCACAGAATGCGGTAAACTTAAAACCATCTTTAAAGGAACATGCTCATCTTTTGTTCAACTGTACTTTAGTTATTAACATGTTATTGTTTTTCTGGCACATAATATTCTGGCAGCACAATCATTTATGCTGCAACATCCTGCTTTGTGTAGATTTTTTAAATGGCATAGCATTCAGTCATGTGACTCCACAATAATCAGAAGTAGTACACATTGTAAACACATTATCTGATTGTGAGAGCTAGGCCAAAAGTGTTATGGAATTAACAAAAAGCTCCATGTAAAGCATGGAACCAAACCAAAAACTATTGCTGTTGAACAGTAGAGGGAACTAATGAATCATGTTTGTATCCATGCAGAATCTGTCAGAGTTACGGTGGAAGTAAAATGATTTAAATTGTGCTTTAGCTGTTTTAAGCATCAAGTATGTTAACCACCCCAAAATTATTGTTGTGTGTCATAATATGAAGTTTTAGGCATGCCTGAAACCGTAGAAGAAATGTGTCCAGAAATCCCTCACTTGGATGGCTTAATGAAAGAAATAAACAGCTTGGCAGAATCTGGAGCCAGATATACTGAAATGCCACATGTGATTGAGGTGATCTTGCCCATGTTATGCAACTATCTATCATACTGGTGGGAAAGGGGGCCTGAAAATGCTGAAAGTACTGGACCCTGCTGCACAATGGTAACTTCTGAGCATCTCAGCATAATACTGGGGAACATTTTGAAGATCATCAACAATAACCTGGGGATAGATGAGGCAACTTGGATGAAGCGAATAGCAGGTACCTCATGGCAAATTTCATTTAAACAACTGATTACTAGACCTGTTTTATTTGTCACCACCAACAAAACATTAATTCTCCAATAGTTGTACTTTCTTTATGAAAGCTTTCTCTCACAGTCAGACTTACATTTTAGAATCAGTGTGTTTTATTAAATTAGTTAAATGGTAAAATCTCAATAGTATATGCTTGGTTCAAAAATTGGGGGTCCTGCATTCCTGAACAAGTACCTGGTATCATTATGTGTATGGAGATAATTTTTAATATCTGTAGAGGTAGGAGAAAATACCATCCATTAATTAAGCGCATGTAAGTGGTCCACAGCAGTCAGGAAAATGTTTTCATCTTCCATTGAGACAAAGGTCTAGCTTAGATGTAGTGTTACCTTTTTTATTTTACATTTTGTGGGTTCTCCAAAAGAAAACTCATTGAACCATCTTAAGAAGAATGAACAACAAATTGATGCAGTCAGAGCCTGGCACTCAGAAATGCAGATGTTGTATGTTGCTGGCATGGCGGAGAAGAGCAGAAAAAGAGTGTGCCCAGGCAGGGAGGATATATAGCTACTCCCTCTTCCTGTCAAGGCACAATGGGAGTGTTATTGCAGAGTTCTCTCTAGCAGATTTTACAAGATTTTAACAGATTTTACTCTGTGAGCCTCAGCCCCTATCATGTGACCATCTAGTAAATCATGAATTGTTGGTTTGACTGCATTTAAATATCCAACCGTCCAGTTTGGTTACTTACATGTGGCTTGGTTAAGCCACTTGATAGTTTGATTACACTGTTTCACATATACAACATTTTTAATGAAAGAGCCCAAGATCAGATACATAAATTCCCTGTCTTGAGGCACAATTCCTATACATTTATTAAACATGTATAATGTTTATGCTTATTTATTTAAGCAAATTCTATGCTGTTTTACATAGCCAAAACTAATCTCTAAGCAGTGTACAGCGTATCATAAACCAAGCATAGGCAAACTTGGCCCTCCAGATATTTGGGGCTACAACTCCCATCGTCCCTAGCTAACAGGACCAGTGGTTGGGGATGATGGGAGTTGTAGTCTCAAAACATCTGGAGGGCCGAGTTTGCCTATGCCTGTCTTAAACCATCAATTGCAATATTACAGTATGTTGTGATACCTGAAATTTGGTGAATGTCAACCTGCAGGTGTGACCATTGATTATCCCAGACAAATTGTCTGGATTTCTAAAAACTCAGAGATACACAGGTGAATATCCTCAAAATATAATGGTTAGAACTGACACTTGCTGATAAGTAGGGAAAATATTTTTGGACATTCCCCAAACTTGGCTGGAATTGTCAGCATTCATATGTGTATGTGAACATTAATCAAATTCTGGATATGAAGTGTAACCTAATATAGAAGTATTTCTGCCTGTATAATTTCAGGTAATACATAATCAGGCAGATATGACTTTAGACTCAGTTCATATATATAACAGTGAACCATGGTTTATTGTTATGTTCGCAAGTAGCATGAGCCTTGGTTTTTGTACAATCCCTCACTATCACATGCAAGGTTAAGAGATTTAAATCCCCTGTGTTTCATTAGAAACAAACAATCATTTACTGTTGCATCCAAACTCAACAAACTGTGGTTTGTTCAAACCAGTTTGTTAACATGCCAGAATATCAAACCATTATCAGTACAAATCACCAATTGGTGAGTTCTGGGTGCATCCAAAAATCCAGGTCATTCCTATACAGAGACAAGTTACATTTCCTCCCAAGAGGAGTGGGGAGCACATGAGCCCAAGATTGAAGTCAGCCCGTGCAAATTACAAGAAAACATGGTTTGTTGTTCATTGTACTGACGTCTACAGTCACAGTGCTATTATGAAGCTAAACTAGAATGAATGCATTTGGATATATACTTTTTACAGAGTAACAAAATATGTTTAAATGTATATTTATAGAAATGTGTTTTGTATATAGTGTATGCTCAGCCAATCATTAGCAAGGCCAGGCCGGATCTGTTGAAAAGTCATTTTATCCCGACACTGGAGAAACTAAAGAAGAAAGCCATAAAGATAGTGATGGAGGAGGAACAACTGAAAGCAGACAGTAAAACGGATACCCAAGAAGCAGAACTCCTCATTCTAGATGAATTTGCAGTTCTTTGCCGAGACCTTTATGCTTTTTATCCTATGTTGATCCGCTATGTGGACAACAACAGGTAGGAGAATCTGTAACTAAAGGGGATTAAATGGATTTCTGTTTTTATATCCTGCACCTCAACATAAAATTTATGTTCCTAATTTTGCTAACAATAAAACAATATAAAACTAGGGGTCTTGGCACGTAATCAGGGTTGGTGTTTCCTTCAGAAAAGTTAGGCACAGAGGAGACTATAGTGTCTTTAATATATATGGTTTTGTTTACGCATAACTTGTGCCCCAAAGGTACTCTGGTTTCTCTTCAGATCGTATAAATCTTTTGTCTTTTACAAAATAAAAAGGTCCCCCTTATCTAGACCCAGTTGAAAGGCAGATAGTTCCTATCTAGGCCATACAATTCAAGGTCATTTCATGGATCAGCAAACAGTGTTAACTAATGCCAGCAAGTGGAATGCAAGTGGAAAGTTTGATAGCTTTGACACCTGACACAAGGAAGAATAGACTGCTTTCTTGAAAAAATCAATAAGGAATAGAATGAAGTAAACGTTTCTGACCTCAAACTTCACTAAATTTAGGTTAGGCAGGGAAAGGAACATGTGAATGATTGCCTTAACATTATCTTTAATTCTGTGAAGTACCAGAATAAAAAGAATTAAAAATGTTAAAGATAAATGAGAGTATAAAAATGACACAGCCACAAAAACAGTTTAATTAAGTTGTGTCTGCTCTCTGCTTCCTGATACAGCTTACTTGTAACATTTTTACAGTTCAGAATATTTTAGTGTTGTAAGATTCTTATGAATGTCTAAAGCTATTTAACTGGAAAAATCAGCAGTGCCCATTAAAGTATAAAATCAGTTTCTGACTTGAAAGCTTGAATCCAAATGTTGTGTGGCAGTTTAGACAATTCATCATCAACAAGCACACATACATATTTAAATATAAACTTTTTCTTAAGCCATATCTGCTTTAGAGACAGTGTATAATTCTAGGGGAAGAAACATTCTAGACCACTTTATGCATCTTATAAAGTGGGCTGTATGCCCTGGAAGAGGATACCAAAATGAACGTGCAAATCATTAAGGTGGCCACAGGAATTTCTATCAGTTCTGTTACAAAGAAAGAAATCTACAGATGTTCTTGCTACAAAGTAAATCTAGTTGTATCAGATAGGGTGGTGGTTTATGAAAATTGAATACAGGCAATAGCTGATTTAGGTGCGTCCAAATGGCATGTGATCATGCATGTGCAGACAGCACTGAACCTTGGAAATAGCCCCAAAATGCCATTAAGACGTCACAAAAAGCGCCAGAACAGGGGCAGACTGGGCTTACACAGGCTCCACGACACATCCTGGTGCCCGGAACATAATCCCCCACACAAAAAGGATTCCCTATACTTTGAATTGTGATACATGTCATAAATAAATCCTATTGGTTTAATTGAACTTACTTTGGGGTTAATGTGTATAGGTTTGCAAAGGCTGCAATACTCCACAGTCTGTGGAACCTCCAGATGATGCTGAATTACAATTCTCACCATCCCTGGCCATTGGCCATGCTTGCTAGGGTTGATGGGTAATTCAGCAACGCCTGGAGTTCCAACAGTTCCCCACACCTGCTCTATGTCAGGTGTGTGCCACAGAACTGAGTGGGCGATAGCCAGTTAAACAGTTCTGCTCACTCAAGCACTTTGGCTGCACAAAGAAACTTTCTCTCACTCTCCCAATGTGTCCATCACTTGCTCTCTCAACCTGCTCTGGAGGGTTGGGTGAACTCGCAGAATATATTTGTGGTGGGCATCTGGGGAGAGGAAGTTCAGTTGCAGAGAACTTAGGCTAGTGGTGCTGTTTACTTGGATACTGCCCAATGCGACTGCTGAGTAGAGATGTCTATTGATGTATTAGCCCATCAATAAAAGGGAGTAGTGAGCATCTTTCCAACACCCAGAAACACACAGTTTTACACTGCAGTGTGATGCTGCTATCATACTTTTCAGAAACAAAGTGCAGGAAGAAGCAATTGAAAGGGGAGTGGTAGGACTGGTAATGTTCAGTATAATAATAATAATAATAATAATAATAATAATAATAATAATAATATTTTTTTATTTATACCCCGCCCTTCCCAGTCAAAAACCTGGCTCAGGGCGGCTAGCACTAATTAAAATCACAGCAAAAACATAAAAACAATTAATTTAAAATACAGATTATTTAAAAATTAAATATTAAAGCTGCAGTCTCATTTTCAAATAACCCACCAATAAAAGAATGAAGCATAAATATCAAACAGAAACCAACCCAAAGGCCAGGTGGAACAGCTCCGTCTTGCAGGCCCTGAGGAAAGATGCCAAATCCCGCAGGGCCCTGGTCTCTTGTGATAGACTGTTCCACCAAGTCGGGGCCAATACTGAGAAAGCCCTGGCCCTAGTTGAGGCCAACCTAGCATCTTTGTTGCTTGGGACCTCCAAAAGATTATTATTTGAGGACCTTAAGGTCCTACACGGGACATACCAGGAGAGGCGGTCCCTTAGGTACGAGGGTCCTAAGCCGCATAGGGCTTTAAAGGTCAAAACCAGCACCTTAAACCTGACCCTGTACTCCAGCGGGAGCCAGTGCAGCTGGTAGAGCACTGGATGAGTATGGTCCCACGGCAAAGACCCGGTAAGGAGCCTCGCTGCGGCATTCTGCACCCACTGGAGTTTCTGGGTCAGCTTTAGGGGCAGCCCCGCGTAGGGCGAGTTACAATAATAAAGTCTGGAGGTGACCGTCACATGGATCACTGTGGCCAGATCAGGGCGAGAGAGGTAGGGGGCCAACTGCTTAATACGGCGGAGATGGAAAAATGCCACCTTTGCTGTGGCTGCAACCTGCGCCTCCAACATGTTGAAATAATACTATAGAACGTGTTGAAATAATACTGTAGTGTAATAAATGTATTTTGGTTTTTTTGTTTAGATCAAACTGGCTTAAGAAACCAGATGCAGATTCTGATGAACTTTTCCGAATGGTAGCTGAAGTCTTCATTCTCTGGTGTAAATCACATGTATGACCAACATTCATTTATTTATTTTTATAATACACATATTTAGAAATGTTATGCATATTTACAAATGTCATCGAACCTGTTTCTCAGCATTTATGTAAACTGCATTTCGGTATATTTATTTCAGAATTTCAAGCGAGAAGAACAAAATTTTGTTATTCAGAATGAAATCAACAATTTGGCATTTTTGACAGGAGACAGCAAGAGTAAGATGTCAAAAGTAAGTCAGAAAGTATTTAGATTGGTCCAAGTGTATCTGCTAAATTATTTTTACTATGTAAAAATGACACAGACTGTAGCAAACTGCATTTTTTTGCCGATATGTTTAGAAGTAGTTGCCTCTTAATAAGAAGATAAATTCTGTTTACCATATATTGTCATGTAAATTTTCTGACTAAAAGTCTTTTCCCCTTGATACACCAACATGATGGGGTGAAAGTTTACCAGAAGTACTTTATCTGAAGTACTGGTACTTATTTTTACTTTAGCTCCTTCCCTTTCCACCCAGCAGGTCTTAGGATTTTGATTCTCCCTCCCCTGCCATATTTCTATTGTACTGGTAGTGAGTTTTCATCACCTATTGATACAGCAGACATTTTGCTTTCCACTGTAGTAAAATAATATTACCTAAAACTTAATACATCATGGGGATATTAAAATTGTTAAGATACATCCACTCAATCTACACATGACCCAAAATGCCACTAGAAAAACCTGTATAAGAATATCTATATGTGAGGAAATGGGGTGCTAAAATGTCTGAGGCTACATCTGAGAAAGTCCACTCTTTCTGAGATGATCATGGGTATTACTATTTTTTTGAAAGAGGATTAGTATTGCATTTCAGTAGAGGAGCAGGGAAGGTCTTTTAAAAAAAGGCATGGTATCAAATTAATTATCTGAAAATGCAAAACAAATGTTTTTAGCATTTGTTGGTGTTAGAAATAGTGTTATAAATTAAGTCACTTTAATGCATATGTACAACTGAGATTTGTGGCGCATTCCTCATTTCCAGTGTCCCTCTGCTGAATCAATGTGTGTGGATTCATTTTTTAAAAATGCATTGACTCAGTGAGGGGCACGAAAATCCACCATTCAGGTGAGACCAACTATCCATTTGTCTCCCAATGATGGGGTTTGGATCATAACACTGGAGCTAATGTGTCTTTATTAGGAGTTGTCCTTATGTAGATTTATCACATGGGGGTGGGGGTGTACATATGGAGAACGTATAATTGTGCAAATCTATTGCATTGTATAAGCACAAATAATTACTGCCTTATCCACAAGTGACCCATTCTTATTCCATACCCGAAGGACATTTTCAGCTGTTCTAGTCTTCTTAGACTCTGAAACATACATGCTAAATGATTTTATACATTATAATCAGACATGTATCTTTCTGCTGTGTTAGCAAATTGCCTTGGCATGTTCTAGGAGTCTTGTGAATTAAGATCTTTAAGATACTGGCAATAGCACATCTCGGCAGATGTAACTTACACTCATACGGGTATTAAAAACTGAGATGTTTCTTGCCCACACAAAGAGAATCAAAATGTACACATTATTAATACTTCAGTAGGGAATAGCTTAGCAGCAATAGGCCTGTGGGAATAGCTCAACAACAGTATGCACTTCTTTACTTGAGAAAATGAGCTAATGGAGTCTCTCCATGACTAAACTAGCATGCACACATGAAAGAGCAAACCCAAAGGAATAAGAGGAATTGGAGAGGCTGGATGGGTTAAGCAGGGAGGCATACTAGGCTTCTTCCTCTCTGGGCTGACGTTGGAGACTAGGCCTCAGTCATGTATTGCTAGGCAAGGAGGACCAGAAGGTGGCTTCTAAAACAGTCATAACACACAAAGGTAGGAAGCCAGAATTGTTCTTAAAAACACAGTTACACACACAGAGAGAGAAAGATAGGAAGATAGTAGGCAGGATAGAAGCAGGAGACACTGTTCTCAGCCTTGGTGGGCAAAACCAAAGAAGGAGAACTGAGGTGCATTGAAACTCAGCTAGCAAGACTCTAGGGGGAGCAGGACGGGGGGGATGGAACCTTTTGGAATGGACTGAATAGAGAAAGTTTTGGAATCAGCACCTGAGATTGAGTAGCCTAATGAGCTTCTGTGACTGCACATGCTCAGACTTTAGAATCTTAAGGTTGGCAGAGGAGAATAAGAGAAAGAGCAGCATCAATACCAAGCAGTACAAAGCTGTAGAATTGACCAGACTTCATCATTATTCTGCTTTGGAAGAATATGTTTGTAAGACAGGGTAGCCTCTACCCAGTGGCAGAGCATATGCCCATGCTGCCCTGGGTGGGTGCGCTCCCAAGGGGGGCATGGCGCGGAGGGTGCCTTCCAAGGTGCAGGATAGCCACTCGGGTTCTCGGAGTGGCATGCACCCTGTCGCCGGGGGCGGAACGAGCCGCCCACAGGGGCGGAGCGAGCTACCCATGGTGGACATTTGGCATGCCGCCCGCCTGCGACTACCAAGCCTCCCCCAAGCTGTCAAAATGAAGGGGGAAGGGGGGAATGCCGCTGGCAAAGTGGCACAGCTCCCCCCTTACCCTGACAGTTCGGGGTAGGCTTGGGAGTCATGGGCGGGCGGCACGCCCAATGTCACCCCCTCTCAGTGAGGGCACCTGGGGCTGTTCGCCTCCGCCCCCTTCCTACACCCCTGCCTCTACCCCAGGTTTTTGAAGAAGGGGGTTAATACTGGCTGTTTCCTATTGTCTGAACCATGAGAAATGTCCACTTTTGAATGGTGCCTAAACATCAACTTCACAAAGAAGTCTCAAAGGTAAGGCATCCTCCAAAACGCCATAAAATAATCAACTTTTCAGCCTTTTATTGTTCTTGATAATATCCCAAAAGAATGGCCAAAAATGTGTAATTCACTTTTTCTATGTTACTCAAACTCCGTGTTGTGCTCACTGGCTAAAGATGGTTGGCTGGGAAATTAGAGTGCATTATGAAATTAAAATTGTACATATGGTATGGAATACATAATATATGTACCTGTTGAAATATGTTATTCCCACTTTACTATTGTATGCAGAAGATACGTAACATAAATATTTCAGATTTACAGCTGAATGCTCCTTTTTTAAAAAAAATGCAACTATTTTGTTAACCTTTGTCAAACTGAATTTATTTAAAGCTGAGCAAGTCTTTTTTAACTTTTTTTCTGATAATATGGCAGCAGATTGCTCGGAGGGGAATGGTAAGTTAGTGAACATTTAGTCTGAGAAAGATGGGTTACTTGGGCTGTACTGTGAAATAACAGATTCTTGTCAATAGGTTACTGAAACAGATACACCACTTCTTAATCTGTTATTTTTTAACTTTGTGTAGGTGTTTTCATGAAGGAGGCATGCAAATGTAATTATTTCTTACTGCAGTTTATATCACATCTATATTTATTTAAACATGATGCAGTATTTACATATTCATTTACTTCATGTAGCCGAGTTCTTAAACTTAAGATACTGTTTTTCCTAGGCTTGGTTTGTTCACATACCCCAGCCTTAATTAAGAGAACTCAGGGTGAACACTTAAACTTCAAGAGCAAAGCAAAAATATATTCTAGTTCAGTGGTCAGCAACCTTTTTCAGCCGTGGGCTGGTCCACCATCCCTCGGACCATGTGGGGGCCCGGAGTATATTTTTCTTTTGGGAGGGGGGATGAACGAATTCCTATGCCCCACAAATAACCCAGAGATGCATTTTAAATAAAAGGACACATTCTACTCATGTAAAAACACGCTGATTCCCGGACCGTCTGCAGGCCGGATTGAGAAGGCGATTGGGCCACATCCGGCCCTCAGGCCTTAGGTTGCCTACCCCTGTTCTAGGTCCACAGTCAAGACAGAACTCTATACAGGTAACTCATAACTTGCGTGCATTCAGCTTTACATGCTTGGTAAAAAATAAAAGGGGTGGAAAGCAGACGGGCATTTGGGAAACAATACTTTGGCAATCCCACCCACCCTGGAAAGCAGTGTGTTTTAACAATATGCAATTTTGGCTTCACATGCTATCTCGGGAACATAAGTTGAGAGTCACCTGTATAGAAATGATGGATATAGAACGTTTGTTAGGCGGCCAGTGTGCAAACCCAGGATGAAAGCATATCACAGTTCCAAAATGCAGGGAAAATACAAAATTTGTTATTCATCACAGAATTATTATTTTTTAAACTCTCAGGTTTCATTTTAGAAAAGCAATGTCCTTATCCATCCATGTAACAGGCAAGTGAGGCCTAATAACTGGTAGGTCAAGATGCAGAATCATAAAATTATAGAGTTGGAAGGGTCCCTGAGGATCTTCTAGTCCAAACCCTTCCATGCAGGTATGAATATGCAGCTGTCCCTTACAAGGATCGAACCAATAACCTTGACATAAGCCACACCATGCTCTAACCAGCTGAGCTATTGGTGGACTAGCTGTAGTTGTATGTCTCATTAGAAGAAGAAGCTAGCCAGTTGTGCCAATGTGTTTCTATGTTACATTATACAAAATAAGAAAAATAATGCGATTTTGCTTAATTTGCATAATTGATTCAGTCATATAATCCAGCTTTTCTTGTTGTAGCATCCTAATAATATTTAGCAGCCCCATGAAAAACTTGCATACTCACATTGAATACAAATTGGCATCCAAATGATGCTAAAATTATCAAATCATTATGTGCAGATAGATGCACAATTTATTCAGTGTCAAATACACGTCAAAGGCAATAACTCTGAATACAACAGTTGCATGTGAAAAGTATGTTTGAAATGCATACTCAGATTTTCAGGATATATACATTTAGATTCCTTTATATTCCTCAGACATGAGCAGACAAGAATAAATGTGTCTTGAATTTTGAATCCTGCAACTGATTTGAATGGCTTTATATAATTAAATCCAAATTTATATACTGACAGTCATGCTGCATTTTTGGAATAAACAGATTGAAGTCTGATCTCTAAATGACCATAATGTGGCCATAATGAGGGAGCAAGGTCAACCTGAATTTAGCCTCTATGCACCCTTTCATCCCTCCCAAACAGGTGTCCAGTTCTAACAAAACTGGTAGTAGTAATTATTTACTTGTAATGGTATATGTGATCTCAGCCCGTAACTTTATACACAACCACATGTACTAGGTCAGGGATCTAACAACAGAAAATAGTCACGCAACACGTTTTCATGCAGAATCCAAAATAGGAATTCACTGGTTTAACTGAATCAGAAGTGGAGTGTCTGGGTTTGATAACTGACACAAAAATTGAAAGAACAAACCCCTTATAAACGTTACACTCTTTTTAGGCTATCTAGCTTTAGCATATTTAAATATTTTGCAGAAATGCTTTAATGTACCTCTATCCTCCAAATATACAGTAGTTTCCCACCCAGATTCATTTTTTCATGTATTTCAATACACTGTTTTTGAATAATGGACCCCATTCCCTTACACAGCTTCGCAATGAGTATCTTTTAGATGTGCAAATCAGAAACTTCAAATAGAAAACACTGTGTTAAGGCTCAGCATTAAAGCATCATGGTAAATGAAGATTATAAAGTTTATAAGGAGTTTGCTCTTTAACTTTTACCTATGTAATCTTACCTACATAGGTAGCAGCCTAAGATGAGGAAGACACTTTGATTCTGATCCTATGCATGTCTACTTACAAGTAAATCCTACTTCGTTTGGTGGGATTCGTGTCTCAAGAGTACTCAGGGCTGCAGGCTTTGTGAATTTGTGCATGAGACCTGACAATGTTTTCGAAATGTTTGTTGTTCATTCAGTAGATGGATAGGATTTTAGGGCAGAAGGAACTTTGGTCTTTCCAGGCTGGGGACGGACTTTCTAACATCAGACAGAGGGACCTGTGTCCCTCCTGATGTTTTTGGACTACAACTCCCATCATCTATGTGCATTGGCCATTCTGTCTGAGGCTAATAGGAGTTGGAGTCTCATAACATCTGGAGGGACGCAGGTTCCCACCACTGCTTTGTCTTCAGAATTCACAGCAGTTAACTTTATTTATCTAAGTTGTTATTAGCTGACAGGGATGACCAAATTACATAAGGCAAGAAGCACATGACAAATTTCACAAGCCGAATCACCTATTACAGTATATAACAGGGTAAAGACATAACAGTTTTAAAAACCGGCAAATATCTCTGTGCTCCAAATATGGCTTTGTAAATTTTCTCCAACATTGTGGTTTTATACAGTGCCACACACACTGCTATCAGTTTCACACACTAGTGTATAGCTTTTATAGGCTCAGGAAATAAAGATGCATTGAAGAATAGATCCAGAGGCATTCACAATCCAGTTTTCAAGTACAGTCATACCTTGGTTGTCGAACGCCCTGGAACTTGGACGTTTTGGCTCCCAAACACCGCAAACCCGGAAGTGATTGTTCTGGTTTGCGAACATTCTTTTGGAACCCTAACAACACACAGGGCTTCGGCAGCTTCTGATTGGCTACACGATTTGGTTTTTGAATGTTTTGGAAGTCGGATTTCGTTCAACTTCCAAGGCACAACTGTAGTAGGCTCCACTACTTACTCCTCAAATGAACAGACCCAGATCCAAAATGTAAGCTAAGCAATGTGTGAGAGAGAATCTCGCTTATTTCACGCTCAAGAGTTTTAAATGAACATAAAAAAATTAGAAAGAGCCCACAACGTATTGCTATATAGTAAGAGCTGTGAGTGCTAGCTATACTGTTGTCCTCTTTCTGACTTGTCCCTGTGTGAAGTGTACTGTTGTTGCTTAATATTAATGGCTCCAGTTAAACATATATGTAATTAATATTGCAGGGCTATCAACACCGTTTTCCCATGACCATCTTTAGATAAATGTTTTGATTTATAATACAAGGGCAAAACTAGTGACATGGCATTAATTGAATGAATGCAGTTAATCTCTACATTTTAAGGACAAGTGGTGTCTTTAGCTCTGCCAATATGGGCATGGATTGAAGGAGGAAAGGTGATCTCAGTTAAAATCCCCCCACTTCCCAGCTATATGAATCATAATGAAAGCCATTAAAGCAGGGGTCAGCCAGGCTTACCGGGCATGGGCCAGATCACTCCCACAGAGATCCTCTGTGGGCTGGACCGGCGCAGCGCAACGCCAGAAATCGTGACTACGCATGTCCACGGTACCAGAAATCACTTTTGTGCATGCCTGGAAGCTGGAAATTGCACCTGCACAGACGCAATTTCCGGTGTCTGGGCATGCGCAGAAGCGATTTCTGGAGTTGCGGAAGAGAGTCCTCATGCCGTGCTGTGCCGGTTTAGCGCAGCGCGCGGGGACTCACCAAGAGGGTGGCTCGGTTCGGGGGCGGCTAGTGGGCCAGTTAAATGGCCTCCATGGGCCGCTTGGGGACCCCTGCATCAAAGGCTTCTCTCTTAATGTAAATAGCAGCTTTTGGATTGGGGGGGGGATTGTTGTTGTGGGTATGGTGAGAGGAGTTAAACCTCTTCCCTTGCAGTTGTGATACTGCAGTTGTGATACTGTGGGCTCTTCCATGGTTGCTATTTACATTTTTCAAATGCACATGTAAGTTTGAAGCCTTATTTGCCCCTACGGGTTCCCACGGTTGCACCCGGTGAGAAAACATGGAAGCAGAAAAGACACCTGAGGCTGCTGGCTTCAGAGAGAGAAAGATTTATTTTCTGCGTGCAGAGGCACTTGCGGTGTTCAGACACCCAAGCAAGTACAAAAGCTAGTCAAATTTTCAGACAGTTCTTATAGACAGTTCCCTGGCTCATCTTCCCACCCCAGGAATCTTGTCCTTGTCCATCCTTGTCCATTTAAGGAACATTTCCTGTTGTACATATAAGGCAAAAGGACATTTAGCCCTGAGTTGGTTCATGCGCAATTCAGCAAGGCCACCCTATCTGTCTCTTACCTAGACAGTTCCTCTCTGTGCAAAGTTGATCTTCTAATGTTATCTCCAGACTCTTAGTCATAGCTTACACAGTAAGAAGTGCAATGCAGATCAAAGTTCACAGCAAAAGCCTCCATAAGAAAGAGTTCTTTTATACTTCTGGACTAACAGTACATTCAGGTAAATATATACAGGTTAGCTAATTAACCCCTTCAAGTTGCATTAACATCCTCTCTAGTTTGACCCCTAATAACAGCAACTCATTCTCTGGAGATTTCCTTTTCCTTTTTATACTACCGTATTGTGCACAGTCCCTTCTCTTTTACACTCATAGGGCACAATTCAGTCAGAATTAAGCACTTGTAAATCCCATTTTTTTTAAGCAGGGGATTTATTTTAAGAAATGTGTATCACACCTTATAGGATAAAAATAAATTTCAGTCAAAGCAGAAAAAGCTTAAAAATACAACAAACAAATATCCAGCATTCAAAAGCATATTTTTTTTGGGGGGGGGAATCCAGAGCACAGATGGAGCGGAGAGGAAAAAAGCCAAACTAGGAATATAATTTATACATTCAGTCTAGCCTAAAGGCTACATGGAAGAGCTGACTTTGGCCAGGTGGCTGAAACTGTCTATCATTCTGGTAGGTCTCTCCAGGGAAAGCAAGCGAAATTTAGCAAGAGCTTGAAATCCATAGGACAAAAGTATTTAACTTTATCTTCTACTAGTTAAAATATATTTGGGAAAAGTAGATGTGATTGTAGACCTCAGTCCTTAACTTCTAACTTTGAATCGCGGCATTTTAAAGTGCCCAAGAAGGCCAAAGGGAAAGAAGGCCGAGAAATAATTGCAGAATCAAACATTCTGTAACCTGCACAAAGTTTCATGTAACATTAGTTTTCCATGTTAAAGCAAAAGCACTTGGTTTGTTGCATTTCTTGTGAATATTGTTTGTTAACAGATACAAGGCTAAAAAAAAATTGGTAAGTGTGTGTTGTCAAACATTCATTAGTATTAAGTTCAAGTCATATTACTAAACATCAATAGTAAAATATTATAAAGAGAGTATATGTATTGTTGTTTATGGTTTTCCTTTATTCTAATCTGAACAAAACAGCAGTATGGGGGGGGTGTTACATAATATATATAGAATAAAATATATTGCCATTGGTAATCCTCAGTATATTCTTTATTTTTAACCCACAGTAAGCGTAATAAAAGAAGAAATTAATCTAATGCAGTAATTCATTCTTTTATTAAGGAAGCACATAATGACACATGGTAATAGTTCATTGTAAATGCAAAGTATTTTAGTTACTTTGTTGGGGGGGGGAAGAAGATACTGTTTCTAATTAACTTGTAAAATACCCACATTTTCATCAAGTTTACTTACTTTTTTCCTTGTATTTTTTTCTTTCATACAGGCCATGCAAGTAAAGGTACAGGTCAAAGTGCATGATGTGTCTTTATGTTTTAGTTTTAGAGATGACCAGGCTCTCAGCATTCTTTCCATTGATCACAGCAGTGGCGTCACAAAGGGAAGGTACATGTTCTGCCCAATATAAATCCTATTGGAAAGTTAGGCAGATTTTGCCAGAACATCTGTTTTTATACTCCTACACACTTTTCTATACAGGCCTGGGTATTGATTGCATGGGGAAGAAAATGGCCCAACAACATCTCTCTTCTGCCTCTGTTACCATCCACATTTTATGTAAATTAGTTTAGTATCTTTAATTGAAAAAGTCTTATCGCAACAGACTCATTAATGTTTGGGATTTTTAACATTAGAAATACTAATAGTAGTAGTAGTAGTAGTAGTAATAATAATAATAATAATAATAATAATAATAATAATAATAAATTTACTGTATCATTGCTATGATTGTCCATTAAAATATCTAGATCACTTTATCAAATTATTCTCTCCCTCCTATTGCCCTCCTTCCCTGTACTCAAGACTTATGGATACAAAATAATTTTGGATCGCACAAAATCAGTGTACACATCCTGTACCAAATTTATTTAAAATTTCCCCACAACTTGGAAACAATCATGAAAAATGTAGTAATTATGAATTGTATTTTACAACCTTTTACTGAGAGTAAACCCATTGACATGAATGGTCTTGACTAATTTAGGGCCCTTAATTTTAGTGGGTCTACTCTGAGTAAGCTTAGTTGCATACAATCCAGGGGAAAGTTGATGATGATATTCGTAATAATGATGCCTCTGTGCTGGATCTGCCCGGGCAAAACACAGCAATTTGGGAACAACTAGGGGAAAGGTGGTCATTGTCATCATGATGCCTCTGCAGTGGGCTCTCCCCTCCAAAAAACAACCGCCAACCACAACTTTGGAACAATCCTGCTATAGGACATGCAGCAGAAACAAAAAAAAAAAAAGGGTTGTCGTATCCTCTTTCCACCCCCATGTTTAACTGAGGATGCTCTCAAACAGATGCCTGCTTTTTGTGCCAGGAGGTAGCAAAACTAACACAACAGCAATGGTAGGATTCCCAACTTTCTTTCCCCACACCCACATAAAAAAAGATCACAAGTTGCTGCCTGCTGCCAACTGCTCCACATTGCTGGCAGGGAGCAAAGCAAAGCAAAGAGAGCAGCAAATGGGTGAATCCAAGAACTAGGAAATAAAACAAAAGTAAAGTTGCAACCCCAGGAATTCCTATTTGCCTGGTCCAAAAAATTCACTTATCAATCACAGCTCTGACTTCACTCATTGGCTAAAAACAAAGGTTGACTCATTTCGCAGAAATTGCTTCGAAGGGTACCTGCACATTTTGCTTCATAACTTTCTTTCTTTGAAGTTTAGAGCCTTTTTTTTTCTTTTAATGAAAGCTCAGAGTCTGAAGCAGCTGGCTGAGGGCACCCATGAAAACCTTCCCAAATGCCAGGTTGGGAACCTTCATAACTAAGCCAAACCATGGCTTAGCTTATGGCACTGTAGCAGCAGCAAGTCTGGGAGAGGAGTGCTGCAGCTGCTGGGGACCCCCATGCTAGCACATTTGCACTAAGCCATAGTTTGACTTAGCTTTAGATGTGAAGCAGCTCGATGTAAGCTGCCTGGAGAACTTTGTTTAGTTAGGTGGGTTACAAACAATCCAAATCTATCAGTAGTCTATAGCTCAACATTACATTTACACCAGATCAAATTATAGCCATCATCATTATAGAGGGCAAAGTAAATAAAGACCTTCCTTGCTTTAATAATAAGGGTAATTAGTAGAAAGAAGGGACATATACCTTTGATGGGTTTCTGCTAGTATAGAATAAATATGAACAGATAATTTTAAAGCACAACCCACTTCCTTACTGTCGTCAACAGAGCATAATGTTCTGTGACTCTCCAGTTCTACCGGTATCTTTGTAAACTGAGATTTACTGAGTAGCAATTTTAAAAGACTGAAATTTGGTAGCAGAGACAGAATGGAGCATTTCTTCACTTTTAAAATGTTTTTTTTTTTCTTTACTGCGTTTATGTTAAACGTTCTTACCCACTCATACTGAAGTATATAACGGGGAATCTTTTATGGAGAAACCTGTCCTCTAAGGAACAGAAGAATGAAAAACTAGGACTGACTTACCTCCTGTGTTACACCAGTTACCTCCCCTGATTAACAGACGAGTGACGCCACTGGGTCCCCGTGATACATTGTGGCATTTGTTTGTCTGCTATCAAAGTAGAGTACAAATTAATGTCATTAAATATAGAGCCATTATTTCATTGCTACTGTAGAAAACTTTTTCTAAGGCATTTTGACAAGCAAAGCTTTGAGGCAAAATACTTTCCTGCATTTGTCGGTCCCTGAAGAAAAACCACCACATCATGTTTTTGTTCATAACTGAACTGCCAAACATATAGGAATGGCTAGATGCTTTGGTAGTTTTCATAAAAATGAGAGCTTTGCAACAATTTACCCAAAGTTGTGTGCACTGTTAGAATTTTCTTTCTCCTAGAATAAAAAACCGTGTGGTAATTGTTTGCAAACAATCTATACTAACAGCTCTTACTGTACCAGCATAACAAGCTTGTACAGTTTGCTCAGGGCCTTAAATTTTCATTTGCAGCGGCAATAAGATGTGGAGGGTTTATAGCAAGCAACTGCTGTCTGTAGCAGTGAAATGCTATGAGCCCAGCTCTGAATTCATGTGTGTGGCAAATTCTCACTGGCCAGTGAGAGTCTATTTCAAGCATGGAATTCAGGAAGGGGACTTTTTGTGGCTTTTTAGTGTAAGTTTGTTCATAGTATGATTCTGTTAATGATGACCTTGTTGTTGCTCAGAGCTTTGATCTGCTGCCTTAAATAAAAAGTTTTATTTTAAATAAAACTGTACATTATTTTGGATAGAATAGGACAGATATTATGTTGATGTGCAACCTGTTCGCTGTCTCTTTCCTAGGGCTCATTTTCCTTATACTCTGGGTGACTGAAGCTGCTGACAGTGTAGTCTGATACATTTACCTGATTTTTTTTATTATTATCAACAATGGAGTTCATGAAAAGTAGCTTTCTAGTGCACAAACTCATAGGCGTATGACTTTATTGAATTAATATATAGGCAACATGAGACTTTTTAAAAAGCAGCATTACAGATACATTTCATACATGCATAGAATGCTCAAAATGTTAGAAACACTTACATGTTTTCTAAAAGTACAAAGCTTATTGTATCCGTTTCAAATGTTATTTGTATGTGTATGTATGTGTTTTTTGGAGATGTGTAGATTGTAGAAAATTACGACGTGTGTATTCTTAGATTTTCTGTGGTGAAGTAAATTATGAAGTGCTACTAAAATAATATGCATTTTCCACAGCAGTGCTTTGGTTCACTTATATTTCCCCAAGTTTAGCTATTATAATATGTTAATATAAAAGGCTAGCTTTGGTTGGATAATTAGGGGAAATAACTATTTAATATGAATGAATCACATAACTACACAATATATTTTGTATGTATCTTCCCTTTTAGTCTGGAGGTCATGATCAAGAACGAAAGAAATCAAAACGTAGAGGGGATTTATATTCAATACAGACTTCTCTAATTGTAGCTGCACTTAAAAAAATGCTTCCCATTGGACTGAATATGTGTACTCCTGGAGATCAAGAACTGATATCTCTTGCTAAGTTCAGATACAGCTGTGTAAGTCAAAGTTTTGCTCAGTTAAGAGTGTTCAATTTTCAAATTCCAGTAACCACATGGGGGTTGTGATTCTAATACAGGCATAGGCAAACTCAGCCCTCCAGATGTTTTGAGACTACAGTTCCCATCATCCCTGACCACTGGTCCTGTTTGCTAGGGATGATGGGAGTTGCAGTCCCAAAACATCTGGAGGGCTGAGTTTGCCTATTCCTGTTCTAATACAAGGGTTCTCAAAGTGCACACGTTGCTATGCAGTGTCAGGATATGCCCTCGCTGCAGCGCCTGCATCTAAACAGTACAAGAAACAATGTTCAAGCCTTCCATATGGTAAACCAGTTTATTCATTAGTCCAAATGTATCTAGAAAAAGGAATGCTAGACCCAAGCACTTGACTGATTAAATACTTATTGCCTGTGCTGGAAAGCTATTCATAGATCTTAAAGACACATTGGAATGCTCATATTTACTGTATGCATAGTAATCAATGTATCCGGCATATGCATTGCCAGGGTGCAAAGATCCGTCCAGCGCCCCCAAATCTTTTTTGGGGGGGACATGTCAAAGTTGTTGAGCTTTTAAAGAGGGGAGCAGCGAAAACCACTAACGTGAAAAAACAAAAATTGGCAGCAATAACGCTGTCTTTCCATTTTTGCAATCATGCAAAAATGAAAGACACCACTAGGGGGCAGCGCTGGATACATTGATTCTGCAGCTCTTCCACAAAAGAGAACGGAAATGACCCATTGACCGCAATCACCCAGGGATCACGGTTAAGAGCTTAGGTGGCTTCAGCGGCGGGTGCCCCCCAGAATTTGGCGCCCGGGTGCACCGCGCCCCTTGCACCCCCGGGTAAAGACGGCCCTGTATGGCATCTTAAAGGCATCCTAGCAAATTTACAGTACACAAGCTGTCCTGGACCAGAGCCCATTTCATCAGATGTATGTAATAAAAATGGGGCCAGTTGTGTGAACTGAGGAAATATCTCACATTAGCTACACATATCTCATTTACGTTTGCCATAGCTCAGTTGGTAGAGCATGAGACTCGTAATCTAAGGGTCATGGTTTCAAGCCCCAAATTGGGTAAAAGATTCCTGCATTGCAGGGGGTTGGACTAGATGACCCTCGTGGTTCCTTCCAACTCTACAGTTTTATGATTCCATGAAACTAACTGTTAGCCTTGTTGAATAAGGGAAGTGCTCAGATATGAGCATAAAAAATGAATTTGGCTTTGCACACCTACAGTTCTTATCACATTTTCCACACGGAATCCTATGTACGTGTTGCCTGCTGTTGCTTCTTGATGGGAGGCAGCTGTCTAGGATCCTGTTCTCAGCTTTCCAGTTATTCTTCCAGATTGGATTCCAAGAAAGCAAATGGACAAGATTCGGTGTTTAAAAACATATAGATAATAATTGGGAAGAAGAACAGTCAAAAACATTCATTTACTAAATCCACAAATGTCAACACACAAAACTTTCTCCCCAGCTGTTTCAGAACTCTCCTTGCTTCTCACAGCCTCTTGTGTTCTTCACTCCTTCCCTTGGAAAAGCGGGTGCTCCTGTCTCTTCTGGGTTACAATATAATTATTCTATTGGCAAAACTTTGCAGCCCACTTGTAGATGGTTGTGGGCTGTCTCATCACCAGGATATTTGCTTCCTGGAAAGATAATTTAATTAGTTAGTCCAACTTTTATTATGGCACAGATTAATATATGCTTGTATTTCTATGCAGAAAGACACAGAAGAAGAGGTCAAGGAGCATTTACGTAATAACTTGCATTTGCAGGAGAAGGTAATGTTCAAAAAGGTCTGTCAGATGAAACATTTTTTAGCATTCGGCAAAGCTGTGAGGGCTATAGGATTTAGCAGAGACACCTCTATGCTTTTGGTATAGAAACTGCCTTTGTTGTGTGTCCCTAGTGATCCTCCTTGATCTGTCAGTGTCTTCTGATACCATTGACCATGGTATTCTTCTGAAGAGGCTGCCTGAGTTTGGAGTGGGTGGCAATGCTTTAAGATGGTTGCAGTCCTACTGGGACGACTGTTTTCAGAGGGTGGTGCTTGGGGAGTTTGGTTCAGCACTGTGGAGCCTTAAGTACCGGATTCGATTTTATCCACCGTTGTGTTTAATATTTACATGAAATTGCTGTGTCAGGTCATCTAGAGTTTTATAGTGCATTGTCAGTAATATGCAGATGATACATACACAGCTTTACTTCTCCTTTATGCTCCTGGCAAAAACATTATTTGCTCTAACCTTTGGATCATAATTTTCTGCTTGTCTGTTAGTGGGGTAGGGTGGAGTTAGAGTTGATTTTGGAATTTTCCCAGTGGCATGCTTTCCCTAATCTTCTAGGCTGAGTGAGTATAAGATAATGGCAGTCATATCCACATGCCCCCAGGCCTGCCATAATTGAAGTATAGGATTGCTGTGTAAGAGTGGGGCATTTTATTTCTTATTTCCCCCTCAAATGTTTATTTAAGTCTGCTAAATATTTTTAAACATTTTTGATACAAGATCATATGTGTTATTTGCAGTCAGATGACCCAGCTGTGAAATGGCAGCTGAACTTGTACAAGGATGTCTTGAAGGCTGATGAACCTGTTGATCCTGAGAAAATAGTTCAACGTGTGCAAAGGATCTCAGCAGCTGTGTATCATCTGGAACAGGTGAAAGGGATCTCAGCTATATATTTTCATAGCAGAACATGGAGTTCTTATCCAAGCACATATATTGTAACAGAGACCTATGTTTTAAACTGGGGAGTCCCTGGTTCAGATCTAGCTTCTGACACGTATTCAGTAGCTGGTGTTAACTAAGCTACTCTCAGCCTTAGCCCCCTGTCTGCAATATGAAGGGTAATACTACTGACTTAGCTTACAGGGATTGATTGATTGATTGAATTTATATACTGCCCTATACCCAGAGGTCTCAGGGCGGTTCACATAAAAGATCAACATAAAAGCCACAATATATATAAGCAAAATCAAAGCAACCCAATAATACCCCCCCCAAAGAGCCACATTTTAAAAGGGCATAGGATGTCAATCAGATCAACCAAAGGCCTAGTTAAAAAGAAATGGTTTTTTGCCTGGTGCCTAAAGGTGTATAATGAAGGCGCCAGGCAAACTTCCTTGGGGAGAACATTCCATAGATGGGGAGCCACTACAGAGAAGACCTGTTCTCGTGTTGCCACCCTCCAGGCCTCATGAAGAAGGGCCTCAGAAGGTAGATATAGGGGTGACAGTTCTAATGACAGCATTTATAACTTTGGGAAAGCTCAGCCTGTTCTGGATGCGCTGCACTTCTGTTGAAAGACAAGGCATTGTATCCATGAAGTCACTGTGTTCATAGAATGACTTCTGCTCATGCAGTGGAACTTTATTTACTCCCTTGTGCGCCCTCCAAATCTGCTCTGGAAGTCCTACTAGTGATTCCACAGGTGCAGTGAGTTCAGAGGATACAACCCCAGGTTTTCAATATATGGACACTCCAGGATCCAACTGTGCCTCTAGCCTCCTGTTTAGGAGTACTTTTGCACATCTCTGGGTGGTGTGTCCACTGCAGTTTTTCCTGGGAAAGGAAGATCAGAATTTAGTCCCTAAAGAGGAAAATTGTCTCCATCTATTATGGCATTCAGATGAACCCCAAAGATTATTCTGTTTCGCCAAACGTTTGGTTTGATGTGATTTTCTCTCCATTGTGAGGTTAGGTTTAATCTTGTGTGTTTTGTGCATGCATTTGTGTGTGTACACACACACACACACACACACACACACACACACACACACCGTGTTTAGGGCCAAGAGCCATGATATATAAAAATACAAATGAATGCCTGTATTTTCTACCATCGTAGACTTACAGATAGCATCAGCTGAACTGGAGCTGTTATTTACAATAGTGTTTTTCCATAGGTTGAGCAACCATTAAGATCAAAGAAAGCAGTTTGGCACAAACTCTTGTCAAAACAACGTAAAAGAGCTGTTGTGGCTTGTTTCAGGATGGCACCATTGTATAATCTGCCAAGGTACATAATTTTTAATTTTTCATTTTAAATGAGATTCTTGCTATTGCGCTTCAGAACAGTGGGTGTTCTTACCTAACATGCTTTCTGTGACACGGTATTGAAAGTTCATCTGATTTCTTAAAGTTTCCTGTTGGGACATATTTGAAGAGCATCATATGTCTTTGTAAAAGAGATGCTCTAATCCTTAATTCTGTTTCAAATGGAAATAGATAGAACACAAGACTCGCAGAAGCATTTTGTAAAGCAGTCTTGACAATATTCTAATAACACACTAGGATCCAAAATTAATTCTATCCTCAACTAGCGCTGCAAAAATACATTTCTATTACATTTCATTACCTTTTCATTTCTTTTCTGAATATCAGGGTGTCGTGTATTTGGTGAACTTATATATCAATTTTTAACCCTTTGCAGTCCCCAGCTGTTTTAAAACAGTAAACTGCAACCATAAGCAAATGTACCTGGAAGTGGGTCATGTTGAACTCAGTGATGCCTGCTTTTGAGTAGCCATTCATATATTTTTTAATTGCCAGGCTGCAATATGTTACCCACTTATTTGGGAGTTAGCCCACTGAACTATATGGAACTTACTTCTGAGCAGACGTGCATAGGATTGTACTGTTGGAACTACCTATCCTTCCCTTTTGCCACTATCCCTTGGCCAGGCATGTGGGCCCAGTTATCTGCTGCTATGTATGGGAAGTCTGTTTGCACCTCCTATCTTAGGGCTGCCATATGTCCGGATTTTCCCAGACATTACCTGGATTTCAAAGGTGGAATTGACATTGGGGGGGGGGGCGCTTTGTCCTGGATCAATCTTGTTGGCATTTTTGTAAAAACTTCCGGGGTGTCCTGATTTTTGCTTTTTGGAATATGGCAACCCTATTCTATATGTAGGGCATATTCTATATGCCAGCCCTTACTTGGAAACGTGTAATGCTAGGTAAACAGCTATGCCATTCCTTGAAATGAAAATCTTATGCATGACTCCCACAAAAAAGATTCCTAGGGCTGCAGATGTAGGCTGGAAGCTAGCCTGTTCATGCAGTATGCACATAAGAACAGCCTGTTATATCAGGCCCATCTAGTCCAGCTTCCTGTTCTCACCGTGGCCAACCAGATGCCTATGGGAGGCCTGCAAGCAGACCTGAATGCAACAGCATTCTCCCCTCCTGCAGTTTCCAGCAGCTGGCATTCTGAAGCATACTGCCTCCTACAGTGAAGGTAGAACATAAGCATCAGGGTTAGTAGTCATTGGCCACTGTGTCCTCCACTAATTTGTCTAATCCTCTGTCATGCTCCTGCCCTGAAACCCAATTACAGCAGCTCTTACTTGAGAGCAAGGAAGGTACCTTTATTTAGTCTAATAATGGTACAGGCTCAGCGCTGGGTCCAGAAATCATGATTCCAACATATAAGCAAGGATAGACAGTTTGGACAGATCCTTTTAGATCCCTAACACTATTTATGCATTAAAAAGCACAGGTCACAAGACCAATCCCAGGACTCCACTTTCTACATCCCTCCATTGGGAGAACTGTCCACTTATTTTTTATCTATTCTTCTCCCTGTTGTTTAACCTGTCCCTGATCTACAAGAGGATCTCTCCTCTTAGTTTATGACTGCTAAGCTTACTCAGGCAGTGAGGTAATTTGGTGAGGTTCTTTGTCAAAAGCTTTTGGAAGGTCCAAATGCACTATTGTCAATTTGATCACCTCTGTCTATATGCTTGTAGACGCTCTAATAGGTTAGTGAAACAAAAGTTGCCCTTGCAGAAGCCATGCTGATTTCTGCTTCAGCAAGACTTGTTCCTCCTATATGCTTTGTTATCTTATCTTTAACAATGTTTTCCACCAGTTTTCCCAGAACAGAGTTTGAACTTCCTGGCCTGTAATTTTCAACATCTCCCTGGAATCCCTTTTTTTAGAAGTGGTGTTGCATATTCTTAAGTAATTAAATTAGCTTTATTGTATTGCCAAAGGCCATGACAAAACCATGCAAAAACCATTCGGGGGGAAAAATATATATAAGACTATATAACTGTATATAAAAAACAGAGCCACTGTCTGAACCATCAAAATCAAAAAATGCAGATGCACGGGTAGATTGAGGACTCCACACAGCATACAATACTTTCCTATTTAGACCTCTGAATGGTGTTGCATTTGCCACTTTCCGGTCCTCAGGTATGGAAACTTTGTTTCCATTACCACTATTTTGGTCAGTTTCTCAGGCTCCCTTCATGCTGAAGTTAGTTCATGCACAGACATATATACCCTAGACTAGTGGCCAAAATTGTGGAAACCATTTGGGGAAAGTGTATTTCTGAGGTTTGATGGCTCATAACACCAATTTTTTTGTAATACCATGAAATTATATATCAATGGAAAGATAATTTAATGAGGAATGTGATGCAGCAAAGTTTGTTCAATTACAGTGGTACCTCGACTTACGAATTTAATCCATTCCGAATGCACATTCATAGGTCGAAAAATTCGTAAGTTGAAAAAAGCGAATTCCCCATAGGAATGCATTGGAAACGAAAAATTCGGAAAAATTCATAAGTCGAGTAAACCGCATCCAAAATTCGTAAGTAGAGTAAACCCCATCTAAAACCGCCAACGGATGTCCAAAAAATTGTAGGTGTGCGGGCACTTTTTTCATTCGTAAGTCGAAAAATTCATATGTCGAGTAATTCGTAAGTCGAGGTACCACTGTATCTGTATTCTATCAAAGGTTATAGCCAAATAACCAGAAAAGGGAAGCACAACTTGATTAGGTTGATAGGCAGTAGCTTTCCTTCATTTGAATGTAGCCAATGAGCATGAGTGTTTAGAGAGCCAATCAAGTGTTATGAGCCATCAAACCTCAGAAATACACTTTTTCCAAAGGGTTTCCACAATTTTGGCCGCTAGTGTACATGAAGAGAAGCAGGGGCTCTGCTTCTACTTTTTTCCTAGAGGGAAGCTGAAATCTCTCATTGTGCACATAATGGCAGGACATACAGCTCTGTGCCTGTCAGTAAAAGAGTTGGGGCTTAAGAATACCCTCTCCCACATATTCAGCTCTTTGTGCTACATCTAGGGGAAGGGTGGATTGCGCCCAAGATCCTTTGAAGAAACCACTTAGAAATTATTTCAAATAGACCTGATGGTTATGCAAGTGTTACGCAGTCCATTCTCTTTGAACCACAACCAGTAATATGTTAATTATACATTTCTTGCATTTTTCTTATTTTAGCTTCCAGGTTGCCTTGGGAAACTGAGAACTCAATATTTGATTATTTATTGGTGGCACGAGGGAGCAGTCTGAAAATGGTTTAACAGTATATTTCAGGATTGCTGAAGCTTTATTGATGTTAATGCAAACCTCTGGTCAAAATTTTGCAGTCCATCCAGATATACCTGCATCTCTCTTTTTGTGTTTGGACCTATGATTGATTGACTGGCCTTGGTTGTTTTCATAATTTAGGGTGTGTACTGCTGTTTAGTTCCTTGTGATAGTAAATCTTAAAAAAAAGAATGAAAATGTGTTCTCTCCTCAACAGCTGCACACACCTCATCTCATATTGCTCAGGAGGCATATCTGCTCCTCCAGAATGGATTTTGGAGGCTGTAGGTGGCTGCAGAATGGCAGATAAATCCTTAATATTAATTTCCTCAAACATTTCTTTGAATCTAAGACATTGCTTTTATGGATTAAGTAGGCATAACTAAGTGTGTGATTTCAGTCTCACTCTCTAATTTCTGTTGACATCTACACAATATTTTAAAAATGAGGGACACAATTTGTGTAACAGCAGAGATGGGGAACAAGAGTCCCGGCATTCATGGGATTTCCACTGCCACCAATAATATATGGAATTATTTGTGACTACCCTTCGTGACAATGGGATATCCCCGCTTGTGCATACAATTTTGGCTTGGTGGACTGCAAACTGTATGGACTTGCTGTGTTATGAATATGAATATCTATATTTGAGTGTGACTTTTGAAGAATTGAACCTTCGTTTTTAAGAAGAATCCAAATACTTAGGATTGTCGTCATTATTTTTAATATAATCAGGGCTATATAGAACTTGGACAGAATGAGATGATATGCAAAACTATTAACATAAAAAGAGATGTAAAATTATTAATATATTTTACATATTTAGATAACCGTTGCTCTTAATTGCTTTACTATAATTAAATTGTGTTTTTATTGTTAGTTGAAACCTATATGCTTTTCTTCAGACACAAAATTAGCAATTTCTACCTGAGCACCTTCCAACGTGTATGGCTGGAAAAAGTACATGAAAAAACTCAATATGACAGGCTCATATTCACATTAACGGTAATGTAATGGAGAGCCTCTTGCTTACGCACACACTTACTCCTTTCCCAGCCATGATATGATGTCATACAATGAGTTTGTACAATTTAATAAGGGATTCTGATTGGTCAGTCCAAGTTGAAAAAAATTGTAGAAATTCTGGCAGTGAAGCACAAGAAATGAATTAAATAACAATTTATTGTTGCAATAATAAATGAAGGGTGCATATTCAGTGTGTTATGTGTTTCCTAAAAATGACAGTGCTTAAGTTGTATTTGCTGTGAGTGTTTCTTTAAAAAGTATTTTTCTCCAGAGGTTCCTAGAAGATAGTCAGTAGTACCTTTGGGATGACATCCCCTATTGAAGCACACATGCTGAGATAATCAATCTTCACTTCCTTTTAGAGGAGCACCAGTTTCCCAGACTGGCTCTGCTTCATGAGGCAACCGGCCCATGCAGATCTGGAGCACATATGAGCCCAATTCACAAGCGGGCTTCTTCTTACATGTTTTTCTTTCTCTCTTCCTTTATTTTGAGTTATTTCCCCACTCTGCTTCTGACACTTCCTAGAAGGACTGAGAGGCTCTCTATGAGGATTGAGGTTGGCGTTTCAAAGGCCCTAGTTTTTCCACCCTCACTGCAGGTGGAAGAGGGACCAGGCTGCATAATGCTTCATCTCTCTTTGGTGGCACCCTTTCTGATCCTTATAGACCCATAGATCACCAGTGATGCCTCACCAAAGTCCAGGAAGAACAAGCTGCAACACATTTCCCCATTCCCAGTTCCAGGTCAATAGGATGAGTTGAGGTCTCTACCCCCTTGGTTGAAGGCAAGCAGCAACCATTTGGGACGTTGGGCTCCCATAATGCAGTTCTGTCCCTGCCTTTGGCAGCCAGTTGCCATTAGCTCCCACTGATCTCAGTTTTTTCTTTTTTCTTTTTCACTCCTTTTACCTACCTTGGGCCTTAAATAGCATAGATAGCTTAGTCTGTGTCTTTTCTCCCACAACCCATAGCGGTGTTTTATTCCACTTCACTTTGTCTTTATGGCGCAGCAAGACAGAGACCCCCCCAACCCCTGGCGACCCCCGGGAGGAATAATGACTCATGACAACGTGTTATGGAATTAAAATTGGCCACAACTTTATTAAACTTTCAGGTGTAGGGAGACCTTGGCTTAGGCATTGGGTGTTTATCCCTCCCAGTCCCCGGCCGGGGATCTGGAGAACATCAGGGTTATCCAAACTGTGTGGGGATTGGGCTGGCTCTTGGAAACGTATGTTTAAGCAGAGAGCCCACCCCCCCCCAACGCAGGGGAGAGCACTGACAACCTAATGGCGTATGGCCAGTGACTCCCCTCAACACAACCCCTTTAACGGGGAACCCTGAGATCACTGCCACAAGGGGGGCATGGGTCACCGCTTCATGCCCCCCCCATTTAGGGAAGATAGACTAAAAGATTCCGGGGAGCAGACTAAGAGCTCTCAGGTAAGTTCCGCCCTCTATTGTGTGTGCAGGGCGGTCCTAATCCTACCTGGTCAACTCCCCTGGCAACACCTCCCCAGTTGGGATTGGTTAACTGTCTGAGGTTAGGCAGGAACCTCCAGGTACCCAGCTTCGGTGGCAAAGCCAGTCTGACGGGGGATCGTGTAGGGCCAGGGGGCTGTGCGCGACTACGCAAAAAACAACAAGCCATTTGAAGTGGGGAGCGGTTATTTTGTTGTTTTCCCCCCGAAGCACATCCTGCCGCCTCTCCTTATGCTGCTCTCCGCTTTTTTTTCTTTTTCTTAAAAAAGAAAAGCTGTTCTGTTTACCTCTTCTTCATCACTTCTTGGTTGAACATCTTCCTGTTCTTCAGACCTCTTCTGCTCAGCCCAGAAGAAGCTCTGAAGGACTTATCTGGTTGAATCCAGACACATACTTAAGGTGTTGCTCACTCACAAGAGAGATTATGAAAGACCCAACAGGATACTGTATCTTCTCCATATTTCAACAACCAGTCCTTCCATAGCTTAAGGCAACGAAGTAGAAAAAGAGACTTTAAACCCAACGAATTGTGGAACAAACCACACCACACACCCCAAGTGCTCTGAGGTTATTTAGATTCTATTGTATGTGCAGCAGAATATGCAATGGAATATGATGGCATGAAGGCTTTTTTTTCATACTCTGTGTATCTGTTTATTGTAAGTTACATTCTGTGTAACTTAATTTCCGTCAAACATCGGGGAAATTACTTATTTATTTTATTATTATTATTATATCACAATCCAAGGATCGATCACAGGGCAGTTTACAATATGAAAACACAAAAATAAATGCCATAGTAACAGACAAAAACAATGATCTGTTTTTTAAAAAATAATATTTACTGACCAATCAGAGGAACACAATTGTACAAAATCCATATGCTTACTAATCATTAACCGCATAAGCTTTTATACTGTATTCCGTTTATCCCTCTTGATCTCACTTTCACCCCCCCTCCCAGGCACCGCTCTATTAACCTGTTCCTCCATGGTTATCAGAAATATTGGATAGAAACAGAGGAATATTCCTTTGAGGAGAAACTAGTTCAGGATTTGGCTGTAAGTACAGATATGGCCGGTTTCAAGTGCCCACATTGATCCATATTATCTAACTATATATTTATATCTGTATCTATATTAAAATGTGTATCACTCTTTTCCTATGCCAGCGTTAATGTTCTTCAATATATAAGGTATAAGAAATAGCCAAGCTGTGCAGTATAACACTGATATATTCTGTGCATCCATGGACACAGCTATGGCTTATGCCAATATCCAAAATTGCTTTTTTATTTTTTTAAAATGGTTTGAACTATAACTTATCATTGTTCTGCTTTGTTCAGCTTGGCAATTCCTACGTTTTAATTAACATTTTCTTTGAAGGCTTAACACAATTAATGCTTCTTTGTGGTTTGGATTTTGGTTATTGCATAACCCTTCTTTTTATTTTAACATTCTAAGCTGTTCTACAAGTTAATTTGGCTTTCTCCTGATACTCCAATAGAGTGGTATTCTAATGAACTATAAACTTGTATGACAGCATTAAGCAACAAAAGTTTCCTTCCATATATTAAAATTGGAATTATTTATGCTTCTACTTCACCTTTTATTAGAACTTAATTCTAATTAAGATAAGTATGTGCATGTATTTCTAAGCTTCAGACAGTTTTAGCTGTCTTCTTTTTAACTGACAACCTAAGAAGTGTTTTAATTATTGTTTTATTTCTGTGTACATGTGAAATGATTCATTCCCCCAGCTATCATTAATAGAGGTTTCTATCACATGAATGCAGTGGAGAAACCAAGTAATAGTTTTATTAGTTAATTACCTCTATTAGTTTGCAACCATTTCAACAGTTGGTATGAAGTGGTATTAACCTATCACTGTGGGAAAAGTTTACTGACCTAAAATATTCATTTTCTCTTAAAATACAAGGGTATTTAAACTGTCCCTGACACAAGCTACATCCACACTAAACTTTGAGTGAGGGACCATCATTTTGCATTCATTCACATTTTACAGGGCTCCTCATAACATCATCATCTGCTTGTAATTTTCCTAGTGCTCCTTCTGCCTTTTTCTTTTCTCACTGCAGAAAGTCTGGGTGCTTTTTAGAGGAATAGAAAAGCAGTGCGATACTTGCGAGTGTAGAGGCTGCTTTTCCATCTTTTAAAGAGATGTGGTTTTGACATGTATAGTAAAGTTATCAGGCAGGTGAAACTATCATATCTCATCTAACTCTTTGTAGTGGGCAACATTTTATAATCCCTTCAATTTTTAAATCACTATTTAAATTAGTACTAAAATCCTTTTATGACTTTTTTATATTTAAAAAAAAGGTTGTTGTTGTTGTTCAGTCGTTCAGTCGTGTCCGACTCTTCGTGACCCCATGGACCAGAGCACACCAGGCACGCCTATCCTCCACTGCCTCTCGTAGTTTGGCCAAACTCATGTTAGTAGCTTCGAGAACACTGTCCAACCATCTCATCCTCTGTCGTCCCCTTCTCCTTGTGCCCTCCATCTTTCCCAACATCAGGGTCTTTTCCAGGGAGTCTTCTCTTCTCATGAGGTGGCCAAAGTACTGGAGCCTCAACTTCAGGATCTGTCCTTCTAGTGAGCACTCAGGGCTGATTTCTTTGAGAATGGATAGGTTTGATCTTCTTGCAGTCCATGGGACTCTCAAGAGTCTCCTCCAGCACCATAATTCAAAAGCATCAATTCTTTTAGGTACTAAAATGGCAGCAAAAATATGGTGCAGTGTTATAACACTACATCATTGATTTTAAAAAGAAAAACGTATTTCTAGCTTCTGCAGTTTTAGCCATTTTTGTAGAATTAATATTTCCAGTCTATAATTCCAGTCCAAAACAAACATATATTTTTTGGAAATTGCATTAATAGCAATGAACAATCGCGGTCAAATTAAGTAAGTACTTAATGCTAAATAAATAAATGTTTTTAATTTTCAAAGTAATTCTTAGAATCATCCACCCAACTCCTAAGTCACACGAACAGCTTTTTAAATCTTCTCTTCCACACCCACAACAGATATGCCATGACCACGGGAGTTGACAGAACATAGCAGGATGAACATATAAGGACAGAACATAGCAGGATGAACATATAGGGAAAGAGCAATAGCTGCAATTGCCTGCAAAGTCAGTTGCAATTCTGTTTGAAGTTTACTGTGGAAGAGCGATGACTTAATAGTGCTAAGAACCCACCCTTAGATTATTTAGCATGGTGGAAAATATTGTACATAGGATTGTCTTTTAAAGATTGGCTTTGATGCTTTTACAGTTGAGTTGCCAGAGGTATTTAAGAAGCTATATGATTTGCAGGAGAGAGATTATATTATTGTGTTTCTTGTAAGAGGTTGTGTGGATGGTTGTACATAAAACCATCATCATGGCAAGCAGAGAGAGAAATGGGCTACGCACTTCATTTGTCTGACCTAGGTATGTGTTATGCTTCATATGCTTTGAAGAAACTGTAATTCTCATGAAAAGCAACAGCATCTAAGGGCTCAGAGACAGCTGCATTCTGCACAGAATAAAGTGCTCCCACCACCATCTATCTCAGATGACTCTGTATGACTGACACAGAAGGCCCAATCCATGCTGTATAGACTTCAGAAATCATGGAATCGTGAACCATAGAACTGATGCTGCATCAGTAGCACCTGTGGGGTTCCAGGAGTATCTAGGCAGGCCAGACAGAACAAATCAGAACCCTGAATAATAATGGGCATCTGATCAAAATCAGTGTTTTCCTATAATTAGTTACATTTCTTTATATACTTTGTTCATTTTTTTTAATAAATGTACTGGTGTTATGTTAGAAAAGATCTTGTGACTCAAGATGGTTGGTTTGCAAGATGTTTGTTGCATTTCATTTCGTTTCTTTTATTACTCATGCACCCAATATAATTATTGCACAGACTCCCCCGCAAAAAAGTGAGGAGGAAGAGGAAGAAACTGAAAAACATCCTGATCCTCTTCATCAGATCATTCTTCATTTCAGCCGGAATGCACTAACCGAACGAAGGTAACTGCACTTTATTCAAAGCTATATTATAGGCCCACCATCTTTTCTGCACTTCCAGAAGCAGTTTGATTTGCTTAAAAACAAAAACAAAAACATGATCCATCAGGATCCATTTGTTTGCATGGTCTCACATAGTTAAAGGTAAAGGTAAAGGGACCCCTGACCATTAGGTCCAGCCGCAGATGACTCTGGGGTTGCGGTGCTCATCTCGCTCTATAGGCCGAGGGAGCCGGCGTTTGTCTGCAGACAGCTTCCGGGTCATGTGGCCAGCATGACTAAGTCGCTTCTGGCAAACCAGAGCAGCACACGAAAACACCGTTTACCTTCCCGCCAGAGTGGTACCTATTTATCTACTTGCACTTTGATGTGCTTTCGAACTGCTAGGTGGACAGGAGCAGGGACCGAGCAACGGGAGCTCACCCTGTCGCAGGGATTCGAACTGCCGACCTTCTGATCGGAGATTTCTGTTAACTAGAGGGGAAATGATGGTCCTTTTTTGAGTAGTGTGTGGGAAGATATTATTGTTAGGTATGGGTGTCACTGTGCCACTTTTAAATGGTGTTAATCTTAAACAAGATTAAAGAGTAGAAAGTAAGTCAATGTTAAAACTTTTAAGAAGTATGCCTGTTTAACAGTGAGATTACAACCTTTTCAAAATCCTCTTGTGGGAAGTCAATTTCATACCTGATAACGATCACAGATAATCATCAGCACCATAGAAAATTCATGATTAGAATCTCTGGCTGCTTGCAAACACTTTTAGAGTACAATAGCGGATAAATAAATTCCACTCTTGTGAAATACACAGATGTATTATTCAGTTGTGAATGCACATGGTAAATATATGTTTTAACAAAGAATTTGCCAAAGTTCCTAACCTTATGGGGTTGTAAGATCGTATCATGGGATTGCAAGAAAATGAAAGTCTCTCTGCTTTGATTATTATTGGAACTGCAGCTCACAGATGTTTTAACTGGTGACTTTTAAGTCCTCTTCAGAAGCTGTTTTAATAATACTTCCACTTTCTTACAGCAAATTGGAAAATGACCCTTTGTACACTGCATATTCAGCAATGATGGCAATGGTGAGTATCTAATTTCATTGTTAATTCTGCAGTGATGACAAAGGTGATTATGTACCCTAAAACAAATACTCTAGTTCTTCAGCTGTTTTTTTTTTTCATAGATCTCTGTAATCTGTTTTTATCCTATTGGCAGTCCAGCTGCCTGGTTTTAGTATTACACAAAAATTATACCTAATGTGAAACTGTGCCCTTGAAGCGGCTGCTTCTAATTCTATATAAGCTGTTTAAGGGGTACATTTAAGTTTTTGTTTAATTCCTAACTATGTAATTGAAACAGCAAATTACATTTTCTATTTTAGCATTCTTCTTGTTTTCAACAGGTGAAGTTACATAAGTTCTGTTGTTAGTTAAGAACTGATCCTGTCTTTAAAAAACAGGTGCCGGAACTCACCATGAACACCTCCCTTGTTCTCTTAGAACAGGCATGTCCAACAGGTAGATCGTGATCTACCAGTAGATCACTGGACGTCTGCGGTAGATCACTGGCTCCCCCCTAAGAAGCTGAACAACTGTGGCTCCCCTTAAAAAAGCACAACATTTTACCTCCTCCCTGAAAAAAACTCAACAACTTTGACCGGAACCCCCCCCCCAAAATGGGCCTTCCTCCTTCCTAAAAAAAGCTCAACTACTTTGACCTGAACCCCAAAAAGGGGGTAGATCACTGCTAGTTTATAACTCTGTGAATAGATTGCAGTCTCTTGGGAGTTGGCCACCCCTGTCTTAGAATGTCAATGGCACCCGTCTGAGAGGTGCCAAAACTGAGTTTCCGCTGAAAAAAGCCCTGCTGTTGTCCATCATCAGCACTGTACTCATATGTGGAGGGATCCCCCTAAGGCTTAATAGAGCCCCATTTCCCCCTCATACCCCCATGACACATGTACATATTCCATCTTGGAAGCAGAGGGAAACATTCCCTTAGAAGGGACTCATTTCTTGGAGGACAAACATGTGCCAAGGATACTTCTCTGAGGGTTGGATGGATCCTGGTAGTGAGTGATTTGATTATTAAGACCATGAATAGTTGAAAAGATTGTTGTTGTTGCCCATTGCCTAGGTAGCCTATTAGATAGTGCTTGGGGAGAAGTCAGTGGCTGTGGTGGATGGTTGGCACCAGTTACATAGGGAAATGTAGTTATGAGGTCCTGGAAGCAAACTTTAGTTGTTGAGTAGGATGCTGAAAGCCAGGACCTCCAAGGTAGCTCTGAAATCTTACCAGTCCAACATATGGGGTCAGCTAGACAGGTGCAGCATTTTAGTCGCAAAGCATGGTTGAGATGATGGTCTTGGGAGGAGGGGTTTGGATTTTTTCAGGCATTGGGGAACTTTCTGGACAAGCCAAATTTGTAAAAAGGGGGAAGGGGGGGGAGGACGACCTCTACTTAAACCGGGATGGAAACAGATTATTGGTGTTTAAAATTGAAAGATGCCAAAGCAGCTTTTAAACTGATTGAGAGAGGAAAGTCAACAGTGGCAGAGGAGGATCTGATTTGGAACAAATCTCCTGGGATGTAGGTGATAAAATTAAAGAATATTTAAACAGGGGAGATGTAGAATTAGGCATTAGGAGTTCAGGGGCACATGATAGCAGTCAGAAAAGCCAAAGCACCACAGGTCAAAATGCAAGTGCCGAAGACACTTGAAGAGAGAGACTGTATACAAGTGTGCATACAGGTATGCTTATGCTACAAGCCTCCAAACCAAGATGGGTGAACTGGAGTGCTCAGTCATGGAGGATGGCATTGTTATAGTGGGCATAATAGAAACCTGGTGGAACTGAGAGAACCAGTGGTTTCTCTGGATATGAGCTCTATAGGAAGGACAGGAAAGGACAATACTGGAGGTGGAGTTGCTTTGTATGTCAAATACAGCATTTAGTCCAGCAAGCTAGAAATCCCCAAAGGGACAGACTTCTCACAGAATTATTGTAGATGATGATATCAGGTCCCAAGAGTAATTTAGTACCGGGGTATGCCTCATTAGCAATGCCCACATTTGGAGAACTGTAGAATTGGAAAAGGTTCAGAAAAGGGCAACCAAAATGATCAAGGGATTGGAGCGACTCCCTTGTGGAGAAAGATTGCAGCCTTTGGGATTTATACAATAGAAGTTAATAAAAGGATTCAGAACATGGAGAAAGTGTGAAAAGAAACGTTTTAATCCATGTCTTGTAACATGGGGACTTGTGGGGGCGGGGCGGGAAATGAAGCTCATTTTGGGATATTCGAGACAGATAAAAGGAAGTACTTCTTTACGCAGCACATATATGAAACTCACTCTTCCGGGAGAGAGTGTTGGTCACCAACTTGGATGTCTTTAAAGGATTAGACAAATTCATCGAGGATAAAGCTGTTAAAGGCTACTGGTCATGATGGTGTGTTCCATCTCCACTGACAGAAATTAGCCTTGCAGATGATAGAGTGCTGTTGCATTCAGGTCCTGCCTTTGTGCTTTCCACAGGTTCCTGTTTGGTCACTGGAAGAACAGGATGCCAAACTAGCTGGGCCAGTGGCCTGATCCAGCAGGCTATTATGTTATATTCACCCAGACCTTGTTCCTTTGCTTGGCCAATGAATGAATGAATGCTTGAAGCTTGTGAGGATGAGGGAAGAGGGACTTTGTTGTGTTTTATGGGAATAATATTTATTGGCAGACCACCTTTAAAACTGTGAATCAGATGAAAGACATCGTCAGGTTTAGAATACTGATTTAGGACTTGGAAATAACCTCAGGTTTGGAAAGTTTCTAGAAATAGAGAATGACCATTCAGAGGAAATACTGATATATATCAATCAGGCTTGATAACATTCCCAGATAGAATGATTCTGTGAATGGGAGTTGCCATGGGGATCAGAGAACATTGAGAGAGTAACCAACTGAAACAGAACCCTGAACGAGGGTTGGTTGGAAGATAGCTGGCATTTGTATGCTGTTGGGACACTTACTCTGAGCTGCTAGGGATCTTAGCCTAATGTGGCATGAAAAGAAAATTGAAAAGTGGAGTACCTGAAGCCAGCTGATAATACTGAGTTGACTAGCACAGGGTGGTGGAGAAACCTTTCAGGACCAGCACCTCTGGAATATTTGTTTTGTTGGTTTGTCTGGAAAGATTGGAGATCATTGTGTATAACTGCAAGTGCAACATGTGAGAAAATGGGAAAGGGATGGGGAAGAGCAAGTGTAAAAGTTACAGCCCTTTCTGATACTTCTACTCTCTTTTTTTGCTGTCTACACCACAAAAAGCATCTCTGTCCGCCATATACTTTTCTTGTCTGGGTACTTTACAATCATTGGCTAGGATGTGGGTGGGTGAGTTGGGGAAAATCTATATAATTTCTGACAAGGTTTGAAGATTTAGAACGAGCACATTGTTTCATTCCTCTTTTGGGTGGTGGGTAGGAGGAAATAGTTCCCATATGTGCCTGCCTTCTAAGAAATTCAACAATTTGTTTCTTCTTAATGCATGTCTATAACTGTATTCATTGTCTGAGTCCTCTGTATGTAAAAGTCATAAACAATTTTTGGAGAAAAGTTTAAGACTCTGCTTGGATATATTAAACCACTCTTGACTTTACCTGCTCATTCAAAACATGATAACCAAATAAATGTAAAATAGCACAGTTTAATACAATCTGAACCTATTTCCTTCTAATGAGAAAAGAGCTGTCAGAGTGGAGAAAGTGATGATGAAGAAGAAGAAAAAGAGAAGACATTTGAGGTGAGTTAACTTTTCTTAAAGTATAAACCTTTTGCCTAATGAGCTAATGTGTTATTCAAACTTACCAGAAGTTAGAAAGTTTACTTAAACTCTCCCTGAGAACTGCATACATATTTATGAATGTCATTATGATTATGATAATATTTTCAGTTACTGCAAACAATGTTTGAGATTGATCCTGCCCGCATTTTTTAAATGATTTTTCCTCTTACCTTCTCTCCTACACTTCATCTTTTCCTATCTTTTGTTCCATACACCTGGAAAAAGCTTCTTATCTTCCTTTTTAAATTCAAATTGTTTCTTCCATAGCTTTTATTACATGCACATTATTACTCCTGTTGCAAGCGAAGTCTCATTATACAAAAGTGCTATGGAAAACTATTATAAAAATAAATACCAGATGTTGCTGCACTAGGGTTATTATTTATCTGATGATCCAATTCACTGCTGATCTAGTTTTATTGATTATGGTTTAATGGGGTTGTGGGTGAATCTGTAAAACAGTTTAATATTTTTTACTCTTACTCATCTTTTGGCTACTAATGGCAGATACCATTATATGTCAAGGAAACACAAATACTTCTGTCTGTATCTTCTCTCTCAGGAAAAAGAAATGGAAAAGCAAAAAACACTTTATCAGCAATCTCGACTCCATGAACGAGGCGCAGCAGAGATGGTATTACAGATGATTAGTGCCAGTAAAGGTAGCATTCCGTAAAATGTTATATATTCGTTTGTTTCTTTGGGAATATATTCCATTCTGTCTGAAGGTCACAGGGGAGATGATAGTTGCACATTAAACATACTAACATTAAAAAAAACCCAAAACATTTACAATAATAAATGAACACGCTATCCATGTGGGACCTGCAAGAATATGTTGTACTGTAGAGTGCTCCTGTTTCTATCTGGCTAGCTTTTACTTTACTCTATTTCAGGATGCTCTGTTCCATTCCTCACCCATTGATTTTTCTTCCCTGCTCTCCAACAGTCAGTCAGCTTTCTGTGGCAGCTAGACATGCTCAGTCCTCATTGGGCTCTTTGGAATGGCTCCCTCCTGAGGATTCTTCTAAATAACAAATTGGACTCCCGCACCTTGATACATCCCCCTTGTGGGTGGATGGTGCCTCTTTGACTAAATTAAGACCAGTGCTTAGATTCATTGCTATGAATATATATTATCTGCTTTACTTTGGCGACTGTTATAGTGACATTCACTACAGCTTTACTCTAGCTTGAATCAAAGTAGTTGTGTGTGTGCACTGAGGTACAACAGTTCCACATATAGCAATGCTTTTAAACATTCAAAACTTTGAAAAGCATCTCAGGATGTGGAGTAAGGTGCTGCTGCTTAGAAATGTTTTCAGATAGTAATTACTTTACCATAAAATTATTATCTTCTTGATTGACAGGTGAAATGGGACACATGGTAGTTGAAACATTGAAACTTGGTATTGCTGTTCTAAATGGAGGAAACTCAGTTGTTCAACAGGTGGGCCATATTTGGATGTGATAGATCTGTATGCATGTTACTTTGATTTTGTTAATGTTAAAAGCATTGAGAAGTTGAATTACTACTGAGGAGAATTCAGTTATTTTTGGAGAATGGTGTTTGTTTTTACAGAAAATTCTCTTTCTTTTTGCTTATGTCAAGTAAATTGGCAAATTGTTTATGCGGATAAGGAAAAACCAAATCTCTTCTTCTTTTGCTCAACCTTTCTTTTTCAGAAAATGTTGGACTATTTGAAGGAGAAAAAAGATGCTGGATTTTTTCAGAGTCTTTCTGGCTTAATGCAATCTTGCAGGTAAAGTCATGAAATATAATGATCTACTTCTAACTATATCAGCGTGCCTATTTGTATGTACAAGCTGGACATTTCCCTGTCTCCATGTAATCTCTTCCAAGTGATATAAAAATGCCAATGTGATGTGGGATTTAAATGCTAGTATGACAGATAGCTATTGGCCAACAACAATTCCTGCAATTGTGATATATCCCCATTGTGATGACCAGAATCAATTATGGTTATATTCATGAATTTACTGCTTCAGACATGATTTTTCCACATGAACTTAAATTGGTGGATAAAAATTGGGATGAAAGAAGCGGCCCCACAGCCACAGTGACATGACAGCTGAGCTAAGACAATAGTCTTTATGGGTATAATATAAAACATTTCCTACCAGAGGTGAGGCACTTCTGTCTTTGCTGGAGTCCTTGACTATCTGCTATTACATTTCCCTTCTCCAGTGTAAGGCTTTTTCCTTTGGAGCCAGGAGGGCTTGCTAGGGAGTTTATCAAATGTTTGATTCTGACACTTGAGACATGCAGTTGAAAATTTAGTTGACAACAGAGATGTGGTAATAACAGAAAGAGTTGGGGGTATAGGTTTCTTGTCTTCATGGTAGAGAAGCTATATCAAATCTGGGTGTTGTAGGTTGTTACTGAAATAAATATTTGCTTATTCCCCCCCCCTCAAATTGTGCTCGCTAACATCTACCCAGTGTGGCCTAATTCCAAATAAATGGGCCTTAGACTACACTGCTAAACAAACTTATCTAGGAGTAAGCCCTGTTGAACTCAGTGAGTCTAACCTATGAGAAGAATGCAAAGAATTGCTCTGTTAGCATAGTAATTGTACACTATCCTAATCCCCTCATCTTTGTATGGGGGTTAAGATATGGCAGAGTTAATGCTTCGACAGCCTTGCCAGTGGGTAGCTCTGCAGTTGCAAAGGTTCCTGCTGCACCCAGTTGGGGAGGAAGCTACCACTGGCAATAGGGCCAGGATGTCAGCAGTGAATCCAAAGTCCCAGGGAGTCCCTCAGCTACCCCAGCCTGGAGCTGGCACAGTATTTTTTTTAAACAACAACACCCAGCCTCCTTCTGCCTTGGCCAGCATAAGCAGGCACAACCAGATCCAGCAGTTATTATGCCCTGCTGCTCCATAGCCAGAGATTAAGATTCTTCTGTTAATTTGATCTTTAAAAGTGTGTGGGTTTCCTAAGAATATTATGTCTTCACCAAATGGTGGTAATTATAATGGAAAAGAAGGCAACTTCAATGTGATTCGAAAGAGTGAAGAGGAAACATTATTCTTAAGGTATATACCATTCATTTTTATCTCAACATATCCATGCAGTCGCTTGCCCCAATATCCATAGATGGAATATTTTCAAGCAAGCTTGTGTTATGGAGGGAACTTGGACCCCTTACAGATCTGTGAGGTCATCCACCATCTTCAGTAGTGCTAAAATTTCAACCATCACCTTCCTCGTTCTAAAACCTTTATAACTCATTTTTACTGTTTGTATGTTTTGCTTGTTGTATGCCAGCAGTTCAGGGTTTTTGTTGCTAATAGATACAGCAATCCTTTCTGAATTGTCTTTTTCTTAAAAAGTGTTCTTGACTTGAATGCCTTTGAGAGACAAAATAAAGCAGAAGGCCTTGGAATGGTTACTGAAGAAGGAACACGTAAGTATATTCATACTTCTAATTCACATTACATTTCATTTCCCCCCTTTTAATACCAAATTGGTTGGGTCTTTTAAAAGTTTCTTCTGTTGATAGCCTCGTTAAAATAATGTAGCATTATACTATTATGGTTTTTTTATTATTTTTCTAGAGAAACAGTTAAACAAAAGATATCGTGTAACTTATAACTTGCTTATCCTATATTATTATTATTTTTCTTTGATCCACAGTCATCGTACGTGAGCGTGGTATGTTTGGGTTTACAGCTTTTGATGCTATTGTGTGTTGCAAACAGAGAAAGAAATCTTCTTTAATTGCATCTTTCCAGACACCCTTTAGGTTTAGTTTCATGGTCTGCAGCCGGTTGCGTGTTGAGCTTGGAGAATCAAGTTGATGCTTAATTAAAGAAGTGTCTTTCATATTTAAGGCATGGTTTGATAATGACTAACCATTTCCTATTAGATCTTTATTAGTCCTGTAGTTTTGATCATGAATGCTTTGGAGTGCTAAATATTTGGCTTTGCTTTTTCTGTTTCATTGTTTATTTTTTATCATTCTCTCCAGTACATTTCTTTTTTAAAATTACTGTAAATCAGCTTACAGTATTTGCTTTTTATTGAAATCACTTAGTTTGAAGGATGCTGTTGGAAGACTATCTGTTCTGCATGTTTTGGAAATGACTGATGATTGCATAATTCATTGTACTGTATATTTTCAAGGTGAGAAAGTACTACAGAATGATGAGTTTACTAAAGATCTGTTTAGATTTTTACAACTGCTGTGTGAAGGTCATAACAATGGTAAGTGTTCTGAGAAATTTATTGTTTCATTGAAAGGAATCACAATACAATACATTTTTCATTTAAACTGATTTTCAGTCCTCTAGCATAGGGAATTAATTAAGCAGTTTCTCAGATAAAATGGTACCTCAGAATTGTCAAAAAATATTTTTAACATATAGTAGTTATTTCTAACTGGAAATCAAATTGCCATTTTATAAATTATGCATATTTTAAGTGGCAAAATAATCTGTGTAGGAGGAAATGCAAATGCTATTTCTGATAGCTCTTGCTTAAGAAATAATACTGCCTTACTATTAAGAATGTTTCTGTGGTTGTTTCCATCAGCTACAGTTACTGAGCAATTCAGATTTTTCATTTTCTGTATCAGAGCAATGTGGAACTCCAGCTCCCAATCCCCAACCATTAGCCATTCTGGTTAATGTTGAAATGAGTTGAACCCAAGCACATCTGGAGGGAAACATGTTGCCCACCGCTGCTGTATAGGAACACAAATATAGAAATAATAATATTTCCATATCTTGCATTTACTCACCACCTTTTATTTTGATTTTTCAGATTTTCAGAACTACCTGCGCACTCAGATGGGCAATACCACCACAGTTAATATTATTATTAGCACAGTTGATTATCTTTTGCGTCTTCAGGTAAGTTGGAGAGTTATTTTTATTCAATTTCACTTCCTACTTTAGAAAGTCTCCATATTGAGATAGTCTTTGGGGTTTTACTACTATTGCTGGCTCTGTTCTCCTGTTTTCCTAAAGAGCTCCCATGACACTGGGCCAGTTAGCATGGAACCATCCAACACAAATATAATTATTACTGTATTCAAAACAAATTCAAAAGAGGGTTACACTGAGTTTACATGCAAACTCTCTTAGGGATCATTGTCGAGCGCAAAGTTTTCCTAGGGGCTTGAGAATCAACAAGATTCTAATGATGCTTATCGATGTTGTTTTTAAGATGAAATTGATATCTATATTGAAGAAGTAATGACATTTTGTCTACTTTATTGTAAACTTCTTTTTATCATCAATATATTGTTGTTACAGCCAAGCACCTTCAACAGCTCTTTGTGGTTGTCATATAGTATTGTGTCCTTGTAAGTGATTTATTTGGAGTGAGCTCCCGTTGTTCTGTCCCAGCTCCTGCCAACCTATCAGTTTGAAAGCACACCAATGCAAGTAGATAAATCGGTACTGCTGTGGCGGGAAGGCAAACGGCGTTTCCGTGCACTCTGGCTTCTGCCACTGTGTCCCGTTGCGCCAGAAGTGGTTTAGTCATGCTTGTCACATGACCCAGAATGATGTCTGTGGACAACCGCCGTCTCCCTTGGCCTGAAAGCGAGATGGGCGCCGCAGCCCCATAGTTGCCTTTTACTGGACTTAATCACCCAGGGGTCCTTTACCTTTTTCTTTAGTTGGAGTCCAGCAACACCTTGACTGCCACTGGTCCCATCACACACTCGCCCTGCCCAGTCTAGAGGCATAGTGACTGAGAATGTGAAATTAAAGGTTTATTATTCCTCGATGGTGTTTGCAGTGGGTGTGAGGGAGAAATAAGGCCACAGCTTTATTAACCAAGCTTCCATCTGATACGGAACTGATTAGAACTGCTGAATAGATTCTCAACGGTTCTGTCGTCTTTGAGCAACTCTCAGAAGAGAAAGAAAAGCTAACCCTTTGGCAATGTTGATTACCTCTAAAGTTGGCAGTTTCCTACAAATGCAAAGCTACACATATCTACTCAGAAGAAAACCACGTTGAATTTAGTGGGCATTGTTCCAAGGGAAGTTGGTATAGGATTCTAGTCTGAGATTAGAAACTATGGACTTGCAGGTTAGGGTGGTTTGAATGTCTCATAGGCAGGGTCCCCTTGTGCTCAGGTCCTGCTTGCAGGTTTCCCAGGGGCATATGGTTGGCCACTGTGGAAACAGAATGCTGGACTAGATGAGCCATTGGCTTGTTATGTTTTTATGTCCTGGTATCAAATGCAAAGGTAGCTGTGTTGATTCATAGTTATTATAGATACAATGTAACATATTAGTCCAATGAGGAGGATATTGAAGTAGGGGATTAAGTTAATCTCTTGCAACTATAGATAAACTATGGCCCATTTCTTTGTCCCTTGTTGAAGGGTTTGGATCATTGCTTTGTTGAGCCACTGCTGAAAAGAGCAGATACCCTTCAGTCATGGCCTAAAACCATCCTGTTCTCCCAAGTGTTTGATGACTAAAAATATCAATATGCTTATTTATTTGCTGTCTGTACTGTTGCTGTTCAGAGTATGTTTATTATTCGTTTGTGCTTGATTATAAAATCTGAGCATTTACCCTTTGGCTAATGGCATTTCCCATAGATATATATTTTTGTATTTGGTGAAGTTTGATTAGGCCCTCACAAAGCATAGGGGGAAAACCCACCTATTGTTTATTCTTAGGAATCAATCAGTGACTTCTACTGGTACTACTCTGGAAAAGATATCATTGATGAATCTGGACAACGTAATTTCTCTAAAGCATTGGCTGTGACCAAACAGATTTTTAATTCACTTACTGAATATATCCAAGTAAGTAGCACGTCGTTTCCCTATGCTTCATGTTGTGTACATGGTTGTGTACGTGAAAGAACTGCATGGATTATAAAAGCAACAGGTCTGCCCAGACGGTGCTCAGTAGAATTTAATGGTCACCAGCTGTAGAAGAGGCTCTCTATATACAGTAGGGGGGATATCTGCAGACAAGTGATTCACAGTGCTTGATTCTGTGTCGCTTCCACAATACCTATGATGAAAAGGGGGGGGGAACCATAGACATTATATGTCTAGTCACCTGCTGGGTCCCCTTGCAGGAATACTGATCCTTCTGACCAGCAGCTTAGATCAGAAGTGTAGCAAGAATCCATTCTTGTGGCCCAGTTGTTAGCAATGATTTTGTAATGCAAAATGGTTACTCCTAGAGTGATCAGCCCACCCCTTCTTATACATAGGGCTCATATTCAGAAGGTTCGCAAGATAGTTTCCCTGCTGCTTCACACTCTGCCAACATATTTCCTCTCTGCATGACTTCTTTTTCCTCTCCTGATCTGCTGATGGTGCTCTTTATATTCACGGCCTCCCACGCTTCCACCCCCTTTCATTTTGTCTCACATCCATTCTGCTTCATCTGCCTCAAATGAATGAAAAATTCCTCAAATAAAAATGTAATATGTCTTTTTTTTTAGTTTTAAAATACATTAAATTGTGTACAAAATAATTTTTGTGACTGTTTGTGCATATCTTTTATCAACTTTTTGTTATCAGAATAGCTGCTTGAAATAGAAATTTAAAGCATTTCCCCTTAATTTTAGGGTCCTTGCATTGGAAACCAGCAGAGCTTGGCTCACAGTAGACTGTGGGATGCAGTTGTTGGCTTCCTTCATGTTTTTGCTAACATGCAAATGAAACTTTCACAGGTAAATTGTGCTTGCTTGTTTGTTTGTTTGTTTCACAAGATTTTTATATACCGCTTGATTGTAATAAAACCTAAAAGTGGCTCATGAAATTAATTTGATAAAGAATGGGACATCTTTGGCAGAATATATATATAGCCATGAGCTGTGTAATTTAAGGACATTAACTTGTAACATAGTTGATTTATGTTATTATTCAAAGTCACCTTATAGGCATTCGATTCCTAAAGCTTTATTGTAGTTACGTTGTCAGGAGTGGCTTGCCTAGCGGGGTGAAGACATAGCAGTAGCCTCCAGGCAGCACCATTGGTGCCATTTACCAGGGAGGGGAGGGGTAATGTGGTGGCAAATTTGGGATTATGCAGATACACCAGCATGCACACCAGTGTAGCTTTGCTTGTGCACTTGCACAGCCCCACAGCCTTGCCACTCCCTTGCCCTTCTTATCATGGTAATGCTGGGAAGCTAATGCTAAGGCTCTGCCCTACTGGGAGAGCCCCTCCTGTTTATTGTGTCGCATCAGTGTTAAGCTTAATTTCTACTGGCCAATTCAAGACATCCATCCAAAGCTTAAGAAACATGGGAATGAGTACCAGGGCCACACACTCCTTCCTTGACCTTCCCCACAATTCCCCCTCCTCCATATGCTGGATTTGGCACCAACCCCCCCCCCCAAAAAAAGAGTTCTTAGCAGGGAGAGGGGAAAAGGAATGACTAGTAGGGGAAGGGAAGCAAGAGATCTCGAATATGAGACGTTAAACTCATTAATTCTCATAGCATTTTGAAGTAGGCCCCACTTATCTCATGCAGGTACCAAGATTTTTTATAAATCTGTATATAATTTCACATTGATACATGTCCACAAGCCAAAACATGCTCTACACTTACAGGACCAGTCACTGTCACCAAGCTATCTACATTTAGCTTATTCCATGCTGCCTCCCTTGTGTCCTTTATTAATTCTACCCATTTCATCTACGTGCCATATATTGTAGTTTGTTCTTAGATATGGGGATGGGTGATAAATACATCAGATTATAATAACAAATAAAATATAATTACATGGATAATTATGCATATTTTTCTCATGCAAATGTGTGTTGACTAGAACAATGTAAATGACAATTCATTTGGAAGGACTTTGATCCATGATCACAATGGCACTCTTTGGAAGTAGCAGGCTCTATGGGATCATTGTTTTCTGCTGTACATATCACAGAATATGTGGGTGTTGGACTGCTGCTCAGTTATGGAATTCTGCGCCCTCAAAAGATGCAGATTGGTATATATACATGCATCAATGGATCAAGTATACAGTCTAAGTCTACATTCTAAGGTTGCAGGCATTTGCACACTTTCTTTGGAGTCACTCCTCCAAAGAACTCAATATAATTTACATAAAATATGCATGATACCATCCATCTGTAAATGTCCATATTACCTTGCATATTTATATTTGTGGCAGCAACATGATCTGAGGGGATATGCTGTTCATAACCTTGGAGAAGTAATGATTTTCTTTTTAGGTGGCTTTTTAGAGCTGGCGGCCAAGCAGAGATGACTGCTCAAGAAATGGGGGGAGGGGAATGATTTCTCCTCCTGCCTGCAACCTCCAGCCTTCTGAAACACACTTTCAGAGGATATAGGGTGGGGCGGAGGAATAGCTTTCCTTCTATGAGAGGAAAGTTCCACGAGCAGAAATTCACTAGTGGGATCTCTCAGATCCCACACTGTGAATCATTGTGATATTTGTGTTCATTCTAGGTTTCCTTCAAGTGGTACCGTGTCAAAGGGACAGAGCCAGACTCACATAAGGCACTGGCTTCCATTTGCTAGATTGTGAATATTGTCTTTAGATTCATTCATTTATTTTATTGTTTATTCTATTTGTACTCTAGGATTCAAGTCAGATTGAGTTGCTGAAGGAGCTGCTAGATCTTCTGAAGGATATGGTGGTGATGCTCTTGTCACTACTTGAAGGTTGAATCTTTTTTTAAAAAAGTTATTGCTATGGAATTCAAACATCACCATCATTTTTAATACGTAGAGTTTATCCTTAATTTAATTTATATTCAGACCATCACAATAATTCTACTTGGTAATTTGGATGAATGAATGAAATTTTATTGTCTAAAGCCATAGACCACCACCACAGATAATTTTAAATAAGAGATGGGCATAACTTTAGATGTGCAATAATACTGAACAGTAGTTCTCAACCAAGGGTACATTTAAAACAAACTTATAATAAGCATGAAAACACTTTCTCCACATTTCTAAGGATGTACAGTATAAGAAATATATTTTCAATGTATGTTTACATAAAAACTAAGTAACGATTTTTAAACTCACAATGTAGGTAATGTTGTAAATGGCACTATCGGGAAACAGATGGTGGACACTCTGGTTGAATCATCTAGCAATGTAGAAATGATATTGAAGTTCTTTGACATGTTTCTCAAGTTGAAGGATCTAACGAGCTCAGAAGCTTTCAAAGAGTATGACCCAGAAAGTAAAGGCATAATTTCAAAGAAGGAATTCCAGAAAGCCATGGAAGGTCAAAAGCAATATACGCAATCGGAGATTGAGTTCCTGCTGTCCTGTGCGGAAACGGATGAAAATGACATGTTTAACTATGCCGATTTTGTTGAAAGATTTCACGAGCCAGCCAAAGATATTGGATTTAATGTGGCCGTCCTCTTAACAAACCTATCAGAACACATGCCAAATGATTCTCGGCTTCAGTCTCTATTAGATCCAGCAGAATGTGTCATTAACTATTTTGAACCTTACCTTGGGCGCATTGAGATAATGGGTGGTGCCAAGAAGATAGAGCGGGTTTATTTTGAGATCAGTGAATCCAGTAGGACTCAGTGGGAAAAGCCTCAAGTGAAAGAATCAAAAAGGCAGTTTATTTTTGATGTTGTAAATGAAGGTGGGGAACAAGAGAAGATGGAGCTTTTTGTAAACTTCTGCGAGGACACGATTTTTGAAATGCAGCTGGCATCTCAGATATCTGAATCGGATGCAGTTGACAGACCTGAGGAGGAGGAAGATGAGCCTTGCTATGTGAGGGAAATTGGAGATGAGGAGAAAGGAGAGCAGTCCCTTGAATCAGCTTCAGCTTTTGCTATGGCATGCGTCGCAATAAAGAAAAATGCTGCCACTGTTTTTAAAATGATAAGACTGAAAAACTTAAGAAAACAGTACAGAAAAGTGAGAAAGATGACTGTAAAAGAATTGGTTAAAGTATCTTTTTCCTTTCTCTGGATGGTGTTTGTAGGATTCTTCCAAATGTTTCTCACTATACTGTGCAGTATTTTTCAGATTCTTTGGAGTACTGTGTTTGGGGGTGGCCTAATAGAAGGAGCCAAAAACATTAGAGTTACTAAAATTTTAGGAGACATGCCTGACCCAACACAGTTTGGAATTCACGATGATGTCCTTGAAGCAGAAAAAGTCGAAGTTACAGAACATGGCATTACAGCTGAAATTGTGCAGTTTGTTAAAAATGAGAAGGGAGAAACGGACATCTTGTCAGATATTTTTGGCATTCATACGAAGAAAGAGAGCGGATCAAAGCATGGCCATGCTGTTGGCCTTGGGGATATCGCTGATATCATTGGATCAGATACCCCTCCTTCTTTGGAAAGTGCAGTTCGCAAGAAGAAAAAAGGACAGGTAAACAAAAAATATATCTTATTTTATTCAATAGGCTTCCTAACTGGTTGATTATGAGGAATAGACTTTATTCTCTGCAGAAAGCTAAACCACAAAGTTGTTCAAGCCCCTGGTGCTTTCCAGACTGAAGTGTAGGGTCCTCCTGATGCCCATAGTGTATCCTAAATTACCTGCCAACCTAGCAGTTTGAAAGTGTGCAAGTGTGAGTAGATAAATAGGTACTGCTGCAAAGGGGAAGGCAAACAGCATTTCCGTGCACTCTGGCTTCCATCATGGTGTTCTGTTGCGCCAGAAGCAGTTTAGTCATGCTGGCCACATGACCCAGAAAGCTGTTTGCAGACAAACCCTCAGCCTGAAGCGAGATGAGTGCTGCGCCCCATAGTCGCCTTTGACTGGACTTAAACGTCCAGGGGTCCTTTACCTTTTTACCTTTACCTTATCCTAGTTTACTATAAACTTTTGAGTTCACAGCATTCTTTTAACCTTTTCAGACTTTTGAAATTGGGCATACTTAATTCTCTGTCATATCAAAATTCAAAGTACTGTACTTTCAACATTTTTCAGACACCTGAAATTGCAAAGGATGATGAATCAGAAACAAGAACAGAATCTGAGAAGGCTGAGTAAGTTATTTTTAGCTGTTATGTTCTTGGGAATGATTGTTTTCCCATTTCCAGTGAAGGGTCAGCAGAGTGGGTTGATGACGCCACCTAGTGATCAAAAGGCAGGCAGCAACCTTTTGGGAGGTAAGACTCCCAGCATGCAGTTCTGCTCCTGCATTTGGTCAAGGTGCAGCAGTTCCCTTTCCCTGAGCACATCATGGCTTATTCCATAAGGGCTGCAGCGCCTGGTACCTTCACCTGGATGCCTACGCATCATGGGATGTGGCTGGCATTGGGCAGGACCTCCCACCATACCTTCGTGCAGCTGCACTCCCTCCCTAGAGAGTTTGGCTGCTGTACACCCTACTTTTCACTGCAAATGGGGAAAAAGTATAATTGTATCTACCCGAAGTGTAGTTTTCCATAGTTGGTTTGGCTGTAGGATTGTTGTTATTAACAGAGTCACATTGACATTGGGAGGTAGCATGGTGCTTACTTATATCCAGGGGTGTAGGAAGGGGGGGTGGATTACCCCCGGTGGCCTCACTGAGGGGGGTGACATTCGGCGCGCCACCTGCCCGCAGCTCCCAAGCCTACCCTGAGCCGTTGGGGTAAGGGGGGAGCTGCACCGCTTTTCCGGTGGCATTCCCCCCCCCTTTGACAGCTTGGGGGAGGCTTGGGAGTAATGTGCGGGCAGCGCGCCAAATGTCCGCCATGGGCAGCTTGCTCCGGCCCCAGCTTCAGGGTGCACGTGCCACTCCAGGCACCCGAGCGGCTATCCAGCACCTGGGAGTGCACCCTCCGTGCCACGCTCCCTTTGGGAGCGCGCCTGGCCTGGGCAGCGTGGGCATATGCTCCATCACTGCTTCTATCCTTGCACTCCTGGCTGTCAGGCTTGTTAAGCCTGCAAACTGGATGCATGCTGGGAGTTCTACCTCCCAAAAGGTTCCTGCCTGCCTTTTGACCACTAGGTGGCGCCATCAACGCATTTGGCTGATCTTTCACTAAGAAACTGAAAACTACCTTTCAGGTAGGTACAAATGTACTTTTTAATGTTTATGTGTACTTTGGTGAAAGAGGTTCAGGCAGACCTCAAGCACAAGTTCCACTTTGAATTTATGTGTCTAGCAGTTCTTGAACAGTATGTTAGAGCAGTTTAGTTTTAAAAGCCTCCTCAAAGCTCTAAAGTTAAAACAAAAGGATTAAACATCAGAGAGGATGCATTAGAATCCTCTTGACTATTGTAGTTTTCAGGGCCATGCTTGCATGTAATTAATGCCAATGTTTAAAAGCAAGGAGATGATAAGATCTGATCAGTTTGTACCCAAGTTAAAGAAACTGATATATTCTCTCTCTCTCTCTCTCTCTCTCTCTCTCTCTCTCTCTCTTCATTGTTACTACTCGTCTTCAAAGTTCTATAAAAACGAAATTTCCGCTTGCTACACTTACAGTTTTATTTCCCCCTTATAATCTTATTCTCCTGTAACCTCTAGAATTGCAGAGGCAATAACAGGGTATTGCAGTGTGCTAAAAAAAGGCAAATATCTGATTATTATTTTCTGTTGTACAGAGAATAAAATGGCAACCATTACCAATTATTGACCTTTTAAAGCCATCTAAGCACTAATACGGTTGTAGCAAATTCCTTAAAATAAATATACATAGTGTGAAATAGTGTTTTTGTTCTTGTCTGTCCTGAATCTCCCATGAAAGAATTTCAGTGGATGACTCTGAGTTCTAGGGGTGACGGAGAAAAGCATTTATCTATCCATTGTCTCCATAACATGTATCTACTATATATTTTGTTCACTATATGTTTAAGTGCATTTAGGATATTTTGCCCCAGTGTGTGTCATCTTACGTTGAAACACATTTGCCAGTTGGGCCAGAACTAATTGTCAGGATCTTATTTGTGAGCAGTGCAGAAAACGTGCCTGTTTGTTAATAATTGCTTTCATATTCTGTAGCATGGAGGATGGTGAGAAGCAAGATAAAATAAAGGATGATATGTATTCTGAACATATGGAAGTAGAAGAACCTAGAAAACGGAAACGAAGGCGTGGGCAAAAAATTGAGAAACCTGATGCAGTTATGGCCAACTTTTTTAAAGTATTGGAAGTTTATCAGACAAAAATGCTGGTATGTTGACCTCCTTTCTTCCTTTTGGTGAATGATTATATTAGAAAATAGCATTATTATATTATATTATATTATATTATATTATATTATATTAATAGCATTTTTCACAACTTGGAGGATAAGTAAGATATGTTGGTGCATTATGAAGTGGTTTTTAATAAAGAGACACTTGGAAAAGAAAGTATGAAATGGAACATAATTGATATATGATTATGTAGAGCATTTTTTGGGATCTCCTTTATTAATTTGTTTTCTTCCTTTTCAGTTTTGATTCTTGTTTTAGGAACTAATAACATTCTTTGCATTTTCAGCACTTTTTGGCCCGAAATTTCTACAATTTAAGATTTCTTGCACTTTTTGTTGCATTCGCCATCAACTTTATCCTGCTTTTCTACAAGGTAATGTAATTGTATCAGTTCTGGCAAGGCGCCTTCATTTTTCACAGTGACATTTGCTATGCTGTGATGAAAATTTAGACTACTATTAAAGTAAGCAGACTCAACTAATCATCAAATAAATGCTGCCAGTATAAAATGTATTAACCCAATTAAGGGTGAAATTATTATTCATTATTTGATTTCATGGCAGAGATTAATTTGAATTGGGGACTTGAGAGTCATAGGTCAGTTTGTTAAACACCGCACAACACTACACCAGCATTAGCATAATACATGGCAGTGTTTAACATACAGAGATGTTTTATTCTGTGTTTAATCTGTTGGGAGCCGCCCAGAGTGGTTGGGCGGGGTACAAATAATAAATGATGATGATGATGATGATGAACTTAAATTCTCTTCCTCCACCCGCTCAATATATGATGTGCTATTCAACTAAGCATTACTCATGAGTATACCCACTGAAATTGATGGCCCTAACTTAGTCATGTTGATTAATTTTTATGGATTTACTCTGAGTAAAACATCATTGCTTATATACTACCTCTGCCCTAAACATGTTTTCCTGGTCCAGCTGCGGCTACACAGGGTGAAGAAATGTGCATAGAAAAATCATATTTCAGTGGGCCTGAGGAAATATTGTGCAGGTGCTGTGGCCAAGCAAACTGCAATGTGATAACATCACTATAATTCAAAATATTAGACCACAACTTTATTAATAAAAAATACGTGAAAAATGCTAGAAAATTTCTACCATATGTCCTTTTAAAATATATATCTATATATACTGTGTATACCTGCACTCCTTATTTGTGTATCAATTTCAGGTGACAGAAGAGCCATTTGAAGAAATGGAAGAAGATTCTGATCTGTGGCATTCTCTAGAGGAGGAGGAAGATGAAGATGGAGTAGTCTTCTTTGTTTTACAAGAGAGTACAGGCTACATGGCACCAACACTTAGGGGTCTAGCTGTTATCCACACAATCATCTCTTTTGTATGTGTTGTTGGATACTATTGTTTAAAGGTTAGTAATTTCACCTTAAATTATATAGCTTCTTCATATTATGGTTTTTTCCGTTGCTCATTTCCAATTCCCATTCTCTTATTAGTGCTATTGAATGCCTTTTTGTTTTAATTTACATACTTTGGTTCTCAATTTCAAATTGAGAAGGGAACAAGACAAGGATGTCCACTCTCACCGTTATTATTCATCTCGGTCCTGGAAGTCCTTTTGAAGACGATAAGGCAATCAGAAAGAATAAAAGGAATTACAATTGGAAAGACTCAACATAAAGTGAAAGCCTATGCCGACGACTTGGTACTGACAGTTGAAGAACCTTTAGAAAGCGCAAACGCAGTATTAGAGGAGATGGAAGAATTTGGTCAATTCGCAGGATTTAAACTTAACAGGAAAAAGACTAAAATCTTGGTTAAGAATATGAAAAATGGAGAATCACAGGAACTGCAACAAAAAATACAAATTGAAGTAGCAAAGAAAGTTAAATATTTGGGAATATGGATAACACCAAAGAGCATTAATCTGTATCAAGACAATTATGAATTAACATGGAACAAAATTAAGAGAGACCTGGAAGTGTGGGAAAGGATGAAACTTTCTTTATTGGGAAGAATTTCAGCGGTAAAAATGAGCGTGCTACCGAGAATGTTATTCTTGTTTCAAACAATACCAATAATAAAAGGGACAGCTGTCTTCAGAGAATGGCAAAAGAAACTTTCAAGATTTATCTGGCAGGGGAAAAAACCCCGAATAAGATTTAAATTATTGACAGATAGTAAGGAAAGAGGAGGTTTTTCCTTACCCGATTTGAAGCTATACTATGAAGCAGCTTGTCTATGTTGGATAAAGGAATGGATAAATTTGAAGAAACCAGATCTTTTAGACCTGGAAGGACATGATAACAGATTCGGATGGCACGCATACCTTTGGCAAGAAAAGATAAAGGTACACAGAAGTTTTGGAAACCACATTTTCCGGAAGTCGCTCTATGAAGTATGGGACAGATATAAAAACCTGTTGGAAAGGAAAACACCATGGTGGTTATCCCCAATTGAAATAATTAGTTTGAAAAAGACAAATATGAGTCAGAAATGGATAACTTATGAGACATTGCTTAAGAAAGAAGGTAATAAATGGAAATTAAAACCATATGAGGAAGTGAAAGAACACGTTAATAATTGGTTGCAGTACCATCAAATTAATGAAATGTTTAAAAGCGATATGAAAAAGACGGGATTTAGCGAGACAAAATCAAAGTTTGAAGTTGAAGTACTTAACAATGACTTTAAAGTACTTGCTAAGATGTACAAAATGCTGTTGGAATGGAACTTAAAAGATGAAGAAGTGAAATCGGTGATGATTCATTGGGCAAAAGATATTGGACATAACATTATGCTAGAAGACTGGGAAAAACTTTGGAGGGAAGGAATGAAATTTACGGCATGTACGTCAATAAAAGAAAATTTATTGAAAATGATGTATAGATGGCATATTACCCCAGTTAAACTAGCTAAGATGTATAAGTCAGATAATAAGTGTTGGAAATGTAAACAAAATGTCGGCACCTTTTTTCACATGTGGTGGGATTGTAAAAAGGTGAGAGTGTATTGGGATATGATATATCATGAGTTAAGAAAAATGTTGAGATATAATTTTGTTAAGAAACCCGAAGCATTTTTGTTAGGTATTGTAGGTACAGACATTGAAAAAAAGGATATTAGACTTTTCCAATACGCAACGGCGGCAGCTAGAATCCTTCTAGCACAAAAATGGAAACAAGAAGAATTACCGACGAAAGAGGAATGGACAGTGAAATTGACTGAATACGCAGAAATGGACAAACTAACGGGAAGAATCCGAGAGCAGCGGGACCAGAAATTCATCAAAGACTGGTTAAAGTTTACGAACTATTTGAAAGACAATTTACATTTGAATACGTTAATAGGATTTCAAGAAGTTTTGTAGTGAATGTGTAGAACTATTATTGTAAGTAGGATAGTAAAGTAAGGGAAATTCTTTTTTTTTGAAAATGTAAGCAATGGTTGATTAAAGAAGTATAATATCAAGTTAAAAATTAGAAAACCACTTGAAGGGACTGACGGAAGTCACGGCTTGGTAGCCAAATGGAAAATATATGAAAATGTTTGTTAAGGTTTTTTGTAGTATTTTAGTGTAAAAATAATAAAAATTATATATATATATATATAAAATTTTTTACATACTTTGGTGATACAAAATCATCATCATTATTAAGTATTTTTGTGCTCTTAGCTCCATTGGGCCCTGTGTGCATTAAGACAGAATATACATTTGAGCTCCATTTAGTGATTATTCTCTGGATCCTACAGGTGTGTGTGTGTGTGTGTGTGTGACTGTAGAGTTAAGAAAGTTCAGAAAAAGGCAACAAAAATGAGCAAGGGAATGGAGTGACTTCCCTATGAGCAAAGGTTGCAGCATTTGGGTCTTTTTTCGTTCAGAGAAAAGGTGAGTAAGAGGTGATAACAGAAATTTAAAAAATGATGCCTGTCATGCAAAAAGTGGATAGAGAAAGGTTTTTCTTCCCTCATAGTGCTAGAACTCATAGATATGCAATGAAGTTGACTGTTGGAAGGTCCAGGGCAGATAAAAGTAGTTCTTTACACAGTGCTTAGTTAAAAGTATGGGACTTGTTCCCACAGGAGGCAGTAATGGTCACCAAACTGGCTGGCTTTAAAAGAGGGTTAGACAAATTCATGGATGATAAGGTTATCTATGGCTACTAGCCAAATAGTGGTGCTCTGCATCCAGGGTCAGAGGCATTATTCTTCTAAATACTGGTTGCTGGAAACCACAGGAGGGGAGGGGGCTCTTGGGCTTATTTCCAGCAGCCATCTGATGGGCCACTGTCAGAAAAGGATGCTGGGCTGGATGGGCCATTGGCCTGACCCAGCCGGATCTTCTTAAATTCTACACATTTCCCAGAATCAGTAGATAAAGAAGATAGTTTCCAATTGTACAGTTCAGGAACACTGTAAAATGTAATATTCCAAACTATTTTCAAGACATTTCTAAACATTCGGCTTCCTTTGGAGCTTCCAAATATTTACTGTATTTTTGCAATAGGTTCCTCTGGTTGTATTCAAACGGGAGAAGGACATTGCAAGGAAGCTGGAATTTGATGGTCTGTATATTACCGAACAACCCTCCGAAGATGACATTAAAGGACAGTGGGATCGCCTGGTCATAAATACGCCGTAAGTAGCATGGAGTACAACCTTGCTCCTGCTTCTTGATCAGAAGTTCAGCTAAAGAGAACCAGTGTGGTGTAGTGGTTAAGAGCGGTAGACTCGTTATCTGGGGAACCGGGTTCGCGTCTCCGCTCCTCCACATGCAGCTGCTGGGTGACCTTGGGCTAGTCACACTTCTCTGAAGTCTCTCAGCCCCACTCACCTCACAGAGTGTTTGTTGTGGGGGAGGAAGGGAAAGGAGAATGTTAGCCGCTTTGAGACTCCTTCGGGTAGTGAAAAGCAGGATATCAAATCCAAACTCCTCCTCCTCCTCTTCTTCTTCTTCTTCTTCTTCTTCTTCTTCTTCTTCTTCTTCTTCTTCAGAAGGCCAACACAAGCCCATTCCTGTTTTATTTTGGCACTATGGTTACTTTTCACCATGCTTGCTTCCCATGCTACTCTAATAATGTATGCAATGGGGACACTACATAGGAAAGAAGGGTGACATTACAGTGGTACCCCGGGTTATGTACTTAACCCGAAAAGGACATAACCCGAACAATTCGTTCTGCGCATTTTATTTGCCAGGTACAAAATAGATGTCTGAAAGAAAATACAACTAAAAATATCATTTCAGTTAGGTCTTTCCTAAACATGATACTAGCAACTGTATTTATGGATTCGTAAACACCACTATCGCTCACTGAACAGAAATTTACAAATGATAGGCAATCACCGGGGGGGGGGGGGGAATCACTATGAGGCAAAATTCTACCAGTAGATCAGCAAGTAATGCTATCTTCCTAACGCAACCTATAGTAATAAAATACCAAATATAATGAAAGTACTTTTTGTGTTTTTTTGTTAACCAATTTGAAATTCTTATTTATGTATCCATGCAGATATTTTCCTAATAATTATTGGGACAAGTTTGTAAAACGAAAGGTAAGTTCTTTAAATATATGTCAAGAGTAATGCTATTAAAAATAACCAGATATGTCAAATTAAGCATGTTTGTTGTCGCATTATAAGCATAAATAATAAGCATAAATAAGCATAAATTGGGAATAAAAGGCCAGTTTTATTACAGAATATTAGCAACAATGAAGTGAGCTTGTGCTCCAAGTATACCATGGCATTTCTTCTCTCTGTACTCCTCCCAGCAGTCCCCTCCCCCTCGGTCCCTGTTGTAGATACATGACCTGACTGTCTCCAGACACTGCAACAGTCATTTGCAACATGGCAGGGCTGATGTTGCCAGCCATCATGTCTCATTTGCAGACATCTTTTGTCTCCTCAACCCGCTCCCCTCAGTGATATGGAGGGAATGTCCCTTAAATCATATTAGGAATAGCCATCTATGATGATGTATTAGTGATATTTTCAGCTCTTATTTGCAAGTATTGCTTTGTCAGGCATGTATAACCCTAAAAGAGAAAATAACTCGCATTTAATTAATTTACATGTTAAAAATGCTTTCAGATTACTTTTTATGCTTCAATTTTTGAATGCCTCCACTCCTCCTGCCAGCTGCCATTGTTTTAAGAGCACCAACCCTGGGGTGCTAAGTTGTTAAAACTCCTGACAAATACTGATTGAATTAAAGTTGATGATGCCTCGTATCTTTTCCCTTGAAGGTAATCAACAAGTATGGTGATTTATATGGAGCAGAACGCATTGCAGAACTCCTGGGTCTGGACAAAAATGCTCTGGATTTCAGCCCAGTGGAACATACTGAACTAGAGGAGGCATCTCTTGTTTTGTGGTATGGTGGGATCTTTAAACTAAAGCCATAGTAGATTAGAGGCAAAGCAAATTCAGAAGTCCCTTTAAAAAAGTACTTTATATGTTTATATAGTTTGGCCAGGCTGGCAATGGAGCTAGAAAAAGCAACTCAGCGTGACAAACATTGTTGGAACTGTTTAATTGTCCGTTTTGAAAGGGTACAACAACAAAATCAAGAGATTTTTCATCAGCTAAAGAAATCTTTAGAAATTTTGACATCCTAATCAGATGTGGATGGGTATATGACATGAAATTGTGGTAGTGCAGAATGGCATGTGCCGATACTCCATCCAGTTTTTTTAGCAAGACAGCCTGCCAATAGCAATTCTGTTATTTAAAACTATAGTGCCATACAGGGGGTGCAGAGTCCCTTACTTGAAATGGCCCTGTAGTACTTAAAATGCTGTTGGGATGTTGCCCAGGTGAGTCATGCCTGCTTGAGGAAATTGTGTGCTGATGAGCCAACATCATATTTAGATACACTGACTTGTCTTCTGTGTATAAATGCTGACTTACCTTTCAGTGTTGTGGGATAGCTCAGCACAGCAGCATCACTGTTTCATGACACTGCAGTAGAACAGTAGTGCTGCACCCTATTTTAAATACTTAAAAGTAGGTGATAAAGTTGCATCATGTTTGGAGCTGTAAAAAATATATCCCCAATATACCTCCATAGATTCCCTCAAATATTTCAGCGCATATCGCTGCTGGAAAAAAACCCCTAAAAATCAATGTGAGAGAAATGAGTATGCTGATAAAATAATGATTATACCACTGATTAATTTAATATTATTTATCTATTAGGTTAAGTTCTATTGATGCCAAATACCATATCTGGAAGCTTGGTGTAGTTTTCACTGATAATGTAAGTATGCTGTATGAATGTGGAAAAAATTATTCTGCTTCATTATTCTCATTGCTGGTTTACACAGGGATGGAATAGATAGCGAACAAACCTTGCACTTGTGTGTTTTTCCTTGCCATTTGAATTAGAGACAGTGATGAGGCATCCAAGTGGATGTATCAGGTGCAGATGATGGATTAGACGGAAGGTGAAGAGGTCTGGGATAGACTGGTTCAGTTCGTTATCATCGGCATATAGGAAGCCTTTGTATGAATCATGCAAAGGGAGAGAATAGCGATAGAAAAAGAGGCCCCAATAGAGGTCAAGAAGGAGCTTCATCCAGCGGCAGTCGTGAAGCAGCAATCAGAGTTAGAAGGGCAGTCAGCCAGGAACAGTCACAGAAGCTTGCAGTGAAGGAACTAAGGAGGAAAAGATGCTCGACTGTATCAGAAGGAAGTGGAAACCTTCAAGGACTAAAAGGACAAAGTGGAGACTTTGGATTTGGCAGTGAGATCATTATCTTGAATGTTTTTGAATGTTTTGGAAGTTGAATGGTCTTCTGGAATGGATTACGTTCAAAAACCGAGGTACCACTGTATTACAACTGACAGCGGTATTTATTGGAGCAATATTAAGTCATGACGTGTGTAAAGGCAACGTTACTAATGAACAATCTGTTTCAGCTTCTTGGCAAATTGGTTTCATGAAATTTTTCTGTTGAGCAGATACATTCTTTTTAAAGAATGTCTTGTCTGTGCAGTGTATTTTCTTGACCTTTTGTTTTTTTTACTTTGGAATCATTTGGTTATGTTAAGCAGCCCTATATTAACTTTAAAATCATTCACTCCGTGTTTGCTTTAAACCAAGAACTTCTGCCATTTTGTTTTCATGGTTTGATTCTTCTCATCCTGAGGTGTCAGTCAGGTTGTCACCACTCAAGGAAGCAGCAATTGAAACATGTGAGATCTGAGGATCTCATAAGAATTTACTTACTATGGGGCTGATTAATAATGGTGGGTTTGTGGAAGGATTGTAATAAATCTATTTAAAGTATTGGGTTGGATTAGATCCACATCCTTCAGCATGCAAAATGACATTAGGCGGGGTATAAATAATAAATTATTATTATTATTATTATTATTATTATTATTATTATTATTATTATTATTATTTCTTAGACCCCTACATGAGAAAACTGAACTAAAATACAGAGGTGTGCATCTACATGTGCCAGGTGTAGCACACAATCTCTTGAACCATGTTTTCTGTTAGTTTTTTCTCAGCAGTTCATACGAAAGTGCCACTGGTAGCATTTATTCTGCTACTGCATCTCTTGACCCAACCTAATTAGGATACTAAAACTCAAATTATGGATGTAGCGCTCAGGCCTCCTAGAACTGTGAGCCACTAGCAGTTTACAATAATTTACCTAGGGAGAATTAGGATTCTCCTTCAGACAAGCTTTTAGCTCGTGTTGTATCTTTGTGTGTAGCTCTTGTATAGAACTGACCGCCATGGTAGAAAAGCATTTTATAAATATTTTTAATAATAATAATAAAGCACAATACTTGAAAAATGAGAGTAGCAGCAGTTGCTGACATTTAACATTTTCTTTAGTCCTTCTTGTACTTAGCTTGGTACACAACCATGTCTATTCTTGGTCATTACAACAACTTCTTCTTTGCTGCCCACTTGCTCGATATTGCTATGGGTTTTAAGACTTTGCGTACCATCCTGTCTTCTGTAACCCACAACGGCAAACAGGTGAGTTACTGGTAACATAATTTCTTTTAAAATGAATTACTCTCCTGCTGGTGTGGGGAACCTCTGGCGCATCAGACGATGTTGCAGTTCCACCTTCCTTGTCATTAGCCATGTTGGTTAAGCCAATGGAAACTGTTAATTCAGCAATGTCTGGAGGGCCAAAGGTTCCCCATCCCTCCTCTACTGAGAAATAATACTAATGCTGGAATACAATTAGTATATGGAACAACTGAAAACATTAGTATTGTCTTCAAATACATCATTAAAAACAGAGTTGCTGCGAATAATGTAGAAGTGCACAACGGTCAAGTTTGAGGAATGTTATACATAATTAACAACCTCGTGGGAGGCATCTCTGAGTAGATTGTACCATTCAGACTGCAGATGAGACAAATCCAATCAACAATTTGAATGATTCCCTCGATTTTTAAAAAACTCACTGTAAAAATAAAAAATCTAGTAGGCCGGAGAGAATGTTATGGCTTAGCCACCTCTTACATGCTGGAGTGGCTGGGGAAACCCAGCTAGATGGGTGGGGTATATATTGTTGTTGTTGTTGTTGTTGTTGTTATTTATATGCTGCTTTTGAATATGCTTGAAGAGTTGTTCCCCCGTCCCAGAGGGAGCATTCAGATATTTACATTCCACAGTCCAATGACAGATTCATCATGTATGGCTACATGTCATTTGTTTTATATCTTAATTTCAGAATGGTGGTATGGTATGTTAGGTTGAACAATTTTCTTTTTCATAATCGTGTGATGGAGATTATGTATGATCACATGCACACATGAAATATAAAAATAGATGTCAACAGATTAATGCTGTTTCCAGGGGAACAGGCAGTTTTCTCTGTACAATATGTGAACCTTGTCTGATTTTTAAAACAAGCACTATTCCACATTCCTTTCACTTGATTTAGTGTCTTCCATACTAACATTTGTCCAGATCCACTTCCAGTCGTGTTTCTAAAAGGCGAATCCTCATGATTCCCTTCTAGTTGGGGATGCACATTCAAATAGGCATCCTATTAAAAGCAACACAGTGCAGATAGACAGCCCTTCCAGAGCACTGGTAGTGTTGACTGCCTGTGTTTTCTCTGTTCAAAGTAAATTCCTGGGCTTTCATGTGAATTTGATAGGAATGTTTGGAAAAAAAAATTTTTTGGGGGGAGGGCAAACAGTGGGGTGCTCAAGCATCTCTTTCTATGGCTATCATCATGAAAAAACAAGGCCTGGTGGGATGATTATTTAGTCCACACAAACAAGTACACAACTTCACAATACATGGAGCAATTTGAACCACATATAAAAACTGGCCAAGGAATGACTAGCAATACTACAGTCTGTACCCTCAAACCTTGTTTGTCTCAATATATTTTTCACGAAATACAGCATTCGTAATACTCTTTGTCACATTTTTAGGGCATCATAGGCCAAATTCAACAAAGTGGCCCCACTAGCAGAAACCTCTGCAAGGACTTCTGCTGGCACAATGGGGTTCCCCCATCTCCTCCCCCTCCCCCCACCTCAGTGGTTCTGGGGCTTCAGGGGAATCTGCAGAACAACACGCAGCAAAGGGAGGTTGTTTCATCTAGGAAACAGAAATTATTGTGTTGACACAGTTGTTTTCGTGTGACACTGATCCTTTCCATGATTTTTTCATACTTTATTGTCTAGAAATTTTAGTTCAGATATATATATTTATATATATTAGTGAGTGAGATTTTAATCCCTAATTGCTATTTTTCCTCATGTGATACTTTATTTTGGATAGCTTGTTTTGACTGTTGGACTCTTGGCTGTAGTGGTATACCTTTACACGGTTGTGGCATTCAACTTCTTCCGCAAATTTTATAACAAGAGTGAAGATGAAGATGAGCCAGACATGAAGTGTGATGACATGATGACCGTAAGTACCAGGACATCATGGTAATTTTTAATACTCAGAAATGTTACTGCGTGGATAAAAGTACTATATGGATGTGTTTACACACACATTTAAAAACACATCAAAGTGAATATTGTATCTTTTATCTATTAGATTTATGTACCACCCTTCATCACAAGATCTTAGGGTGTCTTACAAGCAAAAAATGCAAAGCACAAATAAATAGTTAAAACAAAAACAGCAAATTAACTTCACACAAACATATTTAAAAGGCTGTAGGATGTTAATCAGCCAATCAGTCATTTTAAACCTTGTATACAGGCATTTTAATAATAAAAACCATGGCCCTATAGTGTCCAATTTAAAGTGAATAGAGATTAGTATTCAGAACCTAAAGAGAAATCAACATACTTGAAAGTTTTGTTTGGATATTTCCTGATATTATTCCAAAATGTGTGTACAGCTCAAATAATTTTCAAGGCCACTTTACTATTGTTGCTTAAAATTAAACACAGCTGTATTGCTATATTTATACACAATTTTTGCAACAATTTTAACTTGGTGTCTTCTTTGAGAGCTTCTGGAGCCCATCTTTCAGAGGTTGGACAGTGCCTATAGAAGAGTCAGTTTACAAACTCAGGAGGAGGAATGAAGGATTTCAAACGTTCTTCACTGTCCAGCAGAGAGCATGAGAACTGATTTTGGGGGCATTATCTACTAGGAAGTTTTCTTTAGCAAGACCAATCAAAATGAATAAATGCTGTGCAAAAGCATGGTAGTGGATTTTGTCCTTTGCAAAAATATTATGTGTTTTAGGTTTCATCAAATTAATTCCATTCCAAATATTTGGGAAATCTCCAGCCAACCAGGCCTCCCCATTTGGGCAAGCTATGTCTCCTCCCCCATACCTTACACCATTTATGACACCAGGTGTGGGGCTGAGAACCAGATGATTGTTGGGCGTTTGGGAAGCACCTGAGAAATAACTTTGCCAGCCCTGTACTCAGTGCTACCTAAATCCCAAGCATAGAGTAGGCAAAGCAGAGGACCCAATGATTGGTTCCCAAACATATGAAAACCACCTAATGTGACGGGGACTTTGGCAGCTGTAAATCACCTGAAGTCATTGACTGGTGAGTGTCAAAGTTGGCCCATGAGTGAGTTGGGAAGGTAAGGATCTGGCCCACTGGGCTGAAAAGCTTCCCCACTTGCTATAGAACAGGTTTCCTCAACCTTGGCCCTCCAGATGTTTTTGGCCTACAACTCTCATGATCCCTAGCTAGCAGGACCAGTGGTCAGGGATGCTGGGAATTGTAGTCTCAAAACATCTGGAGGGCCGAGGTTGAGGAAGCCTGCTATAGAACATGATATAAAATGTAATAGCTGTTTAAAAATTGTACTTTTTACTCTTATAATTCAAAGCAGTTGAATTCTCTGTCGTGAAATGTAACAAATTCTTTTTTCTAGTGTTACCTCTTCCACATGTATGTGGGTGTAAGAGCAGGTGGAGGCATTGGAGATGAAATTGAAGACCCTGCAGGAGACCCTTATGAGATGTATCGAATTGTTTTTGATATCACATTTTTCTTCTTTGTCATTGTCATCCTACTGGCCATCATTCAAGGTATGTTGAATGGGACGTGCTATTGGCATGCTATATATATTCAATATATGTAGAGTTAAAGAATAAGTTTAGAAAAGTAAAGCATCCAAACCTGTTTCCAGTGTGTAAACAAAGAAATGCAAAATAAGAGGATTCTATAGCTTTACTGCTGTGCTGCTGATAATGAGTTTCATCTGGTTTGTTTCCTACTTCTACAGTTGCTCAGTACAGTGTAACTTTAAAATTTCAAATGTTTTAAGGCAGATATCCATGTATTAGAAATCTCAATTTATGTCAATTTACAGAAAGTATGATTGGTACTCACTTGAAGTGTAGAACTCTGCTGGCATTATGGGCTGGTGTCAGGGACTGGCAGGGCTCCAAAAAGTGTGTGGCAGAGGCCTGGAACCAGGGGAGCGACCCAAAAGAGGGGACCAGTTATTTATGGGGTGTGACACTGCCCACAGGGTAGAAGCCAGAGGAAGAGTAGTAGTCAGGGCAGACCGAGAAAGAGAAAGGCAGACCAGGTGGGGTGGAAGAAGAGGGTGTTCAGCTGACAAACGGGTCAGTAGACTCCCCATCTTCCTCCACCCCGTATTCCCCTAGAACCAGGAGGGGCTTGAAGTGGGAAGAGCAGTGAGAACCTATTAGGGGAGGGTATATAAGTCACCAGAGGGGCGAGGCTTCCCTGTTGCTGCAACTGTTCCATAGGGCTCAGACCTGTGAACAGCTGTCTAGAAGCTAGGAGTGTGCACTTGTCTGTATCTGGAGAACCGTGGAAGCTGTTGTTAAGTGTTTCTCTTAATTATCAAATGTTTGCCTTCCTTGTAGGGCTTTCTCTAGCGGGTGGGAGGGGTTGTGGGAGAAGGTAGGAAGAACCAGTTCCTGCTACATGTGGAAGTGGGATGTTTGGCTACTGAATAGATCCCTGGTTCCAGGACCCTGTGGGCAGAGGTGACAGCGACACCTCTTTAAAGGATAATAGCCTCTGACTGAAGAGATCCCTGGTTCCAGGACCCTGTGGGCAGAGGTGACAGCGACACCTCTTTAAAGGATAATAGCCTCTGACTGAAGAGATCCCTGGTTCCAGGACCCTGTGGGCAGAGGTGACAGCGACACCTCCTTAAAGGATAATAGCCCCTGACTAAGGGGTTCAAATGGCAGTCTCTGCAAGGCAGGGAGAACTTTCTGGAGGCCCCAGGTAGAAAAGTAGTGAACTACTGGAGGACAGTTTTTTGTAGTCCCTCTTGGGAATGATTTAACAAGAAAGTGAGTTGAGGGAGAATCTGAGTGATATAGTATGGATGATATAGCTGCCATCTTCTATATATGAATATATCCATAGATGCACTTCCTATAAGTAAATGTATTGACAGACACACTGGGCATTTATTCCTTTACAGTCCTTTAAGAAACATTAGTTAATTGAAAAGAAAGACATGTATTTTAAACAACACCACTATAATATTAAAGGGTATAAATGCTGCAAATTTCTTTTTCTTTTTTTATAAAAATGTGAACTGCTGTACACTACTTCCATTCCATTCAATAATAGGTCTGATTATTGATGCCTTTGGTGAATTAAGAGACCAGCAAGAGCAGGTGAAAGAAGATATGGAGGTATTGATAAATGTTCTTATTTATTCATTTCTCTATTTCATAAAATGTATACAACCACTTGATAGTTTAAAAAAAGAAACCTTCCAAGTGATGAAGTCAACAAGCATATTTTTGTAAATTTGATTTCAGTAAGATATTATACCCAATTACTGATAGGAATCTAGGCTAATTCATTATGGCTTAACCTTTTGTTTTATTTCTAGACCAAATGTTTTATTTGTGGAATTGGTAATGAGTATTTTGACACAACCCCCCATGGATTTGAAATGCATACTTTACAAGAGCACAACTTGGCCAACTACCTGTGAGTATATGCACCTTCTTTCTTAGTTAAATACAAACCTCTAATGAACTTTTAGCACTAGCCTTACTATGTAACCCATTGCATGTCTACTCTGAAGCCTTTCTGAATTCAATGGTGCTTCCTTCCACTGAAGCGTGTACAAGTTTCTAAGTGTGTGCATATATGATTGCAGCCTTAATCTCTGAAACTCATTCAGTCTCCTCAGCACTGTGGTTACTGATCCAAGACTCAGGAAATTATTCATGTGCAGGTGTGAACAGCTAGAGCTTTTTGTTTACATTTTCTCCATGGTAAATCTCGCTGCTAAAGCTCCTTTAGAGATAGGGATCTGTCAAAGCCTTGCTTTGTAAAGTACCATGGGCATAATTCTGCATCATCATAATCATTACTAAGGAGTTGAATACGAAGTAATGAATAGCCAAGGCTTATCCTATCTGTATTTGATCTTATTTTTAAAAATTATAAGCTGCTTTGAATGATTAGTCATAACCAGAAATAAAACATTGCAGAACATAGCAAGATCAACTTCTTTAGGAGTGGAAGCTTCTTCAGTGAGAAGACATCAAAGAATGTTTTGATTGGGTTTCTAATTCAAGGCCTGTTCCTCCCTTGGATTTCCAAATAGAATTTACAGTGGTACCTCAGGTTACATAAGCTTCAGGTTACATACTCTGCTAACCCAGAAATAACGCTTCAGGTTAAAAGCTTTGCTTCAGGATAAGAACAGAAATTGTGCTCTGGCAGCGCAGTGGCAGCGGGAGGCCCCATTAGCTAAAGTGGTGCTTCAGGTTAAGAACATTTCAGGTTAAGAACAGACGTCCACAACGAATTAAGTTCTTAACCCGAGGTACCACTGTATTGGCATATGTGTAAAGTTACATAAAATTAGATATGGTATTTTCAGTAATTCAAAAGACAGAATACCTGCGAAAGGAAAAGTAGCAACTCTAAAGAGCCAGTTTTTAGAAAGGAGAACACATGGTGAGGCAACAGCCAGAATCTCCATGTATAACTTCATACTAATCTGTATCCATGTTCTGGTTATTTAAACTGTGAAAGAGAAATACAGTCCCTTAGGGCAAAACAAATTTGGGTTTTTTTTCTACCCACAATTTCCCCCTTTCCTTTTGTTTGTTTCTTGGTGCATTTGTCAACATTTTTTGGATTGTGAACTGGCAGGCACACATTTATATTTTACCTATATACAATATTCACTATAATTTATGTACTTTTACAAAGAGCAAAAAAAATATTAAGTATTGTTGCTACTACTTTCCCCCTTAAATAGAAATCAGTTTGCTTTTTTTTGAGAAACAGAAGCATTACACTACAGTTTAAAACACAATATGTAGTTTGGTATTCTCGTTCCAGGTTCTTTCTGATGTATCTCATTAATAAGGATGAAACTGAGCACACTGGACAGGTAAGCATTATATTCATAGGAGCCAACTCCCAGTGACTGAGGCCCCCCATAAAATATTTGAGGGGGATGGGCCATTCAAATGGTGTGTGGGTGTGCACAATGATGTGATTGATTATGCTGGGCGGGGCTTACCTCCCCTCCCCAATATTTTATTCAAGTTGGCACCCTTGTTTACATCATTCATTACTACCCTTAACTGTGAACTTGAGCTATGTCCATTATTAAATCAGGAAATCAGGCCACCCTGATATTTATGCAGTTGGGGGACTTCCTAGATATGCAGAAAAATATCTGCTTGTAAATTTAAAAAGGCTGGACCAGTCACTGAACAATAATGATATTAAATAATATCCTGGGAGGGAGATTAGAGTTGGGGTCCCGGAGTAGAGGCAAAGAAGATATTTCCCCGGGGTTTCCCCTGAGATACTGCTTTTAACTTTCTTTGTCCTGAAACATTGGTAGGAGACAGCAGGGAAAGGTTTGGCTGGCTGTGGTGGTGTGTGTCCAAACCTCAAGTTACAAATATTGAAGCGTTTGGATTTGCTTAAAAGCGAACTTGTGGGAGTTCTCATTTTGAGCTAACTCAATGTTTTACTCCATAATTAATATCTTTGAAATCTTGCCCAAATAATTTTTCAAGATTACATGTTCAAATAGCACACACGCTATATTAATACAAATCCTATGAGCAAAAACCCTTGATATTGATTTAGCCCTTACCTCAGAAAACCTTTTAAAGACTGCTCTTTCAAATGAGAATTTGATACACTTTTCAAACATTTCAAATTTCACTGAAGTTGCAAGCCATGCATGAAAGTTACAGGACTTATGCAGCATTCAAGTGAATGTGTGTGCTACAAAATAAATGACACTCAACTGGACTAGGTTGACATACACCAATAAATTAAACAGGATTTAACAGATGCTTATTATAACTTAACAAAGATGTGAATTAAACTGATATTGACTTTGGAATATATGTGGTGTCAGTGAGACAGACATTTTCTGCATATTTTGAAAAAAGATCTTTCTCATACTTTCAGGAGTCCTATGTATGGAAAATGTACCAAGAAAGATGCTGGGATTTTTTCCCAGCTGGAGACTGCTTCCGTAAACAGTATGAAGATCAACTTGGATAAAATATCAACCAAGAATCAACTGCATTCAAACTTACAAGATTTAGACAAAAATCAAAGTCTTACCATTTCATGGTGTAAAATAGGTATTATGTATGTTTAAACTTTCAATACAACAAAACTAGTTTAATTTTACGAAGATCCAGCTGGGCTTTTTGCACCTGGCAGAACCAGGCCTTATATTGCCTGGATTTCAGTTTTCTTACTGGAGAAGTACAAAGAAATATAATTAAACTTTCAAATTCCAGTATTCTAGTTCAAAAGTTATTATTTGTTATTAACCCAACTCCTTAGGTAATAAAAATAGTTTAGTTGAAAGGGCTACATCATTGTTTGTTACATGCACAACATCTGCAACCTAAGAACTTGAATGTCAGATGACAAGGCCTCAATTACTGGCTCATATTAGGATCCTAAAAATATTTCAAGCAGCTTTATTTCCAACTCCCCCATGCCACTTCCTTGTGAGAAGATCCAGAAAGAAAGTTTTGAATCCTTCAGTGCTTAAAACTTTCAAATATTTTACTGTCTATAAAATCCTAATTAAAGTGCCTTAAATATTTGCAGACATAGCTATGCAAAAGTTTTTTTTAAGGTGGCATTTTAGATTGACATTTTTGTTAACTGGTTGTGTTGCTTTCCTGTCTTACTGTATGAAATACTTGAAAGTGAGTCATATATTTGTTCAAATAACAGCGTATTAGATGCAGATGGTAAAAAATACACTGTCTCACAATCTTACACAATTAAATTTTAGGCCAAATAAAAAATGCTTTATGGTCAACTAAGTAGTTAAGTTGCTATGTTTTTGCATATTTACTTTGAATAAAATGTGCCCACTGCAATAAAGAATTTACAAAACCAATCTTAATTTTTGTCATTTTTTTATGAACAATCTAAAGTCACACCACAACTACAACATACAGTTGCATTCACCAGCATTGTTTATTTTGCAGCTTTAAGTGAGAAGCTCTTCTACAACAGAAGCTGAAATTGTCCTGCTGTTATCTGAATTATTTTAAACCATCTGTGTAACATTTTTTATTTACAAGCATTTCAAGAGAATGTTGTAATATTTCTTCAGGCAGTGTAATACAGAGAATTCTCTACAAGGTGTCCAGCATATTTGACACTAAGAAACAACAAAAGTTGGACATGTAGCATAATTAAAAATCAAGGTGAAGTTGCTACTTAATTAAATACTTGTAAGCAATTATTCTATACCAGCTACTGTCATGTCAATTTTTCAGTTTACTTGCGTGCCAACCAAAATGTAGCCTTAGGAGATCATGCTGTCTAACCAGTCTTCAAGGTCCTCCTCAGAAATATTTTTGGATGTTGCTTCCTGCTGTTGAGATGCTGAGCAAATTTGTTCAGTTCCATCCAGTTCTAAAAGGTCTGAAGAAATAAAAACAGAACAAAATTTAACTAACTTGTCTGGGGATGACTAGGCAGGCAAATGCTGACAAGCTCTAATAGCAGCAAACCTGAGAGCCAGTTAGGAAGCTGACTCCATCATCCAGCTTCTAAAGCATGACAGGTTGACTGATTTAAAAGCCCCCTGCAAGTTAGGATCTTCCAGAAGACAGGAAGAAAGGAACAGCTGAAAAAGGGGGCTCCAACTAACAATATGCTGTACCCCCCAAATTCCTGAGATAATGGGAATTAATAGGAGGCACTAGCCTTGTAAAACATGCATTTTCCAGGCTCTGTATGCACTGGGAAGAAAATTTACCACAAAAGTACTGCTTGAGTTTTAATTGCCATCACAATAATAAATAAATAATAAATAAATAAATAATAAAATATTCCCTCTTTATCTCCTCCTCCAAAAGAATAAAATAATATTGAGGGACTAACCTATGGGTATAGGACTGATACCTAGATGGAAATGACACAGGAAATAGATTCGGGTGTGAATTAAGGTTTTTAAAATAACGGAACTATTTAATATACAAACACAGCTAAATCAGCTTTCCCACTGATGTGTGGAGCATTTCCTAACCAAAGTGCAAACCTTTATTAATTTACAACTAAAGTGTTCGTTTATTTACATTGTTTTTTCATTCTTACAAACAGGAGTTGCATCGGTTCTGTAATGCTGGATATGTTTTGCACACTTTGTCTTTAAATATTCCCATAAAGTTTCATTTTTTATGGGAAACAGCCATGAACCTTTGAGAGGTTAAATATGTAAAAATAACATGCATTTTGCCTCTTCTGTCTAAGTGCTGCTCCTTTCTGCTTCACTCTGCCATGGTCACCATCACAAAAGCAAAATATCAAGCAAAAAAAAAAAAGCCCACTCTTGATGGATTGCACCATGGTTTGTCTGGTAGTTACTGGGCAAATTAGAGCAGTGAAACTGAATGCCTATGTTTGGAAGGGAGAACACAAATATTCATATTTGAGAAACAATCTAATTGTTTTTACACCGAAAAGCCTTCCTTAACTCACTGTATCAATTCAGTTTACAAATAAATCCTAATACAAGCATATCAGCACTGCAGTTAATCCCTAAAGAGAAAAACAGTATTTACATTTAAGAAAAATATCCAATTTAAATGTTTAAAATCCAAATTTTATTTTAAAACATCCATTTTGTTTATGCCCCATAATATAGCTCTCAGCTCAGGAAAAAAGGCAGACATGTAGAAAGATTACCTTGCTTACCTCTAGGAGTGTGCTGCCCCTTCACAGGCCCACAGTCATCTTCTGCCTCAGTGCTTACTATTGCTTTCTAACCTCTTTATTATATTTATACCCCACTTTTCAGTTAATATCAAAACCCAAAGCAGCTTACAATTAAAATGCACACAAAAGCTACAGCTGTTAAAAGGAATGTGAAGCCACAGAATCTTTAGGTTCAGGTATTTCCCTCCTGGAGGGTGAAAAAGGAGCTGCAGATGGACTTTGGCCATGCCCCATGTCACCTTTGTGTTTGTGGAGACTTGACTACAATTGCCTTTCAACTGCTACCTGAGAGCTGCTGGGGCAGACCACTCTTCCAACTCATCTTTGATCTCTGAAGTCTCTGAATGAGTGGTAAGCTGGACTGCCCAAGGTCACTAGTGCATCTATCTCCAGGGGTTCATATGCCTGCCTATTTCTATGGAGGGTTGTCAGATATGGAGGCTGTCAAACAATATAAAACCACTCACACATCTCAAATGGTGGCAAGGGATGAAGATCTCCTCCTGCCCGGCAGTTCCTGCACCCTCAGTGGACCTTGTCATATAGCTGAATGAGCTCATAGCTGACTGTAAACTAGAGCACAACTGCAATTTAAAGAAACAAAATAAAACAAATGGGAAAAATAAATGCTTACCATTTACTTTATGAGGCATTTTTAAATCATCCCCAGATAATCTATCACGGGATATTGTTTCCAGTTCAAAGTTTTCAGGATGAATAGGGGCATCCAACTTCAGGAGCTGATCAAGGTCGTCATCCAAGTGATCCTCTTGCTGTGTAACTGAAGAGCTTTTCTGGAGGGCTTCTGAAGACGATCCAAATCCATCTTTATTAGGCAGCGACAGGTGGCCACCAGAGTCTGCAGAAGGATATGAGTTTGATGCAACTCTATTTTGCCCCATGGGCTGCTGTAATGGAGCACTTTTCTTGGGAACTTCACTGCATTTCAATTTAATCTGGGGGAGTATGGCAGGTGTTGCATCCTAGGACCAGAAGAGAAAAGAAGTTGTGCAATGGGTAATGGTCTTAAAAAAAAAAAAGCCAATCCCTGCACTGTATAACAATTTTATTTCTGAACACAATTCAATGTGCTGGTAGAACCTTATATAGCTAACCTACTTGGGCCCTGCAGCTGGGCCCTCCACCAAAAGATGCTCAGAGGGTAGCAATGAGAGACCACACTTTTATAGTGGTAGCTCCCAGATTATGGAATTCTCTCTCTCCAGGGAAGCTTGCCTGTCATTGACTCTGACATCTTTCTGATACCAAGCAAAAATGTTTTAATTTTCATGGTTATTTGGACAGTACTTACTGTATGGGCGGGCTTTTACTAGCTATTTCTGCTGTTCATTCTTCTGTTGGCTGAGGGTTGATATTCTTGTTTTTTATTATTTTAGATGGATACTTTCAGTATGTTTGTATTGTTTTATGAGTATTTTATTATATAATTTTGCATTTTACTTTCGATTGTAAACCACATTGGGACTCCTTTGAGTTGTGTGACGTGATAAATAAATTTCATAAACTTTAACTAATAAACTTATTATTTAAATAAATGCTCATTGTCTATGAGATCTGTATGCTACCCCATGAAGTACTCTGGGCAACTTAGAATAAATAAGTATAAAGCAATAAAAATATAAAATAAAGCATACCTTCAAAAGCAACATAAATATGACAAGAAAATTAAACTCATCACAACCCAAAATATAAAACACAGATTTAAAAACGGAGACAACCAGACTAAGCATTAGGTGAACAGAAATGTGTTCTTGACATCAAAAAGACCACAAGGCAAGTACCACTACTGCAAAGGCCTTCACCCTAGTGGTTAGCCACTTAACTTCAGTTCACAGGGGCATTCAAAACAGGGCCTCCAAGAAGAACCTAAGTCTAGGTGGGAGGTGGTGGGTCTTTCAGGGAACCTGTTCCCAAGCCATTTAGGCCTTAAAAGGTTAGGATTTAAACTGAGCCTGGAAACTGACTGAAAGTTGGCAGAGCAGAGGCATAATGTGGTCAAACCACGTAGTCCCAGCTAATAATTTTGCAAATTCTGTTCTGGATCAACTGCAGTTTCTGGGCCTTTATGAAAGGCACCTTCAGCATTCTGGCAGTTACCAAAGCATGGGTAATCGTGGTTAAGCTCCCACCATCCAGGTAAGGTCACCTGCAAGCATATCAGCTGAAGCTGACAACAACAACAACAACAACAATGTATTAAATTTATATACCATCCTTCATTCGAACAGCACAGGGTGGTTTACAACATACAAGGCATTTTTAAGAAGCTTCCTCTCATTTGGCCTAATGGTATTATTTTTATGTTATTTTTTTTTAATTGTATATTTCTCATTTTATGTCTATCAGGCTTTTTAGGCAATGCTGTTATATACCAGCTTTTTCTTCTTACAATGTAAGATTTAAAAAACAGAACATACTTTAAGTTTGGCAAGGTGAATCAGTGGAATGGACAGGCTGTGAAGCCTTTTTTTCAGTGAAGGGCTCAAATTGTAAAACATGAATGACATATTCTGCCCCTCAAGTTTGTCTTATGCTTAATAACGACAATGAAATGAGAAGCATTCACCCAGCTAAACAATATACAACATTACTTAATTATTGCCAAGGTATAACCAGCTTAGGGTAACCCAGGGTGGCATATTCAGTTGTGTAGCAAAAAGTAAAAGGAAGAAGATGTAAAGCTTCACCACTTGCAGTTCATTGATCTGCTGCAAGGGAATCTGTTACTTCATTACCGGACAAAACGCCCCATAATGGTGTAATAATACACCAGTCGTAGCACAAGTAACAGTAGGACAAGAATGACACCCCCAGTTTTGCCATTTTTTTCTTTTAAGAATGCATTTTCTTTGCAAAATAGTTGCGAGTTTCTCTACTGCGTTCACTGAATGACTTTGAGTTAGATCAAGAAGTGAGCAATGTCAGCGTCTGAGTCACTTTAAGCAGTCCCAAAGGAGAGCAAAACTGTTTTTAGAAGTTATGCAGCTTTGCCTTTCTAGTGCAGATTGATTTTTCTAGCTTTTGATAAACTGTAATCTTAGCTAACAGCCATGCTTGACTCACAAGTCTCACTGGCTCTGTTCCCTCTACCTGAATATTTTTATTTTTGCCAGCAGAATATGCTTTGTTGTCTTGTTGCTACCTAGCGCTCTAAACCCTGGGCAAAAACAACTACTTTAAATACATGCCTGATTGGCAGCTTCCATGCTGAACTAGATCTACCACATAGTGGAGAATATCTGCACAAGGAATTCTATACATATCAGTAGAAATTACAATAAATAAATAGATCATACATTTCATTTTCTGTTTTCTGAAAAATGCTGCTTAGGAAAAAGGCAGTGAAAAATCTGGAACAACAAAATTAGAACAAGTAACTCTTTGGGGATGTTGGTCTTGACCGAGATGCACTTGGCATGTGGAAAACACTTTGCTTAAAAGGAGCAATGAAGCATAAGAAGTGCTGATGGCTTATTCCTCCATCTAATAGTCTTCCTTTTCAGATTCAAGGCAATATGTGCATATTATAACACATGACAAATTACATTAAAAGTACTTAAGGCTACTTAAGCTTAAAGCAAGGCTCGATATATTTATGAGCAGCTTTTGTGTTACCTGCACCAGCTCTTTAGCCACATTCAGTTTGAGATGCAAAGGCAGCTCTTCAAGTGCCTGGACCAAAGACTGGCAGTCAACATACAACCCAGACAACTGGAAAAAAAAACAGTAGAACATGAGATTAAATGGGCATTGATGATGGTCTCCTAAATACATTACACACAAAAGCAGGTCCATCTGTCATCTTTTTCCACCATTTAAATGAACTGGGTAGCACAAGAACTACATATACAGATGGAAGCATTAACATTGAAACCATTATTAATCATTTTGAAGGATCAGTTACCATTCTTAAAATGTTCTGAAACAGGAATTAAGGGGGATATTCAACTAAATAATTGGGCGAGCAGAATGGCACTTATCTGTTCTGGGGTTCTCCCAAACCTCCAAAGATTTGGGGATGGTGTGGGATGTGTAAGGTAGGGGTGGAGTCGTGCAAATTGAATACTGCCCTAAGGGCTTCAATGCTGCAGCTCCACTGATGCAACAGACCTCTGAGCATACAATGGACCTTCCTCTGTTGTCTTCCCTGCTCCCATGCACATCTTCATAATCATCTCTGGAAGGTGGGGGACACTCTGGAGCAGATTTTCAAGCATACAGGAGAGAAGAGGAAACAGATGTCCTGTGGCATAAGCAGAACTCTGCTTGCGTAGCTTTGGTTACAACCTTAAACAATTAACTTAATTAAACGAATGAGTTTATTGGAATTAAACAAGCTGCCACAGAAGGCAAGGCAAATTGATGGATGAGAGCTTTTCTTTCATTTATAAGAAATCCTTGAGCCATGACAGCACCCATGATGATGTTTCTCTAATGAACCACTTTCTGTAAAGCTTTACACAGTTCTATGTCTGCAGGTGAAAAGTTTAAATGAAATCCTAACTAGGTCTACCCAGAAGATGGTCCTACTGAATTCAAAGAAGCTTATTCATAGATATGTTAGGTCAGGACTGCAGGATTACTTGCTGTCATCAGCACCAATTAGATGTTTGCAGTAACCTTAAGCAGGAATATAGTGCAGAGATATTTAGCTTACTTCAAACATATTCTAAATTGAGAGATTAGCTTCTGAAATGAATAAATTAGAATGCCTACTTCTCATTCAAACAACATGTCAAAAGTCTGTGACAAAAGGTGTTTGATTGATATGCAGATGTATATGATAAGCATAAAATATTAATCATTTGACTCAAACTGGGTTGAAGTTCATTCATGACTTGATTGATTAATTTTGAAAATATCTAAGACACAAAGACTTCAAAACAGACTTCATGAAAATGCAGTAAATGATGAAAGTATAGGAAATTCTCAGAAGAGGTGCTGCAGACAAATCCTTCAATATCCTAAGTGCAAATTCTTTTTCAAAATAAAGCTGGAATTAGATATTATGACAGATGTGAGACTGCCTTTGAAAATCACAGCCAAACATTACTTCCCTCCAGTAAAGTCTAGGGATACAAAACCTGCAATGTCACTGCACTGCATCACTGGGTGCCATGGGGTGGGGGAGCAGGGACAACAATGTTGTGTCATACATTTTGTATCACTAAGCATCGCCAGGGAGAGAAGGAAAACAAAACACATTCAATCTCTTTTGAGGAGCAGTTCTACACCTACCGTAATTCCAGCCTAGGTTGTGGCTTTATCAGGGGCGTATCAAGGGGGTGGGGGTGGGCCGCCCCAGGTTCCATAATGGAGGGGGTGACAAATTATCAAGGAACAATTTTTTTTTGAAATTTTTTTTAAATTATTTTTTTAATGCCTGCTCCGAAGGTCTTATCTTACTATACTAGGGATTATATAGCTATATATGAAATTCCATGCATATCGGTTAATATCCTGACCCTCCTCCACCAAAATAGCTTTTTACTTGGCTGTTTTCCTATGTCGTGAAGGCTGAAATTTCAGTTCAGTGGAGCACTTACTGTTCCCAACCCTAACCCTGTGGAAAGCCATCTAGTTAGACTTTAATTTGATTTTGAGATGTTTTTAGGAGGCAATTTAATTATTGTTTGATTTTATACCAATGTTATGTATCTGATGTTAGCCACCCTGAGCCTGACTTTGGCCCGGGAGGGCGGGATATAAATAAAAGGTTTTTTTTATTATTACTTGTTATTTATTCCTTTGTAACAAATATCAAATAACATAAAACCATTTTTGCGGGGGGGGGGGGTCAATGGGGGGGTTGACAAGAAATTTTCCGCACCGGGTACCACCTGACCTTCCCATGCCTCGGGGGGGGGGGTGACAAAAATTTTTTTGCTCCCAGGTACCAATTTACCTTGCTACGCCCCAGGGCTTAATACAAATAAATAGTGTAGATACCAGAGAGCAAGCCTGAACATTCACTGGACTAGTTTACTACCAGCTTGCAAGAGAACAAAGTCTGGGGGTGACAAGCTGAAGGACGAAAGAATAAATTCACTTTTCCTGCCATCAGACTATAATCCACTCACTTCACATGCTACAACACACTCTGTTCCACTTGTCCCCAAGTAAAGCATTAAAAATCTCTTACTGTAGTAACCCCCTATCCCTGGTAATAGTACAACTTGTTGAAGGCAGTAGATGTCTCTTCCTCTTCCTACAGATTTGTAGGAACTGAATTTCTTTCATTATCAGTTATAGGCAGAGCATTTTCTAAAATGCTTATTCAACCCCATTTGTGCTCAACTTTCAAGTTCTGTGTCGTCGTCGTCCCCAGCCCACCCCAGCCTGAATATTCCTCTCTTCATACACTCTTCCCCCCCTTTTAATCTTAAATGTCATTCACAGACTGGGCAAATCTCACTTTCCTTTGGTGATCCATGTTAGCACACTGAGCTCTTTTTTGTATGCACTGCTAAGCCAAACCATAATTTAGCATGAAGGAGCAAACATGCAGGGGCCTGGAGAGACCGTGGCTGAGTTAAATCATATTTTGGCTTAGCATATTATCTGAACCCAGGCAAATCACAAGCTGTAAACAACAGGACAAACCTCAGTTACACTTAAATCATAATGTTGCATAGTAGGATTATAGAGTCGAAGGGAATTTAAGAGATCATCTGGACCCCTTGTTCAATACAGGATGTAACTACAGCATTGTCAGCCATTGGCTCCCCCACCCCGCTTAAATACCTACAGCAAAAGACAGTTCACCATTTCTTGAGGCTGTCAAATAGCTCTTACTGTTAGGAAGTTTCCCTTAATGTTTTGCCAAAATCTGCTTCCTTGCAACATTCCCCCCCTGTTAGTTCTAGTCCTGCCCTCTACAGCAACAGAAAACAAGTTTTATGTATTAAAATGATCAACTAGACCAGCTAGAGTATGCAAAGGGAGAAGCCCAATGGAGCTAATATCTCTGCAGAACTCATGGTGTCATCCTGCTTGCCATCCACCAAAATAATGGGGATTATCTGGCCCAGTCACTTGGGAAGAAAAGGGACACCCAAAATAGTTGTTTGGGGTTCACCCCCCTGTGATTCCCTCAAATCCATTCTATTGGGAGTGCTGCTGAATCTTGCTACACCCAGAAGGCCAAAACCTCCTTTTATTACTTTATTATGAGAAAGCTGCAGCCCTTCATGTGTTATCAAGGCCTAATGCCTAATATTCAAGTCTTTGAAGATGGACTATTGCAATGTGCTCCACATAGGTGACAACCTTGTGACTACCCAGCTGACAAAGAACATCACAACAGCCCCCCTTCTGAAATCATATTATGCATGTTCTCCAGTAAACTAGAGTTCCATGTGCATTTCAGAGAACTGTAAGTCCTAAATACCCTCTGTGTGTTTCCCATTCCATCATGGTTGAGATTATACAATGCCCTCTCTTCCAATCTTGTGTACAGTCAAACAGCAACAGATCACAGAGAGGCACTAGCATTGGGGCTGAGCCACAGCAAGACTTGCCTTACATGTTCACCAAGATATTTTCTAGAACAGGAAGATTTATCTAGGTTGACATGCCAAGATTAAGCATGTGTGGCTAATTCTACTCTGTTTTGCCTAATAGCTTTCTACAGGGTCTTTTATTCTCCAAGTTTTAATAAAACCTGGCATTTATATAGACCATTTCCAATGTTCAAGGCACTTTACATTTATTACCTCAGTAATCCTCAAAGTAAGCCAGCAATATAATCTCTGAATTGGAAAAGGTGGGTGGGGTGGCTGAGGCAATATTGGGAAAACAGAGTTTGTACGGAGGTGAGTTTTGAATCAGGCACTTCCTGACTCTGCTCACTCACTTAACCACAATGCCACACCGGCTTTACTGGCTGTGCATAAATCATCATCTGCCCTGCAGAAATTGAAATAAAATGCACACAGCAATCTTTTCAAGAACAGGTTGTTCTCCATTACCTGTTTTGGACAAAGGTTTTCTGCAATCCACTCCTTTTCTTCAGCAAATCTGAACTGGGTAAAGGAATCCCCTAGAAATAAAGTGGCACATGTGTCAATAAATTTGCCAAATAAACAGCAAAACTGATTAAAGTTCAATGAATGAAAAATCAAGAATTCTCATATTTTAACAGTATATCAATATAGAAAGCTCAAGCAAGCCAACACCCGGCCTAGAACAATAAAAAAAGCCCCAAACAATCACACAAATATCCTTTGTTATCGCTAAAACAATGCAGGGGCTACTTTATAAACATTGTGGTGGGGAGAATACAAGGAGTGCCTGGGAAGAAGGACCAGTCAGAGGTAATACGATTCAGACTCACAACCTTCTATTTTGCCTCAGGTTCCCTCCCAGCCCCTATCCTCCGGTTTCCTGTGTGTGTCTGTGCCTATGTATGTGCAAGACAACCCTATTGAATAGAAATGCACTAAATACAACCTATTGTAACTGGCACTTATTTCCCACAATCACTTAAGACACATGCTTGTTTTCCAAAGGCACCACACAGAGTGAATGTTAAAACCATTTTCCATTAAGGCTACAATATTGTAATACAATATGATAGGTTTTGCATTTAAAAACAGCACTTCGGTTCAGTTTGTATGAAATAAGAGGTGACAGGACTGTTAAAGCTAGAATCTGATGTTACTTCAACATTTTATTTATTTCAGCATTTTACATACTGCATTACACCTTCAACTTCCAAAATGTGTTTAGCTGCCGAGTATGAGCAGACTCAGAAGGTCTATGAAAGTCAATGGCCAACTTTTGTAAATTGAAACATTATCTGCAAGCCACTAAAAATACTCTTCAAGTGGCTGATGGAAGAGTTAGGATCACAGTATGTTATATTACAGAAATGCTATTGTAGTTCAGTCAAGCCTGTATCTGAATCGGCCAATCTATCTCCATTTCTAAGCAGCATGCTGGAATAGCCCTGACTTCTTCAGTGTTTTGTCTCCAGTTGTTTTGTCTGGTGGGAACACACATACACACACACACACACGTAGGGAGTGGTTGGTGCAGCCCTGGATTTTTGAGAAAGCCCAAAACATTGTGGGTTTTTTAATTGATAGTGTAATTTGTGAGTTTGGGCCTTTCATGCCAAGAATTGGGTGAAGTCATGTTTCTGTCTGCCATCTTAGTTCAAAATGGTACCTGGTGTCCAAACAGTGACAAAGCCTACCACTGCCCCTCAGGAACCCTTGTGCTGGGTTTGGTGATAATATCTCAAGAAGCAACCAAACCTATGCAAAACAAAACAAAACCAGGTGCAGTCACACCAAAGTCACATTTTGATCCACCATATTGTTTCAAAATGGCACATGGCACCCAAATGCTGACATAGACCCCCCCCCACCTCAGAAGCCCTTATGCTGAGTTTGGCAAAGATATCTCAAGAGGTGTCCGAACCTATAGAGAAGTGTATATATAAAAGTATTATAATTGACAACTTCTCTACTTACTGGAACAAATATATCGGCCTTCAAACTACTGACAGTTTGTTCCTTTAGCCAGTTAGGCACAATGAGACTGAAATGAACAGAATTAAACAGTAAATGATGCCAGACCCTATGATAATGCCTTCTAAATAAAGAAATATTAGTGTCCTCAAACCACTTAATCTACAGTGATACCAGTAAAGTCGGTGGGGAATTATTCTAAGCAGGCAGTAGAAAAAAAACACAGAGCAAGTTTCTCAAATAAAATAAAAAATAACTACAATTCACAGAAGCACATTTAATGCAAATTAGGTTAATGATAATGTTGGTCCAACCAATTATCTTTTTAAAATTATCTTAGTCTGAAAAGAATGTCCTTTTACATCATGAATACTAATAAACCATCAGGCCTGAGAATGCTTCCAAATTTAAAAACTGACAGATCATAATTCCAATCAAAAGTAACTCGAACTGAAAACAAAATGGTTTAAATGCAGTTCAATTAAATGTTTGTAAACACATTTTCCTTTGCTCTCTAAAGTAAAATGCAATAGCTGTTGAAAATGCAAGGCTAACATAACAGGGAAAGAGAAGCTACATTTCCAACAACCACAAGAGATGCATTTCACTCCAACTATCAAACTGAATATAAATTTTCAAAAGTGGCTTGTCTGGCGATTTGTCTGTTTGTCCTTTATAGTTTTGGGTGCTGCTTGAGATACCGTCACCAATCTTGGCATGAGGGCTCCCCAGGTGGGTGGCAGACTTGGTAGACCAAAACATCACTTTGGCATGACTTTGCCCATTTTTGTACATAGTTTCAGCCACTTCTCAAGATATTGTTGCCAAACTACATAAGAGTTTCGAAGGTAGAGGTGGCAGACTTCTTCACTGTTTGCACGCCAGGTGCCATTTTGAATCAAGATAACGGTCCAAAACATCATTTTGGTATGTCTTCATAGACTTTTTAGAATAGATTCAGTCGCCTCTTGCAATATCGCCAAACTCAGCATAGGAGTTCCTAAACTGGGGGTCTTCATTTATGATTGAATACCAGGCACCATTTTGAATCAAGATGGAAGACCAAAATGTGACTATAGTGTGAATTTCCCAAATATTTGGCATGTTGGGTCCTAGTTCACATATTACACTCTCCATTAAAAAACAAACCAACAAACCTCAATAAATTTTTTATTCTAAAAATCCTGGGCACTGCCAGGCACTCCCCACTACTAGTAACATTAATAATGTGTATCCCATCGCACTCTTGCTTCTAGGAACACAGGGGTTCCTAGCAACCTAGCAAGCATGGAGCAACTAGATTTCCCTGTTTTATCCTGACAACTCTTTGAAGCAGGTTAGCCTGAGTGTGTGAGTGGCTGGCCAAAAGTAACTTGAGTTTCACGGCTGGATTTAAGTCCTGGTCTCTTTTGCCAAACACTCTAACCAACTCAGTATTCAACAAGTTGCTTTGTATGCTTATTTGTTAATGTTACCATGCCATTCCCCAGTGCAACATGTGTTCTAAGGCAATGTTATTTTCATCAATGATACAAAGCTATAAAGATAATATTCACAATAAAGTTGGTTAGAGGTCAAATAATGCAGCAGGATAGAATTTGGAGCTGAAGCAATAGTGAAAATTGGACTGTTCAACAGCTGTTAAGAGGAAGAAAGGGAACTGCAGTAAGCGCTCAAGAGAGACCTCCCAAGTGTTGTTCAAGATGGGAATGCAGACTGAAATATATCTTGTCAAGAGAGAAAGTGGTACTTGCCCAGGAAACATCATTCCACTCAATTCAGAAAAATCATCAGATGTGGGAGTAACTAGTGGCACACAGTGGACAAGCTGGTGTTTATGCATTATGAAAACTAGTGGAGATTTTCCAGTTGTGTTTTGCCCCATGTGCTCTTGAGACTTTCCTTTAAGAAAGAAAGAGCTTTTTTTAAAAGGCTAACTGGGAAGGTGGGAGGGTTGTTCAGATCTCAGCTGGGATTAATGTTTTAAGGTCCCTTAACACAGCTGCTAGTCACACAATTAATCTAAAATAATTTGACCCTAGGAGTAAATGGTATGGTTCCTTTATAGGTTTCGCCAAGTCTCTCAGCCAAAACAAAAATGAAATGAAAAAACACAAGACTCAGCTGTGCACGCATCAAGCAGGCAGTTGCCTCTACTTTTCCCTTGCTAGTTAACAGTATCACAAAAAATACAATATTTACATATATAATCTTGATTAAATGACTCAGTTTTATACCTCTTAGATATGTAGTGAATGTGTTTATCATCCATACTATACAAAACAAAACAAACATCTTTGAAAATTTTCCTCCCAAACCACCTGGCATGCAATATTCATAAGTCATAGATGATCATCCAGATGGCAAGACAGTTTTTCAATATAACATTTGTTGTGCTTATTGTTTTGGGGGGGGGCACAGGAATTTAAGTATGTAGACACAGATTTCCCAAGCGGGTAGATTTTAAATGTTAGCTACATTTTTACTTATCTACCACAAAAATTACTAAGAGAGATTACTATGTCTCCCCCTGCACACAGTGAGATTAGGGGGTCTCAAATTGGTTTGCTCACTCTCACCACCATAATGATTGGGAGCTTGCTAGTTTTACTTATTTTATTGTTTCATTCTGGTATGATATAATTTAAGAGCTGATAAGGAAATCATTTTGGACTGAAGAGTGAAATTTGAAATGTGTATGTGACAGATAAGCATCCCATAGAATTTGGAAAAGTTGTCCAGGTTAAAAGGTTGCAACACCCTTTTCGTTTTTACACTCAATTACATTTATAATGTTTCAAACATCTAATACTGAAAAAAATGCTTCTCTCCCTTTGAAGGCACTTTGGAACTCCTCATAGATATATAAACAAGCCCTGAATACCTTTTTTTGTTTCATATGGTTTTTTCTTAATAATATAATTGTTTTGTCTTTTAACTGTTGCTATTTTGAAACTCGTTATGCTTATCAGCTTGTTTTATTATTTATACTATTTTCCTGCTGCCATGGTTTTACTGCTGCTATTATTTTTAATATATTTTTGTGTTTTATAGATTGTGGTTTTATGGCTTGTAACTATGTTATGAATAAATTTTATGTTTTTAATATGTTGTGAGCCCCTAAAAGAGTGGCTTAGGAATATTGAAATAAATGTTAAATAAAATGCATGTCTACCCAGAAGTTAAGTCCCACTAAGTTCAATGGAGTTTGCCCCTAGATAAATGGGCACATAATTGTAGCCTCAAATACAGTGGTGCCTCGCAAGATGAAATTAATTCGTTCTGCGAGTAGTTTTGTCTTGCGAAGCAGTTTCCCATAGGAATGCATTGAAACGTTTTCGTCTTGCGAAGCATGACCATAGAAAAATTCGTCTTGCGAGTCACCTAAAAAATCGCAAAACCCTTTCGTCTAGCGAGTTTTTCGTTGCGCAAGGCATTCGTCTTGCAAGGTACCACTGTACTATCAGTTAATTTCTTATACACAGAATCACAGTGTAAGCAGGTCAACATTTTTCTGTTGTAACATTTTTCTTTGCCAGTTGCTAGTAGTTCAGGCAGCTGTTCTTGCCAGTGCCTCTTACTTCAAGGGTTTAAAATACACACAACTTGCACATCAGAGTTCAATGTAACTCATATAATTTTCAGCAACTTTCCCCTAATTTTCACTATGTACATTTGACAAGGAAGAACATGCACACAAGATCTCATATTGTAGCAGCAAGTAATTTAAACAATGAGACCCTTGGATTCTTGAATCCAATTTAAACAAGTAGTTCTGAAGCAGATATGAACTCTGGAAGGAAACAGCACAGTCAAACACCATTCAACTCAAAGAAAATGAGCAGCAGAAACATGACTTTAAAACACACAAGGGACCTAGTAAGACCAAGTTCATAACAATATGTGCTTTATTTGTGCTGCCTGGTAATGCCATAGTCCTGATTTTAAGGGAAATAATTTCTATGCTTACACTGATTTCCCTCCCTCGTCACACTAAGTTTCAAGAAACAAATGTGACTTCACATGGGAATTTATTAAGTTAAAGGGTGACCTATGAGACTGGTTGCTCTCCACCAATTTCAGTCACATCTCAACTCTTTTCTTATTGATGGCATCAGCAGCGCTTGCAGACCTATATATAAATTCTTTATGAATAATTAACAGAGGTGCAGCCTAAAATATCTGAGCAGTTTGATGTTGTGCATCTGATGTTTCACATTTCTGCTTCAATGCCCTGCATTTACAAGCCATGCCACTAAAGCAAACATATTGCGCTACACCAGGCTGTAAATCTCATGCTTAGAACACTATCAAATAGAGAAAGCACAAGGAATGAGAATATATTTTTAAAAGCCTTATTCCTTTGATTAATGAAACAAGTGTGTTAAAAATAGAAAAATGAAAATCTTCTAAGATTTGGACATTTGTTGAATCATCATATGAGTTTGGAACTTTATCTGCACAATGTGTTTTTTTCCCCCATGCCTGGAGAACACACATGAGAAATTTATCATTGCCTCCAGCGGTTTTTTTGAGCCAATTTCCTTGGCAACTGAGAAATAACCCTAGTTCCCATGTCCTTGCATGGTTCTTACCGTATTTTTCGCTCTATAGTGTGCACCGGTCCATAGGGCGCACCTCATTTTAGAGGAGGAAACAAGATAAAATGAATCCTGCACACTTCTTCAGATACCTGCACACTTCTTCAGATACCTGACTTCCATTTCATGCGGCTCAATGTGGTGCCTTCCATAGTTCCAGTTACAGGTGGGTAGCCGTGCTGGTCTGCCATAGTCGAAACAAAATAGAAAATTCTTTCCAGTAGCACCTTAGAGACCAACTGAGTTTGTTCTTGGTATGAGCTTGGTATCTGAAGAAGTGTGCATGCACACGAAAGCTCATACCAAGAACAAACTCAGTTGGTCTCTAAGGTGCTACTGGAAAGAATTTTCTATTTTGTTTCGACTATGGCAGACCAGCACGGCTACCCACCTGTAATTGGAAAAGAAACATAGCCTTTTTATTAGCTGAAACTCTACTGATGTCATCTTCGCAGTAAAAAATCCTTACTTTCTGAACAACTTCAGAACTTAAGAGGACGGCCTTTCCTTTTGAGGTGGTGATATGGAGCTAGCAGTCACTAAAAGTGAGCTACGATTGCGAAAAGCCTCCGGTAGGGTTTTCTTCTGTTTATTTTTAAATCCGATCAATAAAGGTTGCTAAGTCAAACAGGGTGGGGATGGACAAAATATTTTATGTGTGTATACATACATACATATATATATATATATATGCGCAAAACTCAAGACAGTTGCTAAAACTAAGGAAAACTAGGGAAAATAATGCAACAATAAAATGAGATCAAAATTAAAATTTATCTGAAAAAGCAGGAGAGCCAGGAAAAACATCTTGCTGAGTCGGGTAGGAGAAAAAACTCAGGAGGAAGTGCCTGTCTCCCACAAGTATTTGCTCCTGCCTGAGGTCATGTGAGAGGAAATACCCAATCCACTGTTCGCAGCCTCCCATGAAATAAATTCAAGTTATGCCCACCAAACTAAGTAAGGGTTTCATAATAATAATAATAATAATAATAATAATAATAATAATAATAATAATAATAATAATAATAATAATTTATTTGTACCCCGCCTATCTGGCCGGGCTTCCCCAGCCACCCTGGGCAGCTTCCAACAAATGTTAAAATACATTAAAATATCACAGATTTAAAACTTCCATAAACAGGGCTGCCTTCGGGTATTTTCTAAATGTCAGGTAGTTGCTTATCTCTTTGACCTCTGATGGGAGGGTGTTCCACAGGGCGGGTGCCACTACCGAGAAGGCCCTCTGCCTGGTTCCCTGTAGCTTTGCTTCTCACAGTGAGGGAACCACCAGAAGGCCCTTGGCACTAGATCTCAGTGTCCGGGCTGAACGATGGGGGTGGAGACGCTCATTCAGATATACAGGCAAGTTCTACACTTAAACAAAACTAGTTGTATATGAGCACTTTTGAGCAAGCTTCAAAAAACATACAGCTCTTCACAAATACTATTTATAGGAATTATGAAGAAACTACTGAAAATAACAAATTAATGTATTTTTGACTGTCTAATCTCACTTTATTTTTGTGCTGTTTTCTTAAGCCAAACCTGACAGTAATATTCTTCTTACCTACATCAGATTCCTGATGACTCAGAACAAAAGCTAAATCCAGTGCAAGTTCAGGACTGATGAGTGACTCAGAATTTTTGCAAAACATCCGAAGAAGGTAAGGAGAAAAAGCGCTTGGAGATTAGAACCTGCTGATGATACAAACCTCAGAAGTACTTCCAAAACTTAAAAATAGACCAGCCTGGCTATGGTAAAAGCCACTGAAAATCTTTCAAAATTGGATTATTGCAGTGCACTCTACATGGAATTACCTTTGAAGAATATTTGGAAGATCAGTTTGGTCCAGAAAACAGCAGCAAGGTTGTTACGGGTGCCTATGGGGTGATTTTACACTTATCCAGCAACAACTGCATTGGTTGCAAATTTGTTTCTGCGCACATTACAAAGTGTTAGTAATTACCTTTATGCTCTTGAATGACTTGGCTCCAGGATACTTTAAGGATCACCTCCTCCCATATCAGAAAGATCGCTTCCTAAGAGCTGATGGAGACACCCTTCTTGAAGTGTTGTCCATAGTGCGGCCATGATCGTATAGTGGTTAATACTCTGCGTTGTGTTGCCCATAGTGTTTTCTGCCAATTGGTGTAAATATATGCGGCACATGTGCAGCGCATACACATATATTGTCATGCTGCCCATCTGACTGGGTTCCCCCAGCTACTCTGGACAGCTTCCAATAAACTAAAAATTATATATATAATAATTCGGCTATAAATCACTCAGAGAGCTTCTAGTAGATCCTGGTCTATCTTCTCCCACCCGCCGAACTACACCACTGCTTTAGTGACAATAACCCCAAATAAATAACTTTTAAGAGTAGGGGAATCCTACTTAAGAACATAAACAAAACTGCTAGTCCAGCATCCAGGAAAGCCTGCAAGCAGGACCTGAGTGCAACATTACTCACTATTCCCAGCAGGTATTCAGACGTATACTACTGAGAGCTGCCTTCTCCTGTTCAGTCCTCTTCTAAAGCTGTCCAAGTTGGTGGCCATCACGACATCTTGTGAGAGTGAATTCCATAGTTTAACTATGTGCTGTGTTCTTTTGTCCTAAATCTTCCAGCATTCAGCTTCATTAGATAGTCCACGTTCAACTATTATGAGAAAGGGAGAAAAGATCTCTCTACCCTTTCTTCAAATCATGCACAGCTCTATCATGCCTTCCTTACCTTTTTTTCTAAACTTAAAACACCCCAGATTTTGTAATCGTTCCTCATGCAGGAGTTGTTCCAATTCCTTTCCTATTGATCTCTAGCATGCAATTTACATTTTTCATAGCTGCCCCATACTGGTTCAAATTCTTCATTGAGCTATCCATTACAACCCAAAGTATTATTCCTGGTCAGTCACTGCCATTTCTAACCAGGAATGTACCGTATATGTGAGATTTTTTGCTCCATTTGCTTACACTGAATTGCATTTGCTATTTTATTGTCCATTCATCCACTTTGTATAGCTCCTTTCGCAATCCCTATGTGAACAATTTGGTTTCATCAGCAAACTTTGCCACCTCACTGCTCACCCCTAATTCTAAATAATGAGTGAACAAGCTAAAAAGCACAGGTCCAAATACCAATTCTTGAGGGTCTTCACTTTCTACATCCCACCTTTGGGAGAGCTGACCATTTATTTCTACCCTTTACTTCCTGTTTCTTAACCACTTACTGAACCATAAGATAATATCTTCTCTAGGTTATCTACAGGGCCCCTTCAAATAACTGGAGTGTTGTTTGGTATGATAAGTAGATTTGTATCCAAGAAAGAAAAGGCTGCTTCCTTGGAGAGTTTCACCCTAGACTCCCAATTATTCTCTGCCCTTGTAGTGATTGACATTTGATGCTTTTTTGCATTAGGTGCTTTTACTCATTGTCAATTACTCCTCCTCTACCTTTGAGCTCATCTGAAGTCTCTTATAGTAAACTTTTCTAGATAGAACAGGGGATAAACAAGGGCTTGTCTAAGTCTCTCCCGACCCTCCCGGTGAACCAAGACTTCTTTGGTGTAACCACATGGTCTCCCTGAAGCTGCCATTTCATATCTCCTCAGAGATATGCAGTTGTTCCTGTTTTCGTTCCAACAGCTTGAATTTGGTATTCTCCCAGTGTACTCATGAATAAACTTTATTGTAAGAAAACCCTGATTGAGCACCAGTGTACGATTACTTTGGAGGCTGCTATTCCATATTGCTAGACATTAAATTTGGAACTCCCACCCAACCCTTTGGCATACTAAGAGGACTAAAATACCATCTGTGTCATATCCACCATCGTCCCTCAGATACAGCTCCTATATTCTGCCATTTTAACATTGCTCCCTCCACCTAAGGATACCATGCTCCAATTGCTCAGGATCCAGAAAATGTGACACAAAATCTTCTTTTTCACAGAAATTTACCTTATGATGTTGACTCTGGGATGGATGAGTATTTATGGGAGTGTCACAGATATATTTTCAGTCTTGGAACTACATAGTTTGTTTTCCTGCTTAGTGTTTTCTCCTGCAGTGAAATCTATGAATGAGAAAACACTACCACAGGACAATATCCTTTCCCCAAGACAGACACTATTCCTATTTACCAGATTATTTCTGAGTCAGATTCCTCTATGTCTGAAGAGGAAAATACTTGGGTCTGATTATCCCATGAGGGAAGATCCACATTATATTATTTCATTATTCTTTGATACATGGAATATCATCAAAAACCTCAGATCCTTTAACAACTTCAGAGATGAGCTAGACCACATACCATTTCTCTAGTGATGAGGCTAGTATGTTTTCACCCCCAGTTAGATGGTCCCAGTTAAGCCAATAGAAAGGGGTCCACTGGGTGGTATTCAACTGGCATGTCCCATAGACACAAGCATTTCTGCTTACACAACAGGATTCCCCCCTTCTTCCACCTGCTCTCCCCAAATCTGCTCCATAGGATTGAGGGAACCCCTAGAATAGATTTAGGAGGAAGGGGGGCAAGGAGAGCGTGAGAACATTCTGTTACACATGCAGAAATTCTTGTGCTGATGGAATGTGCTGTGTTGGAGACAACCCACTGTCTCTCCTCTCCCTCTGATGCAACCGCATGGGTAGTGTAGGACAGCTACCAGAAAATATATGAACAGACCTCTTATTCCCTCATTCTAAAATTAGTAGATGAAGTAAAAGAGTCAACTGTCTGTAGCAGAATCTTGTTTTCTGTTCAAACTTCATCTACTGAACATCCTCATCTCATGGGTAACCAATGTGGTGTCTCCCAAACATTGTAGAACTACAACCCCTGACTACTGGCTATGCTGGTTGTGACTGATGGGAGCTGGACTCAAACTATAGCTATATCTCCTCTCCAAGGAGACAGGCTAATTTATCTCAATCCAAAAGGTTACATGACTATTTCTAATGTTTTAAAAGTGTGCAGAAACACAATTTATAATTCTTGTCACAAATATGTGTACTCCTTAGGTCCTGGACATATATCTCCAACAATTTATTTCATTGCAATACTTACAACAGAATGATTGCAGAAAATGCATCAATGGGAAAACAGCACACATTAAAATTTTATGGAAATGTCCACAATCCACTTTTTCTCTCCATAGAGATTAGATGATTGCACACAGATGGGATTCTGCTTTGAAACCTGATGGGATTATATTTGTATCATCATTTCTATTTCTGAAGCAAACAGCATCTCTTAACTGGGGATGAGAGATATAACCAAAAATTAAACAAAGCTTTTTACCTTTAGCCTCAAATACACAGTGAAAGCCAGTATGAAAAACTGGATGTGAATTAAAAGCTCACCGAGCTCTGATAATTTTGTTGCTGATGAGGTAACTCAAAGCTCAATTCTATGTCAGAAATCTATATTTACAGTAGTGCAAAAATATGATTAAACTCAAAAAATGTTCAAGTTTATTTTATAATATTATATATAATGAAGTTTTTATATTATCTGGCCTATAATCACAGGGGAAAGAGAAAACAATTACTTTTATTTATATTGTTCTCAATGTTTGCGTGGTAACTTGTCCTTTCCTATATTTGCAAAAATCTTGTTGCTACAATAATATAATTTATGTTTAATTCTACAGTATTTAATTTGTAGAATGGAGGGGAAAGGGACAATGGTCCTTTGAAAAATATATGAAGTATTATTTCTCTTATTTCAATTTTTTATATATATTTTATGTATGTTGTCAAATGAAAATGTCTAGGCTTTTTGACATGATCTGTTCACAATATTTTCTTCTAGGTAAGCGTGCCAAAATATAACACCCTACAAGGTAAATTGCCAGTCATCTTCTGCCTGAGCACAAAAGAAGACATTTTCTCTCATAAAAAGTACTGTGGCTTGGATACTTTAATCTTCATAAACATTCAGGTGGCAATTTCTCAGTCCATAAGGAAACAGCACAGCCAAACCACCTAGCTGGTTGTCCAATTTGCAAGCTGTCAAAGCCAAATATTTCTAATATTATTTTCCCAACAATCTGCAGGTGCTGGTGTGGGAATTAGCCCCTCTGTGTTTACTGTATGTTGCAGAAATGCTTAAAAATATATATATTCAACTTTGAGGACCAGATACTAGTGAAAAGAAAGCTAAAATTCCCCGTCTAAGGAGTATGGTGTTTCAGGACAATTTCCTAACAGTTCAATCCTATACACATTTGCTTATAAGTCAATCCTTGAGTGTTCAATGCCGCTTATTCCCTTGAAATGGTATTTAGCCCTATACCCTTGGGACACAATTCTGTGGTTCCTGGGTGATGAAGGGACAATAGAGTATTACTCCATGGACATAGAGGGAGATCAACTCTTAGAAGCCCATTCCCAGAAAGTACAGAAATGACCTTGCCCATCTGCCACTGGTGCTCTGATAGGGGGTGGGCATTCCAGGAGTGTATCAAGAGAGAGTTTGGATCTGCTGGACATTGTCTTGCCCATTAGGGAATATGGCCCTTGAGCTGAAAAAGGTTTATCATCCATGCTCTATTGTGTCTATTGATCTAGTGTGTATCTTATGCATGTTTAACAGATGAAAATCATTGTAAGACTATTTGCTCAGTTCAATGGAAGTGGCCCGCAGTGGTCGTTTGACCAGCCCACGAACTGAGTTGCCCGCTCGTGTGCTGCGCTAAACTGGCGCAGGGACTCGTTTCCACAGCGCCAGAAATCACATCTGCGCAGACGTCGAAAATCGCATGCGCGCAAACTCGCACACACACACGATCTGGCCCACAGAGGGATCTCCACAGGACCGATCCGGCCCAGGCAAGATAAACCTTGCCGACCCCTGGGTAAGAGCTTTTTTTAAAAAAATGGTTGATATGCAAAAATTTAAGACATTCAGCTGGGGGGGGGAGTATTTGTTCCCCTGCTAAATTTGCCCGTTTGCTCTCTGATGAAGAAATGACCAGTCCATAATTTTAATGGTAGGTTTATTGTAGCTGTGAGAAACACAATCACAACAGAAAAAACCCCAGAAACCCAGAAGACAAAAGTCAGAGACTGATGTGCATTATAATGAGTGAAACAAGTATTTGATCCCTTTGCAAAAGATGACTTAGTACTTGGTGGCAAAACCCTTGTTGGCAATTACAGAGTTCAGACGTTTTTGGAAGGTGGCCACCAGGTTTGCACACATCTCAGGACGTATTTTGTCCCACTCCTCTTCGCAGATCCTCTCCAAGTCAGTAAAATTTCAAGGCTGATGTGTAGCTACTCTAACCTTCAGCTCCCTCCACAGATTTTCGATGGGATTAAGGTCTGGAGACTAGCTAGGCCACTCCAGGACCTTAATGTGCTTCTTCCTGAGCCACTCCTTTGTTGCCTTGGCCGTGTGTTTTGGGTCATTGTCATGCTGGAATACCCATCCTTGACCCATTTTCAATGCCCTGGCTGAGGGAAGCAGGTGCTCACCCAAGATTTGACGATACATGGTCCCGTCCATCGTCCCTTTGATGCGGTGAAGGTGTCCTGTCCCCCCCCCAAAGCATAATATGTCCCCCTCCATTTTTGACGGTGGGGATGGTGTTCTTGGGGTCGTAGGCAGCATTCCCCACCCTCCAAACATGGTGAGTTGAGTTGATGCCAAAGAGCTCAATTTTGGTCTCATCTGACCACAACACTTTCACCCCTTCTCCTCTGGGTCATTCAGATGTGCATTGGCAAACTGCAGACATATGCTGACTTGAGCAAGGGGACCTTGTGGGCTCTGCAAGATCTCGGTCCTTCACGGCGTAGTGTTACCAACTGTTTTCATGGTGACTATGGTCCCAGCTGCCCTGAGATCATTGAAAAGTTCCCCCTGTGTAGTTCTGGGCTGCTTCATCACCGTTCTCCTGATCATTGCAACTCCACAAGATGAGATCTTGCATGGAGCCCCAGACCGAGGGAAGTTGACAGTTATTTTGTGTTTCTTCCATTTGCGAATTATTGCACCAACTGTTGTCACCTTCTCAACAAGCTGCTTGGCAATAGTCTTGTAGCCCAGTCCAGCCTCGTGCAGGTCTACAATCTTGTCCCTGACATCCTGGACAGCTCTTTGGTCTTGATCATGGTGGCTACTTTGCAATCTGCTGGATTGATTGCTTCTGTCAACAGGTGTATTTTGTAGAGGTACTGTAGTGAGCTGGGATTACAGGTAAGACCTCTCCCTTATAGCAGGTGCTTCTAATCTCAGCTCGTTACATACAGTGAAGATACCAGGTAGCCTGATATCTGGCTGGTTGATAGGGGACCAAATACTTATTTCACTCATTATAATGCACATTGTAAGGACGTTTAGTGGTTGCTCATGAAGAATCAGCCAAACTCAGAACTTCTAAGCTAAGTTCTTATTGTGCAAACTATTTACAGTGGAGCCAAAAGTTCAACGTCCATCTCCTCACTCGTCAGAGTCCAGGAATGACCCTTTCCGGTTCTTTTTCCAGCAAAAAAGGCGTGGGATCCTGAACCCCCGCCTGCCCCTTCCACGTCCTTCCTGTCTTCCCCTTCGGAGCGTGGGAACCTGACCCTGTTCTCTGCTAATCTCGCGGTGCTGAGGCTCTGCGATCCTGTCCGAGCCCCTGCACCGCCTTCCTGCTTCCGACTCCCCCTCCCCACCGGAGGAAGGGAAGCTTCCGGCAGAGGAGGGGGAGGACGAGCTAGTAAAATGCACGGGGGGTTCCCTATACTGCAAACGCTCATGCGATCCCACCGATTGCGGGGAGGAGGGTTTCCTGACACACATCAATCTCTGACTTTTGTCTTCTGGGTTTCCGGGGGTTTTCCTGTTGTTATTCTGTCTCTCACAGCTACAATAAACCTACCATTAAAATTATGGACTGGTCATTTCTTTGTTAGAGGGCAAACGGGTAAATTTAGCAGGGGATCAAATACTTCCCCCCCCCTCACTGTACATACCATCTCCATACAAATGGGAATTCTTTTCTAAGCTGGTAAATAAATATGCTTTTGTTTATAGGTTCTGTTGTTCCATAGTTCAAAACATATTCTAGCTGGGTTTTGTATAACTGTGTATTTTTTTCTACATCCTTTTCAGGGTCAAGGATTCCTGTCAAGGTTTCATTCTCTTTATCATCTAGTATGCCTCCTTGCATAATGCTTCATCTCATAATTACTGAAATAAAGTACAAGGTCATTAGAGGAAAAAGTAGGAAATTTGTTTTCAAATGCCACACTTTTAGAATCTCTCCCTGATTAACATAGGTAAGTTGACCGTCTTCAAGATTTTGACCTATCATTTTCACCAACACCTTATAGAAGTTTTAAAATGAATTCTATCCTAGCTTTTCTTCAGTCTACAGAACACAGTTCATGGTCCAAGACTTTCCTGCATCCCTGTAAGCATTCTGTGCCCACCCAAAAACTGTTTCTAGGCTGGACTCTTGAGAATGATGAGAGGTAGGGTAAAGGAGCTCAAAGTGAAGGGAGTTGCTGGTGGAAGTCTGTCTGTCTGTCTGTCTGTCTGTCTGTCTCTCTCTCTCTCTCTCTCTCTCTCTCTCTCTCTCTCTCTCTCACACACACACACACACACACACACACAACAAATGGAAGAACAATTTAAGTTCTAAGCCATAACGTTTAATGCTAGAATCCTGATAGGAATGCACTGTGTAAAATTTTGTTCCATGCTACAATTGAGCCACTTGTGGAGACAATTTTTAAGAAAGGCTATGTAAGGCCAAAAGACCTGTTCTGGAGGGTTCGCCAAGTCTTGGAGCTGATTTGAGCGGGGGCACCTCTTCCATTAGCAGATTCCTCCACTAGCTCAAAAGTGATTCTATGAGCCCAAAGATAGTTGGATTCCACGCATACTTATGAATAACTATATAGATACTAATGACTATTAATAACTTAATAGCTACTGCATGTTTAAAGCTTGCACTGCCTATAGAAAATAAGCAAAATAATTTATCATTCAGAAGTAACACTTTGAACATGTAATTTTAAAATACTACAGACTTTAACTGATAAGGCATACTTAAATTTCCTTTCTGAACACTATTCTCTCAGACTAATGCAAATTAAGTTTGGCCAAATGAAAAATCCCAGCTGTTCTAAAGATTGTTTTACAAGTTTTCATCCTGCAGTCATATATTAATACTGAGTAGCCTACCATCCATCCAAAGTTTTGCGATAACCATACCTGCAGCAATCACGCAATTTAGCACCATCTCAGTGTCAGATTTGAAGTTCAGAAGCATTTTATCTAAACATTTTGCAAGACAGTGGGATGTAATAGATCACTATTATTATTATTATTATTATTATTATTATTATTATTATTATTATTATTATTTTAAATGCAATTCGTATACCGCCCTTCATCCAAAGATCTCAGGGTGGTTCACAACAGAAAAAAACAAAATGAGAATACAAAAGACACAATAAAACAAAAGCAAAAAACAAACTAATAACCCCCCTCGTACATATTAAAAAGCCATAAAATGTTAATTAGCCGAACACATATTACATATCTTTAGGTGCCAGGTGAATAGATGGAGCACGGAACATCACTGCTCAACCATGAAGGTCATTGACTAGCCCTAGCCAACTTAGCACATTGTCTTGTAAACATAAAATAGGTTAATCTCTTCATTCAGGAAGGTGTCCTACAATCTCCAGGTTTCTAAGTGATATCTTTCTCTTGGTTGCTTTAATATTTTTACCGTATAATGCTAGGCTAAACAAAGTATATTCCATTCTCCAAACTGCCTCGTCAAGTAACTTACACCTTCTTAAATTTATCCCATGTCCTCTACCCCAAGAAATATAGGAAGATAGGAACCCGCCTTACACCAGGTCAGACTCTGTTCATCTAACCTAGAATTATCTCCTCCAACTGGCAGCAGTCTCATACACTACTGAGCTGTAGTCTCTCCAATAGCACCCTTTTGATACTTATATGCTAAGTCACTTTTTAAATCAAAGGAATTTAGGAAAGCAGTTTGCAGTATGTATGTAAGTGATAGAAATACAGTGAAAATTTTGACAGGACATGTGCCAGTGGGTTGCTGAGGACAGGGAAAAGATGCAGAGCTATTCCATTGCCTCTCCTGAGTCTTTGGCCTTCCTCAGCTGTCACACAGTGACAGGCATTCTTTTTTAGCTATTTCCATCCCAGATTGCTACTGTAAGAACTCAAACTTTAAGAAAGTTGCCCAGGTTTGCCTTTTTCTTTCCACCTCGTCCTCTCCATGTCTTTTATTTTCTATCACACTTTTTAATAATTGAAGTCTAAGGGCAGGGACTGTCCTACTACAGATTTCTGGAATTCCTTTTGGGTAAAGAGCATGGTAAAAACACTTTGAATAAATAAACAACTATTGACAAGACACAGTATTTCTGGATCAGCCCCATAGTATACTATAGTTACTGTACTGAAATACTGAAAGTGTCTAATTTGGAAACGAGTCAAAGTTAAAATGTTATGGTTGTATAAAAGATGTACCATTAGCACAATGACTTCTGCCTGCAAAATGGGACTTCCTCTCCCTCTCCTCTCTCTGTGTGCCCCCCAAATCTGCTCCAGAGGGCTGTGGGAACCTCCAAAATAAATTGGGGGCATGTAGGCACATGGAGAGATGAGAATTTCCCCTGCACAGGTGGGCATCCTTGCGCTAACAGGATTACTTCATTGGATACAACCTAAGAGATTTCTATTCTTTCACTATTTCCTTATATAAAGATAAACTTTATCTTTCCATCCAGTTCCTTTGATCCCTTTAAATGAATTTGCCAATACTTCTAAGTATTTCCAAAGTAGTAGAAGCTCTGTATCTGTCTTCTTCTTGATCTATAACTTATGTTTCAGCAGGATCATTGGACAAGCCTAATCCAACTCACACCAGTATTCAAAACTACACTACCTAAACCACTGTATCAGCATACTAAAAAGCAAAATAATTATTCAGTAAGCATAGCCATTCTCAAAGGCAGGAAAAGCTCTCTTCTCGACTAGCAAACAAGCAAAAAAAAGGGGGGGGGAACTCATACTGTAATTAAAATGTCAACTGACAGTTTCCAAATCTGCATTGACTAAAACGTGGAAGCTTGGATAAGATATTTTCTCAGGTGTCAACAATGAAGTTAGACAAGATTACAGGAAAAAATTCCCTCCAGTTCGCATAGACCTCATTGCCTTTAGGCTGTTCTTCACTATGCTGAATGTGCAATGCCAAACACAGCATTCTCCATCAATCACAGGTGAGAACGACTAGAGGCAACATTTGCAAACTCTCAAAGCTTCCAAGTAGGAAAGAGCAGGTTTTGAATGAAGATTTAATTATTATTTCTACCATACTATAATTTTGATTTTCTTTCTCTCTCTCCCCCCAGTGCTCTTGCAAAATTATATTTAACTTATCTGTAGTCTCTACACAGTTCTTGAGTACACACTGCTTACAATAATAAGAGAAAACACTTCACGCTGAAATGAGGCAAGGTCAACTCTACATATCACAGAGAAGCCAACATTTGTACTTCTAGCCTGATTAAACAAGAATGCTGAAGTACACTGTTGTAGAATTGCTTTTCAGTTCATACATTCAGCTGCCCATCAAGCATATTGTATTAAAGGATAGAGAAATCGAGAATGTGAACAAGCCTGAACATCTAAAGTTCAGATGTTTCGAACGCAAACATATTTACACAAAAATTCTTTATTCTTTAACTTTGTAATTTCCTTCTGAATATTTAATAAAGAAACCCATAAATATAAAAAGATGAGGAGGTAGTATTTTCTGAGCATTTTTGTGCAGAATATAACTCTGCTGCTCTAGTGTGAAATAATGCTAAATGGGCTGTGGCTGTATTTAAAAAATGGTTGTGTGCATGACAGGGCCAAAGTTCAGGAAAGGTGGAGACTGATATTTTTTAATTTTTGGAGAGCACAGCATCAGAAGGGAGCTGAGCAGAGTGGAGGGTGGGACACAAATTGAAAAGTGTAAGCAGAAACTTTCAATTTTCTCTTATGTATGAAGGAGGTGTAAGTGCACAAGCCCAGTGCATTCTGAACAAGTCTACAGAAATGCATTTGATATAATGAAACATCCCAATTGTTTTTAATCTTCCATATATTTAATAGCAGTACATAATTATTAATTTTAGTGGAAATCCACCCAAAAATTGAGGCAGGGAGAGACTCTATTTAGCCAGGATCCAAGCAAGTGGAAAAGAGATCCATATGAGCATGAAGGGTCATTCCCCACTACCACTGCCTGCATCCCATACTCCGCTTCAGACACTGTTCCAGAAAGTCTGCAACTTTCACAAGTAGCAATTTGGGAGAGAGGATGCAAGGAGCTGCAACAGGAAAGGGGGTCAGAAAAGTCCTACTACATTCAAAGAACACCATGCACATGCCCTCTGGATTCTGCCTGTTATTTTTAATCACTGCTCCAAATAACAATTGACTATTGAACTAATAGTCAAATTAGGATCTCGAAGTCAAATTAGCAACATGTAAAGTGGTTCAGTATAATTTCATAATTGAACCTTGTTCTTATTTCAGACACTGAATACATATTAGCACTCTGCTATACTTCTCATGCAAATAAATTATGCATATTTATCTGTGAAGTCATTTTAATCCATTTGACTATTGATAAGCATAGATATATTCAGTCTTCAGATGTTCTATCAGTTTTCTTGCTTAAAATCACAAAGCAAAGAGGCAATATAAAAGTAGTTAATGGCTTGTATGTATGCAAAAGCATGGTTGCTAAGCAACCAATAGATAACAAGCCTGAGAGAGAGAAGGGAAGTATGTTTGCAGTTCCAATTGACTTTCACTTACAAAACGGAAAATCTTGGTTGAAGGCTTAGAAAGAGTTCACAGAGACTCATTTCACAGCTTATTTTACTGTGGTCATGCCAAGGCCACCCAGCATTTCACTATTTCTATTTTAAATGAATTTAATAATTCTACTTCTGTAAAGGAAGGCATCCTAAATTGGGTTACTTCTCCCATTTGCAATTGTAAGAGGGGCAGATTCAAATTAAACTTGTTCAGACCCACCTCAGATTGGAAAGACTCTCCACCTAGTTCTGGTCCTGCCTGATTTGGGGCATAAGGCATTGTGGAGCTTTGAACCTATGCTTCATCTGCCAACTCAAGACCCAGGCTGCTTCTTTGCACCATATCCTCCCTTGGAATTGTCAGTTAAGGTGGGAGGGTGTTGGCCTGCAAGCAGTACAATGGTGCTCAGCTGTGGAGACATGCTGCTCTCACATGTGGCTAGCAGGCAATTCCCACTTCTGAGAAAGAACATCATACTGTGGACATAGGTGTGGCAGTTCCCAGACCATATGCCCAGGGGCAAAAGAACCTTGAGGAGGGGATGCCATGGGAGACACCACTAATTCCAAAAAATGGCAATGAGACATTTGGCAGTGCAACAACTCTGCCAGGATGGGAGGCAACTCTGGATCAGAAATGATGAAACAGCATAGGAAATTAAGACCCACTGAAGGGCAATTGGTGGTGGGGTGTTGCTATCTAACCCCGTCAAACTGGATAATCTACCCACGGCTCCAGGAGTGGTTCAAACATATTGTGCATTGAAAATTGTGATAAGGGGAAGAATCAATGCCCCCTCTTTCTGATCTAGGTTTTTGACTCAGATTGCCATTCCCCCTCCCCTACAGCAGCTTCTTGTGAAATTAAAATGGCGTTCAGCTTCCAGGCTAGTGTCCTGGAGTGCCACACACAAGGTGATCACAGATCCCAAATTTGGGAAGCAACAGAAATGAAAAAAGAAACACTCAGTTTCACCAAACATACACCTCGAAAAACCCTAAAAAGGAACTACTACCCATTGCCATCACTATCCCTCTTTGAAATTATTTTGAATTTCAAAATGTAAACAGGATGATCCATAATCCAACAGATATGTTAATCGCTAAAAAGAGGGCACACTATAGAAGAAGAAGAAGAAGAGTTTGGATTTGATATCCCGCTTTTCACTACCCTAAGGAGTCTCAAAGCGGCTAACATTCTCCTTTCCCTTCCTCCCCCACAACAAACACTCTGTGAGGTGAGTGGGGCTGAGAGACTTCAGAGAAGTGTGACTAGCCCAAGGTCACCCAGCAGCTGCATGTGGAGGAGTGCAGACACGAACCCGGTTCCCCAGATTACGAGTCTGCCGCTCTTAACCACTACACCAAACTGGCTATACAAATACAGACATGTTGATTCTTTGATAACTGCAACATCAAGTGTAGACTTCCTGCATAAATTAGCCATCAGACCAAATAGCACAGACAGAAATCTTCTATTACCTTACATCATCTCAAGCAGAAAACATTCAAGCTGCAAAAAATCAAGTAACATATACGTGTACATGAACCAACTGATCAAATCTTCCATAATAATAGTAGAACACAAGCTCAAGAAATAACATTAATATAGACACTAAGTTCAACACCAGTTCAGTTTTTCTGTAACATATACAATCCCCCACTGGTTTTCCATTGTGATGTTGATGCTTGGTCGTTTGTGTTTTTTAAAAAAGTAATGATAATGCAATAGTAGGGGAAAGTTTATAAACATATATAGCCAGGAGAAGTGTTTGTTAGTTAGAAAGTGATTTACATCTCATATGCTGAAAATATTAGAAAGTCTACAATGGTGAATAATTAGAGAAGACCCAGGATGAGTTCTGTTTATTTCTAATAAAAGTATTTAGTGTGCTGTAATTGAAATAAAAGCATACTGTAATTACAGAGTCATGATAATTAATTTTATTTTATTTGATCACTATTGTATTTGAACTTTTCATTATAGTTCTTGGAGACAATTTACATCACGTTTACTACATTACATATTATTATTAACAGGAAGAAGCATTTAATAAAAGGATGCCAATGCAGAAAGAACTAAAAATAAATACGGAAGGATGAATACTGTGATGGCAAGATTACTATATTATTTTCTAGAAAACTAATCACATAAGATTTCCAGTTTAAATGAAAGAACATAAGAAAAGAGTGTGTGACAGCATATGCCAAGCAACATTCTTTGTATGCTGGGCTCCCTTCAGGAGGAAGGATGGGATATAAATGTAATAAGTAAATTTAATGTAAATATGCAGATGAAGACAACTAAGTACTGGTATATTTGACACAACAAATTATTTTAACGTTTCGGAGAAATTAAATGAACTCTATTAATTGTTTGTCAAACAGATTTGCTAGGGATATTTGAGGAAACACCTTTCAGATGATAAAACTGAAGAATTATCTTCTATTCCATCTGCCAACTTTCTTTCTTTTTTTAAAATAAACTTTATTCCTCTTAAAAAATTGCACAATTACACACAAAAGAAAAACAACAAATACAAAGAAAGAAAGAAAATGAAATATCAACATTTCATATTCCAAGCAAAAAAAAAGCATTAAGAAAGAAAATGAACATGTATATTAGCTTACAATGCAGGAATCTAAAAATTAATTCTGTAAATATATTAACCACATTATTCAATTTAGCTACAGTTCTTTACATTATTACTTACATTGTTTCCTTATTTTTTTGCTTTAAGTCGTATATCAAGATAAAAAGAAAGAAAGAAAAAGTTAAAGAAATAGAAGAAATAAAGACTTCCACCTACCAAGCAGTACTCGCTTTTAATCCTCTACCTTGATGCATTTTTATGATTTCCTTCTCTATTTTCTGAATTGCCTTCAATATTTCCATTAAATCTTCTTAATTTCCTTAAAATCCTTTCCAATCTACTTCATTCTAAACTCAACCAGATGTTTAGTTTTTGCCTTTGTTTCCTGAAATATTCATTCAGGCATTCCCATTCTTTTTTCTCTAATGATTTGGGTTTGTGCCTTATGATGTCCATTAATTTAGCTAATTCAAGATATTCACACATCTTACGAAGCCATTCTTCCCTAGTGGAAATGTGTTTTTCTTTCCAATATTTGGCTAGTAGGATTCTAGCTGCAGATGTTGCATATAATAGGACTGTAGTCTTGCCTTTAGGTATTTCTTCATTTAGAATTCCTAGCAAATACATTTCTGATTTCTTACTAAAATTAATCCCAAGCATTTTCTTTATTTCCTCATGCAACATGCCCCAGTATTTCCCAATCTCAGGGCATGTCCACCATATGTGGTAGAATGTTCCTATCTGTTTTTGACATTTCTAGCATTTGTTTTGATTAGTTTTATATATTTTAGACAATCTCTCCGGTGTCATATACCACCTGTGATGCATTTTCATTATGTTCTCTCTGATTGAGTAACATGCAGTGAAATTAATAGTTTCCGACCATACCTTTTCCCATTTTTCTATATCATGTCCTAAATCTTGCTCCCACTTCAACATCGCCTTGCTCTTGTCTCATCTAGGAGTATTACCACCCATCTGCCAACTTTCTAGGGTAGAGGACATAATTTATTTTATTTATTCAGAAAAATGTTATAAATCACTTAATCTGAGAGCTCTCTAAGAGGTTACATAATAAAATTATCAATGAAATAAATACAAAAACAGTGAAACCCCAAATATATATAAATACATAAATATATAAAAATCATTATCAATAAAAACTGAGATAAGATCAGCACAGGTTTTAGGAACAATATGTAAGTAAATCTGTCTGCTCTCATATCAGAACCCAAGAGAGATCAGGGTAGTAAAAAGATTCAAATGTTGCAATCTAATGTGCCTTGTTCTACTGTAATGCCTTTGCCACTACTTCAAGTCCAAGAGCAACTTTACAGCATTTAATTTTCTTTGGATGAGAGGGCACAATACATTTATAAGCTCAGTTGTGATGAAACACTCATCTGTGGTTAATGGAAACAGGAAACAGGAAACTAAAGCTTCCAATCTCCTCCTTTTGGCTGCACTGAAATAGAAGGAAAAAGGAACTGCTCACTGTGGCTCACTCTTGTCATGCTAAACTGTGGTTCATCATGACATCTGAATGTGGCCATGGTGCCTCTGCAATCCTCAAACAAAGTGCAGTGGAAACAAAGACAGCTAATCCTGCAAACACTTGCCACAACGCAGCGCAGGAGGTTTGCTTCCATCAATTTCCAGCTTCATGCTCTCCCTCCCGGTCTCTTATTTCCTGTTAGTTTAAAGTGCCAAACTAGTGCCAAACTATTTTTCAGCCTCTTCCCTTAGCACGACTGGATGTTACATTCTGAAGATAGGGAGAGAGATTTCTAGCTGTCAGGAAACTATCCCAGTCATTAAAGAACATCACAGTTATTCTGTTTGTCTGCGGACACTTGTCAGATGACCATTCACAGTGATCAAAGTAGGCAAGTTTACATCGATTTTTGTAATGTCTCTCCCTCTGAGGTCCCCATATGAAGAGATAAGACTGGATAATCACGGAGTGGTTATCCATGGTTCTCAGTCTATGCAGAGATATAAAACTGAATGCATACTAGCAACAATACCAGAGTTTCAGGGGCCCAGTTTACACAGAATGCTAAACCAAACCATTGGAGCAAATGTGTGGGCTCCTGGAGAGGAGATCACAGTTGCTTTCCTCCCTCCAGGCACTGAGCTAAGCCACAGCTTGGCCTGGTGTACCACCCAAATCCAGGCCTGTGGTTTACCGCCCTCCAGACAAACCACAATTTGAACCCAATGTTTGCCGTACGGCTTGCAGATTGTGGTTTGTCTGGAGAGCTAAACCAGAAGCTCAGGTCTGGATAACATTCAAGTCAAAATCATGACATAGCTCAGGACAGTGCAGTGCAGCAGCAAAACAAATGGGGAGGAGAAAAGCTGCCACAATCTCCTCTTCAGGTTCTTGAACAGCCATAGTCTGGCTTAGTGGTAAATGTAAACAAGGACAATATCTTCATACTGACATCATTAATTGAGTTACCTGAGAGAGGGGCAGCAAAGAATGGATCCTCATTCTGAATGCTGAGGAGACCAGACTTCAGGCAGTAATCAAACCTGCAAGTAGCCAAAATGTAGCAAAAAATCTAAATCTGTTCTGTCAGTTTTCATTAACTAACCACTTGTTCTACTTATGCCCTTTAATGGGGGCAGCAGAGATACCGGTATGTGACAGGCAGCTGAATTGCTCTTTCCACCCATGGCCTAAAATTGATATAGGAATTTCATTCTGCTTCCTTACCCCCCACCCAACCACTAAGAAAGCTCATTTGAAAACCAAGACAGCGCAGGATACTGACCTCTCTAGATTCTTTAGAAATAGGCAGACTTACGCACCAACTAAAGAGTTGTGCTGTATAATAGTCTCACTGGTATTACTATCTTTAAGAAAGGAACTGGACACTACTGTACAAGAATAAGGTTTGAGGGACAAGTGGCCTGATGGAAAGGGGGCATTCTTAGGTCCAGCTTTCTCTTAACAAAAGGAATGAAGGCAATTTTGGAGAAAGCTAAGTCACACAGAGCTAAACAACTGCAATAAGAATGGCATTTCATTAAGTAGTACAGAATTTCTTTATGAAGCAATTTGCAATGGGGGGAGATATCCACAGAAGCACACAATAAATGTTTTAAAAATGAGGCACTATCTTGCGAAAGTGAGCAAAGTGATCTGAAAATGAATTATCCAATTACAAGGCTCAGTCACATTCTTTAGGCAGAATAAATGTGTCAAAGTGTCCCCTCTACTCCCAAAAGCAAAAAAGGATGAAAAAAACACTAACCAAGGAAAAATATACTCTACAGTCAATAACCATCCACTCCTGTTATAAATGTTAATCAATACTTTCAGTATTTACCTTAACTCAGCTCCTAATATTCACCTTGTTTCCACCAGTAGCAGAGCTTTAAGAACATAAGAGGTGCCTGCTGGATCATTCAGTTCATTAAGTCCAGCAATAATAATATTTGCTTTCAATCTTCATAACCAATAGTCCAAAAACTCAAGCAGCTGTAGTTCTCCCCAGTCCTTCAGTGGGGTGTGTGTGTGTTTACTGGGTTATTTTTATTTTTGTTTTTATTATGCACTTTGTGTTTTTATATTGTGATTTAATCCTGTGAACCACCCTAAGACCTGTGGGTATAAGGTAGTATACAAATTTAATAAATTATATTAATAACCACCCCTCAGCAGAACTTCGCCCTGGTAGTGTGGTTGTGGTTAGCACTCTCTCTCTCTCTCTCTCTCTCTCCCTCCCTCCCTCCCTCCCTCCCTCCCCCCTCTCCCCCCCTCTCTCTCTCTCACACACACAATTTAGAGAGAGAGACAGAGAGAGAAGTTAGCTTGGCAAATTACAGAACAGGCCTTCAACTCTCTTTCCTTTTTGTGTGTGACCTTCCCCTTTCAACCCTTCCGTCCTATTAATCTATAAAAAAAAATTTCACCAGGATCCTTCCCACAGAGTAACTTGTGATAGTTTTTCCAATTTGAGGGGGTGGGTAGAAGCTGCAGCTTAGAACCTGTCTATTGTCTTGGGGCTTTGTACCTGTTTCCCAATTTTAGTTATTTTGTTCCATATCTATTCAGTTGGTCAAAAAGGTTGGGCTAATGATAGATAACTACAATAAAATCACACCCTAACTTCATCACCTGCACTGGCTTCTTAGTCAATTTCTGGAATCAATTCAAAATACTGGTTCTGAGCTTTAAAACCCAAAATGGCTTGGGCCAGTCTACTTACAGGAACATCTTTTGCCATATACACCTAGTAACCTTAAGTTGTATCCAATGTTAGAGGAGACCCATTACAATTAAGGGTCAAGACTAACTTAGGTCCATTAATTTCAATGCTACTCCAAGCATGACTTAGCTGGATACAGTCCCTCTAAATTATTTAGGTGAGAGGATATTTAATTGTGGTGGCAGTGTTTTCATGTTTATTATGCTATTTTATTGTTTGTCACCCTGAGATCCCTTGGAAGGGGTGAGATATAAATTTAATAACCAAAAAAAAATCTGCCTGGGCATTAAAATTCATCAGACACTTCACCAGGTTCCCACACCTACTGTGATGAGGCAGAGAATGGAGCTTTTCAGTGGAGGCAACACATCTAAGGCAGGCATAGGTAACCTCGGCCCGCCAGATGTTTTGGGACTACAACTCCCATGATCCCTAGCTAACAGGACTAGTTGTCAGGGATGATGGGAATTGTAGTCCCAAAACATCTGGAGGGCCGAGGTTGCCTATGCCTGATCTAGGGAATGCCTTCTCCAGAGACACCTGCCTAACATCTACATTAATGCCCTTAAGGCACCAAGACCTTCTTATTCACCCAGGTCTTTTAATAGATTTCAAACCTTATTACCAGAACCCCTGTGGGATTTATGTTAATGCTAAACATTTAGCTGCTGTTCCCCACTGTTGGGAGGTTTTATATTGCTCAGAATTTGTATTCTTATTTCATAAGAATAAGAATTTTGTTCTTATTTTATAAGAATTATGTGAGGCTTTTGACTTTAAGATGCCGTGAACCACCAGGCGTGTGTAGATGGATAGATATACAAAGCATACAAATACATAAAATAATCCTTAAACAAGACCTGTATCACACAACGTCTGGAAAACCTCTGGAAGATTCAGTTCAAAACAAGTTGTTCAGGAAGCAATATCTCAGAGGACACTCACAGAATTAAATATGGCCTCAGCTAGGACCAACAGACTGCAAGGTTTTACAGACTGAACTAGGTAGACCAAGAGGCACAAGGCCTCCAGACAAACTAATGGAAAAGTGGATATATTTATATGATCAGGATTTTTCTGAATAATACATGAGTGCCTTATCACAGGCAACAATGATGTATTTTTAAGCAACAATTTTGTGAAGAGCCTTTACCTAGTAAATAAAAACAGATCTTTCAAAATACTTTACATGACAATTTTATCTGAGGGAATATCCTAGTCCCCACAGCTTTAATGGAAGGAGGAACAGTCCCTCAGTTATGTTTTTGTGGGGGGGAAAGGGGGGTCATAGTATTAAACTATACCTGTAGGTTACGTAATAATCTCATCCCCAAATATTTTGGAGAACTGTCCCTGAATTCCTCAATTTTATTGTTTCATGTCTTTCTCGCTCTCATTTCCCCATCCTTCCTGCCTCTCTCCCTCTCTTTCCTTCTTTCTGTTACTTTCAACTCCTGTCTATTCTTCCTGCTTTTTAATTCAATAACTGCAGGGTTTTTTTCTGGGGAGGGGGGTAGTTGTTTGTGCAATGTTGGAGGAAACTTTGAATAAATCCTATTTTAAGATAATATATCTCAGCAAAATTTTCTAAATATTCTCAAAAAAATTAAGTAACTGGTTTGCTTCAAAACAGTTACCAAAGCCCCAGTGAAGCAAGAATACTTCCTAATAAAGCAATATAGAAGTACTTGAACATACATACATCAATATAAGCCCCTGGAAGTATTTACCTTCTTTAAATTCCATTAAGTGTACTTACCTTTCAGCAATTTATGCTGATTATGAAAAAAGGAGAGAGAGAAAAAACATTCTAGTAACTGTATATGAGTAAAGGTTGGATAACTCGAAGGAAAATACTGTATCTCAGGAATACAAACATCATAGCACCTCCTGTTTACTGTCAAGAAGCCTGAATAGTTGTCATTTGAAAGCTCCTTTAACTAATTTTAAAATTAATGAGCCTTTAATGGCCCACATGACACCATCATTCTACCAAATGTTATATGCTAATTCCTTCCCAAAATTAGAAATAGTCCATTATAAACCCCAAGGTTTCCCTGTAATACTATTAATAGTTGTTCAATACATTCCCTGCCCTGGCTGAATCCTGAAGGACAAACTGTTCCTTTCAGCATGGTTTGTGATTTGTGGCAAACGCTTTCCAATATTTTCGGTCTTATTTTAACATCTAAACCAACATTTCTTTCCACTGCTAGAAGCAAATCTGCAAGCAAGATAGTTCTTTGGTTCAGCGGAAGAAACTTTGTTATAGCAGTCTGCCCCCACTTGGGCTACCTTCAAAATAGATTTTACAACAAGGTGTTTGTATAGATAAGAGCATCTCTTAAAATGGTAAAAGATCAACGTCAGTTTTAATTAGCAAAACAAAAAGCTCTTCTGTTCTCCTGAACAGAAACAAATCAGAATAATAACAATTTTTCATTGCTGGAAGGATTATTTAAGAGTTACCTTTTCCTTCCAATAAGAAGCTCAAAATGGTTCACACGGTATATGCTTCATATAATAAAACAGATTGATATAAATGTAACACCTTCAACTATAAACCTTATAAAAATGAAACAAAATTGCAGTTTCATGATCCATTATGTGTATAGGTTATTGTGGGGAAACTCATGTGTGCAACAGCTACTGGAGAAAGAATATTTGGCAAGAATTCCTAGAGATTTCCCTGATATCAGTATATTTAGCTTGAGTTCGTCTTCTGACTCTTTGCAATGGCACCACACTCATTTCTCTGAGCACATGCATAGAACTTTTTTTTTTTTAAGTACAGCCTGGCACTTAAGGTTTCAACTTTTTTTAAGCTGGATTTGTTTATTTTGTTTTTATAAGGCATCTGAGATTAGACAGCTCTTGATTAGAGATTAGACATTGCCCTCTTGAGCTTCAGGTGCCTGACAAATACCTTTCCTTTTTGACTGGCATTTTAAGGAACTTTTCTGTTTTTATGATTAATTGTAATTGATTCTATCCATAGTATGATGTTCATAGCATGATGCTTCAATACTTCAGTAATTAAGTGATAGATAGATAGATAGATAGATAGATAGATAGATAGATAGATAGATAAATAAATAAATAAATAAATAAATGTCCCTGGAACCTCAACCATGCCTAGTGCAATTAGAGACCCTTATTTAGTATTCATTAATCAGAGGACAGTAACAAAGGGGCATCCTCCAGCAAGCATCTACCACAAGTAACACGGATAAATCAAAATTTGCATTTCCTGGGAAACATCTTTACCTTTCCTCCCAAGGGACTCCTCAGTCCCTTGCCTGTGACTGATTACAAAGAAAACAAAGTAATTATTAATATGACTGGCTACTCAAATTTTTTTGAAACAGTCACCCAAGTCTTTAAGAGGTACCTGAAAGTAAAAAGCAAGAATGCTTGCTGTATCTCTGCTGGAAGAGTGTTCCACAGCATGGGGCTGGTGACACTAAATGCCCAATTCCTAACTGAAGCCAGCCTGGCATCTGTAACATGGGAGACAACTAACAGTGCTTTTAGGCACCTCCTTAAAACCTTTTTTCTTTAAGCAACCCTATCAAGATATGAAGATGTTACATGTGTTTTATTCCTTTCCAGCACCTGCTGATTTTAATAAACTTTTGAATATTTTTAAAAGCCTTATTTTTTATCAATAATTTTAATGTCTGTTTTAAGGGTGTGTGTTTTTTTTGTAAACCACTTAGAGACTTTCTTACAATCAAGTGGTATTAATTCAGCTTTCAAATTGGAGTTAAATCCTGCAGTTTGGCTGAGGGTGCTTGCTCTCTGCTGGAAACAGTCACAAGTTGCCAACACAGAATTGAACCCTGCCCATCTGCCCACACCAGCTGACTGACAGCTGGGTGTGGTTTGAAAAATGGGCATGCAGTGCAAACTGGACCACTGGGTGGGCCAATATTGGTATTTGCAGACCACAGTTTCCCCACCCCACCTTAAGACCATGTGATGATGTACCCTAGATCCCTTTCTAACATATACAAGAGTAGCAGTCAGGCATATGAAAGTCACGTAGCAACTGACAGGGAGATTAGAAAATTTGTGATGGCATAAATTGTAGAACCCTTTTTAAAAACAGGATTTTGTAATTCTCTTGAACAAACACAATTCACTTTGAAATGGATGATAAATACCTTTAAAGATCATTGTTCTGTACCATTCTATTATACTCTAATTCTAAAGGCAAGAATTATATTAACTGCAAATACAATTCTTCCATTAATTAAAACTCTAACTCATTCTTTAAAGAGCAACAGAAGATCAGAATTATTTTTCCTTTGTTCAAAATGAGAATTCAGATCTAGCCTTTTGGATTTGGGATGGGATAATAAATTGCCAGTACATGCATAGTTGTTTTGTTTTGTTTTTAATAAAAAAAACCAACTCCTGTAATTATGCAGTTCTGCACCATCACTTCCTCATGAACCCAGAATAAAAATCTATACTCTACAGATCATTTTTAATAAGATAAAACTGTACTTGTTCTTGAAAGGCAATATGAATGAAACTCCATAATTTCCTAGTCACTCCAATTTTATATTTGTTGTGCAAATCTTCAAATAAACCTTCTTTTTCCACATTATGGTAATTTCTTTTCCATATTTTTTATTTAAACTTTCCAGCTTAGACATTCAACCTTCACTCCTTGTCTGACAGAAGAGACTCCAGGGAATTTATAAAAAATTAATTGCAAGCATAAGAATGTAATAATATTAAGTAATCATACTGCAACAGTTCAGATTGAGTAAGATTTCCAAGCATTTCTCAAGCCTTGACACTTAGGAAAGACACAATCACAGAATGATGGAACATACAAGTATCAGATAGCAAGCAATGTGAAATAAGTCTGCCTGAGACTCTGCAGAGCCACTGCCAGTCAATGTAGACAATACTACATTAGATAGCCAACTAGTTTGGCTGGTATAAGGCACTTTCCTATGTACCTAGATTCCTAAGAACTGGTTAGCCTCTTTAGTTTGCCTTAGATATTTCTGAACCCCATCAAAAATTTAAATGAAGGTGCCACATATTGAGTGCAGTTTGGTCTTTCCAGTTTGGGTTGTTTTTTTTTTGTTTTTTTTTTTTTGCTTCTTAAGGAACTACCCGTATTTTCCTTTCCTGATGAGCCCCTATTATGCACAATCACTTTCTATGTGAATGGTCCCGTTTTCTCTGCCATACTAGTCAACATAGACCACCCACTTCATTATTTGAATGAACAGTGTACCTTGTCACTTGGAGGGCATGGGTATATATGATAAATTCCTAAAATACATATATTCCATAACAGCAGTGCAGAAAAAAACCTTAACTACAAGCAGGAAATTCTATGGTAGAATCAAGTTGTTATGGCAACTAGAACAGTCAGAGAAAAAGACATAGAACATGCATAGTTGTAATCCTGCCAACAACATAATCCTGTTATTAAAATTCATTAAAGAACTGACATTCCTACCACTGATCTTTTTAAAAAATGTTAAATGTGACATCACACCTAGAATCTCAACTCGTGATTGCAAATCCTCCCCCAAGTTTAATTCAGAATGGCCTCGACTAAACTACATTATTTTTCCAAAACTCAGAATCCAGTGTTTCGAAGCCCAATCTGAAGTTTAGACTCTGCCACTCTCCCAAAGATGTACACGATGAAACCTAAACTACTAGCCATGGTGGTCATGTGCTACCACCACTGCTGGGCTCAGTATGTCTCTGAAATACCAGCTCCTGCAAATCACAAGTGGAAGAAGGGCTAGTGCGCTCATGTCCTGCTTGACGGTTCCCCATAAGCACCTGCTTTTTCACAGTAAGAACAGCATGCTGGATCCAACCACCACAAGACCCTGAGCCTTACCCAACCACCCACTTTTCTTCCCTTGAAACTTACTAAGCAATCTCAAGCGAAATTTCTGCAAGGCCTACATTACAATTTAGTATCTAGAACACTGAAATGGCAGCACCACAGTGCCAGGAAACCTGGGACATGCCACTTCCAGACCACCAGAGAGCTTAAGAACATTTGTCAAGCACAATGGTATACACACACCCAGAGCTCCATGAGGCTTGTTGCCATCACCAGCTAGGTTTTAGGGTTAGGAGGGCAGGGATGGTGGTAGGCAGTCCTGGTTCCAAGGTGAACTCGTAATAAACAACAACAACAATTTATCCCCTGCCCATCTGGCTCGGTTTCCCCAGCCACTCACATTATGAGCCATGCCCAATGTATATATAGAAGAGTTTGGATTTGATATCCTGCTTTATCACTACCCGAAGGAGTCTCAAAGCGGCTAACATTCTCCTTTCCCTTCCTCCCCCACAACAAACACTCTGTAAGGTGAGTGGGGCTGAGAGACTTCAAAGAAGTGTGACTAGCCCAAGGTCATCCAGCAACTGCATGTGGAGGAGCGGAGACGCGAACCCAGTTCACCAGATTACGAGTCTACCGCTCTTAACCACTACAACCACATGGAATCTGGTTACAAAATAGAAGCCAATTTTATCTACCTCCTTTTCAGAAGCTCCTAACACAACTGGTTCCTCAAAGACATAAAGGTGTAGTTTGCCAATATGGTGGTGGGAAACTAGATTCAGCCGGTGGGCCAGATTCTTACCATCCCAAGTGGGTTAACTTTTGACAGATAGGCAGAGCCACACACCTACCAATCACCTGACACCATTATGACATCAGGTGCCAACTTCAAAGGGGCTCACAGCAACTGCCAATCAGCTGATTAAAGTCTGATTGCAGGGAGTTTGAATTCAAACCACAAAAGGACAATGGAGGAATCACTAACAGCCCCTAGCAGCTGAACTAAAGAGTTCCCAGTGGATAACTCCCTTACGCAGCCTCTCAGTGAGGCCGGCTCCCAGCAGCCATCAGTGAGCCCTACTTGCAAAGGAATAATTAGGAGCTCACTTTTAGCTGCTGGCGGTACTTTTGGAGTAGCATCCTTTGCAACTGCACACCCAACACCTGACATCCCATATTCTAAAATCAGCATGTGAAAGATGTGTGCAAACCTTCTCACCCACTCAACTGCCATCTAGAAGATAAGAGAGCTACCTGGAGGTCTCTTGTATGACAGTCTCACTCTGCTCCAGCCCAAATACTGTAAAACCCCTCACTCATGAGGAAAGAGCATCTGAGTAGTGTCAGTGTACCCTTGTCTGCAAGCTGGAAGATGTGGCACGCCACTACACATTTGAAGTTGCCTGCAGCTAAACATATTTGCTTGGAGGGTTCTAAATAGTTCCATTTTGCAAATTACATTAACTATACAAACAGAAGTAACAAGAGACACTTAGAAGGATGGTGGCCCTTCATAATTGAATCAGCTGTAGCGGAATTCTATTTATTTATTTTTTATTTAACTTATGTCGCTATTGCTACTTCTCCAGTCTGTTTTGCTTTAATCCATGCTTCTTTCCACTTTGCAAAGCAAAGTTCTCGTTCACTAGTATCACAGATTATTCTTACAATTTTAAAAAGAGGTATGGATGCTTCAAATACAAAATTTTATTATAATTTTTTAAGGAATGCTTGATTTTTTTTCCACAAAAGAACTAAGCTCAAACAATCTTACCTTAATGTCCAATTAAAAATAAAACAAAAGTTTTGTGCTAAAAGGGATAGCCTACATACATCTTTACAAACATTTACTGATTCTCTTTAGACACAACTAATATAATGTGCAAGAGACTAAAGTGACTATCAAATTACAGCTTTAAAGACAGATTTAATTTAGTTGAATGATAATCACATATTCTGTTCACAGAGTAGAACTATTCCAACTGAAATAATGAATAATTACCATACAGAAGCAATACCCCCCCCCCAAAAAAAGCCACAGAACAAAGACTAACAAAAAAGTGAGAGGCTTGTTCTATTCATTTTAGCTGCAACTATTCACAAAGACAAAAGAACTAAAACATTTTATTCAAGCAGCAATGAATCTTAACGAAACATATATCATACAGAAACATGCCACCTGCCCCATTCGGCATCCCTTCATGTCACACCAAAATTTAAAATACACTATCTGTTACAAACACAACACAAAATTACTGGTAACTCATAATTATAATACCATTTTCAGGGTATATTTTTAAGGTGTGTCAGAAAAAGGAAAAATAAAATAAAATGACTTCTACAACCTTTCTGTTTCCTTTTTTGAAATTCATTCCAACATCTTTTTTTCAATCATAAGCCCAAACTTTACTATGCATTTTTAGTCACAAAATCAATTTTTCCGGTGCCAAGAACACTTGCCCCTTGAAGACTGGCCGCTAAGTGATGCCAGCAACTGAATCTCCTAAATAGACCCTTCTGTGTAAGGTCTATGCGCAAGACACAGCCTTCTTCCAACTTAAAGAGAAGGTAATTTAGGAAGTTAGTAGTGGAAACTGTTGTGCGGCTCATTCCAACTAATCTCAGCCTAACTTACCTCACAGGGTTGTTGTGAGGATAAAACGAGAGGGGAGGAAAAAGCATATGTCACCACCATGATCTCCTTTAAGGAAAGATGAAATAGAAATCAAATAAATAAATAAAATATTTGCTTTCCTGACAGTTGTTTCACTCAGCCACATGAAAGGCACAGTTCAGCAGGTTCAGGTTAGGCCGAACATGGGTTCAAGTCACCCCACAGAAACAAGTAAACTCTAAGACTGCCGATACTTAAGAACCAAATACATTTCCTAGCTCTGAATGTTTTCTTAAGTTTCAAGATGTCTTAATCATGTTTCCTCCATGATTTCCCCAAGATTAATGTGCGTGTGTGTGTGTATACACACATCTCTGCAGGTATCTGTGTGAACTGGGTGTTTGCCAAAATAACCCAGTCTTCACATGGGTTTATTTTCATGCGGGTACACAATTAAACACAATATCATGAACACAGGCGAAACACACATTGCCTACTCTGGCTCCAAGTTTCTGCCTTTAATTATGACTTTTGAAACCAATCAACAGGAAAGATGCAGGACATGGTTAAATCAACAGTGATCATTAACTATGAACTAACCAACCAAAGGAGATGAGCTGGTTAGGGAACAGAGAATTAAACAGAGGTTAAAAAACAGCACTGCAACAAAATTATGAATTACTGTAATTATAATCACCAGGGATACGATATCCCTTATATTTTAGTTGTTTTTCTCACCTCTTCCCAAGCAATGATTTTCCCTATTCATAGTGTGTGAGAAGATAGATTAATAAAATAAAGTCTCTCTCACACATTTTTTTAAATGCTATAACTAGTCTTTTAATGGGGATGTTCAAACCTATCTTTGAAGTAACTTATCTCTACAATATATATATATATATACACACACACACACACACACACACACATATATGAGAATAAAAAACACAAGGGCGTTCTATGCATGCATTAAGCAGGAAGGGCTCAACACATGCTAACCTCAAAAGAGCACTACTCGCGTAGTAGTAAAATGGGAATGTCTCATTTTAAAATTAAACCAAACAAGTATTCACGGGCTGGAAATCTATTTCAATGGGGGCAATTGAAGTGACATATTTATTTGACAATCCTAAGCATCAATAACAAAAATCAGTGGATTTACGTCCAATTAAACATGGTTAAGGGTCTTTTTTAAGGTACATATTCTGAAATAAACCAATTACTTCATTTTAAAAAAATCTATTTTAAACACAAATTTTCAGTAGCTCCTCTTCTCAGATCTGCTTTAATACCTGCTAGCTACAAAAAAAGTCAGACTTGAATAAAAATGGCACTCCAATACTTGCATTCAAATCACTGTCCATTTCACTAATAATAGGAGGTTTTCTGGTGTGGTAAGCCATTCAAACAGGGCGGACCTATCAAACCTTATTGCATCATTAGATTTTTCTTCCTACCAATAGACATTGCTGTCCATCAGAAGAAATAATTAGTGTATTATGTATGGAAACGTCATCCTATCAGTTCAGTGCCTGACTTGAATAGCTCATATAAGCAACTCATTGATGCCATGCATGCTCACTGTCTTCAGATATGACACAACACTACACCCTTTGGGAGTTTCTCCCCTGTTCGCAAGCAGCATTTCACATCTGTGTTTGACAGAAGGAGAGAAGAGCAGACTGTTCAACATTCACTACCAAAAGCAGGCTATGCAGGTGAAAAGTTAAGGCAAAACCTGGAGTCCAGTTGCCCTGCTCTTCAACACAACGTACAGCACTGACATATACCGGATTTTCTGGAACAGAGAGAAGTTTTCAGTATTGGAATTCACATGACAAAAGCAAATGGGATTTACTGAGTGCTGAAGCCTTCAATTAACGTTTGATAAATAATGAACATCTAAATTAACCAGAATCGATGGGTTTGCCTCTATTGTTTGAGAAGATGCAAAGTCCATCACTCTTTTTCTTAGCCTCTTAAGAGAAGAATTTAAAGTACTGGTACTGTTTAGAGGGCGAACCCAAGGATTTGGAATAACTGGGAGTAAACTGGAAGCAAGCAGCAACAAAATGAAGCAGCACCAGCAAATGAGACAGACACGGTAGAGAAAAAGAAATGTGAAAGCTAGTGTGCAGAATGCATTTTTAATACAGAAAGCTTCCTACCTGGAGAGTGTATCCCAGTATTTGGAGACACAGAATCCAGAAACTGTCTTCAGTCATCTGCTAGGTAAGTTTCTATTTTTTTTAATTAAAAAATCTAGCTTTTCCAGTAAGAAGAAGATTGCTCTGATTTTGTTCCTACAGTATCAGTGAATTTCAGTTGTGTTTTCATTCACACCAAGGCTGAATTTTAAACATTTAAAGGTATACTATCCTGGACTGTACAAATAACTGATTTTATGTGTTATATTTCCCAAATTACCTTATTAAACTCCTCTCACTTGATTTGCCTATAATTGTTTGCCAAGATTCAAATTGCTCTCAACTGCTATTTATCTAAAAGCTGGGAAATGTAGAAATAACAGCCAAATCTATAAAGCCACGCCACAGTTACTATTTACAAAGTAATATTTACTGTACTTCAATATTTAATGCAAGCTATTAAAGCAAAGAATTTAACACAATGGCAACATCACATTTTAAAGGCATAATTGATTACAGTCAAACCCATGCTTAAAATACACCAAGAAAAGAGACCAAAAGTGTCAATTATAGTTAGCTGTGAAACTATAGTAACTGATGTAAAAAGCACTGTGTTAAATAATGAAGGCTTAGCATACAGTTTAAATGCAAGTTGAGGATAAGAGTTCAGCAGCACTGCAAATGAGGTCTGAGCATTTGCATTTTAATTCAAATTAGAATATAAAATGATCAAACCAAAAGAGGTGGATAGTCAAAGAGCACTGCTAAAATGGATTTATGTGGTGCATTGCACATCACTTCGTGGTTCAAACCTAGAACACAGATACCAGAATTCATTAGTTCCAAGACAGGACTATTAGCCTACAATGGTTATTGGTGAAGGTATATGTGATGACAAGTCTGAACGATCTTCATCTCTTCAAAAGCTGTTCAGTAAAACATTTGACAACTACTTAATACAAACTATAAAACAATAAAAATACACACACACTCTTAATTTTAAAGGAAACCCATTATATATTTTAATTATACGGCCTGTCTCTACTTCTTCTCTTTTATTTGTTTCTTCGCAATAATCCAATTTATTCTGATCTCTTTTCGTCACATTTCTCACATACTCAAAGACTTAAGAGAAATCTTTAGTAGCTCACAATACAAACTTGACAGCTAACCTGAGGAATGGCCAAATTGGGAGGGAGCTCTTGTACCATCAGGTGCCGAAGATTCTACCAAAATGCTGAGCTTGAGTCATCTTTAGGGGTTAATCCTCTTTATATTCTTACTAGCACTTCCTCTGTAACTATGAAATCCCTTCTGTCGACCTCTGTTACTCCTATAATAACAGAGAGAAGTTTCTAGTTTGCATTCCTGTTCCAGATTTTTAACAGTGATCTTAGTTTGAAGGACACAATGTTTTTGTTTGCCTACTGTACTTTCTAGTGTTTATTTTAGAGTTCTCCTCAGTACAACTAACATTCTGTGTTGCCCAGGGTTCCGTGGCAGCAGAAAAAACATAGCTGATGAAAATGTGAGACAATCATTTACAAATCTGGGGCTCTTAATACAATGGTGAAAGTGAACATGAGAAGCTGCCTTACACTGTAGCTGGATCTTGTGGTCTATATAGCTCAGTACTCCCTACACTGACTTGCAGGAGCTCTCCGGGCTTTCGTATTTGCACACTCAACCTGGAGATGCTAGGGAATGAACTTAAGATCTTCTGCATGCAAAACATGTGATGGACCACTGAAATACAGCCCTGCAGCAAAGCTTCCTGCAGTTTGCTCAGTTATGAGCAGCAAATTACCGTGGAAATGATTTTCAGAACACTATGAAACACAACGTCCTGCACCTGTTCACCATTGCAAACTTCAGACAGGGCTAAAAACCTAACCTAAATGCAAAGAAAAAGATAAAAAGTTCCTATTGCCAAAGGTGTAAAACAACAGCTTGATGGTAGATAGCATTAAATATGCAGTGTTAAAAGGACTGATAACCCAACTATCACGTTCAGTTTGTAAAATAACAAAACTATAAACACATTTACAAAAGCAACTTGAAAAAGTTACATAAAAACTTCTTTCTAAAATCCTATGCATTGTAAACTTCTATATTTTAAAATAAGAACACATTAAGTTAAAAAAGGGTTATAAAAACAAAACAGCACACAACTAATAATGGGACGGGTATTTTTATAAAACAGCTTTACCCCTTAAATTTAGGATACTCAATTGCTAAATGCTATCACTTGAGGACCAATAAATATCATGTAATGCACATCGCTAAGGGCTTGTTTATATTACCACCTAACAGATCTGCTACACCAACCAACTTTCGTGTCAGGTGCAATTAATAAATGGGTGTAGGGAAGAGACACAAGGAAAAACAAAAAAATATGCTAATTAAGTGCAATAATAATAAAGTGGTACCTCGGGTTACAGACGCTTCAGGTTACAGACTCCAGTAACCCAGAAATAGTACCTCGGGTTAAGAACTTTGCTTCAGGCTGAGAACAGAAATTGGGCAGCGGCGGCGCGGCGGCAGCGGGAGGCCCCATTAGCTAAAGTGGTGCTTCAGGTTAAGAACGATTTCAAGTTAAGAAACAAATTAAGAAACCTCCAGAACAAATTAAGTACGTAACCAGAGGTACCACTGTACTTACAAATCTATGTTTTTAAGTAGTACAATTTGAAGAATAAATATTCAACTTCTAATGCTACCTATACCAATTCTCAGATGCTTTTCGTATAAGACCAGGAATGGGAAACCTATGGCCCCTCAGATGTTGTCGGACTCCAACTGCTACCAGCCCACATGGTCAATGGTCAGGGATGGTGGAACTGTAGAGTAGCAACATCTTGAAGGGCCACAGGTTTCCCATCCTTGGAGTAAGCAGTGTGGGGCACCTGTTTCATGTCAAATGTTCATGTTCAATGACGTACTAACTTGTGACTAAATCAAAGTATAGACAAAGTTTTAAATGATGTTATCATCGAGGCATGGCACATAATGACCCAATTTAAACTGTCATCGAGATTCATTTTAATATGAATGTGAAACAGTGTCCAAACTGAAAGCATTTCAAAAGTACTTCACTTTTAATGGGTCCTTTGACTATAATCAAACAGTAAAATAGCTTGCTGGCTCCTTGGAAAAAGCTAATTCAAAGAATAGTTAACTGATCATTAGCTCAGCATTAACTGATCACTAGCTCAAGACAATTAGCTCAGCAAGTGGCAGAAACAGGAAAGGCTGTTCAGAGGTTTTTGCTTTCCATTTTCAGTCTAATACTAAATATGCATGCTTATATATTACCATCTAATTATCAATCAAATATAAATAGACTTTTCCTGCTTTGTTTAACCTAGGTTCCTTATTAATTGTTTCTGAAACACTTCATGGTTCAGGAGCCTCCAATCTATTTCTGCTGCAAGACATTAGTATACCAACTATTACCTCCGGCAGCAAGTGATTTGCCACCACAGGCAATTGAACATAAATTTCTACATTATTATATTCAAAATTTCTAATCAATTTTCTTAACATTTATAATGCTTCATGTTGGTGCAGCTAAAATGTTTCAAAAATGGAAGGAAATCTGGGGGTGGAAGGAAGAATTTAGGAAATGAAATGGTCCTATGCAAAAGGAGAATTCATGACACTGAAACCGGGGTGGCGAGTGGGGTCAGATTTAAGAAAGAACAGTGGCTCAATGAAACTAGAACAGGAGAAATTAAACCCTCAAAACTGGCCAAAAGCATCCTAGAATAAAATCTTCTGCACATCACCTAGCACTCTTGGTATCCAAGGTTGAAAAATTTCAGAGCTTCTCCTAGATGGTACCATCTACTTTCTGGAGCTCTGGTGATCTAGGGAGAAGTAATACTGAAGAATTCAAAGTGGGGAAGAACTTTTCTCAAAAAATGTGGATAAATAAGGCAACCACAACAGCCCCTGAATTGACACTGGCAGGAAATTGGTCCTTTGCTATATATACATTTTGCCAACAATTGCAATAATACGTCCCCTTCCTCCTAAAAAGGTGTGGTTTCTTTTCTCATAGTACAATGGGGATTTTTTTTTTTTTTTTTAGAAAAGGACATGGTAGGTTGAATCCAGCAGGAGTATTCCCTGAGAAGAATTTTGTCCGGAGGATGCTCCCACTAGTAGAAGGGAGGCATAAACTTTTGTTGATTCTCCACTCCAACTGTGCTCTTTGAAAATTTGTTCCTGGCAGTTGGAATACCCTCCAAAGCTGATTTTCAGAGTGCATAGGCTGCTGTAAGGAAAGGGGCTGTTGGCAAAAGTCACCTCCCCTTCACATTGGATTCCAATGCCCTATCAAACACCTTCTGGGCATGGAAGGAGCATTTCTATTCACTGGATGTGAAGTCTGGATCCAATCAATCATTTTTCTTTAGCTATCTGATAGTCCACTGAAGGGATGCAGGTGGCGCTGTGGTCTAAATCAGAAGGTCGGCGTTTCGAATCCCCGCGACGGGGTGAGCTCTCGTTGCTCGGTCCCTGCTCCTGCCAACCTAGCAGTTCGAAAGCACATAAAAGTGCAAGTAGATAAATAGGTACTGCTCCAGCAGGAAGGTAAATGGCGTTTCCGTGTGCTGCTCTGGTTCGCCAGAAGCGGCTTAGTCATGCTGGCCACATGACCCGGAAGCTGTACAGCAGCTCTCTCGGCCAGTAAAGCGAGATGAGCACCGCAACCCCAGAGTCATCCGCGACTGGACCTAATGGTCAGGGGTCCCTTTACCTTTAGTCCACTGAAATGAAATGTATATAATATATAAATAGCTCTTTCTCACCCACAATACAAAGTATAAGACAAGTTAAGCTTTATTGTTGGATGTGGTGAGTGCGAAGACCCTTAAAATGATCAATATTAATAGTTTTATAGAGAAATGACAGAAGTAATTAGCATTTGTCTGTCTTGAGAGACAATGGAGTGTGCCTCTGGGTGTGAAGTCAAATCACTATGTTAGCAGCACCAAAGTGACCTCCCCAGCGTGAAAGCCAGCCTGAGCAGTGTATATGGCGGTCCTCCCATGCTCAGCCTCGCTAATGTGGTCCAGAGGAAAGATGAGCAATACGTTTGGCACCAGCTTGGTTGCAGGTTTCCTTCTCCTAGATGGGCTACCTTCTTAGATTGATGAGTCTCATCTGCCCCACCCATACAAAAACAGCCTTCCTGACCGTTGGACCCCCTATTAGTCTTCTCTACTCAATCCACCAAAGCCTGTCTTTGCATGCAGGGGAGAAGTAGAGTAAACTTACTGAAAGTCATGAGCATGATGATATCATGAAGGCAATTAAGTTCAATGGGTCTACTTGAGTAAAACTTAAGTGAATACCACCCATAATGTCTTGTTACTATGGTCCAGCAATTTATACATAGATGGGAACTTAATGGACACTGAACTTTACTCCTTAAAAGATGTCATGCACACCTGAGTGCAAAATTGCATTCTTAAGTTCATGTCACTTCTGTTTTCTACTGGCAATGCTTTACTCTTTTAACAGTAAGATTAATCAGAGCATAGATGCTTAACTTGCACATGGTTCCAGAACTGCAGACCATTTGGTTTCCAATTGGAAACTGAATCCAAGAATTCATACATCCAATGATCCTAAGCCTACAGCAATTATGCAAATGAAGAACCATAGTTCTGTAGTCTCTGCCCAGATGTATCAGCCCTGATAGAGCACATCCATTCTCCTTACACCAGATGGTCTTAAACCGTTCACTAAGCTTAAGTTATTTTTCATCTATATCTATGCAAAATCATCTGAAAGAGAACACTGAAACCTGTCAGCCTATAAATACAATTCTATAATACCATTCATTCCACTCTCCTCCTACCTAGAAACTATAGCAGGGTTTTTTCAGTTAAAGATCAATAAATAGCAAAGAAATTGATAAATCAGTTTTTTCCCCATTCTTTTGTTTAGTTCTAAGTTTGCCATCTGTCAACGTTTTTGCTGTTTTTCAAATTTAAAGTGAACTGCATGTCATAAGGAAAAAAACTTGCCATTAAAAATTTACAGTGAACTTATGTTTGCATTAAAATCAGTAAACACATCTGCTGACAATTAATATGAAACAGTACTGCAAAATGCATTTGTATTAAAATGTTTTAAGGTTGTTGTAAGAATGACATGATAATCTGTCATCAGTGGGGGGAAATACAGGAAAAATAGCCTGCTCCTTAAACAGAACAACATTTCTCTTACTAACACTTTCAGTTGATTAATCCTTGGATCACTGTTTGCTAGCTACAAAGTCTGCTTATCAAAGCCAGAGTCAGCTGTTCACCAGCTATAAGCTTGTGCCATATTCATTTGTTTGATCACGTTATTTAAACAGTTTTACTATTTGCCTAGTGATGCATTCACACAAGTATTTTTCCCAATAGGATGGTTCCTACCCTGAAGAAACTCAGGTTACATGTGTATTTCCCACTAGTCTTGAAATTTCACTTCAAAACCAATATGGAACAATAATCTGGCCTTGTGATGAGCCATACACAAAAGCAAGATTACTATATCGTTAAATGGTTTTGAAAACTGTAACATGTCTCCTTGTCAGGTCAGTCATATATAATTGCATAGCACTGTGCTGTCTACAATTTCTTCTTTGTACTGCAGCAAGCAAAGCAAAGCTAAATGAGTGGAGATTAGATCAGTTGATGAGCAGGAATTAAATGCTGCTGGCTTGGCTGCACATTAGTGCACAATCCTGTTCCCTGCTGAGAACATGACACAATGCAGGATCAAACCCTGTTCTCCTGTCTATTAGCCAACGACACCAGTGATGTTGGCTGATGAGCGGGCAGACATGGTTTGGGGAAAATGGCCTCATGGACCCCCTTGCAGGCCAGTATTGGCCCACAGGCCAGAGGTTCTCCACCCCTACTCTGATCCCAACAGGGCTCTTCTTATATTGACATCCATATATACTTCCTCCTCTTAGGACTAAGGGCCATTAAAAAAAAAGCTCTCAATGAATTCTACATACCAATATGAATAGAGGGATGTTTACACACATACCATTGTTAAAGTGTAATCAAGAAAAATAATAAGAACAAATTTATAATCAGTTAGAAAGACAGCTCCAATCAGAAAAGCTGCAGTTGTGGATACAGTGTAGCCTTTGACATGCAAGACAAATGTAGGAGGCATTACAAAGGGAGTCTACCCTACCTGGGGCCCTCCTGAAGTACTGGACCACAGTTCCCATCAGCTCCAGCCAGCATGGCCAAATGGCCAGGGTTGGTGGGAATTTTAATCCAAAATATTTGGAAGGAACCAAGGGAAGGCTGGCACAGAAATTAGTACCCCTTTATAATAATAATAAAAAGTACCCGGTTACTTCCACGTTATGAAAGCAAACATGTGGCACTAATCAAAACAAGATGAAAGTCTGCACAAAATATTTGTGAAAAGATTTAGAAATAAATTAGCAGATGCTGACCCATACTCTAAAAAGTAATGTAGTAAAACAATTCATAATGGTCTTCTTTAAAATTTCTATTTTACCCTCTTATTTGGTAAGGTTACTATTTCAAAAGAGGATAACTCTTCATTATTTTTCTATAAATAGGCATAACTTTTCCTTAAATTGAAGAAATAGGCTTCAAAACTGCTATAGATAAATTCTTGGTACGGCCTGAATTTCTAAACACTTTTCTTAAGTCATACTGGAAAAAATTACATTTGCTGTGAATCACTGAATACAACTTTACAGTCCCTGCAGCAAAAGAAAAATGAAGTTGTACCTGAAAAGATTTTAAGTGCACAAGTTTAGGAACAAGCAGTACCAAAATCTAGTAAATGGTTCCTGCATTATTAAAAGCATGAAAAACAAACATGGAAACAAACATTAAACAAAGCAAAAATGTGAAACATTTCACAATGAACACTGTTCTGCACTCCCTACTTTCTTGAGTTGTAGGAACTTAAAATATAAGGTGATTCATTATTTAATATCTAAACAACTTAATATATTTAAAATTTTATCTAAGTGGTGTACACTACAGACAACTTAAACAAAATATTACAAAATACACAGTTAAATATAAAACAGGCATGGGCAAACTTGGCCCTCCAGATGTTTTGGGACTACAACTCTCATCATCCCTAGCTAACAGGACCAGTGGTCAGGGATGATGGGAATTGTAGTCTCAAAACATCTGGAGGGCCGAGTTTGCCTATCCCTGATATAAAAAGTTACATTAATAGAAACATTGATTCATTTTCCGACACACCCTCTCAATCAACTTCCAGGTTCTCTTCACCCAGGGTCCAAACAAACTCTCAGCTCACCCACAAAAGTCTCACAACGAGAAGGTTTCCTGGACACAATGGACATCACCCTCGTCTCATGACTCTAGACTTGCTTTTCTTTTTTTTCTTTTTTTATATATAATTTTTATTATTTTTACACTAAAATACTACAAAAAATCCTTAACAAACATTTTCATATATTTTCCATTTGGCTACCAAGCCGTGACTTCCGTCAGTCCCTTCAAGTGGTTTTCTAATTTTTAACTTGATATTATACTTCTTTAATCAACCATTGCTTACATTTCCAAAAAAAAAAAGAATTTCCCTTACTTTACTATCCTACTTACAATAATAGTTCTACACATTTACTACAAAACTTCTTGAAATCCTATTAACGTATTCAGATGTAAATTGTCTTTCAAATAGTTCGTAAACTTTAACCAGTCTTTGATGAATTTCTGGTCCCGCTGCTCTCGGATTCTTCCCGTTAGTTTGTCCATTTCTGCGTATTCAGTCAATTTCACTGTCCATTCCTCTTTCGTCGGTAATTCTTCTTGTTTCCATTTTTGTGCTAGAAGAATTCTAGCTGCCGCCGTTGCGTATTGGAAAAGTCTAATGTCCTTTTTTTCAATGTCTGTACCTACAATACCTAACAAAAATGCTTCGGGTTTCTTAACAAAATTATATCTCAACATTTTTCTTAACTCATGATATATCATATCCCAATACACTCTCACCTTTTTACAATCCCACCACATGTGAAAAAAGGTACCGACATTTTGTTTACATTTCCAACACTTATTATCTGACTTATACATCTTAGCTAGTTTAACTGGGGTAATATGCCATCTATACATCATTTTCAATAAATTTTCTTTTATTGACGTACATGCCGTAAATTTCATTCCTTCCCTCCAAAGTTTTTCCCAGTCTTCTAGCATAATGTTATGTCCAATATCTTTTGCCCAGTGAATCATCACCGATTTCACTTCTTCATCTTTTAAGTTCCATTCCAACAGCATTTTGTACATCTTAGCAAGTATTTTAAAGTCATTGTTAAGTACTTCAACTTCAAACTTTGATTTTGTCTCGCTAAATCCCGTCTTTTTCATATCGCTTTTAAACATTTCATTAATTTGATGGTACTGCAACCAATTATTAACGTGTTCTTTCACTTCCTCATATGGTTTTAATTTCCATTTATTACCTTCTTTCTTAAGCAGTGTCTCATAAGTTATCCATTTCTGACTCATATTTGTCTTTTTCAAACTAATTATTTCAATTGGTGATAACCACCATGGCGTTTTCCTTTCCAACAGGTTTTTATATCTGTCCCATACTTCATAGAGCGACTTCCGGAAAATGTGGTTTCCAAAACTTCTGTGTACCTTTATCTTTTCTTGCCAGAGATATGCGTGCCATCCGAATCTGTTATCATGTCCTTCCAGGTCTAAAAGATCTGGTTTCTTCAGATTTATCCATTCCTTTATCCAACATAGACAAGCTGCTTCATAGTATAGCTTCAAATCCGGTAAGGAAAAGCCTCCTCTTTCCTTACTATCTGTCAATAATTTAAATCTTATTCGGGGTTTTTTCCCCTGCCAGATAAATCTTGAAAGTTTCTTTTGCCATTCTCTGAAAACAGCTGTCCCTTTTATTATTGGTATTGTTTGAAACAAGAATAACATTCTCGGTAGCACGCTCATTTTTACCGCTGAAATTCTTCCCAATAAAGAAAGTTTCATCCTTTCCCACACTTCCAGGTCTCTCTTAATTTTATTCCATGTTAATTCATAATTGTCTTGATACAGATTAATGCTCTTTGGTGTTATCCATATTCCCAAATATTTGACTTTCTTTGCCACTTCAATTTGTATTTTTTGTTGCAGTTCCTGTGATTCTCCATTTTTCATATTCTTAACCAAGATTTTGGTTTTTTTCCTGTTAAGTTTAAATCCTGCGAATTGACCAAATTCTTCCATCTCCTCTAATACTGCGTTTGCGCTTTCTAAAGGTTCTTCAACTGTCAGCACCAAGTCGTCGGCATAGGCTTTCACTTTATGTTGAGTCTTTCCAATTGTAATTCCTTTTATTCTTTCTGATTGCCTTATCGTCTTCAAAAGGACTTCCAGGACCGAGATGAATAATAACGGTGAGAGTGGACATCCTTGTCTTGTTCCCTTCTCAATTTCTATACTTTCAGTTAGCGTATTATTTACAATTATTTTTGCTCTTTGCTGTGAATATATTGCCTTGATACTTCTTATAAATTTTTCTCCCATATCCATTGCTTCAAAATTCTTTACCATAAAATCCCACGAAATATTGTCAAAGGCCTTTTCCGCATCCACAAAAATCATGGCGGCTTGCTTCTCATTCCTGACAGTCAGATATTCAATGATATTAATTATATTTCTTATGTTGTCTTTTAACTGTCTGCCTGGTAGGAAGCCCGCCTGGTCTTCATGAATTATTTCTTTCAGTATATTCTTCATTCTGTTTGCTAATATACTAGCAAAAATCTTATAATCATTGTTCAATAGCGAAATTGGCCTATAGTTCTTGATTTGGAGCAAATCTGAATCAGGTTTTGGTATCAATGTTATGTACGCATCCTTCCAGGTATCTGGTATTTCCGCTTTCTCTAAAATATTGTTCATCACTTCCTTGAAGGGTTCAAGTAGAATGTCTCTAAATTTTTTGTAGTATCTTGCCGTAAATCCATCCGGTCCCGGAGCCTTCCCACTTTTCAAATTTTTAATTGCTTTGGTAATCTCCTCTTTTTCAATTTTTTGGTTTAGTCGGTTCTTCATTTCTGTCGTTATCTTTCGCACCTCTTTTCCTTTCAGATATTTCACAATTTTATTAATATCCTGATTTCCAGATTTTTTATATAATTGTCTATAATATTTTGCGAAACCCTTTCTTATCTCTGATGGACTTTCAACTTCTTTTTCCTCAATTTGTATTTTGTTTATTGTGTTTTGTTCTTTTCTCTTCTTAATTTGCCAAGCTAGCCACTTTCCTGGTTTATTTGCATGTTCAAAGGATCTCTGTTTCATCCATTTTATTTTCCATTCCACTTCCTGATTTACAATCATCGAGAATTGGTTTTGTAATATCTTAATATTCTGATTTGCTTTTGTATCATTTGGTTTTACTGCCAATTTTTTCTCATTTTCCATAATTTGTTTTAATATTTCTTCTTTTTTCTTTTCTCTGTTCTTCTTTTTAATACTATTTTGTTGAATGAAGAAACCCCTCATCACCGCTTTTGATGCGTCCCATGCGACGCTATCCTTTGTTTCTTTTTTCCAATTCAGTTCAAAATAATCTTTTAATTTCTTCTTTGCTTTTTCCTCTAAATCTTCATCGTCTAGCAAGGTTTCATTCAATCTCCATCTGAATGATTTTTCTTCTTTCTTCTTGATTTCGCAGAATATTGAATTATGGTCTGAAAATGTTCTGGGTTGGATCTCAATTTTTTCAACTCTCGGTACTATTTCTCTGGATATCATGATATAGTCAATTCTTGCATTTGATTGATTTGGTTCTGAGAAATGTGTATATTGTCGTTCCAATGGGTGTCTCAATCTCCAAATATCAATTAGATTACAATTTTCCGCCAGTGAGAAGAACGTCTTAGGTAACTTCCCTTCCTTTGATTCCGTCTTCTTCCTTCTTCTATCCATCTCCAATGAGATCACGCCGTTCATATCTCCCATAATTATAATCTTCTGATCCAAATATTCATGTAGCATTTCTTCCAAACCTTTATAAAATTCTGATTTGTTACCATTTGGTGCGTAGATTCCGACAAAAATAAATTTTTCGCCCTGTGTCGTGACTTGTACTGCAATTACTCTTCCTTCTTCATCTTTGAACAGCTGTTTCGATTCAAGATTTTGTTTTACGTATAACACTACTCCTCTTTTCTTTGCCTTATCTGATGAAATAAATTCATTACCCAACTTCTTTTTAATCAAAATTCTTCTGTTCTTCCTGGCAACGTGTGTTTCTTGCAGGCAGATTATATCCAGATTTTTCTTTTGCAAAATATGTTCAATTCTACTGCGTTTCTTTTTTTGGTTAATTCCGTTCACATTCCAAGACAGCACGCGTAGCGCCATCTTGGGTTTCTTTTGTTTTCTTTACTGTTGTTTACTGTTTACTGTTCTTCTTCTTCTTCTACTTCTTCTTCTTCTTCTTCCTTATTAATATTGTCTTCTTCTTCTTCTTCTTCCTCTCCCCCCCCTCCCTGGACCGGGGCGGCACATGCTCCTTCTACTGTTTCCTCCTGTCCCTCCTCCTCCTCCCCCCTCCTCACCTCCTTCTCTTCTTTGTCCAACTCTTTGTATCGCCTGAGAAACTTTGTAAGATCCAAAATTCCTTTCAGTTTGTGCTTCTTCTCTTTGTAATAAAAGGAAACTCCCTCTGGGAATTCCCACTTGAAATCTATTTTCTTTTTAAGTAGCGTCCGTGTCAGTGGCTGGTATGGTGTCCTCTTCTTCAACAGATGAATTGGAATGTCTTTAAATACTATTATCATCGTATTGTCAATATACAATTTTTTCTCTCTGTTTTTCATCAAAATCATATCTCTTGTTGATTTGTCTTTAAAGATTATCAAACAGTCTCCAGGGAATTTCTTCCCTTTTTTCCCGTTTTTGTTTTTACTTTTAATTCTAAAGACATTCACCACATTCACCGCCAATTCTTCCTTTTGGATTCCAAGCCATTGTGCCAATTCCGTAATGATTTTAACTCCGATGTCTTCTCCTTGTGTCTCAGGTACCGCTCTTAGCCTCAAATTAGTCTCTCTCTGTTTGAGTTCTTGCATAGCAATCAAATCTTTCATGTCCTCTTGTGCTTTGTTAATATCCGAAATGTCGCTGTTTATTTTCCCTTCTTCTTTCTTCATTTCTCTGACCTCTTTTTGTACTCGCTTAAGTCCTTCCTCATTCTTTTTAGTTCTTTTATCAATCTCTTGCACTTGGGTTTTCAGTTCTTTAGCTGTTTGGTCCCACTTTTGTTCCATCTGGTCCAGTTTCCCTTCCATAGTCTTTTCACTTTCCTTTATTTCTTTAATATCTTTTTTCAGTTCTGATAGCATCTTTATTATTTCTTTGGAGTCCTCTTGTCTTCTGTCTGCAGATCCTCTTCTGTCTGCCGGTGTTCCCTCCTTTTTCTTCTCCATCTTATCTCTTCTCTTCTATTCTTTCTTATTTAAATTATTAATTCCTTCCAAGTTATTATATCTTAATCAAAATTCACTTAATTTCATTCCTTCCAATTATTATAATATTATTACATTACCATAAAATATTTAAAGTTCACTTTATAAATTACTCAGTCCAGTCCAATTATTATATTTCAAGTCTATCTTTCAATTTTAATTGGCTCAATCTCAGTCTTTGCCACTTGATTGGCTAATCCATTTGAGGTTATAAAACCAGTTTAAAATAATTTCCAACGACAGAGAAAGATTAATCCACACACCAAAAAAGAGAAGAAAAAAGAAGAGGTCACTCCAAAAAAAATAAAAAATAAAAATAAACAGAGGATCCTCCAACAACAAAAAAAGAAAAAAAAGGGGGGTATTCAAACAGCTTCTGCCACTTGTCTGGCTAATCCAAAAAAATAAAAGAGGGTAAAAAAAACCAGACGACCAAAGTCCTTCTCAAAGAGGATACAAGAGAGAACAAAAAAAAAGGGGGGGGGAAGGGGAACAAGGAAAAGGGGAAAACCAGGAAAAAAACAGGGAGAAAAAAAAAACCTCGTACTCTTCAGCCTTTCGGCCTAATCCAAACCGCTCCGGCAAAAGGAGGGGGGGTGAGGCGTCAAGGGAAGCAGAAAATGGCGATCGCTGTCCGCGGATGGGGGTAAGTCCTTTCTTGCACTCACGCCGATCAGGGAGATGCTTAAAAATCAGGGTAATCAGACAGTCTAAATCCCAAATCAATTGCTGCTGTACTGGGAACTTTATTTCTTACTTTTGAACAGTTTTAATAGGTTTTTAACGCTCTTTACTGTCGTTGCGCAGTTCATTCAAAAACGAAAGTAAGTTTTTCCGGGGAGCCCCCGATCGCAGCTGGTTCCCGTAGTTCATCAAAAACTAACAAAACAAACTAAAATAATAACCCTTCAAAGTCTTTAATATCCTAATTCATTCCTTCAGTCAGTTAGTTTCAGTTTTTAGTAGTGCGTTAATAGGTAAAGTCAGTTACTTTCAGTCTCGGCTTTGCGCTCCTCCGTATATATACAGATGACCACAGTCGGGGCTGACCTCCTTTTTAGACCCCGCTGCCTTCCGAATTAGATTCCAAATTTAAATTTAGCACCAACCTTTATACCAAATTCGGGTTCTTCTTTTTTGAGAATCGGTCGTAGAGCCGTGGAGACCTGAGGCTGCGTTCCTGTGAGCAGAAAATGGCGTCCCGTGCCGGCGCCTCAATCTCGCCAACCTTCTTTCCTCCCAAACGGGAGTTTTCTCGGTGGCGGAGAGACCTCCTCAGCACTGTTGGGATCCCTGTCCCCAAAACATTCCTTTTGGGGCTTTTAGGGGGTTGCGGCGCCCTGCAAACACCCCTTTTCCTCACAAAGAACCGGACTTTCCCGGGAGGGCTAAGTCCCGTCTCCTCTCGGCTCCTCGTCCGGCCGGAAGTCTCTGCTTTTCATGGGCAGGCCCAAGGTGGATGGTACTTCCTCAGGCTGCCCACAGCTGCGTCACATTAAGCTGCACTCTCCACACCAAGTTCCAGGTGCAGAAGATTTGTTGAGTTTCCCAGGGGGTCCAAAGGATGGGAAGAGAGTCCCCCCTCCACTCACAGCTCTTTGTAACTGGAGTCCGTCAGGACCCTGCTCTCTCATGTGAGGTGGGGAAAGGCCTGCAAGGCAGGGAGCAGGTCTTCCAGGACTCACAGCCAAGGTGATCCTGCAGGATCAGGCCAATAACACACCTAGTCCAGTGCTCTTGATGTCAGTTTCTTCAAGGAGCATAAGCAGACTTTTCATTCAAGTGGGTTGGACTATGTCAGCACTGCAAAGTGTACCGAGCTTGGAATAATTATGACTAGGGTTGTGAACTGAAAACAAGTTCTTTTTTAGGTCCTGCTTTAGATAGCAAGTTGATTCAGTTCAAACAACTTTGAAGGAAGCAGAGCCTCACTTAGGAAAACATGAAGCTTTATGTCTCCCTGCTGAATATCTTGGTGGAAATGACTGGGAGAAACAGGGGGTGGGCATTTGGATGAACTGGGTGATTACATTTACTAGCATGGTTATCCTGAGTCAAAAACGTATAAATTCCACCAGTGTTCAGCAGTACATATTACTGCTAAGACATCATAGAGCAGCCTAAGCTTGACTGCAGTCAACCAGCATTGTGTCAACAACATCTGAAAGCCCAATGGTTCCCCACTCCTGGCTTAAGTTATAAAGTACTTAAGATAGAAACCATCTTTTTCTTTAGCACAATGAAGCTTGTAATGTGATTTATAAGACTCTGATAAACGAAATGTGCACATTATACTGTTAGAGGTGAATGCTATCATGTTATTTTTAGAACAGTTAATCTTCCATCACATTGATGCTTCAATTTTCAGTGTTGATTGTTTGATTGTTCTATACTCTGAGGTCTCTGCATCTTTCCACTTTTCCCATCTCTTGTCACATTCAGAAATGAACGATGAAAAGCAGGTTGATGCAAAAGAGTTACAGTGATGAAGAGGAGGTTGGAAAAATAAAACAGAGAAGAAACAGAACAGATAAATAATATGGGGTCTGGTAGGAATGAGAAAAGAATGTGGGTGGAAAAGTGAACCAAGTGTCAATGGATGGACCTTACAGAAAGCTTTTGTTTAGTTTTTGCTCAGTCACACTTACTTTGGCAACAGCAGGCAATCACAAACTGTTCAGCACAACTTCATGCATGCTGAACAGTTTGTCAGATCTGTGCTTTTAACTGTACAAAGAACAATTTCTTCTGCACAATATCTATTACATTCAATAAACAATAAAAACTTCCTTCTTCATGTACACAAGGCCAAACCACTTATATTCAGCTCTAGTTAACACTGTTGGCATACAAGGAGAAAAAAAAATCTGGAGGTTGTATGACTTTTAATTTTCCTCACATAATTATGATTAATTTTACAATGTATTATTCTTGCTACTCATTTTTATGAATTTCTAACAGCTTCATAAATGTATGGATTTCTAGATCACTCCCTTCCACATAAAATGTATGTTCAGCACAAATCTATACATATCCTATAGTTAACCAGGAAAATTCACATCGCTTCCAAGCATCTTTCAGCCTGGTCTGACTAAGAGGTTGACTGACCCCTCCACACCTTAACTAAAATTCAACCACGTCTGTCCCAGTGTTGGATGATCAGACTCATCCCTCACCCTGCAGTCCCCTGCACCACCCACTATTACTCTGGAGCAGATTTGGAAGGGATGCAGGGAGCTTTAAGTGGAAGAAAGGAAAGGAAAATGTCATCCAAGGTGCTGGATATCATTCCAACTCCTTTGTGCATACCAGAGGACTTGAGTACAATTCTTGACATTCTGCATGTGCCATCCCAACAACACTCAGGAAGCAACATTACATGGACATGCACATCTGAACATACCATTTTAGGGTTAATTTCTTTCCATTCCCTTTGAAGGTGACAGGGCTTTTTGCTAGCATTCTGATTTCTTAAATACAATTGGGGGGGGGGAACCTACATGGTAGCAGCCATCCCTTTGTCTCTGCTCTTTAATCAGAACAGCCACTTTTTGACAAGAGCAAAAAAGAGAAACTTGTTAGGAATATATGCTTCCAGTGCTGTTGTTCTGAAGTTCAAATAAACTAAGTTTGCTAAATTCAAAAATAGGTTGCAAATATGGTATTTACCTACATGCAAGTCATACTGAAATCTCTGGAGTTTGGGGTCATGCTATTTTAAACAGAACTATTTAGAGCCCAGGTGAAATATTCAAAATAGCCAAATCATCAATAATGGAAGGACTGGATGAGGAATGAAAATAAAAGGTTTTGTTCAACTCTTAGCAACAGCTCAAAAACCTGCCAGATCAGTAGAAACAGCACTGTGACTTACAATGTATTGTCCTATCAATTTCAATAGGACTTCTGTTTGACCCTATAGTGCAGTGTTTTTCAACCTTTTTTGGGCAAGGGCACACTTGTTTTATGAAAAAAATCACGAGGCACACCACCATTAGAAAATGTTAAAAAATTTAACTCTGTGCCTATATTGACTATATATAAAGTAATTCTCTTGAATAGGAATCAAATAAACACAATTTTTCCCACGGCACACCAGGCAACATCTCGCGGCACACTAGTGTGCCGCAGAACAGTGGTTGAAAAACACTGCTATAGTGAAGTGAACAGCACAGAAAGGAGCAAAGCAAATATTGTTACTATTTTGGTATTTGCACCTGCCATTTGTGTTGTTTTTAACTTTAGTACATCATCTTGGAATCCTATCACCAAACAGAATAGAAATGAAACAAAGAATGAACTCTTTCTGGCAATGAGACCTGTCATACTTGCCATGTTGTTGCCTGTCTCAACTCTAGGTAGCTGGCAGCAGAGGAAGGGTGAAAAATGAGTCCAAAGAAAGTGAACAGAGAAAGGGATGGGTGACTGCTCTTTGACAAATTATTTGCATGTCTGGTTTTGTTTTTTTTATTAAAAAATATACATTATCTATTTCACAATCTTCCTGCTGTAGGTGAGTGTTCATTGCCTCCTTATAATAAGCATCCCTTCCCTACAGGGAAGGCAGCCTGAGCCTGCTCCTCCTTACTCTACCACTAAGAGCAGGCATGCCTAACATAGTAAGGTCTCCTAGGATTGCAAGAGTCTCTTGAGGCTGTTGTACATCCAGCCCTATTAGTGAGAGAATGGCTTTCTGGCTCTAGTCCACCTAGCTTGTGATGCTCCTTCCTTCTCCCCAGCAGTTCTGTTCAAGTTTATGCAGCATGTCTGATGCACCACCACACCAGCCTAATTTGGACTGCAAGTCCAGCCTGTAATGGCAAGTTCAAACTTCAACTGACACTTTAGTACCTACTAGGATGGCAGCCCTGTCATGTATGTTCCCTTGGACTATTATATCCCATAGCTCCCTGCTGTGGGGTGGAATTTCCTCAATATACATTGTAAGGTGGCCTTGTACAGTTTGTCACATAGGTAACTTGCAGTTTGTAGTTTACATACCTCAAACAGCAGGTCTGCCTTTGTATAAACACTGTTCCTCTGAGGATGAACACTCAAAAGTGTTGTGATTCTTTCATTTTAAAAATTACTTCTATCATTTGGAACATTTTCCTTTCTGCTGTTGTGCAGATCATGTACCATTTTTAGCTAAAGGGGTTGTCCCCAGATACATCCTTTCAGATAACAGTAAAAAGTTGGCTGTGTATCTTGCATGGGTCCTTCTGGTCCTACAGTTGTGGCCACCCATCAGGTGTATGAGTAGAACCACTGTAGTGTGAAGCTGCATAGTGTGTTGATTATGAGAAGTGAGTGGATATTTCTGGGAAAGTCGGCATATGGCTCTAGGAAATCATTAATGACAGCAGGACTACTGATAGATTTAATATTCTGCTTATAAAGGGGAGTCTGACTGTACTTGGGTCTTTACCCTCACTGACTTCCTTTCGAAAGACAGATGGTGAAGTAATGTCTCAATGATGCATCCAATTTATCAAAAAGTCATATGAGAGAGAAACTGAGGCTGCACACTTATACACACTTACCTGGAAATAAGTCCAACTGAACTCAGGCTTGCTGTATGTATGGGACTGCAGTGTAAGTAAGTGAGATTAATAGGAATACGCCACACAGCATACCATTTTCAAATAAATGCATCCTTCAAAGAGATACATTTCTTAGTAGGAAATCCAATTGGTACATTTGCGCTGAAGTGTATTCCAAGAGCTATGCAGTGTAGAGTCAGTTTTTCTCTCTAGTAATAAATGATAGAAGTCACTGTTTAAAAAATACAAGGCTCTCCTCAGAAAAGCAGAAGGCTTTCTGAAGGCTCTCTAAGGAAGAAGGAAAGCAGAACAGAGAGGGGGCTGGTTTTGTTTGACTGACTCATTTTCAACCTTTACTGGGAGGTGAATCAGATGACCTTCCCTTGACAATATACACTCAACACTGTGGCTCATGAAAAGGGTGGTATTTCTGGAACTGCTGTAGACAATTCAGATTGGGAAACTGATAAGGTCTATTCTTTATTTTCAAGGTCTTGAATGAAAACAGAGTGAGTGAAAGTGAGGCATAAATGCCTCCGTTGATCAGTGTAGTGTCCTTCAGATGTAAGCAGCAGATGTAAAACAGATGTAGAATATGCTTTCCCCACCCCCCACCCCATGAAGGGAACCTATGCAGCTGGGGCAACTTCTGAATGATGCAACCACTTGAGTGAGGCTGACTGTGGGCCTCTTTCTTGCAGAATTGGCTCTCATGCAACAGCTTCAGTAGCTGAAGGATCTCAAAAATTTCCTCTTGTAGGTGTTAGAATTAAATGTTAAGATTTCTTGGGAGGAGAACACAACCAATATAGGTGCAAGAACAACTAAACAATGCAATAAGGAATTATCTGAATAACGACATAATTGTAGGAAAGATTCTAGATTATGAGTCACAAATGAGAGGTCATAAGTAATGCTATAAATAGATGTTTTTTGTTCTATTTTGACATGCTGATATAACTAAATTGGCATAAAGCTGAGTGTAATTGGAAGTTAACAGCACAATCTTAAAAAAAAAGAGGAAATGTTGGACTTTATTTTGGTAATGCAGTATGTTAATTCTAATGAAAAGAGAAAGAAGTCAGAATTATACCCCTTAAGCTTAAGGTAAAGGTAAAAGACCTCTGGTTAAGCGCTCATCTCCGCTTTCAGGCCAAAGGGAGCCAGCGTTTGTCCGCAGACAGTTTTCCAGGTAATGTGGCCAGCATGACTAAACCACTTCCATGATGGAAGCCAGAGCACACAAAAACACCATTTACTTTCCCACTGCAGCGGTACCTATTTATCTACTTGCACTAGTATGCTTTCAAACTGCTAGGTTGGCAGGAGCTGGGAAAAATTGATGGGAGCTCACCTCATCAAGCGGATTCAAACTGCTGACCTTACAATCAGCAAGCTCAAGAGGCTCGGTGGTTTACACCACAGTGCTATCCATGTCCCCACACCCCTCAAGACCAGTATCCTAGCTCCAGAAAAGGCTAAGCTTCCAATAAACTTGTTTTTAGACCACTGTGTTGACCTGGCCCTAGTGTTGCTAATGCTGAGAACATATGATCATGGGGACAGCTTTCAAATCTAACAATGCATTAGCCAGCACATTTCTTCTGCTTTGCCTTCTGATCATCTAAATGCATTGCTGCAACTATCAATAACAAATACTTACTTTGAAACAGTTATAAGATAAAGCCCTCAGAATTCTAACAGGAAAATCACTTAATGACAAAGGCAGGATCACATTCATCTATTCCACAGGTTGTTACATTGATCATTCCTGCTGTATATCCTCCGCTAACACATTGAGAAAACTAAAATATTCATCTATTCACAGCAGACACAAGTTTTCCATAAAACACAAATAAAAGAATTTTACAATTTTGTATCTTGCTGTAGAAGTTAGGCAGTTTAATCCCTAGCATTTTTACGCAACAATTGATGTCATTCAGAGCAAGAAAATAGCCTGATCTATTAAAATAAATGATAAAGATGTGTATGATTTTAAATTGCACAACTTTATTCTCCCACCACAGAAATAAAATTAAGCTGGCAGGTTAAAATTCTGACATTTCCTGTTTTTAGCACTTCAAAATGTATTAAAAAGGGACAGCTTGTTCGATAAGGGTGAAAAAAATCTAATGTTGGAAACTTTTAGAAAGGAAATGTTGAACAGATGGAAATCCAGCCTACAATGTTGCCAATTTCTACATTTTTATTATAAGATTTTGCTATCTTGGTATATATTTAAAGGGACCTGGTTAATTTCTTTCTATTTTCATATAACAAATTTTCTTTCATACAACTGTGGTAATCATAGTCACCATTTTGCAGCTCACATTATTTGCCATCTAACATCACAATAAATCTCTATGAGCCATCATTTTCTTATCAACCTTTTCTAATTTGCAAGGGAATGGCTGTGTTATTCTTGTAGCAGAAACAACAAAGAGCTTTGTGACACCTTAAAGACTATCAAAAAAAAAGTGCTAAAAGATTCTCTCTTGTTTTGACTGTTTTTCTTTACATACTCCCACCAGCCAAGATGGTGCCAAACATATTGCTCTGCTTTCCTTTGGACCGCATAAGTGAGGCGGCGGGGGGGGGGGGTTGGGTCTTGTCATCTGAGCACTCCAGGACCTCCATATACACTGCCCGGGCTTCCACCACAGGAAGGTCTTTCTTCCTTAAAACAAATGCCATTACTGCAAGATGCTAAAAACAATTAACTTTATGGAATTTTTAGCCACACTGCCTGCAGGTCACTGGGTTGGTCTCTGGACTCCACTGGTAGACGAAGGTGAAATAAACTCTTAAGAAGTAAGTGCAATTGGAATCACATATACTGAGTAAAACAAAAGAACACCTAAATTTCTAGATTATTAGGGAAGGAGGCAATAAAAGTAGGAACACATATGACACAGTGTTGCAGTCCATGCTAGGGTGAGGCCCCAATGATGCTATGCAGACAGTGCAAATTTACCCCTAAGGTGAATACCAATTGTACCATTTCCCATTGCCTGCTTAAAGTCATTGGGTTGGGACATGCCAAAGCTATTCCAACTAGGGCAGGTCTGAAGTGCAACAAACTAGACTTACTGTGGGAGGATCTGCTGAAGGATCCTTCAGCCAAAGATTGCCTCAGTCGAGGCAAAAAGATCTGTTTTATAGTTCCTTGTAAACGTACTGGCAGAAGCCCAGGTGACTGCCCTGCATACTTCCACAAGGGTGCATTAGCAGAAAGAGCCTCTGAGGCAGCCACTGCTCTAATTGAATGTGCCATAAGGTTGGATGGTGCAGGAAGTATCTGTGCCTCATAAGCCATAGCTATGCAGGTGTAAATCCATCTGCACAAGGTAGTTGGTGCTACTTTCTTGCCCAGCAAACAAAAAACAAACAAGTGTGCCCATCTGATAATGTCCTTTGTTCTATGTACCTTAGGGGTCCTTCTTATATCCAGAGTGCCACACCTCCAAGCAGCGGTGTAGCAACCCCTGCCGGTGCCTGGGGTGAACCAAAGGTGTTGAGCATGGGTAGGCAACCTAAGGCCCGGGGGCCAGATGCGACCCAATCACCTTCTCAATCTGGCCTGCGGACGGTCCAGGAATTGGCGTGTTTTTACATGAGTAGTATGTGTCCTTTTATTTAAAATGCATCTCTGGGTTATTTGTGGGACCTGCCTGGTGTTTTTATATGAGTAGAATGTGTGCTTTTATTTAAAATGCATCTCTGGGTTATTTGTGGGGCATAGGAATTCATTCATTATTTTTTTCAAAATATAGTCCAGCCCCCCCCCCCCAGGTCTGAGGGACAGTGGACTGGCCCCTGCTGAAAAAGTTTGCTGACCCCTGGTGTTGAGCTTTTTTTAGGAAAAGAAAGTTGTTGAGCTGGTCAGGCAATTGGAGGAAGAGACACAGGGCTGCAGAGAGACTGTGGCGACAATCCTGTGGATCGTGATAGGCCTGGTCAAAAGAAAATCCCAAGGCTGAAGACTGCAGGGACTGTGGAGGCAACTCCCTCCCTTAGAAACAGTCCATAAGATAGGAAAAGGCTGTTTTTGCATATTTTGTCTCTCAGGTCCTAGTCCGATGCTCTAACTACTGCACCAAACTGGCTCTCTAATAATAAAGTCCATAAAGAACCTTGTGCAAACACTATGTTCATGCTGTAGAAGAAAAGAATGTATCTGCCATACCAAAAAGGTGGACATGCTCAAAACTACTGTTGGCATAGAAAAATCATATGTAAAGAATTCCAAAGTTTTTAGCAGGAAGTCACTGCACAGTTCATCAGTCATTAGGGCTAGAACCACGTTTTCATACTTAAATGCTGACACAACCTCTCAGAATTCTTTTTCAACTTCTAGATTCTGCATTAGATCCCATATTGTGCTAGAATGAGCAGGTAGATGCATTGACTTTGTACAAGATGCTAATTCTATTCCCTATCCAAATGGAAGTATGGTGCCCTCAGTTCTTCCCTTTTCCCATAATGAAAAGAGCCAAAAACCTTCTACTTTACTTACATTTCAAGCACCAAAATCAAGTTATTTTATGGAGATAGCAATCCTCTGTTGCCTATTATATAAATTTTTTACCACTTGGGGCACTTATGTAGAATTATTAAACAGTAGGACCATATTTTGATCACTGTTGTAAGCTCAGCATTTCTACTTATAATATCTATAATCAGGTTTATTTTATAAACAATTTCAAAAGCCTTATTTTGTTTAGTCACAAAGTAGAAGGCTGCTTTAAAAAGACAAAACTTGCCAGTTCTGAAAGATGCTGGTTATTCTTCAACCTCATGCACTGATCTAATTTGAATGTTGAAAATTGCACAAATTAGGTACAAACAAACCTGAGTACAGCCATTATGAATAGTCATCTCAAATCCTTAGCCACCCACAAAGTGTGAAAATTATCGGTCTTTTATATCAGGCACCCCCAAATTTGGCCCTCCAGATGTTTTGGGACTACAACTCCCAACATCCCTAGCTAACAGGACCGGTGGTCAGGGATGATGGGAATTGTAGTCCCAAAACATCTGGAGGGCTGAGTTTGGGGGTGCCTGTTTTATATTTTTCAAAAATGTTAGTAATATGCGAGAAGGCTATCCGAAGCTAACTTGGACTTAACTAAAAGAATTACAGAAGTGACTAGCTGTCCTTGGGAAATGAAACATTTATATCCATAAGATACAAAAGAGCACATTATGTAATGTTGCATATATCACATGTAAAGATTGCAGAGGGCACATTGCTATTTAAAAACAGAAAGAAAAAACCGATCATATTCCACTTAAAACAAAGTACTTGTCTTTAAGTCAGCTGAGCTCAATTGATTATGGTGAACCTACACAAGCTTAAATGAGCGGTGGACCAAAGCGAAAAATCTATTTTTGGATACTTTAGACAGACAGATCAATAAGTGACCAAGGGCAATTCTTCAAACACAGTGAAAGTCTTCTAGTCCAGTCAAGTTATGCCATTACTTCCACTTCTTTTGTTTCTTCTGCTTGAACAGATTTTAGTATTTTCAAGATTCATTCCCAAAGGCTCTACACAAGACCTGAATTTCACCTCTGCTGCATCAGCACTTAGTTAATAGAGAGAAAAAGGTAGGTGGGAATGTACAAAATAAAATCATTAAAATGTTACAAATGGAAATGAACCTACATTTTGAAAATTGTAACTTATGAAAATCTGGCAAGCTTAAGCGAGTTGGTCTAACATTTCAAGAGAAACCATTTGCAATGACAGCACAGAACTTCAACATGCTGTCCAAAAACCAACTACCTGTAGCACTAAAGGCAAACCTTGGCTACTGTTCACGCTTAAGGAAAAGAGAGCTTAAACATGAACCCAGCTTCTGACAACATGATGCTGTGCTGAAGGAGCAATGCAGGTCCAAGTTCCTCTCTGGGGGTGACCATATTTATGCGGCCCTGATAAGCCATAGTTCGGCTTACCATGTTGTGCAACCAGGCCACCGTGCACCAAGTAATAAAGCATGCAGATCTGAATCAATACAATACATTAATCTACTAAAGCAGGAAGGCATCTCAAGTCACATGCAGTCAGCCCAATCTAAATTTCATATTGCCTTATGATATACGCTTTTCTTTCTACATGTAATAAAAGAAGTGGTGTAGTGGTTAAGAGTGGTAGACTTGTAATCTGGGGAACCGGGTTCGCGTCTCCGCTCCTCCACATGCAGCTGCTGGGTGACCTTGGGCTAGTCATACTTCTCTGAAGTCTCTCAGCCCCACTCACCTCACAGAGTGTTTGTTGTGGGGGAGGAAGGGAAAGGAGAATGTTAGCCGCTTTGAGACTCCTTCAGGTAGTGAAAAGCGGGATATCAAATCCAAACTCTTCTTCTTCTTCTTTATAGAGCTTTCATGTGCTTTGAGTACAAGATTCTGAAACATCTCTGAGTGTACTAAAGTCCTTTCTCATAACATTTTAAAAATGCAAGAACAGTTTTCAAATTATGAGATCAACTTCAGCTCTCCTCACCTCTACAGTTTCTGGACATGTGTAGTTCAAACCTCTGCCAAATGCTTCCATATTGTCTTCCCCACTCAAGCACCTCCTTATTAGATCTTGATCATATACTATTTCTAAACCCTCCCTTGTTTCTCACAGTCTGCTGCTTCTGATGCCCCTTGCTTGTTGCTTTTCTGGTCCTTACAGATCTTCTCTTAAGCCTTGCCTCCTCTGCCTCTATGCATAACCAATGGCAGTTAAAGACTGCTATGATCAGAGCAGCTCAGTATTCTGAGGGGTTGGGCATGATCAGAATAAGAGATATGTGCATAGAACCTCGTACTCTACATAATAGGCCTGGGACCTGCTATAACTTATAGGGATCACCTCTGGGTAAGAAAAAATGCCCCAAGTATTAATCATAAAACGTAGCATTTATTCTTATTAAAATATTTTGTGCTTCTTTGAAAAACAACTCTGTGTGGAAAGGTTCTGTGGCAGTTTGAAACCCACTGCTTATCACATTTCACTGCGGCCTGGAACTAATGCACAGAATAGCAGGAAATATCTACTACTCTTAGGGTGCCAGTAATCCTGACATGGATGCATCACTGCCAAGCATTTTATCAGGATCAGGATGTCAAGTACCAAGACAAAAATAAGAGACTTGATGAAGGAATTAAGAAAACTAGAATTGGAGACTCAACAATATCTAGAAAGATGTTGCTGCTTTAAAACTGTGTCTCCAGTTTCAATCAGTATTTTGTGGTATTGTGAACTGAGCTAATTATTATTCTGCACTGAAAGACCACAGCATTCAGATGTAACAGCATCTTCTACCACAATCTCATATTTGAGTCATGATGCATACCAAACACTGAAAGAAAATGTGATTATGCAAGTAATTAAATTTCAGAGGATGGTAAATTTCATGTTCCCCATAAATAAAGGATTTAATACACCAAAATGGAACCTCACTGAATTTCAATAGCACAAATATTAGATAAGTGATGATCAAGGGTATTAGTAGTGATACAACAACAACAATCATCAATAAATTAAAAAGGAGTCTATTATAAAATACACAATGTCCTAAATCAGGCAAATACATTGAAAACTAAAAAACAATCCTTTACACAGGACCTAGCTGAAATTACAAGTCATGATTAACTGCAATGATGAAAACCAGGTCTGCACAACCTGTGACCACACATAGTTTGCTATCTCTGCATAATGACCTGCTTGACAACACCCTCATTTTTATAGTGCGAGCAGGTGGAAAAAACAGGTTTCTTAACCTGCTGCCATACTTGGCTAGTGGCCTGTATTTGACTTTTTTGGTCACAGGTCATATAGGCCTACTCAAATGATTCTACCCCCCTCTTTTTTTTACAAATGAATAATCTAGTAGCAGAAGTAATTCTAAGGCAGACCACTAGGGCTGCCCCTGGTTATAAGCAGCTCCAAGCATACACACACATGTATCAGAGAATGAATGAACAGACAGATATATAAATAGATAGATAGTACTATATATAGGTGGAAATTATTGCAGAAGCGGGTGTTGAATGTTGCATGGGCAATGCTTACTAAGCCACACATAATTCCCATTTCCGCTGAGACTCACGAGGAACAGCAGTTGTGGCCCCAGAACAGCCACGATGGGAGTTGGCCTCCCTTCCTCACCTTTGGCATGGTGAGAAGGGGCACTTCCAGTTCCTCTTGCTGAGCCAGCAGCCAGGGACCTGCTTGCACGGCTCACCAGCCAATCACATATGAGCTGGGGGGCATGGATGGGGAGCAGACCTGAGTGAGAACTTCTTCCCTCTGGTCTGCTCCCTGAGTATAAAAGCCAGTCACACCCAATGCCTACACCAAACCATCTGACACCTGTAATCAGTAAAGTTGTGGCCCTTTTATTCCCAACACTGTTGTCCTGTGTCCTTTGTTGATGTTATTATTGCACTCCCACCTCCACTTTGCCCTGGCCCACAGCAACCCTTACCCCTTTAGAAAATATATAAGGTATTTTTCCTTAAACAATAAGTATGTTTCAATTGTATAACAGATGCACCTCACTTAAAATGTAAAGATTACCATCTTAAAATCATTACTCACAAGTAATGACTATCAGTGGCTACTAGCTATGATGGCTTGCTCTGCTTTCACAGTTGGAGACAGCAGTACTTCTGAATACCAGTTGCTCTTGTGCTTTGATTCTGCTTGTGAGTTTACTACAGGCATCTTGGTTGGCCACTGTGAGAACAGGGTGCTGGACTAGATGGGCTGTTCGCCTAACTTAGCAAGCTCTCCTTTTGTTCTTAAGTAATCAAAATCAAGTCAAAGGAATTAGTCAAAGTAAGTGCTTTAGGAGAACACATGGCCTTATACACATGATTGAAAAGAGATTGATGATACTAAGCAAGAAACGACACTCCATAAAACATTAAATCATGTCTGCTAAACAAACAAAAACGCGACACATTTCTGCTTCAATTTCCTGAATGGAAATGCTACATGTCCTGAAAAAATTCACTTAAGTACCAATTTGTAATAAATATTAACACTTCTTTAAATCTAGAGGGAATTTTAATATCAGATCCTCATTTAATTAAGCACTAAATGTTGACCTTTCATATTTTCATTAAGTTAAATTACGTCTACAAGGCTAGGACAATCCAAGTTAATATTCTGACATCATTCAAATGTTTTATAGCAGCTGAAAAACACACAGATGAAATACATTTATTAGGCTTTATTTACTTTAAAAAGAAAATAACAGTAAAGTTAGTTCAGCTGTAGACATAAATCTCTAATAGCCTGTTCAATTATCAGATATATTTGTAGCAAGTTATAAATAAAAATATCCTCATGATATTTTTTTTGGTTGCACAGATGCTGAAATGTAAGAATTCTCCCTCACAGAGAAAAGAATTATCGGGGGGTGGGCACAGATAATTTTTTTAGGATTTTTGTGTTTCCCAAAGACAGTACCAGCCAACCAGGAGAGAGAGTAGGGCAACCTGCTAGCAAAATGGGATTTGTCTCCTCCAAGGTATAGAAAAATCATCCCCATATTTATTTCAAGCAAATTGGCTTACAATATAACACTGCCCTGGTTCCATTTTAAACATCCTTAATATTACAAGTGTGTTTTTTTTTCAAAAAAAACAACCTACTATTCTATTAACTTCTTTACAATGCTTTTGTAAATATGCAATAAACATTTTCTATTCTTTTTTATATTTGCTCATGAGAGGAGGATGAGGTGTGCAGGTGCATGACTTATTTCTAGGTCAGGGATGGCTAACCTATGGTCTTCCAGATGCTAATGAACAAAATTTCCATCAGTCCCAGCCGGTATGACCAATCACAGGAAGGGAGCACAGGTTAGTCCCCGCCCCCCCCGGCCTATACCAATAAAACATGGGATTACTCCATCTGAACTAGGCTACCATCAACCATAAGGAAAAAGGGGAGTACCAAGGGAAGGCGGTTTTTCTGTATTCTTGTTAGCGTCAGGAAAACTTATGGTCCTGGCCAACAACTTTTAATCATGCACAACACATTGAATTGAACACACCAAAGGGCTAGCAATACTGGCTCCATTCACAGACTAATTTCTACACCAGCCAAGACACAGACAGTACGTTCTTTAACTCCCTCAATGTGAAGAGCAGCACATGTTTTAATAAAGTTCTCCCCTTGTGCCTGTCGGCTGTTCACTTTCCCACATAAGCCAAGGCACAGACCTACAGGGGAAACAAGACAGAAGTGCATAAGGAAAGAAGGTAGAAGTGGTGATAATGCCTTTGCTTGCTGCATCCTGACTTGTAAGGGAGAAAATGGGTGAATAGTAGGGCCAGCTGGAAAGTCTCTGAAAACTGAACTGAGCTGTCAGTTACTGGTACTGTCCTAACTAGAATGACCAAGTCAAAAAGAACAGTAGGATTCTCTACCTTTAAACGTTGCTACAATAGAGAAACCCAGCAGAGGCCTCTGTTTCTCATGCACGCAAGAGAGCTACACCTGCCTATATTCTGTATGACAACTTGTCACCTTCAAAAATACCTAAGGAGCTTCACCTGGAGTCACTGATACAGAGCGCTTGGCTGCTTGTTATATCCGAAACAGTTTAACATCGACTGCACGCACACTATTTATTTCTAAGGGTTTTTAGATTGCAACCATGGGCATCCATCCATCTCTTCCGCCAAAGTATATATTTTTTAAAAAATTATACTGCCTTTGCAAATAAGAAAGTGCTAAAAATGGCTTACAAGGAAAACAGCCTAAAATCATTTAGAAAAGCAAAAAACCAGTCGGATATACCACACCCCTTATTGGTATCTCTTCAGCCTCCTACTAAGCACCTTGCTTTCCACTACAAGTCAAGGTTCCAAAAAAATTGCAAGGTGAAACCTAATATAATACATAATTCAAAAATAAAATGATGGCACTCACTTGTCATCAGCCTGCAATCGCTAGATGAAAGGGAAAGAGGGGAAGTAGGTGACCTTGATCAACACAGCATTTATCTTAGGTCCCTAGCAAGAAGACCCATAGAAGCAAAAAAAAATAAAAAATGAAGTTGTCATGGACACTTGGTGTGCAAAGCACAGATCAATATGGCATGCAATACCCTGTACTGGGCTGACTGGGTAGAGTAGGGATACATTGTTTCATGTGGGGAGGAGCTCATCTCTCATCTCCATGGCTCACTGAGGACACCTGCCTCAAAAAGAAATTCAGTAATCCATTTTGAAAATGCTTATTAGCACTATACCTCTGTTTATGTATTTCCTAAATTGCAATGAATAACAAAGAGCTAACAATGCCCAAGACTCTATACATTTTATTTTTGCAGAGAAAAGTATACTGTAATAAAATTCAAACAAATTGTTCTAGCTAACTATAAATGTAACTTTTTTTTAGTGTCACATACAGTGTGCATCAATTCCACCCACCCATCAATACTATTTATTACTTTTCTCCTCTGCATTCTCAGCGTAACAGGACTCTCAAAACAGAAAATATTCAATACTTGAATGATTCACTTCTAATATCTTCAAGCGTTCCAGAGAGATCTAGATACAAATTTGAAAGCCATCTTCATAAGACTTCACATTTTGTAGTTGATCCAATTTTTTTTAAAAGATAAAAGCGTAATGTACTAAAATAAATTATGTTTCAAGTTTTGCAATATGCACACATTAACAATCTACTTCTTTTCAAGATATGACCTGAATGGTAATATAACGATGCTAACCAAAACTTATTAGACTTTCAGATACAAGATCACACATGGAGTTCATGCAAACAAAATTGTTTAGGTGATACACCAAATCATTTCACTGTAACATACCAAAGTCAATAGCCTTTTTTTACCCATTAATGCTCTAGTTCTACTTCTAAATGTTCCTAAAGAACTTGCAAAAGTATGAATATTTCAAACTGACCAAAAAAATGCTATTTTCATCTTCACATACATGCACTCTCAGTTAAATACACTGAAGCTGTGGAATTACAGTCATGGGGGGAAAGGAAGTCTACCCTCTTAGAATTCTGTGGTTTTATATATCAGGAAATAATAACAATAATCTCTTCCTTAGCAGGTCCTAAAATTAGGTAAATACAACCTCACATGAACAACAACACATGATTTATTACACCGTGCCATGATTTATTTAACATAAATAAAACCCAAAAGAAAGAAAAGGTTGTCTCAGATGACAGACCAAGAATTAGGCGTAACATCCAAACATACACATGGAAAGCTGTAATACAGAACTGTCAATGGGTACAGTCCAAGACACTGTCAAAGCTAGGGTAAGCTTGCCTTTAAACTACTTGAAAGGCTTTCTAGAACTATACAAGCCTACAAGACGTAACAGGACTGCAGCTCGCAACAGCCCATAGCAGAATGAATTTGCCCACACCCAGAGAGTGCTTTTTTTTTTTTAAAGGGTGCTGCTACTCATATATTGATAAAGGTGTCATGGGTGCTAATACTCTGTACCACTGAGTACTGTCACAAAAGTCTCACACACATCAATGACTAACAAAAAATAAATTTCCAATTCTTATAGCAAAACGTGTTGGCCTCCATCTTCATCAGTTATAGAGCTTTGAGGATGGAATGCTCAGACAGCCTTCATTTTGCTAAAACTAAGTAATGCTGTTCTGTCCTATAAGTTGAGCCCATGTGGTATTAATGTGTTGCTAAAATTGTTGCATATGTTGGCATCCGTATAGCAAGTATTGGTAAGTCTGATAGGATGTGGTTCTAGATTTAAAGAGTTTAGCAAAATACAGAGTTGCAGTTTGCAAAAAAGTAGGATACAGAAACAATAGTCCAACACAAAGGTTTATGGAGGCCCTGATCCAACCTGGGTCACTTTGTTGACATCATGGTGTGACTCAGAGGAGTAAAATCACTCCAAATCACCTGACTCACCTAGTTATTCAGCCCCAGTACAAAGCTGCTACACATCCCTATCTTGATATAGGATCTTATCTAAATTGAATAAATAATATCATTAGGGGACAGTAGCTCAGTGGTGGAGCACTGGAAACAACTCATCAGAAACCCTGGACAACCATTGCCAGTCAGTGTAGATCAAGTATCTTCAACCTTTTAGATTCAGAGTCCACTTTTAACCCAATATGCATTGGGGGATTTACTTCTTAATCTTTTACCATATACTTGCATGATGGTAGTGCTCCTGTTGTGACCCATTTTGCATCTGGCTACAATGCACTAGTGGATCCCAACCCATCAGTTGAAGACCAGTGGTGCAGATGATGCTAAGATAAATAAATGGACCAATGGCCTAGCTTGCTATAAGGCAGCTTCCTATGCTCTCACCCTTCTTGTTATAACACTGCCCATAGGCTTTTAACTAGCAAATTATAAAATCAGTCTTCTTGTCAAGGATTCCATTACCAGCAGCAAAAATGAGGCATTCCAAATGCCATTATGAGGAGACAAATATGCAACATATAAAATTAAATACTGTTTGTGATTTCTCTTGCTTACCCGCTGAGCTAAGCAAAACACTGAAGTCTGTCCCACGCTGTGATTCACCATTGTCATTTTGTGTTTCTTTCTCAGTATCTTCATAACGGTGCCAGTTGGAAACTACTTTTCTTCTTGAATAACTTCCTTGTTCTTCTTTTTCCTCTTCTTGTGACTCAAGATCAGCCGAGGCCTATGACATGTAGCAGCAAGAAGATTGAATAAGAGTTTTAATTAGCCTTTTCTTTTAATTTGTGTTTTGTTTTCTGAAAAATTAAGACAGCTACCTTAAATCAATGTCCCAATTTAACATTTCATTTAGTAGGCATGTCCAGATTACCTGCCCTGGCATGTCAGTAATTAGAACCTGCATTACTATATCTGTCTGTGACACCAAACTTCATGGCAACACTGTCCTAGTGTCATAGTAAACAGCTGATCTAGGGGGTTTACATTTATCCTCTCTTCAATTTTAAGATTGTGATGGATTACCAAAAAATCTGGTAGCCCATTTATTATATCCCCCTTACATTCAGTTGTGTGTGTGCCATCAGGCTTCACGCTCTTTCACAGTTAAAGTTTAAAGCAAGGTTTAACACTGGGCCAAGGTTTATTCCATGGTACTGACAGTCCTAACAACACCCCACTTTCTCAAACTATTCTTAAATGATTTACTGTTCCTTTTTAATGTCCAGATTGTATCACATATTATCTACAGGAATTAAACATACAACAAGAATATGATGCTAACTGAAATATGTTAGCAGCTGCTAATCTCTTGCTTTAAATGGAAAACCATTTCTTGACCTATGCAGAAGAAATGTGGGAGAACATGCTCAAAACAAGCACTTGGCAACTAGCTGAGGATAGGAAGTCAGTGAGTCAGATTATTCTGCTCTGTGCCTCTTTATACCCCATAGTCTAAACATCTTTATCTTCATTAATCTGGAAATTAATTTCTTTCTCCTCTTCTTCATCAGAAACATAGCAAGCTATCAACTTAAGCTACACTCTAGATCAGTGTTTTTCAACCACTGTTCCGTGGCACACTAGTGTGCCGCGAGATGTTGCCTGGTGTGCCGTGGGAAAATTACTTATATATAGTCAATATAGGCACAGAGTTAATTTTTTTAACATTTTCTAATGGTGGTGTGCCTCGTGATTTTTTCATGAAACAAGTGTGCCTTTGCCCAAAAAAGGTTGAAAAACACTGCTCTAGATAACCTGGAAATGAAAGTTCACTTAGATCTGTTTCCTCAAATTCTTTGCTCCTGTTGCAGATTTGCTTACGGTGGGTTTCTTAGAGAAAGCAGTGAAACAGTACTCTACCCACGGAGCTCTCTTCCTGAGGACATATTGCCCTAGGGTCCTCCAAAAATTGGAGCAAACAGTGAAAATAGCTCACAACTACTTCTCTTCTCCTAGGCTGTGATACAGCTTGCTCCTCCCTCTGCAGTATGACAGGCAGAGCAATGGCGGCTCCACTTGGCAGTATATCATGGGTGAAAGCACCGCTGCTCCCGAGTCCCTCTGCTACCAGCAACCCGATGTTGGAAAGTGGCACTGGTAGCAGAGGGACTCAGGAGCGGCATCTGTTCACCCACGATATACCACCGAGTAAAGCCACCATCATGGTCTGCCCCTCATACTGGTCCTGGATGATGTATCGATACATTGCCCAAGCCAAATCATTACTGTTTTACACCATAACCACTAATACTATCCTCACATTTTTGATGGAGACAAAGTCTGAAGATAAGAGGTGACAGCTGGCTTGACTAAGCCCTGAAATGAGTTTATGGCTCACAGTTCACATTCTTCACAACTAAATAAGATTGAAGGGCTATAAATTTACTCCAACTGACCAAAAAAGCAAATTCTTCAGTGAAGGAAATCAATACTTTCCCCACCAAAATTAAAACCCCAGGGAATTATTCACTGTGATAGAAGAGAACAGATCTTACGTCTGAAGGCTTATTTTGTCAAGCACACTTCTACATCTGTTGAAAGCTAGTGGTAAGTTGCTGTATGTGAGCAAACAGCACTCATCTACCCTATCAGTAAAGTGTTTTCATATCATCAATTTAAGGGCTCATGGTGAGTAATCCAAGTTAGCAAAATTGACACTACAGGAGGTGTGGCACCTGAATGCTGAAGTCAGCTACTGCTGTCTGAGTATAGATACAAACACACCAATAGGAATATACTCAAGCTGATTCATATTAAGTTTTGCCAAAGTTCAGAGGTAAGGGACAAGGGCGTTTGGCTTTCATTTCAACCTTCATACCAATAGTATTGGTGTCTACCACGGTTAGCAGTATTTTAGTCATCAATTAATGATGATCCCCAGATGTTCCATATTCAGCAACATTACCACCTTCCATCCTCCTATTTGTATATTTTTAGCCAATGGTCACTCTTTTTAGGTACAGCAATAAATTAAAAAATCAACTGTTGTAACTGGGTTACGTTAAAAGTCTCTTAATAAAATTCATTTAGGGTACAATGCTATACCTACTAGTAAGCCCACTTGAAAAAATGGCATTTACTTCTGAGTAGACATGCAGACATGTCTAAGACTGCTGTTAGGTTTTTCAGAGCTAGTTGCTAAGTATTAATTTGAATCCTTGTAAACTTCATCTTAAGTCACGGTTTAAACTATTCATCAGCAACTAAAAATCCACATCAACCAAACCATTTACCATTTTAATGGTAACCTATCCTTAAAAATCACATCTGAATAGACCTCCAGCACCAATATCCTTGCATTCTGTCCCCAACAAGCCAATTGTAACTGACATGTTCAACTGGTTTTCCACCCACTCCAAGCTGCTAGCTTTTGAATGAACATTCCAGGGTTGTCCTAGCAACCAGATGGTTCTACCCACAACCCCGTACTTACAGTAAGATTGAATCAAAACACAATTTTCTGCATATGGAAATAACAGTGGAAAAATATCTATGACTGCATAGTGGTCCATTTTTCTCTATTTCAGCATGAATTAAACTATGAATTCTCATAGCAATGTAAAATAGTGCAGACCAATTCCACAAATTCACTGATTTCTACATTTGAGTGGATATACCGGTACCTAAATTGCAAGTGCTTGCAATTTGTAATTTCATTACATACTTCAAAGACAGGCCTGAAAATGCAGTATTCACATTCAAAGCCTGCTCCAAATACTTTCATAAATGCAGAGTTCACATTTATTTTAAATATATTCATGCCTTAGAATATAATTTGCCTTTATTATTAGTGCAGTAGTTATGAAAGATAGAAGAGTAAAAAAACCTTTTCCCCAACTGTTCTTGTTTGCCTCCTATTGTCAGTGTTACCGATGCTCTCCACTTTTAAAAATATATGTACTTTAAAAAACACAGCTGGGTTTTATGAGCTTAGATGACAACAATTCAAAGCACCTAACAGGGATTAGTAATTTTCCCATTTTCACAAAATATGTATAAAGGTCAACTATAAATATTTAACGAAATACATTTTACTACAGGAGCTAAACAAAAACGGAGAATAAAATGCATAAACTGGAATTTTTACTGCACCAATGTGGGAGAAAGGAATATATAATACAACAGAGTGCAGTATCAAACAGGCATCCTGTTGTACCTATCATGCAATCAGATACACCACTGAAGACTGGGGTGTACCAATGTACCCACAGCAGACCACTACAATCATATATGCCAGCGTGGTGTAGTGGATCAGCTGGACCTATGTTCAAACTCACTTCAACGAAGCAATATGACTTGGTGACTTTGGACTACTCTCTATTTCTCAATCTAACCTTCTCCACATGTTATGGGAATTAAATAGGCAAGTCTTGGCTATGTTGCCTTAAGTTCCTTGGAGGAGTACATAATTTTTATCAACTCCCCAACCACTGAGATGTTCCAGAGACAGTGCTACTCAGTTTAGTTTCATTTGGATGAGAGCGCACTGGAGAGTTAGGCTGTTTTTGCTTTATCTACAAATAAAAGAAGCAGAGCACAGCAGAGTAAAAGGCCACATGCAACTCTCCAAGTGCTGCATGCCAGAGACCACCAAGCATGCACTGGCTCTCATGCATGCACTGCACTGATCACACATACATACAGTTTGCATATATATTCAATTATTATTATTTTTGTTTTATTAGTCACTATAATCAATACATATTTACACACACTTGTCCTCATCACAACTCTTGGCTGAAAGGCTGACCTCAAGCCACAGTAGGACTAAAACCATTCCTAACACAATTCTTCAAAAATGCTGCAGGTGTGGCAGCTAAAAGACACTGAATGGGAAGGCACTGATCCTATCCAACAGGACATAGTGAGCTTCCCACTCTATTTTGTCTTTATAATTCATGGGGTTTTTGTCTACTACTTCTGTGGGGCTTCATTCCACTTATTAATGCTTTCATGGACTACATGGGGAATTACAAAGTCGATAGGAGTGCTTCCTTGGCATACCCGTGTAAGCTTCATGAGTCTCCTCTTGTACCAATCATTTCCAGCGCAGGCTGCATTTGCTTCAGCTCCTACACTGAAAACCCTTATTATTTTTTGGTGTCTCTGAATTCCCATCAGGCAACACTTTAGGCAAATCAGGAAAGAATTCATTCACAAATATCAAGATAACTAGACTCAACACATTCAGAAGAAACCCCAAATGAATATAGCCAGGGAGAGAACACAGCTTTCTCTTGTGAAGTACAGTATCAGAGAGTGACTAGTTCTGCAATCAGAAACAGGTTGTTGTTTTTCTCAGCTGCAAGTCAAAATGCTACTTCTACTCTGTAAATACAAAAGCTGGGGAAGGTGCATCATTTCTGTGACTTTTTTGTAACGACAGGCATAATAAATTATATTGTTTGCTCCTTTAGCAACCTAGCAGCTGACAGAAGAGGTAGTGTGCTGAGAAATCAAACAATCTAGTTTGTTGTCTCACTGAAATTAATTAAATTTTCCTCCATTATACTTCCTGTTTTCCCAGTTGCGCATTGTGAAGATAAGCCCAATATCCTTCCAATTAATCATTAGCTATTCATTCGAAAGTAACCATTGGTAAAAATAACTCAACCACAATTTTATCAGAAACTACCGAACTGTTAAAGTTGTAGCACTCCTCAAGCATTTGTACATTGCTTTCTTCAGACTTTGCCTGAAGATGGTTATTCAAATCTGAAGGTAGAACAGCATGAATTTTGTTGAGCTTTAAAATGTTCGTTTCTGCTTTTCCACTGCTCATACATTGCTATTTTAAACAGTACTGCTGAAATTAAATTAATAAAGGCTGTCAAAATTATAAAACTGGACAGTACAGAACAAATCTAGGAAAGGGGAAATATGTTGTATTCATTAGTTTACATACATTATATTGGCTTCATTCTGACATTTAAGGCATTCATAAATACAGCTTTCCGTACTGCCCTTCAGTAACTGTGATAGTTTATAACATTTTCTCAATCATTCTCCTACTGCCAATAATACTACACCTCATGCAATTCATGCAATGAAGAATGATTTCTTTCACTTATTTCCTTCATCTGTGACCTTTAGAGAGATCTACCAAAGGTAAAAGGTTTAATTAGAAAAAAGGTCAGCTACAGAAACAGATAGTGGGCACAGAACTTTCTAATCTATGTTGTGTACATTTATGGAAGACCAAAAAATTACAAAAAAACATTTCATCAACACTGGACACCAGGTCATTAGTCTTGACCTCATATGGAGCATAAAACAGAAAAAGGTGGTCCTTTCTTGTCCTTTTACCAATATATTGGTTCTCTCAGAAAACTAAGAAAAAGACGGTGACTGAATTTTGTTACATAACAGAAACTTCTATTAGCAACACTAATAATGTGCCTATGGATACAGATGAGGAGTTCTCCCGCCACATGTTAACATTAAATTGTGCACATAGAATCACAGAATCATAGAAATGTAAAGCTGGGAGAAATCCCAAGGGTGATCTAATCCAACCCCCTACATATCAGGAATCATCATCTGTGACTCATCTGCATGTCCTATTTGAGGTTTTTGGTTTTAGGGCAGACCCAGTAACACTGCTTTACAAATAAAATAACTGCCAATTAGGATTAATGAGAGTTGAAGAACAAACATTGACCTGTGCTGTAACAGGGACCCCAGCTTTGTTCAGTCATTGACCCAGATGGACGTTAAACATGTGCGGAAGGAGGTCATATGAGGTGTAAACTATGCTTTGTTGTCACCCATCCCCAATATCACCATGCCCCATGGGCCCCACCACATCTACCAGTACGCACTGTGTAGGAAATTTGAAAAGCAGCACCAGTGTGCATACATTTGTATGCTGGGATCCTGGTCCCTACCATTTTGCCTCCAAGATTGAAACACTTTAATCTGGTGGCTTTCCTTTCGTTATCACATGGATATTCATTTGCATTACTCAGGCTCCATGTGAAAAACTGAAATGCTAGCAGTGCTAGAAAAATGCATGTGCACAGATACTCTTGTTCTCCCAAATGAAAACAAAATATCACATTCTTTGTCACATTATAAATAACAGAGGCACAATTGTGGCCTGAGCTTCCAGCAATCTTGCTTTGCACATCTAGGAAGCCAGATTTGGGGATGCCTCACCTAATTACAGCTGTTCCCTAGGCCACCCCATATTTGTTCTACAAAGAATGGAGAATAAGAACTTGTACATCTTTAAAAAAAACTTGTCAAACCCCGATTTTAATCATTTTTTTCCATTCTTTTAAAATATATACTATTAGAGACTAAGATTACAGCTCCTGCAGCTTCTTTCACTTGCTAATTAATTTTCAGAAAAAGATAAACCAACAAAATGATTGAGGTTCAATGTTACAGCAAACACAGCACAGAGTCTTGTGGCACATTAAATGCTAACGGATCAATCCATCTCCTCAGTTGGTAGCATCACCACTTGATGGAGTGGTGTAGCTGAAACTGGCGGGACAGAAAGTGCCAGCTCCCAAGTTGTTGCAGCAAATGGCAATGGCAATGGATCTATTTGGAGTATCTCCAGCCCTCAACCACTGTTTGGACAGGTGCAATGGGTGCTGCTCACTAGCAGTGGATCTCAGGGTTGGAATGCTCTACAACAAATGTGTTAGTCTGTAAGGTTCCATCAAATACTTTGTTGTTGTTTTCCTTTGAACCTAATGTCAGTAAGGAGAAATGGTTACATGCTACCTGGGTTTCAGACTCCAGAAACATTTGCAACAGAAAATATGACCACTAACACAACTAATAGTTTTAAGAAGAAAATGTACATTCACGTGGTTTTCTAGTTTCAGCTGTTTCATTCACAACCAGCTGAAAGGGCTAATGACTCATGTTATAAAAAACATAAAAACCAGCACTTAGGGGATCATTTACAAAGGACCCCCCCACCTCCAACACATGGGCTTACATGGCTACAGTTGCCTCAATCCATTTCACACACATATAAAGTCAGCTTCACACCATTATTTTCAGAAAACAAGCCTCAACAACAACAACAAAATTTCATGCACGGCACAGTATTAAATAATATATATATAAGTATATTTAAAAGTATACACAAGTGGTTGTCTACTAAGGATCAAATGCAGTACTGGCTCAAGGCAGTTTTCTGCTGTAAGCAGAGTACACATGGTGCTACCCTTCTGGTATGGACAACACTTTTAAAAAGTCTCGCTGCATCATTCAGACATTTCTGCCTTCTTCTTTTCCTCTACCACCCATGGTGTTGCAGCCTGAAGCATGTTGCTTTACCCTGCTGCATGGCAGACTAGCCCTGATCAGACACCTGCTTGCATGTATTTGACAGCAAAAGTCACACATTTAAACTTATATGCACTATTCATAAATGACACTATTCATCTGTACTTCAAAGACACTGTTGTTTGTACTCAGGAATTAATTTCCACCTGCAGAAAATGCCTTATAAAGAGGACTTAATACAAAGTTTCTCTGAAAGCAGACCTGCAAGTAGAAAAGCACACTGCGACCTTGAATCGAAACATCTGAGTACTAAGATTTTGTGTGCACAATTCATTTATTAGTATTTACATCAACAGAGAAGCCTCTTCCATAAGCGGTACCTCATTTTCAAAGCACAAGAAATATCAGACACAGGTACATAAAATGCTACCACCTCCAAACAAAACCAGTGATCTATCAGTACTAGGTATTGATGGTGCTCTACACTGGCACAATAGGGTTTTAGACAGCAGTTTTTCCCAGCCCCATCTGGAGACGTCAGGGATTGAACCAAGAACTTCTGCAGGCAAAGCATTTGACCTACCCCTGAATAAACACAACTGGAACAATCATAAAATTTTATTCAAAGTCCAGACTCCTTGCTGTCAAATGGAAATGCCTAACTGGCAATTAGTTATTTATAATGAAAGGAGAATTTTCTACATTCAAATAAAAGGAAGTAACAAAAAAGCACTAAATTATCGTGTAATGTAAGATACAGGAGAAGACAAAACTACAATATTTTCTGTGCAAACATGCATTTCCCTAAGGAATTCACAGACTCACCAAATGAAAAAACTAAGTAATGAATAGTTAACATCGTTGTTTCCCTTGTTTCCCAATTACTAGTAGTCCAACAGAAATATAAAGAGCATATGTCTGCCTTTCACAAAACCCACACCTTGGAATAAACAAGGGGGACCATACAGCCATGGGCTTCTTCATTGGTAAATAAATTCATGCCATACTGCAAAAAAAAAAATCAGTCTTTTGCAGCATGTCCTCTAGCTACTTTCAACTTGCAGGAGATCAGTTCTAGAAGAGTAATTTGCCAGACTTTTGAGTTATTGTACATGTGCATGTGTGTGCACAAACACACCACTTTTCATTCCAGGAAATCTTTTTTGTGACTTCAAAAGAGTATGATCAAGTTAAATGTAGCTGGAAACCAGTAAGATTGTCCAATTCATTTTTCTAAGGGAGAAAATTGATACATTCTTGCACTATCAATACATTTAAGTACCACTCTTTTTGAACAGTTACCTTTAAGCTGAGTACCTCTGCATTACTAACACCGAACATTTGTAGTCCCTTTTCCGACCTCAGGGGACGCGGGTGGCGCTGTGGGTTAAACCACAGAGCCTAGGTCTTGCCGATCAGAAGGTCGGCGGTTCGAATCCCGAGGGCGGGGTGAGTTCCCATTGCTCGGTCCCAGCTCCTGCCAACCTAACAGTTCGAAAGCATGTCAAGTGCAAGTAGATAAATAGATACCACTCTGGCAGGAAGGTAAACAGCGTTTCCGTGTGCTGCTCTGGTTCGCCAGAAGCAGCTTAGTCATGCTGGCCACATGACCCAGAAGCTGTACACCGGCTTCCTCGGCCAATAAAGCAAGATGAGCGCTGCAACCCCAGAGTCGTCCGCGACAGGACCTAATGGTCAGGGGTCCCTTTACCTTTACCTTTCCCACTTCAGTGGACCACAAATCACAGGACTACAACCACAGAAGAAGTCTGAATGGCAACTGCTATATTTGTGGCTACTCCAAAGGTTGTGTGTATTAATCTTGACATGCTAATGCAAAGTTCGGCATGCATTACCCTGTCATTGGATATAGGCTCCCCATATCACCCTCAATCTATGCAACAGCACTACAGCAAATCTATGGGTCTGGGCACAGTAACTGGAAGAATTTCCATAGGGGTAGCCAAAGAGGTTGGAATTTTCCCCCAGTGCATTTGGATATTGCCATTTCTGCTATCACATTTGTGTCGATTTATTATTTTGTGCAGAGTCTGTTCTGTTTGTCATATGTTGAATGCAGAGAGAAATTGTTAGCATATACACACACACACTATGCAGGGAAGATTTCAACGTCCATACTCATAAGGCAGGCATCCCCAAACTTTGCCCTCCAGATGTTTTGGGACTACAATTCCCATCATCCCTGACCACTGGTCCTGTTAGCTAGGGATCATGGGAGTTGTCGTCCCAAAACATCTGGAGGGCCGAGTTTGGGGACGCCTGCTATAAGGGACCTTAAGGTGGCCATACTAGAATAAGGGAGCTTCAGAGAGACACAGTAATGGGAAACCTCTGGATTACAATTTATCAAGTTGTAGACTCAACTGAGACAAAAGTTTTTCTCATCACCCTATTGTTTGTGGTGAATGGCTGTGCTTAATAACATAATTATCACTGTTTGTAATTCTACTTTCTGTATTTCATTTCCTTCTGACCCCTTTACGTTCTCTTCTCCCTACCCCCGCCTAATTGTGTAGATACACACACACACCACACCTCAGGATAACATTTCATGCATCTGATGAAGTGGACTATAATTGACAAAAACTTATGCCATAATAAATATTAGTCTTAACGATGTCACAAAAAATGTTTGCTGTATCTGGAATAAGTCTCATTGAGTTCAGTGAGGTTTGCTTGGGAATAAGTGTCCATTGGGTTACAGACTTGAACACAATTAAAGTGGTCAGGCAAAGCACCTACTGACTTTTGCCTTTATAGCAATAATTGCAGTAGAATTCTCATTCCACTTTTTCAGAATACAAAAAAAAAAGTTGAACAAGATGGCTTTCTCCCTTTCCAGTTCTGACGCATGTTTGGTGGTTGCTAAGCAACCTCAAAGCTCTTTCACTCTAACTCAGAAGACATGCAAAGCATTTTGCCTAGCCATTGTACGTGCAGCCTCTTTGAGCAGCATGGTACAGAGCTGAGGGATATGACATACTGTGGGAATCAAAGGGGGTAAAACTACCCCCACTTTACGCTCCTCAGCAGTAAGACTTTAAAGCCATGCCAGAGAAGAGAAATTGCCAAGTTAAATTTAACTACATATATGTATTATCTTACGTCTTCTGCTGTATGTAGTTAAAACACCACTGGTTTTTAACTGGCAAATACTCCAATAGTAGGTCACAGCATGATCTAAAGCAGGTTGCAACAGCTGCACTGATGCTTTACAAAATGATATAAAATTAATAAGTGGGTCCCCAAGATGCATGTTTGGGCTAAAGGTGAATTCAAAGACTAAAAAGACTGAAAACTCCAAAACGCACAACAGAAATTGGTGATTCTGTGGTGAGAATTGTGAAAGCTTACATCACAGTCTAGGGGTTCATTGGATATTATAAGGGTGGTAGATATATATATATATATATATATAGTACATCCAAAAGGAATTACATCCATGGAAGTGATTCATTACATTAGTGTTCTAATCCCAGAGAAAGCCTTTTCAAAAAATTGTATCACCCATGAAAGATTATACCACTTTTCCAGGGTCAAGCATGGTTAGGTAATTATAGAGTTGGCTTGAAAATTTGAGCTCTAATCAAAAGTTATAAAATATTGACTTTTTAAAAAAATATTTACTGAGAATTAGAAAAAACAAAAACAATGATTAGCTCTAATGCAGTAAAATAAAATAATTAGAGTTATTGTTTGGTGTATGGTCCACCTCTTCCTGTGGACTATCTATCTGATCACATACTTTGCACTATATTAACTCAGCTGTTACCCTAAGTTGAATATTGCAAGAATACTTGAGTCTCAGAAACTACAAATTAAATATTCCAGATTTTTAATTAGAGAAATTGTAAGCAGATGCCTTTCAAATTGTTAATGAACTCTGTTTCACAGACCAAACTCTCCCCATTTATTGAGTTCTTTTTATAACAGATATACTAGTAATTGGGGGATTACATCACCAAGTTTTCTCACGACACACTAAGAATTTAGTTTCCAAGCAATCCAATTTTATTTATTTACTGGGGAAAGGAGGGGGTGAGTCACCTAAAATTAAGAATACTTGGTTAGAAAGATTTTCACCTGCTTGCAATCCAGAAAAGAAGTATTACAAAATTAACACTCCATTCACCAACAGGACAGGCACTGATCAAAGGATGATGTATAACACTTTTGTACAGTCAATTTAACCTCCTTTTATCAACAAATTGAAGAGTACCTTCACAAATGGGTTAACACAAAGATTAAAAATGATTTAGCTTTCAATGCATGAGATTGTTGTTGTTCAGTCGTTCAGTCGTGTCCGACTCTTCGTGACCCCATGGACCAGAGCACGCCAGGCACGCCTATCCTTCACTGCCTCTCGCAGTTTGGCCAAACTCATGTTAGTAGCTTCGAGAACACTGTCCAACCATCTCATCCTCTGTCGTCCCCTTCTCCTTGTGCCCTCCATCTTTCCCAACATCAGGGTCTTTTCTAGGGAGTCTTCTCTTCTCATGAGGTGGCCAAAGTACTGGAGCCTCAACTTCAGGATCTGTCCTTCTAGTGAGCACTCAGGGCTGATTTCTTTGAGAATGGATAGGTTTGATCTTCTTGCAGTCCATGGGACTCTCAAGAGTCTCCTCCAGCACCATAATTCAAAAGCATCAATTCTATGCATGAGATAACAGATCTTAAAAAAAACATATATAAAGCACTTCAAAGTTGTGATCTTATGCTTAATTACTGGAAGAAAATCCCACTTAACCCAATGAGAGTAAACCTTGTTAAGATCATTCTGTAAATTTACATGCCAATGTTATCACCTATAATAAAGTGCAAGTGTCTCTGCGTCCAGTCCCTGTGTCCGTGGGATTGTGCTACTGCGCATGTGCCCCACGGACAGCCGTTGGGACTTGGAGCGCAGAGACGCTCTGCGTGTGTTCCCGATGTTGCTAGGGCAACAGGGACGCTATGCGCAGAGCTGGCTACGTCATGCGGCTCTCGCGTTGTTAGAAAAAAACACGAGATAAGCGAGAGCTGCTCAATCAGCTCTGTGCATGTCCCCGACGTTACTAGGGCAACAGTTTGACCGCATATGTTCTGGCGCCCATTAATTTAATGGGGTTAATGTACTAGCATATATATAATTTCTAACTAGGATGAAAGTTGCTCTTTTAGCCCTTCCAGTCTCTTCTTTTCTGCTTAGCTCCTCTTTAGCATCCACGTCCTACCAAGACATGTGGGTGGGGAGTCATTAATGTATTTTTCAGTGTTTCTTTTAGCAGTCAACTACTACTTCTGCTCTAACGCCTAGAATAACCATGTACAGCAAATATTGGATAGGATCAATATGAAAGTGAAAAGTCAACTGCCTACTCCACCTGCTGTTCATTGCTAACAGTTTCCTTTACAGACAGAATACTGTGTTCATTCAAAACGTGAGGAAAAATGTTGCAATAACAAAACACCAATACTTAGTCTTTCCTAGATGAATAAAAGCACAATCAAGATTATCAAGGAGCTGGAATTACTCCCCTACAAAGGTTAGAATATTTAGGGCTCCTTAGTTCAGAAACTGGTTTATGATAATGGTTTTAAAAATGTCCATAGTGTGGAGAAAAGGGAATAGGGAGATTTTTTTTACAACTCTTATTATACTAGAACCTGAGATCATACAATGTAATCTGGAAGAAACAGGACAATGAATTACGCAAGAAAAAATATTTTTCTGGTTTTCCTCCTCTAAAAGCCCTGTTTTTTTGAGGATCAGCTAAAGGTTTTGCAGCTTTTTTGCAAAGGGAAAAGCCCTGGTTTTTGAGGATCAGCTAAAAGTTTTGCAGCTTTTTTGCAAAGGGAAAAGCCCTGGTTTTTTGAGGATCAGCTAAAAGTTTTGCAGCTTTTTTGCAAAGGGAAAACCCTGGTTTTTTGAGGATCAGCTAAAAGTTTTGCAGGGTTTTTTTGCAAAGGGGGAAAAGCAAAGAAGAAAAGCTCTGTTTTTATGGGGTTCAACTCACATTTCTGCAGCTTCTAAAGGAAAGGGAGCCTTTTCTACAGTTTCCAGACAGATAATCTAATCAGCCAGTCACATGTAGCTGGGGAAACAAGCAAACTCCCTCTGCAGCACATTCAACAAAGGAGGGCGGGGCTGAAAGGGAGCCGGGGACTCTTATCTCTCTCCCCATCTCTTGCTGCTTAGCTGCTGAGCAGAGTCCTTTAAACACCCCCTTTCCTCTTTGTAAAATAAACAGCATGATCCTCTTTTGGCCCCTGGGCAATTCAGCTCCAGGGACCACCATTCGCTCCATAAAACGCACAGATACTTCCCCTTACATTTTAGGAGGAAAAAAGTGTGTCTTATGGAGCGAAAAATATGGTAAATCACACAATTAATTATCCCATCAACTAACTTAAATGGACAAATGAATTGCTCCCCTGCCACCACAGCCATTTGGTCTCTTCCCCACCAATCCCCAATACAGTACATGTAATTCCTACTTGGCACTCCTGGAATCAAGCTTCCTATAGTGGATAAGGAATCAGGACAACTGAAAAGGATCAGAAAGTGAAAACATAAGGGAAAATTTGTGACTTTCAACCTCCCAAAGCAGTAGAAGATTTAAAGTTAAATAAAGAATCTCCAGGGTGCAATCAGGCAGCCCTGCTGAAAGAAGAAATGCTCACACAGAAATAGTGCTTTGAAGCTATACTGTAGCGCAACACAGTACTCTCCCAACCCTTAAGCCTTAATTCTTGGCCAAAGCTTCCCACCATTCAACTGCTCACCCAGAGGCAATTACAATTTGTCCTAGGCAAGTAGCTAATTGCAAGGTTGATTGAATGAAACACATTTTCAAGAGGAGTTTGCTCTGATGCTTTTTATCCATATTGTAGCATGGAACAAAATGTAATGTTTGCTAACATAATGTGGTCAACATTACGCAAAAGAATTGTGCAGGATTTACAGATAAATTAGTATGCTATAATGCGTAAATAAGGATAAAAGATAACGCAAGATGTTACTGTCCATTAAAATTAACACTCTAATTGTGGTATGGGATGCGGGTGGCGCTGTGGGTTAAACCACTGAGCCTAGGGCTTGCCAATCGGAAGGTCGGTGGTTTGAATCCCCGTGGCGGGGTGAGCTCCCGTTGCTTGGTGCCAGCTCCTGCCAAACTAGCAGTTCGAAAGGTCATCAAAGTGCAAGTAGATAAATAGGTACCGCTCTGGTGGGAAGGTAAATGGCATTTCTGTGCATTGCTCTGGTTCGCCAGAAGCGGCTTAGTCATGCTGGCCACATGACCCGGAAGCTGTACGCCAGCTCCCTCAGCCAGTAAAGCGAGATGAACGCCGCAACCCCAGAGTCGTCCGCGACTGGACCCAACAGTCAGGGGTCCCTTTCCTTTAGCTTTACCTTTACCTGTTTGCTATAGCAGATAAGGAAGGGGAAGAAAACAACTTAAAAGACTGGAAGGGATGGAAATTGGTCAAGAAAGCTGCAGCTGCCTTATTTGCCACTACCACATCTGCAGTCCACTCACACCACCTTCAGAAGCTGGAGCAACGCCAGCATGAAAAGCAACCATGGTATAGATGCTCCAACATGGCCAGGATCTTCCTACAATCCTAGAACATCATGAGCCAGGTACATTATCTCCTGCATTCTAAATCATATCAGAAGAATGTGTTCGAGTTTCGTGGGGGTTGGGCACACTGATATTTCTGTCACAACATTAAAATTTTGGATACTGCCCTTAACTTCTATTGGCAGCTTTTAATGTTGCGAACCGCCCTGTGATCTTTGGATGAAGAGCGGTATACAAATTTAATAAATAAGTAACTAGTCCACAACACCTGACTTCCCTGCACTAGCCATTCAAAAACCAGGAAGCCTAAAGCCAGTCTAAATGGGACGTTTAGATACAATACCTGGAAAATGCTCCAATTTGGAAGCAGGGAAATCTGCACCCATTTTCATCTGGTTGTTTTATGCCTTGCATTTCAAACATATCACACCATGGATGCCCAACTTAGTGTGGACACCCGATCAGCATAGCCCACAGCAGCCCCAAACTCCTGAGCTCAAGCGATTCACCAGCCTCAATCTCCAGGAGTAGCTGTATTGCAGGCATGCACCACCACACCAGGCTACAACTTAAAACATTCAAATCAACATGAAAATAGCATGAAGTAAATATAAGTAGCTTGCTGTGTGTTTCATTTTGCCACACAGATTGGCTATTCAGGTTCCATTTGCTTTTATGATAATTTTTTTACCCAATTCATTGAATTTCACTGAATCCAAGGAGGATGCAGATATGTTGCTGCATTGTGACAAGAAATACAGTTAGAGCTCTAACAAGCAACACATCAAAAACATTTAGTTCTGTGATTTAGCTGTTTGAACTTCATTGCAAAATAAATTGTTTTGGAAATAATGTATCATGTTATTTTCTGTTTTCTAATTGGCTAAACCAGTAAGTATATTCATTTCTGCAAATTAGATTTGTTTATAAAAGCAAAAACATTATAGCTTTGCCCACTTGCCAGTAATTGCATTCATACTTGGTCTTTTCTCCACAAAATAATTTATATATTTTATCTTTCATCTGCATGACAATGTGGCTAGCCAATAACAGTGACAGAAATATGATATTAATTTAATATGACATAATCCTTACAGATTTATCCGAGCTTTCTCATAATTATAGACATATAACACAAGAGAAGCATAATACTAGAGACAGAAATGCCAACGTGAACAAGAGATTAAAATATCAAACATAATAGCTTTCTTTCTAAACGATCCCTATTCACACTTTGCAATATAAATTTGTTTCCTCAAGGTGATAGAAACCAGCTCTTATTTCGAAATATACCATTTGTTGCATTTATGTTCAAATTACTCTGACTAAAAAGATAATTTATAACTCAAAATACTGAGCAGTGTAACTGCTATCTCTGAAAAATATGTACAGGCCCTTATTGGCCCAAGAATAATGCCTTAATAGTTAAATACACTAGGACTACAATCCCATGCATACTTTCCTGGAAGTGCCATTGAACATAGTGGGGCTTACATCTCAGTAAACATACAACAGGATTTGACTGAAAATCATTAAATACAAATTATTCAGATCAGTGATTAAACAATGGTGAGTTTTACAATCCTCTCAGCACACACTTTAGGTAAAGATGGGATCTAATCCACATTAATGACCATGAGCCCAAAAGCAGAGAGCAGCAACAGTAATTGAAGGTGGACTTCTAGATCCTTAAAGAGCTTGTAACAGTCATCACAGCTATGAGGACAGTGGTACAACCCCCACCAGGGCTGTCTTTAGCATATGTGCCGCTGGGGTGCAAAGATCCGCCCAGTGCCCACAAATTTAGTTTAGCCCCCAAATTAACTTTTATTATGCTTCTGTCAGACACCACGCTTACGCCTTATCTCTTGTTGTGAATGACAAGCGCCGTTGTTGAGTCTGAAAAGCGCTGCGGTTGTGAATGACAAGAGCAGCACTTCTTTGGTAAATGAGCGCACAAAGTCGAAAGTCCTTTAGTGAAACAGTAGGTATACATTTCGTAATACCTAGGTATATATGTATTTTGTTTTTCTAGCTTGATCAAAATTATTTATTATTTCATAACAGGTAGATAGTTAAGAGCTTAGGCGGCTTCAGCGGCGGGCACATGGCACCCCCCAGAATTCGGTGCCCAGGTGCCCCGCACCCCGGCGTAAAGACAGTCCTGATCCCCACAAATTCTTTCTCTACATTAGATGTTAATCTAACCCAGAGAATAATCCCCTTCTAATTTGCACACACATACACCTGCCCAAAGATACCTCCTCTTTTTCATCCCACTTACTGGTAGCACTTCAACAGCAGGAAAGCACAAGAGGGGAAGAATGGAGGTTTTCCTCTCCAGCACTAGTCTGTAATGCTGCAAGTAGCTCCTGGGAAATATACTTTTCTACTGACCCTGCAGTCATACTTACTTCTAGGGGCTACTTGCAGCCTGGCATAGTATGTTTTTTTTCAGTACACCGGCTGCCAGGGGGCAATGGGAGAAAATCTACCTGATTTTTTGTGGGAAGAGGAGTGTAACTTAGGTTGTTTCCAAACCAACCTGGCATGAACCAATGGAGGAGATTGCTCATCCCCATCAATGCTTTTAATGTTGTAAAATAGCTAACAATGGTTACCCTGGTGTTTGGTTTCAACAAGAAACCACACCGCTCTCAGCCCAAGAACTCCCTTAGAAAAGTGGATAAGCATGAAGTTTCCACATAAACTATAGTGAGGAGCCTCTTTCAGAGTGAGGGCCACAAACAACCTGGGGCAATCTTCCAGGGGCAGCATGCCAGTGATGGGCAGGGCCGTAAGGAAAATTGAGTGTGGCCAGAGGAAAAAACCAAGGCCAGACACTTACCGGTACCTTAGAACAGTATGCCACATTCTAGCCATGCTGAAGTCAGGTTTCTACACACACCACACCCATCTCTCCATTCTGCATCCAGGCAAGCAAGAAGCAGTATTACATTTAAAGGACACACTACTGATAGAAACAGCTTTCAAGATGGGGCGTGGAGTAGGGTCAGTGAGGTATGTGGCTTGGAAGAGACGTGTGGCCTGGGGAGGGACACACAAGGGTCATGCTTGGTTCCTGAGCCTAAAGTTCCCCAACCCTGTTATAGAGGTTATATCCAAGTACTTGCAGAATGGAAGGTAACAGATTGCTAAAATGCCACCAGGAGTAGTTTACCAAGCATTCACATAAATAAGGAGGAATCCCGAAATTAACCAACATAATGTATCTGGAAACAAAGCCTAACTGTTAATTATTTTTACAGGTCTGGGAAGAAATGTGCCTACTAATTCATATGTGATGCTCTTAAAAGTACACATATACAGTACAGTATAAAGTTTTATTAAAGCCTCAAAATTTGCTTGCACTCCAACTATGAAATTATGAAAAGGGGGGAATCAATATTCCAATCACTGAGCAAGAATTCTTAGAACTGCATGCATATTTTATATTTCCAACCAGATACATAATACTGTATAGAACATTTTGCCCTCATGTGGACACAACCCTGTAATGCAAATGCTTAAGTCAGGGCTGCCTCAGAAATCCTGTCATAATTTTTCTGTGTAGGTGTAACTTCTATGTAACAAGATTGGAGGGCGGGGCGGGACCATGCACCATCGTGAATGCTATGAATGCATGTATATTTTTTGATACCTGTACAACATGGTGTGGCAATATACATGCTTTATTGTATCTTTACAAAGTATCTTTAACATAGCTTTCTAAAAAGTCTAACAGCAGGTGTCAGAGTAAGCTGCAACTAAAGCATATACAATACAAAAGCACATACAAAATCATGCTCTGTCCCATGAGACTAGGGCCCTGCAGGACTTGATCTCCTTCCGCAGGGCCTGTAAGACAGAGCTATTCCGCCTGGCTTTCAACTTAGCCTGATCCGTCTTCCTTTTCCCTTCCCCCTTTTCTATGAAAAAAACCCTACTGAGACCCCACATTAATTTTCTCCCCTGGTCTCCTTGCTGGCCCTAGCAGGATTAATCTGGCCAGTTAGTCCTGGTGATGCCACATTTACCGGTATGCTGTATTTATGCTGTTTTTAAGCTGTTTTTAAACTCGGTTCTTAATCAATGTTTTTGTGTTTGTTGTTAGCCGCCCTGAGCCCAGTTTTGATCGGGAAGGGTGGGGTATAAATAAAAATTTATTATTATTAATATTAACAATTGTGGGAGGGCCAATATGAAAGTGATTTATCAAGCTGCTTGGTGAAGCATGCAAACTCCTCTTGTGAGGATTTCTAAAAGCTGAATAAACATTTGCCAAGTATATTTTGGCGTAAGAGATAGCATGTGGCACATTATGTTCTACTCTGCTTTTGTAAGAAGTTACTGTGACCTTCTCACAAATTATTTGATTTTAATGGTAACTGCTAACAGAGTGCTTGTGGTAATGTTGCTTCTAAGAGAACAGACTGTGGACCAGAAAGAGCCCAAATCTCACCTCAACCATTAATTTATCTCCCCTATTTGAAATATTGAGATAACATTGACCTATTTTACAAGAATGTTGTATGGTTATTGAGATATAGTACTGCATGTTGAACTTTAAAACAAGTACAAAAGCAGCTAACAAACAGTTCGTGTAATTTTGCCTAATAATCCCAGCTTTGTAGGAAAACAAATAATTTATCTATAAGTAATGCTATTAACCACTCATTTTTGCACCTTCAGCTTGGTTCCTTCATTGTATGTTTTAAACTTATGGAGGCGACTATAAACTTTAGCTCTATTTTTTCACTCCTGTTTTAAACACAAAGGAGAATATCTTTTTTAACCAAAATTTTCTGCATGGGCATTATGTACATCAGATTTTGAGGCTTAAAAACAGGGTTTAATTTGTGATTGAGCTCAACCACACAATCTGTTTTCAACAACTTAGCCTTGTGATGAGAAGCCACAATAAAGACACGTGGCCAAGGAAGGCACCACTGAACAACTGCAGCCTATTCCTACACATTAGAAGGAGCAGAGTTTCCAAGGTGCATGGCATGCTTCCAGGTAGGACTCGTTACAAGAAATTTTGAAAGTAAACTTCAGTACCTCTTAAAAAGAAATGTTACCATTGTGTCTCCCTTCCTCAGTATTCCCTGTACTGTAATTAGCTGCCTATCTCTAGTTGGGACAATGATCTATATTTTGCACTTTGCAATAATAATTTAAGGACAACGTGAAATGCTTTATAGGAGCATCATAAAAAATAAACAAAAACATTCAAACAAAAATACTTTAATTGCACTGCCATAAATAACTGCAAATATCTTAGGTTTGTCTGTTGAAAGATTAGTGATTCTATAGAACTATAAAAAAAACTTAAGGGTGTTACTTGTAATATTATGAAATAAAGAACACCCCTTAAAATAAATTATATTTGGTAATCCTACTTAATTTAAATTCTGTTATGAACTTTATTGCTTATAGTCAAAATCTACCACAATCCAAAAGAAACAGCACAAAAATAGTATGACAACATCACTCTCCTACAAATTAGAGGCAAACAAAATAAGTCTTTTTCAAGTTTTACAAGACTTACAACAAAATATGCATAACTCAACAATACTCCTAAAACAGTAAGGCCATTTACCTGGGAGTAAGGCCCAAAGAATCAACCTGCATAGGATTGCAATTGTAAAATATTAACCATCCTTATACCCAACTGAATTCTATACAGGCCTACTGTGACGTAAATCCCATTGAATTCATGTAGCTGTCAGTATGTATAGTGGTGCTTCCAGATAGGTCTTTGTTATGGTGTTTTCATTATGCACACAAGGTTTCTTGCAGTAGGTATGTACACAACACTATTGTGTGCCACTGTCAAAAAGACCATCCATGTTCCCTCCCCCTTCTAGATTTACTCTTTTAAGGGGATTCTAAAAAGTTTTTTAAAAAAAACACCTGTTGCCAATTTTCAATAATCCACTAAGCTCCCATCTGGAAGCACTCTAGGGGTATAACATGGAGTTATAAATGTTTTTATATAAAACATTTGTGACAGTTTTCCAAACAGTGCATGCATGCATTTTTTCCTAAAGGAGATTTAGCATTGTGCTTCAATACAGCAATATTAGTTAACTATCAATGGAATATAACTATGCAGTCCCTCATTTAAATAAAAGCAGCTACGGTGGCCAGTAACAAGTCCCTTTCTCCAGAGGTAACTGGTTTATCACTGCTAACGTAATCCTGCATTAGACGGAGTTGAGTGTGATTCTAGCAAGACAAATTCTTTCTTGATGGTTAACATCAATACCCTAGAAAGCCTCTGAAGTTGAGCAATATTGATCCATGTAAAGGTAAAGGTAAAAGGACCCCTGACCATTAGGTCCAGTCGCGGACGACTCTGGGGTTACAGTGCCCATCTTGCTTTACTGGCCGAGGGAGCCAGCATACAGCTTCCAGGTCTTGTGGCCAGCATGACTAAGCTGCTTCTGGCGAACCAGAGCAGCACACGGAAACGCCGTTTACCTATTTATCTGCTTGCACTTTGGCGTGCTTTCAAACTGCTAGGTTGGCAGGAGCTGGGACTGAGCAACAGGAGCTCACCCCGTCACGGGGACTCAAACCACCAACCTTCTGATCGGCACCCGCGTCCCATTGATCCATGAAGGGCTGAAATATTACCAACATTCTAAGTTACATAATCACAGTCATGGAGAGTATAATTTACCTGGAACGCTTAACCAGCAAATTAGTCACAACCTAACTTATAATATTGACGTCTGCCACCTAGACAGGATTTACTGACTCAACCAAAATTTTACTCTATTGGCCAACTGCCAGAACCAGACTGCTACATTCGGGGGGGGGGGCGGAAATGCAGCTAATGATTTATTTTTGTAATTACTATGGTGTATGTTACTAAGCAGGTTCATATTTACTAAGGGGTCACATGCTGGCTGGCAGCTATACTTGTAGCACATCGCCTGTGCACATGCTGTCAACTTTGTGTCCTGTCAATGTAACGCATGATCACATGGTGTCACAGTGCTTAGAGTGCATCTGACATGACTGCACAAATCTGTTCCTCTTCCAGCTGCCATGCAAACCGCAGACCAGCTTTCCCTCTGAATAGTACTGTCTGTCACTTTGTCCTATGACATCTTTGAGGCAACATTGACTGTCCAGCTGCCATCACCTTAGGCATGATGATGACCCAGGAAGAGATTCCACAGAATAGCTGAACTCCCCGAACAAGCAAAGATTACATTCCCTTAACAATGAAAAACAACTCAGGTTTTACATCTTTTGAGGAAAACTTCCTGTCTCCTCTGCCAGGCCTGGTTTAAAACATGGCACCAGATGTCATGCTGCGGGCAACACATTAAACTGGGTCATCAGTTCCTGTGTGCGAAGTGACCAGGAAATCACAGGCTAGTTATGCACCCTGCAATCACTGCACACTAGGAGCCAACAACCCAATTTAAACCCTATTCTGGCCCATACAGATAATTTTCTACTCCATACCCAGAGTCACATTTAACTGGGATATCAGAATTTCTGTGCACAAAGGGCGGTGGACCTAATTACTCCAACCTAAGGCTGCCATCCTGTAAACACACTTACCTGTGAACAAGTCTTTTTAATTCAATGGGGCTTAATTTCTGATTAACACCACACTGAGTTACACTGTACGACAAACTTCCAGCACAAGTCTCCTACTTGAATAATATAATACACTGGGGCAGGAGGTGAATGGCGTGAGAACAAGTGGCCTTCGCCACACCTCAACAACAATGGATCTGCAAGAGACCCACTTCCACCCTTGCATTTCATGTACGTAAGCCCAACTGTTTGTTTAAAAACTTTTGTTGTTGTTTTTGGTGTGTGCAACAAACTGACAGGGAACATATACCTCTCCAGAAGCAGACAGCCCCATGATAAGCACAGTGACCACACACTCACACTAGATGTATCTATATATGCCCCAAAAAAGTTTAGGGGTACTCTCCTTTTGACTCAAGAAAACCACCATTTTATAGTTCAAATCAGGAAAAATAAATACTGTACAGTAAATGGGCAAAAGTACAAAGATTCACAAAATGTTTAGGGGTATGCATACCCCTGTGTACCCCCAGAAAAAGCACTGTATAGATGTATATATCCCCGCCCGCCGCCACACACACACACATTACACTATGTATGTATGTTGTAACCCCCAACATATTAGGTAGAATCTGGTTGCTAAGGAGAGGGAGATAGTAACAGCCTCGGCGGAGCCTCAGATAGAAAGCTTTGCCACAGAGAAGCCGGGGGGGGGTCTACTTTAGCTCCGCTTCGGCCTCGTGTGTGTCTCTTTTTCCTTACCGATTCATAACCGTGAGGGGCGGAGGCAGGCGCGGCGGGCCCTCTGCCGCGAGCGTCCCGCCTGCCTCTTCCTCTCCCCCCGCCTCTTCCCCGGCTCCCCCCTCCTCGGCCGGGACCGGCCTCGCTGCTGCCTCCGGAGCCTTCCGCCTGCCTCTCTCGACCGCCCGGCCGCCGGCGATGGGGTTGCCGGCCGCCGCCGCCTCCCCGTTGGGGCCTGCCGCCGCCGCGTTCGGGCTGCTGCATGGCAGCTACTTCGGGTCCGGCCCGCTCCTTCTCGCAGCAGCGTTTCTCCAGGCCCGTCTCCCCGCCTCCTCCGGGAAGCTGGCTGCCTCCCTCGGGAGAGGAGAAACTGGGGGCCGCGCCAGGCTTGGGCCTAGCGATCCTGACTCCTCTCGGAAGTCCCGGCGAAGCCTCGCGAAGCGCGCCTTCCCGTCTGCAGTGAACGGGAAACGGTCGCAAACGCGGCGCGTTTGATGCAAGCGCAACAGAACCTCCGCGAGGCTCTTTGCGGCCGCATTTTTTAGTTGCTGTGGTTTTTCTAGACTTCCAAGATTCATTATAAGATGCGTTTTTAACTGGGGGATATCACCAGCTCACAGCTCTTCGATCCTAAAACTGCATACTTGGGAGTAAATCCCATTGGAATGTAACATGGTAAACAATAGTAATATCTGGCTTGCAGCTCTCACAAATAAAGTTCCCGTGAAATAATCCCTAAAGAAATGCCTCACAAATCAGGTAACATAATCCACAATTAAACGTAATGAAAGTAGCAATATATCCACATTAAGCTGTTGAGAAAACAACCATAAACAGCATCCTAAATAATATGTCATGCAGATTCCAGAACGCTAGTCTTGGGAGCTGATTCATAACAATTTTGAGGTGCTTTGCCCCCCTCCCCAAATTTGGCAGTAACTTTCTTGGTCACTACATATTTAAAGTTGCCATGGTGAATTATGCATGAGCATGCCACTGTGCATGTTAATCAGTAGCTGTGACCATGGTGATGTGATCAGACAGAGATGTCCAACATGCCACTAAAATCAAAGCAGAAATGCTTATTGCTTGCAGCTGCTCCAATTTCCAAATCTGTGTTGGGAGTGAGAGCCCACTGGATGGTCTTAGGAATGATCACAAGAAAATTTGTTAGTGGCTGTGCCTCTTTTTCTGCTTCTCTCCAAAGCACCTTGCAGGACTTATGCACCTCAGAGAAGTTCTCCCCTAGGATGAAACGGCAGTCAGGCCCAACCTCAGCAAAGTTCCTGAGCAAGCCTCACAGACTAACAAAGAAACTTGACCTGAGAAACTACCACCATCTTGGTTAAATCGTGTGCACATGCTCAGAAAGGCAATCAAGAGGAGCAATATTATGTGTGATATGACAGTAGCAGCATTTTTTTTAAACAAAGGAGGCAGCTGCTCATTACCTTGTCGTATTCAGTTTTTGCAGCAGCCACCTACCTCACTGACAGTCATCACTTGCCTGCCTAACTACATGCCTGACAGCTCATTCCTAGTCCAATCCCTACTATGGGATGGCAGCAACAAAACTGTAAGGAGGAGGATCAGAAACAATAGTCAATGGGAAAGGGAAAGAGGAATTCATGAGTACTCTGATTCCCACAAAACTCTTAAGCTAATGCTAATGGCTTGGTTCCACAGCAAAGGAATGCAGTGTCCACTTGATATCTGTATCTGATGGAGTAACCTCTTAATCTGTGCGGTCCTATGCTTTGTGACAGAGGGAGTCAATGTGGTACCTTCTAGATGCTATAGGCCAAGGGTAGGCAACCTAAGGCCCATGGGCCACAAGAGGCTCACAGGGGTCACTTAACCGGCCCACGAACCGAGCTGCCCACTCGGCGAGTCCCCATGTACTGCGCTAAACCGGCGCAGCGTGGCACAGGGACTCACTTCTGCGGTGCTGGAAATTGCGTCTGCGCATGCTCAGACGCTGGAAATTACGTCTGTGCAGATGCAGACACTGAAAATCGCGGCCACACGCCTGTGACTCAGGCCCACGGAGGGATCTCTGCTGGAGTGAACCGGCCCAGTCAAGGTAAACCTTGCCGACCCCTGCTATAGGCAGTGGTCTCAAATTTCAGGGGCAGCTTTAAAATTCAGTTTCCCGCCTCCACAACATCTAACTTTTCATTTTACATCATAGTTGTGGCGCCCCCTGCAGCACCCCCAAGGCTCCACACCAAATGCGCCCGAACCAGTTGTGCTCCCCCAAATCCACTTCTGCCATGTGCTACAACTTCCACCAGCTATGGGATGAACCAGACATTATTTCTAAAAACCATTTCACACACAGCTCTAAAAACTACATCTGAATCTCTTGCACACTATTTTTTTCATGTATAAAAGGTGCTTTCATCTGCTTCAGAATTTAGAGATGGGAGCCATCTTAAAATTTAGTATGCATATGCATTATGGCCATAAAGTGCATGAAGAACTAATTTAAGCACTATCTAAGCTTTACAATTGAAACAGTCTTAGAACAATCCAAACATTATACAGTATCCTCTGGGAAGCTGATCCAAAAGAAAGGAATTCACTGATTCCTAGTATAGATAGAAATCTTACAGTAAATCCAATAGTATTGGTGCAATAACTGGCTGTTTAGTCACAAATACCCTGCTCAAATGAACATAGAGTGCATTATCCCAAATATAGTACAATCAATTGCAAACTACATTGCATGTATTTTTTCTTCTTTGCATTGCATGTTGTTATTGTGCACTGCTTTCATAATGTAGGAACCAAGACGAAAAGCTTTAAATCTATAGTGATGTCTAACATTTTGTTTTGCCTCTTGGTTGTATTGGAAACAAACCCATCAGCAGAAAATACTTTTATAAGGCAAAATACAGTCTCGGAGAACTTGATCATTTGGAATTGATGCAGATAGGTGACACTTTAAGATCTTAACAGCCAAATATGATTAATAGTCACTCCTCCATTACAGTGAGCTCACTGCTTTTCTTCCCCTGCAGTCCTTAGTCAGCTAGGACTTTATTTTCTAAAGGGGTGATTTTTTTTAATTGTGGAAAATGACCTGAGTTGGCCTTTCCATTAAGAGTGTGTAGTCAATCACGTATGATAGCTTTGTTTAAGGGACCACTTTTGCTGTAGCTGAAATGAAGAAACTTTACATTCTTGCATCAAGGAGGAACCTTACTGCATTTTTTAATATAAACTGCTGCAGCTCAGAACAATAAATAGCAACAATGGATGGACGGATTTTTGCTTTGGAGAAAGAGTTGTGAAAGTTACAAGCAAAGAATTCCAGTTGCAATGAGCAGGAGTGGAAGGCAAGGAGTCCAGTGGGCTACCAGTATTTAAGTACTGTATGAAAGACAGAAGTCATAGAATAGGAAATATATTTTTAGTAGCTGTTAAAGCAAGGAGTGGGAATTTTTGTTCTTGTTTTATTATAGATTTTGTGTTTTTATATTGTGTTTTTATGTTGTGAACCACCATGAAATCGACAGATGTAGTGTGGTATACAAATTAAATAAATAAAATAAATAAAATAAAAAATGTTACTGCTACTGAACAGCACATACTCCACTTGTCTCTTTACCAGGACTTTAGTCTTCCATTGCTGCATATTATGCCACTCTTCAAATTTTTCTTTCATTGCCGCAGGGATGGCAAACATATGGCCCTCCAGATGTTGTTGGACTGTATAATTAAAAACCACATCAAGGCTTTGTTTTAACAGCAAATGCAGGGAATTATTTTCTTCAGGACCCATATTGAATGGAAAGGAGATTGACCCCTGTGTCACAACTTTAGTGTGTGTGGACTTTTAAAATAGTGGTTCCTTTATGCATTTACCTATCTGAAACACTGTCTATACAACTTGTTCCCTGAATCTACAGTATGGTACCATTAAACATCACACCTAGAGTCAGTCCATTGGTATCATAGGTTAAATGTCCCCTGCCTCACTGTTGTCCTACTGCAAATTGGGGGCCCTATGCCGTGCACTGCTCTGGTTCACCAGAGGCGACTTAGTCATGTTGGCCACATGACCCGGAAGCTGTCTGTGGATAAACACTGGCTCCCTCAGCCTATAGAGTGAGATGAGTGCTACAACCCCAGAGTCGTCCACAATAGTTTGAGCAAAATAACACAAAATATATTTAATTGTTCATATTAAATAGTTAAAGTAAGAATTCAACAATTAATATTGAATATTTCAGTTATGTCAGAAGCCTTTCCCAAATCTGGTGCCCTCCAGATATTCTTGGACTACAACTCCCATAAATCCCAGGCAGTATGGCCAATGGTCAGGAATGATGGAAGTTGTATTCCAAAACACCAAGTTGGGGAAAGCTCTCCTACAGCAACAAAAGTTGGCTGGGAAATATTACCAAGCCTATTTTGTGTCTCTAAACTTGAATACATAATATTGAAATATCTTTAGAAGTCGTCGTAATTTATAATTGATACTCCAACGGTCTTACAATTTGCTTGTGCTTAATAAATCTGGCAGGAGTCCATAATTATTTTACAAGCTTTCTTTCTCTTTATTTGTCATTAAAAAGGTGTCTTCAAAGTACAGATGAAGAAGCAACTTAAAAGGGACTGGTGTTAATACGCCAAGAAAAAGAATGGAAGAAAAATTGCACAGCAATTCAACCATTGTCAATGGTACAACCCCTAACCATAAGCATTTAGAAGGTCATAGCCTTTGGGAAGTAATTACCATTGCTACAGTGACGGCCATTTTAAGCTTAATAACTATAGTGGGAAATGTTCTTGTGATGATATCCTTCAAAGTCAACAGCCAGCTCAAGACGGTGAACAATTACTATTTACTCAGTCTTGCATGTGCAGACCTTATCATTGGAATATTTTCTATGAATCTTTATACATCCTACATATTAATAGGGTACTGGTCTCTTGGAAGTCTAGCATGTGACTTGTGGCTAGCCCTGGATTATGTAGCTAGCAATGCATCAGTAATGAATTTACTGGTTATCAGCTTCGACCGATATTTTTCTATTACACGGCCATTAACCTACAGGGCTAAACGCACACCGAAAAGGGCTGGCGTCATGATTGGCCTAGCTTGGCTAATTTCATTTATCCTGTGGGCACCAGTCATCTTATGTTGGCAGTATTTCGTTGGGGAACGAACTGTCCCACCTGGAGAATGCCAGATTCAATTTTTGTATGAACCCATCATCACCTTTGGTACTGCGATTGCTGCTTTCTATATCCCAGTTTCCGTGATGACTATTTTGTATTGCCGTATTTATAGAGAGACAGAGAAACGGACCAAGGATCTGGCCGAACTTCAAGGATCCAGTTCTGTGGCTGAGTTCGAAATGATAAAGCCTCAGAAAGCTCTGCTAAAGTCCTGCTTTAGCTGCAAGCAACAAAATTTAGCCAAAAGGGAGAGGTGTCAGGCTTCATGGTCTTCATCCAGCCGAAGTACTTCTGCAACAGCAAAGGCATGTCAGATTCAAAATACTTGTCATGACTGGTCTAAGGTGGACCAGCTAACCACTTGCAGCAGCTATGCATCCTCAGAAGAGGAGGATAAACGTGCCTCTGACCCCGTCTTTCAAGTAGCTTATAAGTCTCCAGTAAAGAGCAAGGATGATGAACATAAAGAGGAGAAAAAGGAAGCCTTTATCAAAGACCATCCTGGGGAAAATGACTATGAGACTCCAAAATATTTTCTAACCCCAACCAAAGGCCACGTTAAAAAAAGTAGTAAATGTATAGCTTATAAGTTCCGATTGGTGGTTAAAGCTGATGGTGCCCCAGAAACTAACAATGGTTGCCGAAAAGTAAAGATCACTCCTTGTTCTGCCACTTTATCTAAGGACACGACTTCCATCAAAAACATGGATCCAAATATAAACAATCAAATTACTAAAAGGAAAAGAATGGTCCTTATAAAGGAGCGCAAAGCAGCCCAGACTTTAAGTGCCATTCTTCTAGCTTTCATAATCACTTGGACACCCTACAATATCATGGTTTTGGTCTCCACATTCTGCTCAGATTGCATTCCTCCAACGCTGTGGCACCTTGGCTACTGGCTGTGCTATGTGAATAGTACTGTTAACCCAATCTGCTATGCTCTCTGTAACAAAACTTTCAGAAAGACATTTAAGTTGTTGCTGTTCTGTCAGTGGAAGAAGAAAAAAATCGAAGAAAAATTATACTGGCAGGGTAATACTAAACTGCCTTAATTTAAAGTGTTTTGGGGAGGGAAACAGACCTTGGCAAACACTGTAAATCACTGTAAAGTTGTTGCTTTGCATGTCTGGAGACAAAAGAAGCACAATTTTTGTGGTGATAAAGATAAACCTATGGCTATGAAGAAAGCAGCCACAATGATGAACATTTCTATAATTGTCTGTGACTACTAAATAGAGCATTATTTATGTTGCTGTCATAGAAAGTTTCCTTCCACATGTTTGCCAAATAAAATGGCACACCAACAGACCTTAATGGTTGGGTATGGAATAGACCCTTCATTCATTAGGTCCAATACCTGGAAAGTAACATTATGCCTTCCTGCACATTTTTTCTAAGGCTTTGTCCAGTTTAGTTATAGGTCTCCAATAGAATGACACTTGCATCACTTCCCATGCAGAATTGTTTCTAAACTGGATGGAAACCAAAGGAAGGCAAGTACCACTGGCCAACAATAAATGTCTGAGGGTTTTTTCTCAATGGACAAATTTGCTCTTGGAATTAGTTGTGAGGCCATGAACATTGTTTGAGTTTGTATTGTTCTTTTTCTATGGCTGAGAGATGGCTTATAGGGTGTAAACTGTATGATTATTTATTTATTTATTTATTGCAAATTAAGAAGCTAATGATGGTACCAAGTTTGTCAGAGATGTTTACATTGCCTACAAACAAGGGTACTAGTTAATTGTCTTTTTGCATTTTATTTGTTCATATTGAAGTTGATCTGAAGGAGTTTTATTTTTAAAATCCTGTATATTAGTCCAAACTGTTGATGCAATCCAATGTATGGCTTCTAAGAAAAAGGTAAAATCACTTCTTCATTACCACTCTGAAGAACTACCTTAGCACCCAAATGTGCAAAAGATTCCTGCATTGCAGTAGGTTGGACTACATGACCCTCTTGGTCCCTTCCAATTCTACAATTCTATGATTCTGTGTGGGTTGCATTTTATTTCCTACACTGTGAATCAGCAATCCTACCTCACTTAACTGGGAGTAAGCCCCATTGAATTCAATATTATTTACTTTGGAGTAGTCATGGTTAGGATTGCACTGTGAGTTGCCTTCTGTGTAGGTGTTTTGCAGAACGTTAAGCAACATCCAAATCCTTTTGATTTCTGTAGAACTTCCAAGTATAGGAGTTCAGGACTGCAATCTTAAGTTATGAGCTGAAACTTGCTTATGAATGAGGTTAAGTACTACACATTACCAGTGCTTTTTTCTGGGGGTACGCAGGGGTACACATACCCTACACATTTTGTGAATCTAAGTTTGGCCTCATTGCGGGGCAGTACCCCTCAAAGAGGCCAAACTTAGATTCACAAAAGTAGGAAAATGAGAGTACCCCTTAACATTTTATTAGAAAAAAGCACTGCACGTTAATTTATCCATAGCTTCCTCATTTTAGGTCTACGATTTTACACCCTGATCTTGAAACGTATTTATTGGCAGTAAATCCTTTTAAATCAATTAATTAGGTTGCCAGTATTAAAAAAAAGATTTGGCACTGTGGGTTAAACCACAGAGCCTAGGGCTTGCTGATCAGAAGGTCGGCGGATCGAATCCCTGCGACAGGGTGAGCTCCCGTTGCTCGGTCCCAGCTCCTGCCCACCTAGCAGTTCAAAAGCACGTCAAAGTGCAAGTAGATAAATAGGTACCGCTCCGGTGGGAAGGTAAACGGCATTTCCGTACGCTGCTCTGGTTCGCCAGAAGTGGCTTAGTCATGCTGGCCACATGACCCGGAAGCTGTACGCCGGCTCCCTTGGCCATTAATGCGAGATGAGCGCCGCAACCCCAGAGTCGGACACGACTGAACCTAATGGTCAGGGGTCCCTTTACCTTTAAAGATGCAATAGGTCCTGCTTGTGAAACATGTATTTCAGCTAGCACTTAACACCAAACGTTTTACATCAACAACTTTACAAACATATACTCATTGAATAGTTTGAGTCACCTTTCTCCATGAATCACATAACCCATGCCAGTCAAAAGCAACAACAGCAATTTGAAAAAGAGAGGAGTAAAATCACTTACCTTTCTGTCCTGTGTTTCTTGGGTGGCAAGACTTGAATGCCTAAATCCCCAGCACAAAGTAGGTAAATCTATCAGGCATGAGCTGGAGTTTGCTGAGGATATGTCCCTTATGTCTGGATAGAAGTGTTTTATACATAATGGCTATTATAGTGCCTCTTTTTATACCGCAGACTACTTACGACAACACAAGCATTTCAGTAGAGATGATGATCTGACAAAATAAAGGCAGTAACTGGGATAATTACAGAGTAACTGGTCTGAGAACTGCAATTAAAATCAGCTATCAAAATAAACGGATGGGACAGAAAGAAAAGAACAGCAATGGGAAAACAGGATGTATAAACTACGGTGGAAATAACTTATATGGAAACAAACTGATATTTATATAAGAATTTAGTAAGTTCATGATTTAAAATGTTAAAAGGCCTAGAAATTCTACCCCAGTACCCTGATTTACTGTATTGTCAAGTATTTGAAATATGATGTGTATCCAGAGACCCCCACCAGCATGGGCATGTCTATCTGTTTTGGGGCAGTGGTCAGTTCTGGCTTCATACACACTATAAGTGTGGTGTAGTGGTTAAGAGCGGTAGACTCGTAATCTGGGGAACCGGGTTCGCGTCTCCACTCCTCCACATGCAGCTGCTGGGTGACCTTGGGCTAGTCACACTTCTTTGAAGTCTCTCAACCCCACTCACCTCACAGAGTGTTTGTTGTGGGGGAGGAAGGGAAAGGAGAATGTTAGCCGCTTCGAGACTCCTTTGGGTAGTGAAAAGCGGGATATCAAATCCAAACTCTTCTTCTTCTTCTTCTTCTTCTTCTTCTTCTTCTTCTTCTTCTTCTTCTTCTTCTTTAACTTTAAAGCACATATGAAGCACATTCACCCCTTCGAAGAATTCTGCAGTTTGCCCTTCACAGAGTTTCAATTCCCAGCAACCCTTATCAAACTGCAGTGCCCAGAATTCTTTGAGAGGGAAAATATGCTTCAAATGTGCTTTGTGTGGAAATGTCCCCTCCGCTGAAGTGAAGAAGGAATGTGGTTCGTATGGGGTGCATATGGGGCTCAGCAGGTTAAGGTGCAATGCAGCATTAAGATACATTCCAGCAAACACTGAATAGCCAGGTTTGCATTATTGACTATAGACCTGTAAAGATGCAAATCTTCACGGGACACAATGGATTATTGTAAAAAAAAAAAATACCTTCCAGTAGCACCTTAGAGACCAACTACCAGTAAGTTTGTTCTTCATTGTGTGCATGCACATGAAAGCTCATACCAAGAACAAACTTAGTTGGTCTCTAAGGTGCTACTGGAAGGATTTTTTAAATTTTGTTTTGACTATGGCAGACCAACACGGCTACCTACCTGTAACTGGATTATTGTAGTTCAATAGCAGACAGTGCACTGAATCATGCACTCATGGTTTGCTGAATTGCTATTTAAAGATGGACTATAACAATGTCTATGTATGCATTTGTTATTTTTTTATATAAAAAAATGTATACCCTGCCTAAATTTCAAAGAAACACAAAGCAGCTGCAATCCAAAAACACGAAACAATAGTAAAATATATAACAATTCCCATTAAAATCACAAATATTGTCACCAAAGCCAAAGCCCCACAACAAAGTACAAAGCACCCATTGAAACTAAGACATCAAAAATAAGCCAGCAGAAAGAGAACAATTAGTCAGAAACCTTTTAAAACAGCCATTTTTTATTAGCCATCTAAAACAATACAGTCATGGGGTTTATGGAAAGCCATTCCCTAGGATGGGCAGCACAGCAGAAAAGGCCCTCATCCTGATTCTTGCCAGATGTGCTTCCCAGGGTCAATGGACCTGGACTAGGGCTTTGGATGATGATTCTGCTTTGGTCTTCAAGAATGTACAAGTGCACAGCTTGAGTGTTAGGCTGCATCTCTATCATATCATCCGCATTCATAGCTTAGTATGGTAATAGTACAGTTGTAAAATATAGTGTTGCACAGTTCAGAGATAACACAGCACATTTCATGAGAGTTATTGTGTATTTGTCATTGCTTCCATTGAAGTAAAAAAATATTTTCCTTAAGAGTTAGAAAAGCAGGAAAGAAAGGGTTTCTCCACAGCTATAGAATTAAACAATGTTGTGAATAACTTGATGATTAAGTGAGGGTTTTTTTTGCAAAAGATTGATTTTTTTGCAGGGGTACTGGATATTATTTAAACTCACTGTATAATAATGTGAAAGTGTGTATTCTGGAATCAATATGATCGATTTTAAGTATATTGTATTGTGCCAACTGTTTTTGGTGCTTTTGCATATAATTGTTAAAGGAAAGTGCAAGTTACTATAGAGACCTCTGTTTTTTTCTTCAGTCACCATCAAAGCATTTTCTGTGTATATTGTATACTTTGGGTTATAATGGCTTCAAACAAACATACATATGCATATGATATGTGTGTTTGGTTCAAACGAACCTGCATTTCTATAATACAAGCTACGTAATAATGACTATATAAGACTGTAAAAGTTTTCTGCTAGCTGCAATGTTATTGCTAAAGAAAAGCTTTGCCTTCTATTACTGAAGTTAAATTGGAAGTTATTTTTGTCACAGTTTCTGTTGAACAGGAATGTTTTATAAATGTTTATGGTCCGTTTGTTGAGTAGATGTATAAGACTACACAGTGATGGATGCCAAAGTATCAGTTAAGTGTAACTGTTAAGTATGTGCTCAACCTATGCTGCTAAAAACTCAGACATTACACTGCCAAACTCTGGGATACATTGTAAATATCTGGAACTGTATTAAAAATGGAGTGTGTTTATTGCTTTTTTAATACTGGGGTTTCATAACAAAAAAGGCAAGGGGGACAGTTGAGAGCTATCCAACAGCAATATAGAGCCACAACTTTTATTTATTTTTTATTTTTGAAAGAACAGGAAGAGCAGGAACAAAAACCATTCTAAATTATTTCTTAAGATGTATACATTATTATTATTTTGCAGACACCTGCAAGCTATTGCTCTAGAACAGGCATAGGCAACCTTCGGCTCTCCAGATGTTTCGGACTACAATTCCCATCATCCCTGACCACTGGTCCTGTTAGCTAGGGATCATGGGAGTTGTAGGCCAAAACATCTGGAGAGCCGAAGGTTGCCTATGCCTGCTCTAGAACCTGTGACCCTCAGGATCATGTTGGGCTGCACTTCACATCTGCCTCAGCCTGCATGGTCAATGGGCAGCGATGATGGGGGTTGTAGTTTGACAACTTCTGTAGGGCCATAGGTTCCCCATCCCTCCTCTAATATCAGGATTCTTAAAGACTCCATTTATATCAGGGGCCAGCAACCTTTTTCAGCCGTGGGCTGGTCCACTGTCCCTCAGACCTTGTGGTGGGCTGGACAGTAATTGGGGGGGGGAATGAATGAATTCCTATGCCCCAACAATAATCCAGAGGTGCATTTTAAATAAAAGGACACATTCTACTCATGTAAAAACACGCTGATTCCCGGACCATCCTCGGGCCGGATTTAGAAGGCGATTGGGCCACATCCAGCCCCTGGGCCTTAGGTTGCCTACCCCTGATTTATATGTTTAGTAACATACAGCTGCATGGGTAACTGTATTCCAGACCACTAAAGACCACTATGGTCATGTTTATAGGAAAGAGCTAACTGTGGTGATAAAACAATGTGGTTATTTCCCATCGGAGTCCCATCCATCTCTGAAGCAAAGGTCAAAAGACTCCCAACTAGGAGCTTATGCTAAGGGCACTGCTGACTTGTGAATCTAAAGACAGGCAGCAAAAGCAGGCAAGCTCTCCTAGGGCAGAGAAACAAAAGGGAGCTGGACTGCATAGCGCTGTGTGATGACACTTCTATATTGTTTCCAAAATGGGAGAGGAGGAGGATAATCTGCCTTGTATTTGCAAATATGTCTGCTGTGTCCGTAGAGGGCCTAGAACCGAGCTCAAGAACAGCTGTCCTGAAAGTAACTAGACTAGGAGCAGATGCTTAGACATTATTGTATCAGCATCTTACCAACAATAACTGAGCGTTCAGCTGCTCAAGCTACATCCCCCTTCCTGGTGTATTAGCACATCCAGTTGGGGCACATTGGGTTCCTTAATTCTGCTGGTTTCCTGAATATGGGGTATTGTCCTAGGGTGTGGTCTTAGGGGTTGCCTTCAAGGTTCCCTTGTCTTCCCTGGTTCTGGTTCATGCTTGGGGCTGAATTCTCACCTGATTCCATGTCTGGGAGCTATACTGGCAAGTACTAACATCTTGAGGGCAGCATGAAAGTGCTGAGTGAAGGCTGGATGTAGTAATCTATCAGCTTTATACACAAGCAGAAATGAGGCCACATGCTTCTTCCAAAGCCATTATAACAAGCAGGTTAAGTCCAAGGGGCAGAGAGCAAAAGAATGAAGTGAAAAATGGTGGGTCAAAAGACGGCCAAGGCAGCTACAGCATCAGGTTCCAGGAAGAGCAGATTCTACCTTGCAACACAAATAATTTTTCAGTTGCAATGTGTCCCTCTACTAATTTGAGCCTTGGTCAAACTCTAGTGTTTCACAGATGGATAATATAAGAGCCTTTAGCAACAGACCCCTTAAAGAACATTTTCCTTCCATCTGAGACTGCCCATTCATTCAGATCATCAAGAGAGGTCCTGGTTTGTCTCCAACCATCATCACAGGTACAGTTGGTGAGAACAAGAGAAATACCTCTTTCTGTTATAGCACCCAGGCTTCGGAGCTCTTTGTCCTGGGAGATTTGTCTGCACCTGATAGCAGAGTTCAAATAGTTTAAGGATTGCCTGTTCCAGCAGGCCTTTGACCCAGCTGGCTTGTGAATTGTTCTCCTTACGGATTTTTAAAGTTGTTTAAAAAAACAAAAACAAGCTTACTGCACCATCATCTGTGTTTTGCTGCTTTAATATTATATGATTGTATTAAACTTACATGATGTTAGTATCCTTGGGTAACAGAAGTGAGAGGAAAAAGTGGGATATATATATTTGGATATGTCTAAACAGATTATATTGAAAGTTTCAGAAGCGCTTTCCTGAGCCAGAGCTCCAGGGGAGCCACTTCCTACAGTACAGTGGTAACATTTAATCTGTGGGGTATAAGTAAGGTCTTTGGCATTATACAGAACAGGAGATGAACCCATTCCACTATAGCCGGAATACTGCAGTGTAAATAAACTCTTTCCAGCTCTCCATACATACTGTCAAGCCCTGAACCATCCCCCCGTACTGATGATATAGTCAGTAATGGCTAAATCTTGCCATGATGGAAAAACACCTCTGACTCACCCTCTACATGTTAAGTGTGTTGTTCTTTCAGATCCCGCTCCACTCTTTTGTGGAGTGATCCATGATGGCTGATCCATGACTAGGACCAATCCATATATTTAGAAAAAGTATGTGGTAGTGCCATCCTAGCAGAATACCCTTTCAGAATGCAGGAAGGGTCTAACAATGCAAAAACTCCTAACAAGCCCCTCCTATCCATGGAAATCTAGCATGTCAGGAAGAAAGGTTAATCCTTGCTGTAACGTGCTTACTACGTGTGTTGAATTTTTACACTGAGGAGCATTCAAACACGTGCCTTTCTTGCCTGTGATCTGAAAGTGTATGGTCCTCAGACACCTGAACCATACACTTTTTTAAACAGTTTAGACTAGTTGTCTTCAAACTTTTCAGATCTTTAACCCAAACATTGATTTGGAAGACTCATTTTTTTTCATTCTCAGTTTGCATAGTGGTACTGCTGCCATTGCAACTCACCTTGGATCAGGCTATGTTCCAGTTTGGGGTCATGTTGAAGATCAGTAGCTTATACTGACTCTTTAGCACGATTAACTCTCTTCCTTAAAAAGCAGTACTTTGCATCCTGATTAGTACTAATTCTCTTCATGGAATGTGACTTTCCAGTCTCTCCCTTCCTATTGTGATACCTTGCATCTTCCCAACAGCAGTTCATGAGGACTGGAAAACCTTAACAAAAATGGCATGAGGTGTGTTGTAGGCAAAGAGATGGAGAGGAAAAGGGAACTTGGCTAAAATCTCAGTCAACCATGAGCACCTTTGTATCCAAATCAGTGAATAATTTTGACTGGATTATGTTTGATGTGTGTAAACAGTGCATATCCATGTGTACTTGTCCACACAATAGGCCCAATTCTAAATGCACCTGTTCCAAAGTAAATCAGGTGTGAGTCCATTTATACTGGGGATTTTAAATTATCAGTACCGGTATTTGATTGTACACTTCATCTCCTCTTTGCTTCCCTATTAAAGAAGAATTATTGGACATACAGACTTCCCCCCCTCTCCATTTTGTAATTGTTAATCTAAATTTTTTGTAGATGTTGCTGTAGTTTACACACACATGCACACACACGCACACTAAACAACAGCAAAACAATCCATTTTAAAATGAATTGATTCACAATAGCTGGACATCTTTCAAAGAAGAGGCAAAACAGTATGAAAGGCACTCCATTAATTAATTGCCTAGAGATTAATCACAGGGTTCACACCTCCAACTATCTCATCCGCTCATGAAAGGAACTTGTACTTATGGGCTCAGTTGAGAATTAGGCTGCAGTTACTCACATTCATTTTACCGGTATATATAAAATGTCGTATTTTGCAGTAGTAAGAATACAGACTACTTTGATTAAATGCTCCCAGTGTTGAGTAAAGCAAACTATATATACCATTGTAGTTTATAGAGAAAGTATAACTACCAGATAGGTCTGTAATAGTAATAATCTGGGGCATGTAAACAGAAATGAGAGAATGGTAGACTGTTGCCATTAAATAAGAACAACAACAAAAATCTTCGTATGAGCTTTTGTGTGCATGCACACTTCTTCAGATACGAAAGCTCATACCAAGAACAAACTTAGTTGGTCTCTAAGGTGCTACTGGAAGGAATTTTTTATTTTTTATTTTGTTTTGATTATGGCAGACCAACACGGCTACCTACCTGTAACAAAAATCTTATCTTTGCTATTTTACAAATATAGCAAATAAGTGACAATAGAGATACATTTAGTCTCATCTGAAAGAATTTAAAACAAGGTATGAAAATGCCAGAGAAGATATAGGTAATGATGAGAGCTATGAAAATACATGTTAATAACACTTAAAAAAAAAAGATTTTAGCTGAAAATAGATGAAAAGGGAAAGACAGTAAAAGATTGTTTTGTACCTTTACAATGAAACTACAGCAAATGCATTCACAAACAGGTATTTTGAAATTATGATTCATCTGCAACTGTTCCTGCACAAAAGATGAATCTTTAACTGTGTTGCAATACAATATTCTTGATAATACTCATATACATCACTGCCCTCTGTTGGATGGAATTTCTCAGATCTGCACATAAGCGCATCCAGTCTACTTCAACACTCATGAAGTGGAACCGTTCTTGAAAATCACGCATATTATCAGCTATCATTTCCTCTGCTTTTATGAAGTATTTGGTGATTAATTACTTACAGGAGGATCCAGTGCTGCAATCTTCCTGACAACAAGCAACCCTGTTTTAGCTCACAATAGCAGCCAAACTGCCATATGGACAAAAAAAGATATATTGTTGTGGCCTCTCAACTCTTTTGCTGTGCTGTGAACTTTTATCATTAAGAGCCTAATTCATCACTTCATGCACCTGAGGAAGCTCATACAGCAAACTGTTTCAATGGGATCATGCAGCTTTGTGACTTTAAAGTAATTGTTTTTGTTTTTCCTTCCTCCCTCCCTCCCTTAGAAGACAGCAACAGCTCAAACAACACTATTTGAATGAACTGTTGAAGATGAAAGGCAAGAGAAAATATGCATTTTCACAGGCAACAGTGAGGAAAAGTAGAAGAAATAATTGCAGGTCTCGTGATTTTTCACAGTCCCGAATGTATACCCTTTCACTTTAAGCATATGTAATATCCATATTTTATTTCTCCTGATTACTAAATATATCTTATGGATTTATATGTTTAATTGTCTCTCCATATTTTCCTTCTATCACATATCCTCTGTTACTAATGCTCACAACCACTTGGTAATCTTATCAGCACGCTATAATTTGTGAATTTAACTCTACTCACATCTCCCAGAATATTAATAATGTCTAGACCTCTCTCACACTATTGGGCCATCACTCAAGATTTACTACTGGAATGGGAGGAGCAGGGGAATTAAATTCTGGGGTCCTCCATTATTCACATCTTGTCATGTGGACTTTATTTTTGTGCTGGGTCTAATTTCATTTATATATTCAAACACAATCCCGGCAAAGGAAAAAGGCGGCTTCTACATACAAGTTGAAGAAACAGCACCTCTCCACCTGGATTTAAATTCTTACTGTTGCTTACAATTCATCCTTCTCAGTAGGGCAAGCCTTGAGCCACTCCTGGCTGTAGTCAGCTGGCTTGACCATCATCCAGGCATACTTGCACATGTGCTCTTTGTTGCAGTCCTGCTGCCAGTAGATGACATTCCTGCGGTTTAGATTTGCTCCAGCACAAGCATCATACCACCAGCCTCCCCCAGCAATCCCGTTGTACTCGAGTTTGGCACAGTTCTGAAAATAGTTGTCATTGTCTCTATCTTTTGTTGTGAACATCTGGTTATCGTGGAGATACGCTTCTGTATCATGGCACAGGGCGTCGACGGCATTACCTTTATACAGACCAAGCCTGATTCGGTATTGAGAAGCTTCATCTTCAATGTGGAAGGGCTCATATTCTCCCCACTTGATATTGGCATTTAGGTCTACAAGTTTAATCCTAAGTGTATATGGCCTTGGAGAGCTGGTTAGCTGATGCATGTATTCATTGCCTAACCAGTAGTTGTCGTTAATTGTGCCAAATCCATGTTTGTAGTCCTGCCACGTCCTATCGAAGTCCACGGTACTGTTGGCAGTAATATGCTGAATTACTGTCCAGCCACCATCTTGCATGTTACAGTACACACCGATAGGCTCCTTTGCTGGCTGAATGACATATAGACCATCTCTGGAGTTTTCTTCAGACTGCTTAAAGATCTCACTGCAGTCTCGTGGATATTCTGCATGGAAAGAAATGAATGCTTAACATTATAATAATGTAAGCTTGGCTTAAAAGCTTCCACAAGAATGGACTTTGCCCTCAAATATCAGAAATTGTTAATTTGTCAGGATTTGAGGCACATAAATTGTGCAGTTCTACATAGTTTATTTTTTGTGATGTGACTACAATCTTAAAAATATATTATTATTAAGCACCATCATAAACAAAAGGTAATAATAATGAATGGATAAGAATAGAAATATTTGCTCACGTAATATCAAAGAGGTTGACAAGTAGTAATCCATATGAAAATACTAATGTTAGCATCAAAGAGTAAATACAATTCAGCATAAATAATCTATTACAAAGGAAATGGAGAAAATCCAGAACAAAACACAAACTGTTCATTTCAAAACACCAAAAAAAAAGCATTGTATACATTACTTAGGAAGGGCTTAAAGTGACCTTGAAGGGACAAAAGCTTTGAAACAAAATTTATATAGACAAATATATATATTGACAAGTCAGCAAATTGTTCAAAGCAAGATTAGTTGTGAAGTGTGAAGTTTTACACACACAAAAGTTCACTGTGGTCAACTCTACGTTTAACATTAGATAAAGACAAACAGATCCACACTGTACATTTAAAGCACATCCAATACACATTTAAAATGTAGTTCCTCCCCTCATAGAGCTACAATTCCCATCACCCAAACACACTACAGTTCCCAGGAGTCTTTGGAGGAAGTCATATGCTTAAAATGTGTGTTGGATGGCTTTAAATGCATGGCGGGGGTGGGGGGAGAGAAATTGCTATATTCTCTAAATTGGGCACGTGCCTTCTGTTTAGCTACAGAGATGTGCAAATAGGAAACAGTACACCATGTGCCTCCTGTTTGCTGGTTGTTGCAACTTTGAGAGCTGGAATAGTTACGGTTGATTAGAGCTAATTTTTCAATCTCTGTAAGTGGAGGAGGAGGAGATGACTCAGCCTATCCTTAGAGATTCTGAGGATGTGTTACAAAGCTCCCCTTCATCCATGTCTCTTAGCAAAGAAATAATAGTTCTTGCAGAAATCTCCTCTCTGACAACTATTATTTGTCTCCCAGTACAGAACCCCCAACTCCTAAGAACTCCGATACACACTTAAGGAATGGAACAGTTCGTAATTGCTTGACACTGCATCTACCCATCAGTGAAAAGTACCCTGAACTGGCTGTGCGGTATGGGTGCCTCTTTCTCTCAGAAGGAAAAACAGCTATTTCCATATTAGACATGGCCAACATATGGAGCTGTATCACAGTAGAGAATCAATGGAGGCTGGTGCTCCCTGAGACACAGAAGGCAGGAAGGAGAACAGTAGGTGGAGATGGCGTCAATAATAGCCGAGGCCAACTAATTCTGGTTTTGTCCCCATCCTCCTCCCTGCTGAGTTCTACAAGGGCAACACTGAAACTAAGGCAGATGAGGAAGCTGGCAGTCAGTGACATCCACTAGACTGGATGTAGGTAAGGATACCTGGCTGAGTTTGTTGAGTGTCTCAATGGACCAACCTCCACTGTATTTGTCTTAGCCCTAGGTTCCAGGTAACTGAACACCAAGGAATGTGGCTGTGAGAAGAAAATGGAACTATAAGTTACCCATAGAAAAGGCACAGAGATCCATATAATAAATTGAAAATTAAAACCGTCACATTTGTTATTAAATAAAAACAGTTTTATGCTTAGATTACAAAATGCTGTTCAGGAAGCTCCCTGCTTCTATGGTGATGAGCACAAGAAAAAAAAATATAAATTGACGTTAATGCCTCCTGGAAATAGGGCATGATCTCCACTGTGCTGAAAGAGGCAGTGTTGAGGTCACACTTGAGAAAGCAGCTTTGGACTGAACTCTCTGTGACAAACTTTGTCCATCTTTAAGCCTATCGTTTTTGGACAAGGTGATAGAAAGCATGGTGGCCTCTCAACTCAAGGCCATGTTGAAGGAAACTGGTTGTTTCCATTCCAACCGGGCTTTCAGACTAGTTTTGAGACAGAAACAGTCTTGGTCATCCTTGTGGAGCACCAGGGGAACTGGACAAGGGGACTTCAACCTTATTGATTCTCTTTGACCTTTCAATGACATTCATTACTATTGGCTATGGTATCTTTCTGGACCATCCTGCTAGGTTGAGTATGGGAGGCACTGTATTACTTTGGCTCTATTCCTTCCTGGAAGATCAATACCAGAAGGTGGTGCTGGAGAATTTTGGTTCTACCCCAAGCCCTCTGGCCTTTGGGATGCCTCAAGTTTATGGCCATGTTGTATAATACCTACATGAAATCATGTGTGTGCTGGGTGGGGGGAATAATCTGGAGGTCTGTTCTTCAAAATGACCAGTACGTGATTGACAGCCAGCTCTAATTCTCATTTCTGCCTGCAAATCCTAGGGAGACTTGGAAAAAGATGTCGCAGGGTATTTTTGAAGTGCATGAGGGTAAACAAACTGAGGTGTAAATTCAGATGAGACAGAGGTGCTGCAGGTTATGAAGCTGGGAGATCCAGGTGGAATGATACAATTTATTCTGAATGGGGTTGCACTTTTCCTGTATTTATTGTTAGAATTTATTAAATTTACACCCTGCCCTTCTTCCCAAATGAGCCCATGATGGCAAACAGGAAGTGATAAAATAATAAAGACATCTTAAAAACAATTCCAGTACATATACTGACTGGGGAAAATATAAACTTAAAAGGCTTGTTGTAAATGAAGGTCTTCAGCAGACAACAGAGGTGGTGCCTGTCTAATATTCAAGAGCAGGGAATTCCAAAGGGTAGGTGCCACAACACGAAATGCCTGATTCCTACATTGTGTGGAATAAGATAAGATGGTATCTGTAGGAGGCCCTCACCTGCAGAGCCCAGTGATTGGCTGGGTGTATAAGGGTGAGATGACCAAGTTTGTAGCTCGGAGGCCCTCCTGGATTCATCCCTATAGGTCAAAGCTCAGGTGGTATCTGTGGCAAGGAGCTTCCTGCCTTTGTATATATGAAGGTTCTATTTAGCTAAATAATAGCCCCTGCCCTCCATAGGTTTGCCCAATCCTCCTTTTAAAGCCATCTAAGCCAAGGTCATCATCACCACATCTTGTGGAAGTGCTTTCTTTAAATTAGTATATGTGAAAAAGGACTTGCTGAATTTACTGCCAATCTATTTCATCTTGAGACCCTGAGTTCTAGTATTATGGGAGAGGGATAAAACGCCTTTTTGTCAATGTTCTCTGTACCAATTCTCTGCACACATCCTGAAAATACATATATTTCCCCCCCTTCTAAACTAAAAATCTCCACTTTTGCATTTCTTCATAGGGAACATTCATCAATCCCTCCATGATTTTGATTGCCCTTTTCTAAATCACACACATGCCCAGCATACCACAATTACCTTCTGCGTTAATGTTGATCAGTCTCTTATAGCCTCCTGGTGGAATCAGATGAGAATTAGCAAGTTCAAAGGCCTTTTCTGCAGTTGTCCATAGTCCACATTGACAGAGTAGCAGCAGAAAACAACCCGCTGACTTTTCCGGATTCATCCTCTCCCTTGAAGATGCCTTTCACTCAGGTCGATGGATGCTGCAAACCTAACAGAGGCTGGCATTTAGCATAAAAAGATTGATTACACCTAGAGAGAAATTCTTGAAGAGAAATTGAAACACCTGGTTTCAACATTCAAGATCTGCCAAAAAAGGGGCTTTTCTTTTCTCTTTGGCAACTCAGGTTTTTTTAAAAAAACAACAACATGTCACAGTGCATTTGTGGCAGACTACTTCTTTGACATGTAGAACTTTCCTGTCACACAGAAGACGTTTCATCTTGTTTTGCTATCAATCAGTGTGATATAGCACAATTGAGTGTGCGGTAAGAGCTGATAGAAAATAATGTCATGCCAAGGTTTCCATTTTAAGAAGCACACCTCTCCTTTATCAGAACTGATGTGCTGTATTCCCTGGACCACATCTGAAAGGAAGCCTTTGCACAGAAATCAAGAACTTAGGCATCCAGAAACGTCAGCTCTGGACAAGCTGTCTGTGGAGATCATAGTTACTCCACAGCATAATGTCCAGGGTGACAGTGTTTTCAAGCCTCAACACTTCAGTCCTTTATGTATGGACAACTGGCCATCAGGGTTCATGTTTTGTTGCTCATTAAGTACAAACCATCACTTGCTCTTTAGAAAACCCTTTGGATTCCATGAAGCTTTAAAATGTACTTGTCTAAAAGCTGCAAAAGAAGAGCATTCTATCAATATATCATAAACCAGGGCATTGCCGAAGCATCACACCTGTACTGTATATTGGAACAATCCTTTAAGTTTAAGCCAACTTGTTCTTAATTTCAACACCTTTCAAACTGTTAACTTAATCCCAAACAGTAACATACAATTTCCTATCATATTTGGGAGGGAGCTGTGTCTTCCCTATGCAGAAATTACTGTTTTGGTATATTTCCAAAAGCAATGTGTGCCCCCTCGCCCCAAATATTGAAGACATTTTCACATAAAGCACCAGCAGTGATCTCAAAACGAGCTCATGATTTTCTATGACTAAGGCTGCAATCCTGTACAAAATTATAGTTCCACTGCATGAAATTGACCCAAGATTCAAATTCTCATTAATTTTGAGAAATTTAATCCTATAGATGTCCACTTGGAAGTAAGTTCCAAAGAGTTCTTCCAGTTAAGAGCGGTAGACTTGTAATCTGGGGAACTGGGTTCGTGTCTCCGCTCCTCCACATGCAGCTGCTGGGTGACCTTGGGCTAGTCACACTTCTCTGAAGTCTCTCAGCCCCACTCACCTCACAGAGTGTTTGTTGTGGGGGAGGAAGGGAAAGGAGAATGTTAGCCGCTTTGAGACTCCTTCGGGTAGTGATAAAGCGGGATATCAAATCCAAACTCTTCAAACTCTTCTATACGACTGGAACCCTAGAAGAGGCTTCTTACATTGATTGATTGATTGATTGATTGAATTACTTGTAAGATTTCTTACCTAACCGCCCTAGGTTCCCATGGCAGTTTACAAAAAAGATAATATGCATTATGAAAACCAGTAAAACACATAAATTCATTACAACCAAAACAGGATTGCATAAAGGGTGGAAAGACAGGGTCAAATGTTTTTCCTCCCCAGAATAAAGAATACCTCTTTACTGTTTCTGACATTAAAGTTCTTCAGTGAATATAGAAGGAAGCTTTAGATTAGGGAACTGAACAAAACCAAGAGAATAGAATAATCTTACCTTTCTTGTTTAAACTGACAAGTGGCCAGGTGAGAGCTGCACGTTAATCTATGGGGTAGTTATTTGGATATGCACTTTGCCTACTGCTGCAGTCTAGGTAAACAGCTCAGCCCAAGATCTCTATCTTAACTGTGGAAAAGCCAGCCGTCTTCACAAAGCTTTACATTTCCAGTGTATCAGTCTTCTGGTCGGTGGACTTTACTCTGACACGTATCCGCAAATAGGCATCTTAAAAGGCCAAAGTTCCCTTCATTGTAAGAAAGTTATCACTAATGAAATTATTCTGAATAGTGAATCTCAGGGGGGGGGGGACACACTGGTGTGGAATCAACTGGTTTGGGGAGGAAGGGACAACTGTTCCAATTCCTGTCCAAAATTAGCTAGGAGGATCAATACGGAAGGAAGAGCTGCAAGGGCTAGTGTCAAGGCTTGGCATCTTTGTCAAGGACCACACCCCAGCAGCAGTGAGAAACAATACATTAATTTTACAAGTATTAAAGATGCATAAATAACACACAGTACATATACTATAAAAAAGAAAATACATGAGTTGAATATCACTGTATATTGCACCTGAACTATCTATCAATTAGAGGGAAATGGGGCATGCTAGAGAGGCACGCAGGTGGTGCTGTGGGTTAAACCACATAGCCTAGGGCTTGCTGATCAGAAGGTAGGCGGTTCGAATCCTCATGATGGGGTGAGCTCCTGTAGCTCGGTCCCAGCTCCTGCCCATCTTGCAGTTTGAAAGCACGTCGAAAGTGCAAGTAGATAAATAGGTACTGCTCCAGCGTGAAGGTAAACGGCGTTTCCGTGCGCTGCTCTGGTTCGCCAGAAGTGACTTAGTCATGCTGGCCACATGACCCGGAAGCTGTACACCGGCTCCCTCGGCAAGTAACGCGAGATGAGTGCCCCAACCCCAGAGTCAGACACGACTGGACCTAATGGTCAGGGATCCCTTTACCTTTACCTAGAGAGCACTACTAGTTACCTTCATGTACACTTATGGCTGACTATTGTGGAAAAGCTACATATTACCCACCCTATCACATTTGCTTCTTCCTCCTGTATTCAGAGCTATTGCCATAACTTGTCACCTCATGATTTGTCAAGTGCTTAAGTGTGTTTGCATACAAATGTGTTTGTGAGTGATCCATACTTTGGTTCACTGGGGAGAAACAACAGAGGGGTAGTGGCGGAACTTCATGCTCTGGCACCGGGGGCAGAGAGCAGGCGGGGGTGTGGCTGGAGAGTGCCGGGGAGGGGCATTGTGTGCATCCCAGGGGGTGTGGCACACAACCCACAGGGGCATGGTGCCCAGCCCGGGGGGGGGCAGCTGCAATGGCACCCCACTGGGATCGTGGTGCCAGGGGCAGTGCTCTCCCCACACCCACCTCTTCCTCCACCAGTGCAGAAGGGAACTATGGCCTCCCCTTTTAATGTGTCTTTTATGTGTATATTTGTATGTGAAGGTAGTATCAGCACCTCCGAAGCCAGGAGAGACCATGGACCAGAAACTCAAAAAGTTTACTTTTCATTGTCTTTGCAGCTCTGTCTGTGACCTCCTCCGTGGCCACAGCATTGGGTCTCCTCTGCTCCACCTCCCTCCCTCCTTCTGTGGGTTGGCCTGCCTGCCTTCCTTCCTCTGCTTGCTGCTTTCACTTCCTCCTCCTTCCTCCCTTGCTTCATTTCCCCCCCCCCTCCTGCAACTCTCACTTGCTCTCTCCATATTTCTTCCCTCTGAGCAGACTAGGGTGGGGCCCCTCACAGGTCTGCTGTGATAGCCCATGCCAGAAACCAGATTCCTCTGCCGAGGCACCTTGCCCAGTCACCCAGAGCAGTGGCCCAAGGAACACATGGACAGGCGTGCCGATTGCTAGCCACTGTGGAGGCACATGATTTTTGTCACCCTGCTAGGTATCAACCTGATGAACCCCAGCCTGAAATATGAAGTGGTACTGCGCATTGTATCACCTCTTTTCCACCTCATTCTGCGACATGTGTAGACCAGAACTGAAACACTGCATAAACAAACAAACAAACAATAAAGCTGGTGTGGTCCATCTTAAGTCATGAACCACTTTTGAAGACTCTAGTAAGGTCTCAGCGTAGGGTGGGCCGAGGTACATAATCACCACAGCTTTCCTGAGCAGTCTGGGGACTGCCAAACTTTGTAATAATTATTTCAGTTACAGGCCCCACATTTTCCCGGTGCTGAACAACTCATTTAACACACAAGAAAATATAATATTTTTATGCTTCTGTCTCTGTTCTCATAGGAATAAAAGGAGCAAATGGGTTGTGATTTCTAAAGTACTCAGGCTGTAGCAAAAAGCAAGAGGAATAATTTCCTATTAATGTCCTACTTCAGCCCTGAATATACTACTTTAATATCCCACACAAGTCTGCTTCTAGATAGCTTATGTGAACTCTTGTCTTAGAAAGTGATATAAAAATTAGGCAATAAAAATATAGAGATGTTAACTTCAGGGAAAACATTAAATATACAACAGAGAATAAGCAGCATGAATCCATTTAAAAGAAAACCGATGCTGAAATCCTGCAAGCAATTGTCTTTGAAACAGTCATTTCGTCCTATCAGGGGAGCGGCAGGTACAGGACAAAGTTTAGCTGGAAAGACACTGATAGCAAATGGCTGCAATCTGGCTCATTAACCATTTATTACAAAGGTATAGAAATGGGGCCACCAAATGAGTTCCAAAGTGTTGAGTTTATTTGTGTTTCATCACAGAAAATAGCTTTTATCCGAAGGGACTCAGTAGGGAAAGATGATTTGTAAATTGCCTGCGAAATTGTCCTTTTTAGCAGCGGGTTCCTAAAGGTAGACCTTTTTTTATTGCCTTTCATTTTTAATGAGGGCAACAGAAGGGGAAAGTGTAACATTTACCCACAAAAGACAGACAAAGGACATTGCCTTGACTACACTGAAGCCCTTTTCTTTTCTCTGCTAAGTTTTTTTGTTCTTAAACAAATTGCAAATCACTCTTCACGTGTCAATATGAGGCCACCTAACGTTCTTGAATGGACTAGCAAACATACCAATGTTCTTTCCCTTGTACACACACACAACCAGCACTCACACACACCTGCTTGCTCTGCAAACCAACCCTGACACCTTTGCAACCCCCTTTCCCCACACCTGTCCACCACCCCTTCCCAAACACAGTGATGGTCACCAACTTGGATGGCTTTAAAACAGAATTTGACAAATTCACAGATAAGTCTAACTATTATTATTATTATTATTATTATTATTATTATTATTATTATTATTAATTTCTATTCCGTCCTTCCTCTGAGGATTTCAGACTACTAGTCACGATGGAGGCTATGCTCTGCTCCCATGGATCATGGAGGCAATATGCTTCTGAATACCAGTTGCTGGAAACCATGGAAGGGGAGAGTGTTCTTGCGCTTGGGTCCTGCTTGCAGGTTTTCACAGAGGCGTCTTGTTGGCCACTGTGAGAACAGGATGCTGCACTAGATGGGACACATGCCTGATCCTCCAGGCTCTTCCTATCTTCTTATGTCCTTGTTATGCAATATAATATGATTTAATTAAAATAATATATTCAGCTTCTTACTGAGATTTTACTGGTAATTAATGTATTTCAGTGGTTAGACTTCAGCCCATGTATAGCATCCAGGTCCCACTTGTGGGTCATGGAGGCTCCCACTGAAAGGATGGGCCTTTGGTCTGATCCAGCAACACTATTCTTATGCTGTTATGTTATGAATGGGGGACTTGGGGCCCTACAAAATTTGTCGGCCATGCTAGTTGAGGATAATGGGATCTGGGTTCCAGCAACACCTGGAATATCACAGGTTCTCCATTGCTGCCTTATAGGGTTGCCTGTGTGTCTGTCTGAACCACTAGGTCAGGCTCACATGGAGGCACCATTTGCATCAGCTACTGCCTCAGCTAGCTGCTGGAATGCATGTGGTCACCCTAACTCCTGCAACGGCTCGACCTCAAAAAGCGCTGCTATTATAAGAGAAAGTAAGAGCGGCAGCTGCATATATGCCATCAAAATGTAGAATTATATAACTGTAGAGATGGCAGGTATCTCAAGGCCCATCTAATCCAACCCCCTGCAATGCAGGAATTATAGCTAAAGAATCCCTGACAGATGACCATCCAACCCCTGTTTAAAAACCTTCAGTGAATGGGAGTCCATTACCTATGGGCCCTGGATAACACAAATAGCTCTTTCACACCAGCCCCGCTCAGCAATAAACCCAGGTAATCTCAATATGAACGGACCCACCTTTTGTCAACTGACACTATTTCTTTAAGACAGGCTTTTTAAATCTCGCGTTCCCAGATGTTGTTGGACTACAACTCCCATCGTCTCCTGATCACTGGTCCTGGCTAGCTAGGAATTATGGAAGTTGTAGTCCAACAACATCTAAGAACCCAAGGTTGAAAAAGGCTGCTTTAAGACATCAGTACTGAAAAGTCATGGAACCACCACAGTTCCACTAAAGAGGTTCACATTTCATTAGCCAGACCCACTGGTCCATTTGCTTGCCACAAAAGCTAATTGCTAGTTCTCGCAGCTCTTGTAGGGTTATGTCTGCTTTGTGCCATACTACCCAAGTGAAGAGAAGGCTAGACATGTCACAGCTAGCTGAGTAAGTATATATTTGCCTGGAACGCCTACGCCTATGAAAGAAGCAGGCAGGACAAGATAATTGCTACAAGATAAATGCATTTCCAAGGGCAGCTGCTTTACAGATTGCATAGGAAGGTGGGGTCCCAAATCCAAGCCTGCTAGAATTTTGATAAATTATTTTCTTGCTGAATGGAATGGGGAAGCAATTCCATATGTTAGGAGTACTTGCTAGGGAGGATCAAACAGGGTAAATTGTTTCAGCTTTATCATCAATTATGACCAGTTTTTAATCTCAATGTAGATATTTAAATTAACAATCTCTCAAAGATCTCCTTTTGAGATACAATATTAAACAATCAGTAGAACCACCTCATGAGAAGAGAAGACTCCCTGGAAAAGACCCTGATGTTGGAAAAGATGGAGGGCACAAGGAGAAGGGGACGACAGAGGATGAGATGGTTGGACAGTGTTCTCGAAGCTACTAACATGAGTTTGGCAAAACTGCGGGAGGCAGTGAAGGATAGGCGTGCCTGGCGTGCTCTGGTCCATGGGGTCACGAAGAGTCGGACACGACTGAACGACTGAACAACAACAACAAAGAACAATTTCATACCTTCCAATCCAGTGATTCTCAAGCTTTTAATAGTTGAGGCACACTTCCTTTCTGAATTAAACCTGGAAGCAAAATTCACTGCAAGCCTGGGTAGTGTGTATGGAGGTCCTGGGCTGTCCAGGCGACACGACCCCCCTCTCAGCCTTGCTGATGTGGTTCAAAGGAAACCAGGGCAATACATTGCTGTCCAATTCTATTGGACAGTGGAATATTCCCATGCTTACTGCTGTAACTGCAGCTAAGTACAGTACATGTAACTTAACTGACCACCTCTTCTTTTTCTTCTTCTTCTTCGATTATAAACTCCAGGCAGAGACCTATCCTATTCAGCTCTGTAAAACACTGTGCATATTGATGGCACAAACAAGCAAACTGTCACTATTTTTACCCACAAATTTTTAATTTAATTACATTGGCTGTGATCAAGATTGGCCCATGTATGCATGAGAACAATTCCAGGTGTGCATGTATGCGAGGGAGGTGGTTGATACCCATGTACCTAACTGGGTTTTGCTCTAAAGGATCTGACTTTCAGGGGACTTTTTGGAGTGTGAGGGAGAGTCACTGGAAGGAGACAGCTGAAGATTCCCCGCACGTACCCATAACACAATGCCTGCCACTTTGGATTCTGGCCATTGTTACAATGCAGTGAGTTACATTAGAAATGATGATGCTTTTAACGGCCAGTGTCTTTGCTGGCCAAGTTTGTATACACCATTAACTAAGAGTGAGCCTACTCCCTGCAAAGAGAGAGATAGTTACACATAAAGAAATTATTACATGATTGTTTATGATGAATGGGATGAATGGCATCTAGGAAACACAAACAAGGACTCCAATAGGGTAGCTTTAGGGAGTCAGGATGGTGGAGAATACAACCCTTTGTACATTAGAATTTCTGGAATAATTTACTCTCCCCTGTTCAAAGATAGTGTATGTTTAAGAAGTGAACACCTTCCATATCTGGAATACAATGCCATAGTTCACATCCTTCCTTCTTGTAAACATCATCATCTTGCAATTGCTATGTACACAGTAGGAGCAATAATAAAAAATAAATACATTCATAAAGACCAATTCTGCCTCTGCAGGCGAGGTGTTCCGATTCTGCTTTTCAGTGCTTTTGGTCTCTTTTCTCCATCCACTTCATAATTATTTGTCCTATTCAAATTCCTCCAGTTTGCACACCTACCCTTGGCAAGTGCTAGGAGACACTTGCATTCTGAACAGAACCTCTGTTACCAACATCATGTGAATGGGTTTGGGATGTTGTCTCATTTCCTTGGAAGGCTCCGTTTACTGATCTGATCTGTTATCAACAAGGTGTAATTTGAAAAACATGCCCGTGCAGCAAAGAGCCACACTAATGAACTCAGCGCTAGCCCACCGTTCCACGTTGCTATGTGAGAGATTGCAGAGCGCATCTGTGTGCTTCTTCCATAACTGCCTCTCACTGGCTATCTTGAGCCAAGCCAGGCAGGTCAATGGGGTTTGCTCTCCTACCCACTTCTCCATATGACTCCCTCAATGCAAGTGAAGGAACATTCCATCATACGGGCTCACCACACCAACCAATGCAGAAGGGCTGGAAACCTGTGGCCCTCCAGCTATTAAAACTCCCATCACCCCTGACCATCAGCCATGCTTGCTGGGGCTGATGGGAGTTGGGCATCAACAACATCTGAAGGGCCGCAGGTTCCCCAGCACACTTCAGCAAACAGAAAGCTTTTGCAATTAGCCTTTCCTGTGGAAGACATCGCGAGTCCTGCCCAGCCACTATTTTTTGAAATCAAAAGCTGGCTATCTAACAATGCTCTATGCTCATTTGAGAGCAAAGGAACTTCTAGGAAGACATGAAGATTTATATTTATATATCTAGATTCATTTGAATTCGAGAGTTACAGGCAGCACTGTAATAATCTTCAAATGCTTCAATTGCTCCCTGTCCCCACCAACTTCTTCAATGAGCAGTTGTGATAAACGGCACATTGGTTCAGCGCTGGTCTTCATGTTAAAAGGCAGTGAGCTTTGTTCTCCTTTCTGCAATAACCGTGATTTGTATAAACCAGCACCTTTTCTATTTTGTGTCTCAGATATTAAAGTTCTCCCCTGCTGCTATTAATGTTTGATTAAGTTATTTCAGTCTGTGAAAACACTCCAGATGATATAGTTGTTCAATTAATTCCACTCCTTCATGTTAAAGGCTAATGCTGATTACATGGCCTCAGCAGATCCTTTAAAAGTATCCCAAATTGAGACAATTTAGTCATGGGTAGAATTAATCTCAAAGCAACGCTTAAAGTCTCATTATCAGCTTTGGACTGAGCAATTCATTCTGTAATAATAATCAGTTTAGGGTCCAATTGCTCTAGATGCAGCACAACATATACCGTATTTTTTGCTGCATAAGACACACTTTTTTCCTCCTAAAAAGTAAGGGGACATGTCTGTGCGTCTTATGGAGCAACTGCATGGTCCCTGGACTGAATTGCCTAGGGGCCAAAAGCAGATCATGCTCTTTTTTATACAAAGAGAGAAGGGGGTGTTGAAAGGAAGCCGCTGAACAGCTGTTCAGCAATTGATCGGGAGAGAGATAAGGCTCCCTTTCCAGCCGCGCCCCCTTGCCCAGGCCTCCATTGTTGAATGCAGAGGGAGGCTGTTTGTTTTCCCAGCAACATGTGACTGGCTGATTAGATTATCCGTCTGGAAACTGTAGAAATGGCTGTAGGACTAGAAGCTGCAGAACTGTGAGTTGGACCCCATAAAAACGGGGCTTTTCCTCTTTGCAAAAGAAGCTGCACCACTTTCAGCTGATCCTCAAAAAATCAGGGCTTTTCCCTTTGCAAAAAAGCTGCACCACTTTCAGCTGATCCTCAAAAAACAGGGCTTTCCCCCTTTTCTCCTCTAAAAACTAGGTGTGTCTTATGTTCAGGCGCGTCTTATGGAGCGAAAAATACGGTAATTCTTCTAGAAAAAGACTATGGGATCAGCCTAGAATTTTGGAAGGAAAGACTTTGGGTCCCACACATTCATGTTGCCGATACCACCACTTCCCTAGGTCCCAAGCTTTGCAGTGCTAAGACATAGGCCTAAATGCAATCCCAAGCAACCATCCATGCTGAGATATAGAAAGAGTGGGTGGAACAAATTCCCGAGACCTTCAATACCATAAAATATTGATAGCATAACTTCTGGACACACCATGCATTCATAGGGCCTTGCAGGAATAATCATTTACCTTCATGAACTTGTCCTTTAAAATGTGTGGCACTTTACTTCAAAATGCCAAGGAGTTATACCCAGTGCCTTGAAAGAGGCGGTGGTGTAACCCCTCTTGAAGAGGTTTAAAAAAGCTTCCATCCAATCTCCAATGATCTTTTCCTGGGCAAGGTGACTGAGCGCATGGCTAGCCAGCTGCAGGTACAGCGGGAGAAAGCAAATTATCCATTCTAATTTTGTTTCAGGCTTGGGTTTGGCACAGAAACAGTCGTAGTTGTCCTAATGGATGGCTTCTGTCAGGAGAGAGTCCAGAGGGCAGGGATGCAACTCTGTTGGTTCTCCTTCACTTCTCAGTGGCGCTAGATCAGTGTTTTTCAACCACTGTTCCGCGGCACACTAGTGTGCCGCGAGATGTTGCCTGGTGTGCCGTGGGAAAAATTGAAAAATTCAAGAGAATTACTTTATATATAGTCAATATAGGCACAGAGTTAAATTTTTTAACATTTTCTAATGGTGGTGTGCCTCGTGATTTTTTTCATGAAACAAGTGTGCCTTTGCCCAAAAAAGGTTGAAAAACACTGCGCTAGATCATTACTGAGTTGTTCTTCAGCAGCAACTCAAGGAGGTGTGAGTTGGAGGATTGCTATCAGAAAGTAGTACTAGGATATTGTTGCTTGGCTCCATGGCTTTGGGGTCCAACAAATATCAATTCTGTTTCCCATGCTGTTTAACATCTAAGCTGTTGGGTGTCCAAGCCTACTAGCTATGCACTGCATTTTAGAGTGGAATGAAGCCTCTCTCTCACAGGGCAACAACTAAAATTCCTGTCCTTCAGCTCTTCATCTACCATTTATATGCTCTAGCCCATGAATTAGGAACTTGTGGAGCTCCAGGTGTGTCTGTACTACTACTCCCATCATTTCCAGACAGCATAACCACAGGTCAGAGCTGATAGGAATTTAAGTCCACCACCACCTTAGAGGGCCACAGGTTTAGCATCCCTATAAAACATGTGAGATTAGGGTATCGGTTTCCTTTGCCTACCAGCATTCTTGGTTACTGTATGGAACATAACAAAAAGGAAAACCACAAGTACTCCATAAAAACTAGTGTGGGAATTTAAGAACTGGTACCAAAGGAAAGAGAGAAGGAAATCAGGGCCACTATATTTGCCGTTACAAGCAGTTCTCAGCTCCTTGAATTGCTTCTATTCCTGCTTCCAATTTTAAGTACTTTGTAATTTTGAAGTACTGCCTGGATTTATCTTTTTCCTCCTCCCTTTTCCTTACATTGCTGTATGTTTTAGATTCTATGCCCAAAGTCAGGAGCTGTCTTCTTACTGACCTTTGTAAGCAGCTATGGGACTTTTTTCACCTGAAGAGCAGTGTAAAAATCCTTCAAATAAAAACAAATCAATCAAAAGAGGTTCTCTTTCAATAAGCACAAGTAATGTAGGTTAAGAAAAATATTGTGCATTTATAGACTATGTAAGTTAAGAACAGTGGGTTAAAGACACTTGGTTTCTTGAAATCAGATGCTTTACAGTGATGTTTTAAGAATCATCAATATATTTCACATAATTTAAATTCTTTAATGTCATTCTCTACAAAGGAGTTAACTCTTCATCGGTCTTTACAGAGATACAGAAGTGAAGCAATGTCCCCATGTGTTTAAAGAACAAGATATTTAAATAGGTTAAAAAGCTACAGCACACACAACAGTTGTATCATGTCCAATTTCACATTGGATTTAGGTTACAGTAGTGGCTTTTTTGTTCTTCCACAGAACATATAGATGATACCACATAACAGAGCTGTGCAAATTGTGGCTCCAGAGAAACAAACAACTACCTCCTTTTTCCTGCCCCACTTTTCCCTGTTTTACTGCTACCACCACTGGACTTGCTAGAAGATTTTGAAGAGAAAAGTCTTGTCATGAACTCTGACACATCAGGCAGCTCATGGTTAGAATTCAACATATTCATTGATTGCTCCATTTCCTAAACGCACACAAAAAGAGAAGAATGTATTAAGTAAAACCATTTCCATATCGTAAAGATACTTCCAGTTGGTTAATTGTTCTGTCAGTAGTGATGTCATTTTGCAACTGCTCTCTACCCATATACCCCCACTATAGACTCTTTATACAGCCATAGCCTAAACTACAACTTAAAAGAAAACTTGTGTTATATAGATATAAATAAATAAATGAAAGCGAAGTTCTAAAAGCAAAAAACAGAGATAACCATGTCTAAAGTAGTGTTACAGGCTAAAGGATTGCCATCTTAAAATTTTAAAAGCCTATTTTGGTTGAAATCTCTCCCAATTTCAAATAAAAAAAGTTTCTTCTGCTAAAATAATTGGCACACAAGTTCTTAAAAACTGTTTAAAACAAATTGAACTACCATGGCAATGTATGTCAAGCATCTTTTTGCAAAGCTATTTCCTTCCAACAGTTGCCTTCTATAAAAATATGTCTGTTAAAAGATCTGGGTCCGATTTGAGGTAGCTCGTTTAATTTTTCCTAGCCTTTCAAAATTGAACAGAACATTTTACATCTATTCCAGCCTGCCCAATGTATTCCACAGAGGACATGGTCCATGATTCTGTCAACTACACTTTTCCATTAGGCAATCAATTTCTTCCCCAAGACAGTAGTTCACATGTTGATGCACATCAGCAAATGCATCAGATCAAGCAGCTGATCTGCCTCCACTTTTAACCTTATATTAAACATTTACAATGCAATCTTTTGCAAGTTTTCAGAGGTAAGTTCCACTTTTTTCTCAGATATGTGCACAGCCAGAGTTAAAATGGAAGCATAAAACATCTATCTCATGATCTAGAATGTTATACCTATTAACTCAAAAATAATGTGAAACCTGTAAAGAACTACTGAAGACAGTGGTCATTCAGAAGGAAAGGAAACCAATACCAACTGAACCCCAAAAAGCAGCAGCCAAAGACAAAGAGTAGATACTGCTAAATAAAGAAGATTTAGTAAACACCTTGAATCTCCATTTTGTTCTAGCCTTCCGCTATTCGGCATAACGCATGGTGAAAGGACAATAAATTAGGATAATTTAATAAATATCATATTTAAAACTTTCTGTCATAATGGATTTGTCACAGAAGAATGTGACTAGGATGTGAATTTTTGTTTTAATTGCAATAGGCAAGAAAAGGAGAGGATAACATAAATTATCAGAAATAGTCTCAGAGACATTCATCCAACATAGGAAGAGACTGGTAGATTATTTCTGTAACTCAAAATGAGTGCCTATGTTTTCATGACAAACTAGTGGCGCAATGGCCATAGCACTGAATGGGCAGATGAAGGAATCAGTGCAGCCCAAGAAATCAAAATGATGGTAGAAAACTGCACATGCTCCCATTCCAAAACCAAGACAGGCTTATTTTTCTGCCCAGTGGGCTCTGCTTGACTAACATTTTTCACCACCTATAACCCAACAGACTCATGCTAATTCCTAATATCAGCAGCAAGGAATCTTTAGGCAATTGCTGCTTCTGCCAGCAGGACAAAGAGTGGATGCTGTTGGCTCACACCCAAATATGTTTGGCGGAAATTGAAGCTGTCGCAACAGTCTCTACTGCTCCTAGAACCAAACCAGAAAGGCAACCTAAAACTGATGAAATATGTCCAAGTATAACTCTCTGCTGCTTCTCAATAATGGCATGAGTGGGCAGCTAAGAGTTATCTTGCATGATTGTGTCTGGGTGGGTTCAAACAGATCTTAGTCCCTTTTGTGGACTGGAAAGTTGTTGAGATGAAGTGGACTGTCCAACACACACCAGCTCTCAGACACTAGTTTCATTCAGTCCAACGACACTAAGGCTGCAGCTTCCTGGTCTCCTCATATTACCTCTCTCTCCATCCTCTTCAAGCCCTCCCTTTGTGTTCTTTCACTTTCTACCTTATCCCCGACGGAAAATAACACATTGAATAAATTATAAAAAGTTTACACTGCACACAATTTAGATTTAGCATCTCTTAGAATTTGATGTTTTCTGTATAAATAATTAAGCATTGTAGAGGACTTGTATTTCTGGCCCACAGCTGTATTTCTACCTTAGTGGTAAGAGAAAAACCATTCCCAGACACTTTCTAGACTGTAATATTTATCTGGACTGGTTTGGTTTCTTCCGATACAGTATTTGCAGTGTTAACCCTCGCAAAGCTTACTCACCCGCCTCATGTCAGGATCACTTGTGTTGACAACCTTAGGAAGTAATACGAAGATCAGCAATGGAAGGATCATCATCATAACCTTAAACAGGAGATTGTTTTTAAAAAAAATGTTAGTATTTCTTCTGTTATTCAGCAATTCTAGCATTGCCGTATTGTACCATAGATAACAAAAGAAAAATCCCTCAAAAGTTACTGTATTTTTCGCTCCATAGGGTGCACCTCGTTTTTAGAGGAGGAAAACACAAATTTTTTCTGGTTTTCCTCCTCTAAAAGGCTGGGAGGGGGGTGCTGGAGGGGGAGCGGCGGCGGCAGCGGCGGCTGAGGGACCAGCCCAGCAAAGGGGGCAGGGGAGGCAGGGGGAGCCCGGAAGCATCGCTACAGCATTGCTACCAGGCTCCCCCAGCCTCCCCTGCCCCCTTCCAACAGCGGAGCACACTGGCGGCGGGGGGGGGGGGGGAGGGAGGAAGATCAGCCCGGTAGTGATGCTGTAGTGATGCTACCGGGCCCCCTGCCTCTCCCACCCTCTTCCGACAGCAGCAAAGGGGGTGCGGGAGGCAGGGGGAGCCCAGTAGCACTGCTACAGCATCACTACCGGGCTGATCTCCCCTCCCCCCGCGCACTCCCCAACAACCCCATTCGCGAAAGTGGGCTTGGCGGGGAAGAACCGGCAGCACCCCTCCGCCGCCGCCCCGCTTCTCGCAGCAGAGGCGGGGGGAGGCGGAGGAGATGCTTCACAGAGCAGGGAAGGGCCGGCTACCGCACGACCCTCCTTCCCTGCTCCATGCAACATCTCCCTCCCCCCCCCCGCCACTGCGTCTTGTAAAAGCAGGCTTTTGCAAGCCATGGCAACGGCGGGGAGCAGTGGAGATGCTTCACGGAGCAGGGAAGGGGCAGCAGGCGGCTTGCTTGACAGGGAGTCTTCGCACCATAAGACGCACAGAGATTTGCCCTTACTTTTTAGGAGGGAAAAAGTACATCTTATAGTGCAAAAAATATGGTATATTGTGAATGGCCACCAGGAAACAAACTATGACTCCCTGGCTCAGATTAACACCCAAACCTAGGATTCTGGGTAAAATATTAACCATGGTTTATAGTGATATACAAGTGGGACATAATCAGATGGCATATCTCAGTGACTTGACTAGATGGTGTTAACAACTCCAAACAAAATCGAAAATTCTTTCTAGTAGCACCTTAGAGACCAACTGAGTTTGTTCCTGGTATGAGCTTTCGTGTGCATGCACACTTCTTCAGATACACAGATACACGGAACAAACTCATACCAGGAACAAACTCAGTTGGTCTCTAAGGTGCTACTAGAAAGAATTTTCGATTTTGTTTTGACTATGGCAGACCAACACGGCTACCCACCTGTAACAACAACTCCAAAGGCAGCTATATATGCCTGAGGCTGCAAAAATACGGTGAAAACACTCCAAGTTGGGGCTCAATGACCATAGTCTTCAGCCAGTCAAGATCTACTCTCCTTAGTAGATGCTTTGATTACTACTGCAGCAGAGAACCAATTTCTTCTAGCAGGGTTTTAGCAGTCAAAATAGGCATAGTTCTCAGTGGAGAAGTGGCAGCTTAAACATAACTTATTATTCAATAATATACAAATACAGGGGAGAGTGGATCTATATGCAAGCATCACAGCTTGTGGGTTTTGTTGTTGTTGTTGTTGTTGTTGTTGTTGTTGTTGTTGTTGTTTTAACGTGCTGCATAACTAAGGCATCTGTTTCTAGGCTAGTTCAATTATTCCGTTTAACAAGTCCTACCATATGCATTGAGCCAGGATTAATGGGCACCCGTGGTTGCTTTAGCAACCAGCAAGTCCCAAACTGCCCTTCAGTTTTATATTCAACCTCAAAACAACAACAAACCTATAACACATTCCTCTGCCACACACTCTGCCTCCCAGTTTCAAGTGAAATTTCTAGCTGAGGCAAGCTAGAAATCAACACACTTTTAAGATTCCTACTACAAAACACAGTTACATATTCATAGTTTACTTCAAAACCATTATATACAATGGGGCTGGGTTGTTGTTGTTTTTTTGCAAATGCATAGCAAATTAACTGGCAGTGGGAATGCCAATTTAGGTCTACAATGCTTCATAATTTCCCCCCAGCTGATTGTATGACAAGAAATCACTGTTAAGATGATGTAACCATCCCTCCCTCTAGAGATGCCTCTCTGAAAACAAGCCATGTTTAATGATAAATTATCTTCTAATAGTGGCACAGGATCTGTTTAATGTTTACCCTTAAATCTTACAAACAGGGTCCTTAAATAGGTTTTGAAACACAGGCAATAAATAGCTAATCAGCGGCAAACAGGCAGTTCATATGCACCTGCTTCCATACATACCATCGGGTTCATTAAGAAGTCTGTCCATCCCCAAGACTCTCTCTTTATGAAATAAGAAGGTGGTCCAGAAGATTTCATCTGAAGCGGGTATGGCAATCGGACAACTTCTGATGTTTTGATGTAATTCACAAATCTTGCCCTGAAGAAGACATTTAGAAGTATTTTTCTCCATTAAAGTCCGACAAATTATCCTGGTTAGATATTTCTCTATCACTGCATTTAAATTGAAGTGACAACCCTGTGAATAGTTAAGCAGCTTAAAAATTGACTAAGAAAGTACCATATCTGTATGTAGGATTGCTGGCTTGGTCACCTGCTCATATAAGCGATTCTGCATTAGATGTGCATCCCTATCCCAACAAATTTGTTTACTTGGTGAAACTTTATTTTCCCAAGAGAGGCCTGAAAATGGTTTACTCTGCATGTCCTTCTTGGAGATTGCAATTAGAACAGGTGCTACTGAAAAACAATAGCAACCCATTTTTTAAACACACACACACACACACTGTTATAACTGATTTTGCAAAATACAGTATCAGACAAATTAAGTTTGACAGATCTCCCAAATGTAACAAATTAGCAGTGATCAAATGTAAACAACTAGCACTAAATGTCAAAGATTATAGACTCAAAAGAACTTTGTAAGCCACAGTAATCACTGTGCAGATATTCTCAGTGAGGAAAACTTAGTTGAAAAGCATTCTGTAAACTATTAGCACCAAACAGAAACTGAGTTAAGCTTAGTTTAACCAAGCAGCTTTAACTTGTGGATAGAAAGCTCTGTTAAAGGAAAGATGTTATTTTAGCCAGTTCCCCCTTCCTCCTACAGCGCTGCTGAGAAGCTGCTCTGTAGGGGTTTTGGGGGGGAGGGGACCATCCGGAAATGTGGAAAGGGGTGCTGGGGCCTGCAGGCATAAAGAGAAATCTATTAAAATGACCACCTCCTTATTCCAGCAGAAGCCACCAATGGATCTTGGTCCTTTCCATGAACAAAAGTACAAGCCTGGATCCAACTCCTTCAGATTTAGTATATGTATCTTTAAAAGTAATTTTTTCATGATACATCACACCACACCTGCCAGAAGTTGTGCTTTCAGATACATTAATTTAGGAGCTTGGTTCACAACCAACATTAGCCATAGTCTGCTTAACAAATCATATTAACCCCAAATTTGTCCCCCAGATGATCAAACAAAGCATGGCTTGTGTCTCTAAAGCTTGATTTCTTTCTAGCTTCGTGAACATCTGTGATGTGCAAACAACCATGGTTATGGAAGGATGTTGGGTTTGTACATAACAGCAAGCCAAAGTTAAAACAAAACAAGGTTTGTAAACCACCACCAAACCAAGGCTTCAGATTGTGGTTTGCTAGCAGTAAACAAACTATAGTGAAGACAACTGTGGAGGATTCAAATAATTACAGAGTTTTAAGGCCTATTTATTTATTTGAGAGAACATCAAAAATGTTTTAAGGCCTTACGAACAGACCAACCAGCCCTGTTTTCCATAGCAAATCAGTTTGGTTCAGTATTCTATATTAAAAAAAAGCTATAGCCGCTCACCTCATTTTCCCTTTTGAAGTGATGTCCACTCGCACTGGTTCAAATTTATAAGCTGGAGATATAACTTCGACTACATATGATCCAGAAGGAACATCATGAACCACAAAGCTTCCATCTGTCCTGAAAAAATAAAAATTATCATATATTTAACTGCATCACAGTACTGTTACAATAATTTAAAATGTGCTATAGATGTTTTACATGTCAGAACTCAAAAAAGCTTTATTAGACCAAAGAGCTATCAGCCTATCAAGAGGGGGATTACAAACCCTACCTATTAATTCATAACACAATGCTCTATTTCACTAACTTACAAAGCCGTAAGCTGGTGCTGAATAGTACTTAAGAGTGGGAGCTGGATGTTTCCACTAAAAATCTTAGCTCAGCCACGATACACTGAGTGTTCTAAGGCAATCCTCATAATTACAGAATGGCTTTTTCAAAACATCTTATGCATATATATGTATGGAAAAGACGGTTTTGTTGGACGCAGTTTCTCAACCAGAAAACTCTTAAGAAGGATCCAAGAAAAATCTTGCTCCCAAGATTAACTGTTTGCCTGGGTCCTGCTTGTGGGTTTCCCATAGTCATCTGGTTGGCCATTGTGAGAACAGGATGCTGAACTACATGGCCCACTGGCCTGGTCCAGTAGGCTCTTTGTATGTTCTTAACTCTGCAGAATGAATGCAGATAGCCAACTCCACTTCTCAAATGCAGTAATGTGGGGTAGAATTTTTTCAGTAGAAAAATGAAGCACTTGAAAATTTCCATTTCATAAGGGCATAAGCCTAACACACACAAACCAGAGTTCTGCAGTGATAGGGCCACCACTGTAACCACAGCCTTGTTGCTCAAGGTGACAAGTAGGACAATCTGCCCCAGATCAGGCCCAATGCCTTTGTGTACTGGCTTAGGACACAGGGCTGAGTCAGAAATGTTGCTTCAGGACTTTCTGTTGGTTCCTGCATGTGGAAATCCCACCAGTAGGCTGCCTGACCATTCAGCAGGCAGGATGGACAGGCCAGTGCTTAAAAAGCAATATTGTGCCACTCAATTGACAGTGGCAGGCTTAGAGGTAAGAAGGGAACCCAAGAACTATTCAAACAGTCCTTTCTAACCCAAGTGTAACAATGAACTGATGTCATTACTACCATAATCATCATCAAATTATGACCTGCATTCACCAATAGGTTCCAGAGTGGGTTACAAAAATTTAAAATTCATGAATAAAAACAGTTAAAACAAACTATAATCACAGGAATAGGGTGGGCTGTAAAAACAAACATCTCCAGTGCCAAAGGCCAGGATAAAGAGGTGCATCTTCAGCATTCACCAAAAGCTGTACAGCTTCAATTACCCCCCCCCCCGAAAAGTTGCATTACTGCTCAAATGCTACTCTGAACTATCTTTATAAAATCATAACATGCTCTTTTCTCATTCAAACAAGTACTGGCCATTGCAATTTCAGCTATCAGAAACTTCATGATTTTTGTTTGGAGGAGATATCATTCCCCCAAATGAAATAAAGTGAGACAGTAGAAGTACACTGCCAGACAGTTTGATAAATCTTTCAAGGTTCTTTCAGCTTCATCTCTCACAGGGCACAGCTCACAATGCAAGAGTCTTCTCTACTTATGCAAAACTGAATTAAAAACATTCAGCTTTTATTTAATGGAAATTTACTTAATAATCTTTTCCAACTGTGCCCTACCACATCATAGTCTTCTCTTGACTGCACATATCTGTCATTTTTTAAAATACTGGATGATGTTCAGTCTAAACATATGTGATGCAGAGCACTCCAGTCTGCAAAGAGGAGCTAGAACTGACAACACTCAAAGTATGCACATATGTTTCTGTGCTCCAGGACACCTCCTTGCAGTTTGAGGTCACAACAACACAAGGTGGAAAAGGAGTTGTGCAAGACTGGCTATTACTGAAATAGGCACCACCTATTAGGTAGTAGATATACCTGTAGAACTACATTCTAGAAAGCACTGACACCCCCCCCCCAAAAAAAACAGTGACCCTGCCATCTCAGGACAAAATATATAGTTATCCAGCAATTAGATGTGCAGACTACTGCACAAGCTAACTTTATGAATGGGGATGCACATTCTACTGAAAGCAATAGACAGGGTTCATGCTTGCACATTACAGAGTGCAGGTACCTGCAGGTGTCTCTGTATACAGCAGAAACCAAGAAGCTGGAAAACAGAAACCACAGAAATGAAGAGGGGGTGTTTTGTGATCGCTTACGGGTGCTTTTTGAATTCAGGAAAAAAAAGAGCAGTACAGTATCCTTAAAGGCTTGAGGAACAGTTTCCCTCGAGGAAAATTCTTTGTCCTTTGAAATGAGCAACATTTGTTGCATTCACCTAAGTGGCAACAAGCATGCCCTAAGATTGACTGCCCAGCGCTCAAGAAATGTGACTCTTTCCTGAAATAAGATTTTAAACGTGTGGGGGGAAATCAAAAGAAAAAGACAGCCATCTATTCAAGTCAATTTGTCTGTCCCCGTAGGCACACGTTGGTGGTGATGCAACTTCGTACTATGATGCAGTGGTTAGTAGTCTCAAACGAAAAATGGGGAGGCCCGAGTTGGAATTCCCCCTAAACTACCTCGGGGGGCCCTCGCTTTCTGTCAGGCTAGCCAACCTCGCAAGGTTGTTGTTGGGACCAAATGGGAGACACCGAGGGTTGGGGTTTGAATAAAAAAAGGCAAACAAATCCGTTCCCTCTCCCCCCTTCCTGTTAGCCTCTCGCCCCGGCTGCTACTCACTTGAGGAAGCCGACGTGCTCCTCGCCGTCCACGAGCACCCGGGCCCCCGAGATCCAGTCCTGGGGCTTCACCCCCGGCACCACCGCCCGGCCCTCGATCTTAAACCGCTCGCTGGCGCCGACAGCCTCCCCGCTAGCGGCGCCCCCGGCCACCTCCGAAGCCCACGCGCCGGCGGCGAAGAGAAAGGCCGCCAGCAGCAGCCGCTGCAACATCATCGTCTTCCCCGGGAGGCCGCCGGGCCGGGCCGCCATTAGAGCAACCGCCGGAGGTGCCGGGAAGGAGGAGGAGGAGGCGGCGACAGAGCAGACGGGGAGAAAGGAAGAGCCGTTCTCGTCGTCCCCAGCGGCGCATGCGCCAAATGGAGGGATGGGTCGTAAGGACCCACGTGACGAACGAGGACTCGAGAGCTCGACTTCCGGGTTTCTTCTGAGGACGTCTCTTAAAGGAGCCGCAGGGCGAAAAGCAGAGAGCTGCTCATAGAGAGCATTGCTGGGTTTCATAGCAGTTATGATTGGGCAGCAGTATTAATAATTAATAATTAATCATCATCATCATCATCATCTGGGTTTCCCCAGCCACTCGTCAAACGCTAAAAACACCCCGATACAGCATGATAATGATAATGATAATGATAATAATAATAATAATAATAATAATAATAATAATAATAATAATAATAATTTTATTAGGCTACTATTTAGGCTACTTCTCCAGCCACTCTAGGCGGCTCCCAACAAAATATTAAAAACACAGTAAAACATCTAACATTAAAAACTTGACTAAACAGGGCTGCCTTCAGCTGTCTTCTAAAACAAAAAGAGTAATAAGTTACAGTTACAGCATCGAGATGAGCGCCTGCTTTTCGTAATTTAGGTATTGTTTAATGTGCGGGGCCGGAATATATTTTTAAAGAGAATTTCTTTTTGCTCAGTGCAAAGTATAAGACTTCTTCTTAAGGCTGGATATGGGCTGCGAGGGGGTCTGAGTGGGCAACATTGTTAATCTTTGCTGTTACCTGTAACGTGAGGGGTGTTTTTAATGGTGTGGGGGGGGTAGCTAAAAATCTAAAACAACCGCAGCCCCACCAATGCTGGCTTTTCACGCAGTTCATATTCTGCAGCATTTCTATTGCCCCCCCCCCATATCCATTCACATAAAATCTGAATTAGATTGTGGACTTGTAGAAAGGGGCCAAACCCTATAAAAACCCCTCTGTTGTCAATAAGACTGAGGAACTTGGAGGATGTTATGTACTGAGCTGAATAGGATCCAAACTGCACCAGTCTGATTGGTCCTAGAACAATAGGATTGAGATTGCAGCAGTCTGATTGGTCCCAGAACAATAGGATTGAGATTGCAGCAGTCTGATTGGTCTGCAGGAGCCACCCAATCCAGCTCCAGGTGGAACTGAATCTGCACTCTGATTGGCATACAGGAGTATCCCGGAATTAGCCAATCAAGTGGGGCCCATTGTGTAAATAGTGTATATAAAGCAAACGTTTTTTTTTTTTTAAGATTTTTTATTATTTTCCAGTAACACAAAGCAAAAAACAACATTACACAAACACAATAAAAACATAATACATAATAAACAATGAACAACATAAAAATAACAGACAAAGAAAAAACATATACAAACCTTAATAAACACCTATCTTTGTTTTTCTTCTTGTTTTTAACTTCTCTCTCAGGGGACTTCCCCTGTTCCCCCCACTGCCTTTAAAATCACATATACTCTTTAGGTAGCTTTATTTCTTTTCCCTTTAACATTTACCAAATTTCTTAATGCTCTTTAGATTTGCTTAATCCAATATAAATCATACCTTATATTCTATATCTTAAAATCTTCTTATACCATTAAATCTACCACATCAAAAATTTCTTCTAAACCATTTTATCTAACATTAACCTGCTAAAGCCGATTCTTCTAAATAATTCTGCTCAAATATTCAAACATTCAATTTAACACATTTAAATAAGTAGTCCTTAAATTTCTTCCAATCTTGCGACACCTTCTCCTCCCTCTGGTCTCGGATTCTAGCGGTCAGTTCTGCGAGTTCCATGTATTCCATTAGCTTCATCTGCCATTCTTCCACTGTTGGTATCTCTTCACCCTTCCAGGTTCTTGCCAATAAAATTCTAGCTGCTGTTGTGGCATACATAAAAATACTCTATCCTGACTGGGTATCTCTTCATTGGTCATGCTCAAAAGGAATGCTTCTGGTTTCTTACAAAAGGTAACTTTCATTACCTTTTTAAGCTCATTATAAATCTTATCCCAGAAAGCATTTACCCCTGGACATGACCACCACATATGAAAAAAGGTACCTTTCGCAACTTTACATTTCCAACACACATCCGACATTTTAGAACTCATCTTAGCTATCTTAACTGGTGTCAGATACCATCTATATAGCATTTTCATTATGTTTTCTCTTAAACTATTACATGCAGTAAAATTGATACCTTTCTGCCACAATCTCTCCCAGTCATCCATCATAATATTGTGTCCCACATCTTTCGCCCAATCTATCATTGTCGATTTAACCAGCTCATCTTTCGTATGCCACTCTAGCAACAAATTGTACATCTTGGAAAGGTTTTTAGAGTTCGATTCGATCAGTTCTGTTTCCAGTTTTGATTTTTCCACTTGAAAACCAGTTTTTTTATCTAATTTAAATGTTTCATAAACCTGATGATATTGCAACCAGTCGGTGACTTGACTTTTAACTTGATCATAGCTTTTTAGCTTAAATGAGTCACCTTCCTGCTGCAATATGTCCATAAAGCAAACGTTTTGGGGGAACTGCATTCCTCACTACTATGAGCTGAATAAAGAGCATGAAAGTCACACTGGACTCCGAGTATCTTTCAGAGGAGATAGAGTCCAGCCATTTTATTACTTAGGAAGCAATAGGTTACAGTCGGATCCTTCCGCAATAACTGTAACCCTCAGCTAGCAGTCTAGGGAGGTTATTTATAAGTTTCTACACAAAGCCCTTTCCAATCATGTGCATCAAAGTATTTAACATTACCTCATCCTAATTGTTGGATACATTTCAGGTTAGTATGCTTGCTCAATAAGCATAAGCACCTGCTGTTTTGCTGTCCATACAGAAACATTGTTACATGAAGCTATTGTGCTTTGTAAACCTGCGTGTTTAGCTGCGTATGTTCTGCGATTAAAATGTTAGCTTCTTCTCTTCCCATGGGAAAGGGCTTTTGGATTCTCAGCAGGTTCAAAGCTTTAGCATTCTTAACTTTAGCTTTTTCTTAAAGTGATATAGCATTTTCTTAAAGCAATATGCTATCAATATGCTGTCCTGACTTGAAATAAAATAAAATAAAAAATTCCTTCCAGTAGCACCTTAGAGACCAACTAAGTTAGTTCTTGGTATGAGCTTTCGTGTGCATGCACACTTCTTCAGATACACTGAAACGGAAGTCACCAGACCCTTAAATATCGTGAGGGAGTGGGGAGGGGTATTACTCAGAAGGGTAGTGGGAATGGGTGATCAGCCACTTTTCTAGAAATAGACTGGAAAGAGAAGTGGCTGAATTGCAACTAATCACCAAACTTAAAACCATGGAGAAACCTGGTCTGAACAAAGACATTGGATTCTTATCTCATTATACATGACAAAGCTATCTTTAGCCATCTCACCCCTTGCCTTTCCCTGTAAGACCCTGTAATAATTGCAGTCGTTAATCTACATGTTTTCCACACCTATCAGCTGATCACCCATTCCCACCCCATGTTGGTCTCTAAGGTGCTACTGGAAGGATTGTTTTATTTTATTTTGTTTTGACTATGGCAGACCAACACGGCTACTTACCTGTAACTGACTTGAAATGTTTGAACTGCAGTGTTTTTGTCTTCCTTGGCGGCTATGTCGTGTATACAAAACTACCTATGGTTAACCAAAAGGGGGCCTTGCACAATACCTAATAAAATAATTGCATATATTAAAATACACCCTACTTTGTTGCAGAACTGCACGTGCTAAATTGCAAATAAGAGGCCTTGAGAATCTCTCTTATGTTTTGTGAGTTTGCCATAGGCTCTATGACCACCTCAAGTGGGCTCTGAATGGAACAAGCAACAGACTTTATTTGTTCGCTATGACAGGCGAAGCCCCCTTTTGTGTCTCCCATATCCATGTTAGACATTGTTCTTGGCATACCATATATCAATTACTACATTTTATCAATGTACAAATAGTTTGAAGTTGGGCAGTACAACCTCCTACATGTTTTTAGTTATTAATAGAAAACGTTGTGTCCTGCACCAAAGGACTGGTGTCAAAAAGTATTACATTTCAATAGAGGGGTCCCCAGGAACCATGAAGGATTGACAGATTAACTGGTTCCCCCATTGGTCTAAAATCTGGTTACAGATGCCATTCAGGTCAATCTCCACTAAAATTAAACATACTGTAACTCTTTAAAATTTCTGTACCAATGGCTTCTAACTCCACAGAGTTTTATATATAAAACTATAAATACTAAACGTTGGAGGGTGTGTGAAAGGACTGGCACATACTTTCATATATGGTGGGAGTGTTCATGCATTTTGAAAAGCTGTTACACAAAAGTGTAAAAAAGAAAAAAAGAACCAGAGGATATATTGGGTCTGCTATGCTGTACTGATTGTCCCGCTCCGCTCCTGCACACAAACACACCACACACACAACCTATTGGCAAGAACTGCTGCTTATATGTGTGTATTAACTCAGTCTACCTCACAGGGCTGTTACAAAGATATCACCAGCTGCTGCACACTCTCATCATTGCTACCATGTGTTTGCTTACAAGACAGAGAGCCAATGAGCAAGCAGGCAATTTATTGTTCTTTCTTTTAATCACTGCTGTTGTCTGAGTCATATGAAGATATGAACAAGAAAGCAGGACGCAATGGCAAAGTGTATATCCAGAGTCTTTGTGGGCTGCACCTGGGGAATGGGTCCTTGGCAGATACCCAACCATTCTGACTCTTCAAGCCAGTCCTTCCCTTAATATGGCCTTGGTGCTTTAGTGTTCTAATGAGAACCCATGTGAAGATTTGAACCTGATCTGCTGACATGTAAAAGTGGTGAATGCTCAAAATGATTATTATATTTGCATAGTAAGTATAAATGTTGGGTAAATTGATGCAAATGAAACTATTGTTTTTTCTCTCTGACCCTACAAGCAGTTTTTCTTCTTCTAATGATTCCATTTCAAGCACTTTGTCCGATATAATAAATGTAGCTCCATTGCTATTTCTAGCATTTAAGAGTACTAAATATATCATTTAAGCAATAGTGTGGAACCTGGTAGTGTGGGAGGTTTCAAGCTATTTTGTGTATCTATTCTAACAGCTACAATAGAAGAAACCATTTAACATTTTTATTGCTAGCATTTATTGCATTGTAGTCTCCCAGCATAATGTTCCAGGCAGCTATATAAGAATTGGTTTTGGCTCAGCAAGTATATTCCATTTTGGCACTGTTTAATCTCTCTGTCCCCAAATTTCTGGAATCAGTCAAAGCTTAAGCAGGTGTTATTTCTAACAATGTCATGCTGACCATCAGTTCTCTTATAAATCAAACTTATCAGTAAGTACTGACCTCTTAATTTCAAAATAAGGATTTGCTCTGGTCTGCTTAAACTAATCTAACAGTATCATTGTCGCCTGATGCTCTTGAACTGTAACCATTGGAAATTGGGCACTGACCCCTAATGGCCTGAATCCTGCATCTCGTAAGGATTGTCCTTCTATTAAAAGCCACATATCATCAAGATCATCTAAGTATAATATCTGTGCACAGTAAGAACTGGTAGAGTGAAAAAGAGAATGTCTACCCTTTATTATGCGGACTTCTTCCCACAAAGGGTGTGTTCACATTACTGCCTTAGAGCATAGTGAAGCTGTTTTTCTCCTGGTGCGTTTCACAGCTGTTTCCCCTCTAGCTGTTCACATCAGCACAGCTTCAGTTCCTGTTTGTATGCAAACCAGGGGGTGTTGTCAGGGTGGAGAGGTCTCCACCCAATTCAAAGGTGTTTACATCTAGTTATTGTACATTTTCATTGTACATTTTCAATAGCATAGGTATTTTTAAAACATTACTTTTAAAACAAAAAACAAAACAAAAACTCACCTCTGTTACTTGTGTTTTGAATGATTTTCAGGAGAAAGCAAGTAACCTGCCCTGGAAACATCTTTATCCTCCAAGCTACTCCTGGCTAAACAGCACTATTTCATCCATCTCTTCCACACCAACTCCAAGCTGCTCTTCTCTACCTTTGATGCCTGATAAAACCTACTCCTCTACTCCCCACTTCCTCTATCTGTTCAAGATTTGGCCTCCTCCTCCAATGCTAAGATAGAACCAATCTACTCTGACTTTCATTCTGCCCTTCACATGCCCCTTTCCAACTTCAAGTTATCTCCCTTATGTACCATCTCTTTCCTTTGAGCATCCAAAGACACCATTTCCCCTATTCTCAAAAAAGAACACATTTCGAGACTCATTGTCCCTTCTCAAAGTATTACTCTTTCCCCCTTTCTCTAAACTTCTGGACTGTGCTGCTTACTCCTATATAACAACAATCTTTCCTCCAATTCTACTTTTGACCATCTCCAATATGGCTTTCACCTCTTTCACTCCACTGAACTACCCTCATGAAAATCATGATCTCCTCACTGCCAGATCTATGTGCCTCTTCTCTGTACTTCTCTCCTTGACCTTTCTGCCATGTTTGATAGTTAATAGTTTCTTCCTATTATGCCCTGGGGATCCTTGCTGCTGTCCTCCGCTGGCTCTCTTCCTGTCTAATCCCCTTTTCAGTGTCTCCATATACTGCTTTTCCTCTTGTTGTTGGGATTCCTCAGAAGGCTTGGCTCCCTACTATTCTTTCTCACCATACTTTGTCCTTCGGCAAGCTTACCACTTTTCCATGACTTTCAGTATCACCTATACATTGATGACACTCAGCTCCATCCCTGATCCATCCCTCTCATCCAGTTCTCCACTTCCAGCTGCCTCTCTAGTGTTTCTGTGTAATCTACTATGATATTACCTTGGATTTTAAATCTAATCAGAAACCCCTTAAAACCAGAATCTAGGCAAGTATTCTGTAACATAGGGGAGAACATATGATTTAAACAAGCTTCTATTTCCTGTTATTTCAGTACACTACTGACATTCTTAATGCACCTGACCCTTAGGACATAAGACCATCTCCTCATAGCTATAAGGGCTTGTAAACCAAGACAAGAGAACTAGGCCTTCTTGGTTTTCCTCCTCCTCCCCCTTGATTTACTGAAGCTTGGAATAAATTGAGGCAAGTGTCTTTACAGTACTATACACTTATATAGAGAAATATTGCTTCCTTGCTTTTGACCGTAAATGTTCTCATGGCACAATACATGAAAAGAGACCTTTTTGTTGTTAGCCGCCCTGAGCCTGGTCTTTGGATAATAATAAATAAAAATTTATTATTATTATTATATTATTTTCTACAGTTGTGTATAGAAGCAGCTGGTGTATAATTCCAAAGCACATTGAAGATCAAAATTAAATCCGGTGATCAACTTGGTTGGTATGCTGCAAAAATACATTTCAGTTTGTTTTGTGCACAGCTGGCACGCGGTAGAATTTTATTTAGACAAACATATTTACTAGTAACATAAGACACAGGTGCCATCCCACAAACCCATCAACCTGTTTTCCTTTTTAAAATAGCTGATAAACCATAGCAGATTGAACTAAAATATCACAAATGAGTAAAACGAAACACAGCTGTAAACTTTTGCACTGGGTGTATTGCATTAATCTTCCAGTTAAGTTTAAATGTTAAGTCAGGAATATGGCAACTACATTTTGCAAGAGCTGCAGCAATATTAATTAGAGGAGGTAGCAGATGCATTGTCAAATCTGAAAAGCATAGGCCTACCGTGGCCGTAAACATTTCTAGGAGCCTGGAGTTATAAATATCTGAAGATGTCCTAAGCGGAGTGAGAGAACCAGGTAAAGTTATGCCAACTTAATTAAAGCAGTAGTAACATTTAGTATGTTTACTCGACACATTTAAATGAAACAACAGAATATATTAGAAAATTTAAGTATTAAAAATGCTAGGTGTACATATTCACCATTTTGCTAACAACCTCCCTCTATGCCTAAATTTTAGTACTCTTAGGTCATACAGGTATTTAAGTAGTCAGTCAGTGGAAATATCCACTTAAATATATTTAAGTGTGCAAAATGTTTCAAAATGATTTGTACACAATTTGTGTAAACACCCTGATTTTTAATAAAGAGTTTCCATCCCTCTATACAGCATCTTTATATATTGGCTATAATGGTTTCTTACTACATTGGCTATTTGCAATACTAGTAGTTAAGGCCCCTTGCTATATACAGTTTTCTCAGTAGTGCAACAAAAATAGTCTTTAATATCTTGATTAATATAGCAGACATATTTCAGAGTTTCAATACAGCAAAATTTCATAATATCTTGAAAATATACACATTTTTACAATTCATAAGAAAAACAAAGTTTAAAAAATATTTATGGCGACTGGTCTCTTGTGGTTCCTAGTAACTGGTTCTGCAATTCTGTCTTCACAATTAAGTTTTGCTGTTTTATACCATTATGCAGTAGAAACACTTTCATGACTTCATCCAGTAACTGAACAATCCCAAAATGCAGCAAAGGCATACGCATAGTTTTCATAGTGCACTTTCACCTCATTGAAGTAAAGGTTGCTCCTATTAGAAATTTTTCCACTTCAATGTGAAGCAGATGGATTTTAGTGGTTGAATTAAACAGTCTGGCGGTCTAGTCCTCTCCTGCCAAAGACAGTTCTCAGAAGAGATGTCCTTTTGGAAACAGTACATAGTTCAGGATTACTTGAAGGGCTTCTTAGCCAACACACGCTACATGTACACATACACTTGTCCTCCAGGAGTGTCAGTGCAGCTGTAATAAATAAGCATCCACATCCTTAAAAGAGAGAGAGAGATAAATTAATTCAAATAGCCATTCACTGCACAAAGTAGGGCTAGAATCTAAGAAGAGGCAACTACTGACTGTTTGAATTGATGCAGCCAAATATCACTTGCTTCTGGACAAAAATGTCACTTTTGAAGATTCTCTTTTACACAGAATTTAGTGAAAGTGTTCTACATGAATATTTCACCTTGCTCATAGAAAGCCATATGAATAAGAGTGTACCCCGAATCTGACATGTGACATGGGAATTGTTGCTCTAGGGTGAGATGTTGGACTATTCACAGTTCCCCTGTACAAACCGTCCCCTGCTTCTTCCAGCAATAGATGCTATGCTAAAGCACATATCTTGGGAAATCCTTCCGTTCTGCACGTGGATTCTTTCATTATCCTTTCTAGAACTGTTCCAAGCCCTTGAGCAAGTGCTACTGAAACAGAGAAAAGTGCATCTTTTGTTTTTGTGTCCTCCACTTTGGAGAGCGAGAGCACGATACAAGCCCTCTTCAGGCATTACTGACAAAGGTTAAGTTACCATGCAGGGAGTAGGGGGAGATCAGAGAGAATACTCCAGCTCTGCCTTCCTTGTTCATTTCATCCTTGTGATATAACCCTGGAAAGCTGGAGGTTTTTTTGTTGTTGTTTTTTTACCAAGAATGGCAATGAGAGGCCAAGGCTAGTGCACTTGTCCCCATTGCCCCCTCATATGTGGCAACTTAATAACACCTGAAGAAGTAAGTCTGCAGGCAGGAGGAGCCCCAGTAATGTGTGGGCAAGGATAATATTCTTCCCTCCTCAACCATGCATGTTTCTTTCATGAGAGCTGGTGCGGAATCAGCTCTAGGAAACTGCGATAGAACCAGAAAGTCTCTGGTTTGAATTTCACCTGTACAATGAGCTCACTAAGCTGATTAAGCACTTCACACTCGCTCTCAGTCCTCTATCTGTAATATAGATATAATACTACAATTGCTTCTCACAGGGCTATGGCAAGGTTGACAAGATAATGTGAAGCCCTTGGAATTGCTTCAAGGATTGTTATGATTATGTCTTCTCTTCCTTTTCATTTGAGCCATATACACAGCTCCCTCCTCTAATAGAAAGGGAAGCAATTGATACTTCTGCAGCTGGTCCAGAATAAAGAAAACAAGGATCAGACTGATAATCAGGCAAAAGAGCCAAGGGATGAGAATTGGTTACCAAGCAAAGACTGAGGAGCAGACCCACAATAAAGAATAAGCCAAATTTATTCAACCCAACTTACTAATGGGCTACTTTAAAAGTGACAAAGACTGAGGAAAGCGAGAGCAGTTTGATGAATTAACACAGGGGAAAGTCACCCCAACATTTTGCAGGCCCCAGTCACATTAACCAAACAAAGAGAAATAGTTGTTGCTGTTTACATAGAGAAATCAGACTTCCAAATGCTTAGTAGCACCCCACAAAATAAACCAGCTCACTACAGCTTAACTGTAATGGAGGCTGTATAACATTGAGACCACGAAGGAACACCACAAACACATTACCTTTGCTATATTACCCGTATATCCTGGAACCAAAGTAAGATGATTTTCTTGCTTCCACAATCCACTTAATTGTGTCTTTAAAATCTGAATATTTCTATGAAAGAAAGACAGACACATGGAATTATATTTTGGGCATCCCTAAAATTGAGCGCCCCTTTACCTTAGTAGTTTTTCAAACTTCAGTTCAGGAAATTAAAAATACATATAGGTAAAAACTTAAAAATATTTTTTAAAAGATCAGAGGGGGAGGGAATCTTAGTCTAAGGAGAAAGTTCTCCCAATTTTTGACTTCTGGCAGCTGACGCCATTGCGGGTGGTCGTGGGCTGCTTCGGCTGCGAAGCACCCAGTCCATCCCGGGGGTTAGGAGCCCTGCAGCCGCATAGCGGGGCTCCGGTTGGGGTGCGGGAAGAGCGTCCCGCACCCTGGGCTCCCCGGCTGTGCCCGTTGTGGCTCCGAACCCTTCCCCCGCTCCCCCTGTAAAGGGGGAGTGGGGGTGAAGGGACGACGGAGCCGGGCTATAGGGGACATGCCCCAACCGGGATGTAAATGCGGCGACAAAGCCTGTGATGAGCGTCTAAGTTCTACCTGTCCTTAATGAGCTGTTAAGAACCCAGAGGCGGTGAGTAATTGATTGACTCTTTGTATTCCTGGAACGATCTGGGGGAAAGAAGAAAGGCAGCCCGCCTCCCTCCCTTCGGGAGATGAAAGGAATTAACTCTTTAAGTGACTGCTGCTACAACAATCGATAGAAAGTATCTGGAATTTGAAAACTGAGACTGTCGAGATTTCCCTTCGGGGGTTAACTGGGGAAAAAATATCTCCATTTGAAGTTTTGGTCTTTATACTCCGGCATCGGAGAAATGGCGACGACTTGGACTTTCGTGGGAAAAAACTGAAACAAAGGAAGGAAGAGACAGGAACTGAAACTTGATACTCACCCTCCCTCCTAAAATGCTGGACTTTGCGATCGCACTGGTATTGAACTCTGGTGTTAAGGATGAGGAAATGCTTACTGTCTTGAAACTGGAACTGCTTAATCGAAAACTACAAGTTTTGAGTGGAATTATAAATGGAAAGGGCTTACTTTCCACAGAAGAGGCTTTTCAAAAGTTTTACACAATGGAAACAAACTTCGGCAAAGAGCTGGGAGGGGCGCTTGAAGGATGGTTTGAGATGGCTGGGCAACTCCGAAAGGAAGGGGGGCCGGTTTCTGGGGGTGGCAGCCCTGGAACGGGAAAATTTACAATATCCAGACTCCGAGGTGGCAGCTCGGGGGCAAGGGACATGGAATTAAGATTTCTACAAGAAGAAGAAGAAAAAGAAACGGAGAAACCCAGAATGGAGGGGATGAACACCCTGAGGCTCGATGCGGGGTTTGTTGTGGATGCTGCCTGGACCTGTGGACACTTAGAGGAAGACAATTGGAGATTTGGTTCTGGTGAAAGACAGAAAAAGACAATGGACAGAGGGGGAGTGGGTTGAAATATTAAATGTATAATCCAAATGGTCTGCCATGGTATCCGAAATCGGAGTGTGAAGTCTGTTAATTACAAGTTTATTTTAAATAAGTAAGGAGATATTGAATCTTAAGTCAAAAGCAGCATGATAAAGGATAGAAGAAATAAGTTTAGCTATAAGAATACTTGGTTAAGATCTAGGTTATAATGCAAAGATTAAGACAATTGTGTTTTTTCTTGTTAAGTAAAGTTAAAATTTTTATAGAGAAAAGTTGTTAAGGAAATAGTATATTGATTTAAAACCGAAGGTGTATAGGCGGGGGAAGTCAAACGTCAAGATTCAGAACTAGAATTTTTTTTTTTGCAAGGTATATAGATAAGAAGAAGAATCCTGACATTATGTGTATTTGTATTTGTTTTTGTATTTGTAGGTGTGGGGTTGGGTTTGTGTTATATTTTGAAAATGCTAATAAATTCTGTTTAAAAAAAAAAAAAGTTCTCCCAATTTTTATGGATAGAACTGTCAGTTAATAGAGAAAGCAAAATGTAATGAAACATCCTGGGAGAAAATGAATCTCAAACTATATTGTTTAATTTGATCAATTTCAGTGCTGCTCCAAGCAATTTGACCCCAAAAATCTAGTTCTGACATGAGAACAGGAGGGTACATTGTAGTGATTTTAAAAAAAAATATGCAAAAAATGTTTCAGGCACTCAATTTTTTAATGATTTCCTCAATAATCCAGTTGTTAAAATTATTGCTAGTGCTTTGATTAGGGCTTTATCTTTCAAATAATCACCCCAAAAGTATTTAGATCCCCCCCATCAAACCACATAATCTACATCTGCAATTGAGATGCGGGATATTTAAAATATTGTCTGGTGGTTTGATTCTACATCCGTATATTATTTAAGGAAATTAAAAAATGTTTTAAAGAAACCAACTGAATATACCGAAAAACATATTCTCCTACATCATGCTAAACTATCCCATTCAGTTGGAAGCTTCTTGCATTTCTGATCCATACTCATGAACACGTTAGTAGGGATTAACAGATTTAAACTAAGCTACATTACTTCTTATACGTTTAATATAATTTTTGCTGTCATAGCTTCCACTAAAGAATGCTAAGAACTGTAGTTTGAAGAGGTTCTGAGATGATCCTATTAGAGATCACTATGTCTCCTCAGAGAACCAGTTTTTCCTCAAAGCTGAATGGCATGTTAAAGCAGTTTAAGTCTATAGTGTGGATTTGTCCTTGGACATATTTTTATTTAGTCCATGGATTATTCTATTTTCAAAAATAAACTTGTAAAACTAGGTTTTCAATGTGTGTGTGTGTGTGTGTGTGGAATATAGCAAAATATTTTTAAAGCATTCAAAGACAGTGAAGTATCCCTGTCTTTTTGCAACAACTGCCAATTTTAAGCAGTTACCTAATAGTTACAAAGCCATATTTTTCTTCTGAAACACAAGTTGCCATATTCTTTCAACATTTTATTAAAAGAAGATTTGAGATTAAAGTAAACTCTTCTCTTTTACAAAGCCTCAGTTGTGTATTAAAGCTAAAGTATTTTATGTTTGTAAACTGCCATGGGGCTCCTTTGAGGGCCACAAGGTAGCATATAAATATTTTTATAAAGAAAAACATATTCAATATTTGGGGCCCTTCCAATGATGCCCACCCAATTGTGCAATGGATTTCTGCTTGCGTAATGGGAGGTACCCTTCCTCTCTCTTCCCTATACACTGCTGGTGAACTCTCCAAATCTGGTCCAGAAGAAGGGAAGAGAAGGGGAAATCACACGAGTGGAAGTTAACTGCATAATATCTGTAGATGTCTTGACATCATCTCCTCTGAACAATGACTGCCACTCTACTGCAGTTTTCAGCTATAAACCATGCTTGGAGTTTGGCATTTTAAGAATATTGCTTATAGTACATTGTGGGTATTATATTGAACAAAGCATTTTCAGGTACTATGGCTGTTTCAACAATTGCTAATCTGCAAAGCCATGGAATCTGCAAAGCCAGAGTGAATTTAAAAAAAAACAAGAAATGTAAGTCACATTAAGTGCCATACTGTCATGAACTTTAAAAAGCGTAACTTACCCATCCTCTATTTTTTCTGCATGGGCAGAAAGCTCTGGCCACCACCTCTTAATAACAGCTTGGAGCCAATTTAACCCGACGATCACATATCTGAAATGATTTTATTTTGTATTACAAAAAATGCTGCAGAGGAGTTTAAACCCAAGAAGAAAGAAAATTCATTTGCAAAATGTTCCTCCATAGAAACAGGAGGAAAATGGAATTAAGAAAGTTGTTACAGAAGGAACTTTCCACAATATGTGAATAAGTGCCACAGGCATTTTCTCCTCATAAGCAAAGTAGAAGGGTTTTGCTTCATACCAAAGATCCAACTGATCACTTTATTTGGTACTTGGAAGGGATTTTGTTCTGGATTGCTCTGGCTAGCTACCGGAGCGTTTCATTATTTGTGCATCATTCTATGTAAACAGGATTAAGCAAAATGAACCCATTGCTTGATTAGAGCTACAGGTGGCAACCTTTTTGCACGCGTCAACTTCCAACACATGGATCCTTTTAGGCCCGGAAGAGGATGGAACAGGGGCATAACAGGGCTGGGCAGGCTTGTGTGCACCGGGACATGCACCGGGAACAGAAATGGAATCCCTGTGCAAAATGGTTGCTGCCTACACTTTCTGAATTGTGATGAGCACATACAACACAACTATTTTCAGCATGTTACAAGCAGAAAATATGCAATCAAGATGATGATGGTTGAGAGTGTGCATGCACATGGATAATAGTGTTTTAGATTGATTAGCCTTGCGTATCATTTTATAATAATGAATCTTAAATCAATTTACTATATAAATACAATAAATCATAATGAAAATGTATAAACCAATACACAATATCAATACAGTAACAATGATAAAACCACACCAAAACCTGGATTAAGTAACTGTAACATCAGTATAATCAAAGCTGCCCATATACCTGGGAGGATGAAAATGCTTCAACCTGGCATTGAAATTACAGTAAAGTGGGCACCAGGAGTATCTCCCTGGGAGCAACATTCCAAAGACTGGAGGAAGCTATTACAGAGAAGACTCTTAGTGCTTTTTTGGCTGGGGGGTGGAGAGATGGAAAAACAGAGAAGAGCCTCAGATGGCAAACACAGTGTCTGAGAAGGTTTATATGAGAAAAGGCGGTCCTTTAGGTAATTGGGTTCTGATCTGAATGGGACTTTAATAATGGTGAAAACCAGTGCTTTGAACTGAGCTCAGAAGCTAGTTGGAAGCCAATGCAGTTGCACCAAAACAGATGCTCTAGGTTTACGCCTTCCAGATTTTGTTAACAGTCTGGCCACTGCATTTCAAACAGTCTTCAAAGGAAGCCCCACATACAACACATTGCAGTAATCCAGCCTAGACCAGAATGTAGACAGCAGAAGTAAAGCTATCCCCATGCAGAAAAAGTCATAGCTGGACAACAGCCAAAGTTGGTGAAAGATACTCTGTCCCATGGATGTCACCTGGGCTTCTAGTAGCAATGTTGGATCTAAGAATACCCTCAAGCTGTGGAACTGCTCCTTCAGGGAGAGTGAGATGCCATCCAGAACAGGATCCAATTCACTCATCCAGTCAGAGGAATCAACTTGCAGTGTCTCAATCTTGTCTTGAATGAGCTTCAGTTTATTGGCTCTTGCCTAGTCCATTACTGAGGCCAGACAGCATATCCACTGCCACACCTACTCTAGCTATAAAGGAAAAACAGTGTTGCGTGCGATCAGCATAGTGATGGCAGCACACTCTAAAACTCTGGATAATTCCCACTCAGCTGCATCGTAAAGATGCCAAATAGAAAGGATTATAAGACTGAACCCTGCAGAGCTTTACACAGGAGACTCTTGACCATGGCATTGTTCTGGAGTTGGCCATCCAGATAGGAGCGGAACCACTGCAAAATAGTGCCTCCAGCTCCCATCCTGGCTAGACACTCTAGAACAATGTCATTGTCAAGAATACCAGAGGAAGAGAAGTCTCGGTAGGAACAGACTCCCCACCCTGTCTTTCTCCCAACACAGGCCATCATGTAGGGTGACCAAGGCAGTCTCAGTACTGAAGCCCACAGGCCCCTTAACACAAAGAGGGCTTTAAAAATTGGAGCAGCCAGTGAAAGAAGATTAACATTTACTTTGTCAGCATCTAAACATTCATATGAAGAGAATTATATTTTAAAACTTACTCTTCAAATTTGCTCTTAAGCAGTAATCTAACTAATGGTAGAAGGTCTACACAGCAGCCCACAGAAATATATGGTTTTTCTTCCTGTAAACTGAAAGAAGAAAATGTCAGTATACACAAACTTGCTCTTACAAATCTGAGCTCCACAAACTCCTACCCCTAGGTGTATTCTTTACCTGCTGGTAAGAACAGGAAGGCAGTCTACCACTACACCCAGATCTTGTATCCTGGAAACATCAGTAAAAAAAATGTACACTATTAGACACAGCTCTTTGTAATTCTTCTAGACTTGAAACTTTTAAGCTCAATAATTCATGAGCCAGCACATGCATTTAAATACAGAGGACTAAGAATAGCTGCAGTAAAAAAAGAAAAGAAAAAAGACGACATGAAAACTTTACACAGTATCTGTATTCGAGTCCATCAAGTTTTAGAGTCCTGCTCTCTCCTTTCAGTGGATACTTGCAAAAGAAAGACATGGGCCATTGAGGTGAATGGGAGGTCTGTGCATGATTTCTACATTCCCATCCAGCCCTCTGCCTCTGAGGGAGTGGGAATCCTCCACATACAAGCACTGAAACCACTGTGGACTGGATTATACCAGTCATATTTTTCATATTTACCTTATTAAATAGGCTACGAGCTCGCTTATACTTCTTCTCCTCCAGAAAGTTAAAGCTACATTCAACCGGAGGTTTCTACTGAAGAGAACCTGTGCCATAGTATCATGATCTTCTGAAACCTAGAAACATGGGAACAATTTAGCCACTATGAACCAACAACTGCCAACCTATACTGTTTGTATCCTGCTGGTTCTCATTAAAGCTATCATGTGCAGTTCCTTGCAGGCTATCTGACCAACATTTTAAAATAGAATGCTTACAAAATCCAAGCCCTACAAAACAACTAAGATTGGAAGTAATCCAGCAATCTTAAGATTCCAGTTTTTCATTTTAAAACAAGTATCACGTAACATTTAACTTACCTCTGAAAAAAATCCACTGTACTTCGATGATGAACTTTCTGTTTGAGAGCGGCCAGAATCACTTGAGTTTAGTAAGAAAGTACGACCGTCAGCAGGCAGTTTTGCTGGTAGATCAGCTGCACATGCCAGTTCATTTTCCTTATTTGCCATGACACGGCTCTTGACTTTAGGGAGCTGTTTCTTTCTGAAACAAGGCTTTGGAGTATAATAATGAGCTTTTCTTCTGCAATATACTACTTTGAACAGAGGATGGGGGCTGGTCAAAGTTTGCCCAACAGTTGTCCTGCAATAACGAAACAATGAGTTTAGTATCTAGTCAAAATCATTATGTATAGTGCATGCTATGTTATGATATTTTGCAGTAAAATTTTATTTACCATAGTAGCATCCTGCATTGAGTTTTATAACATTTATTACTCAAGGAGGACTGAACTGACACAATTTAAATCTGCAATCTGACTTACATGGGAAACACTTTTATCAATTACTTTGGTAATGTGAGTGTCAGGATCTGAACAATCTTGAATGTATCATTATACTGATGCAAAATGGGCACTGGATAGAGGTGAAGGGGTATTAAACACTGCATCAACTCATTTACTAGAAAGCCAAAGATACTGGTCCAGTTCACACATAATGCTAACCCAAACCATGGCTAAATGCAAACATGCAAGTATGTAAAAACTGTGGCTACTTTGCCCCTCCCCAGTCATTCTGCTGTTACATAACCCAGAGCTAAGCCAAGGTTTGTGGTTTGCTTTGCTCCAGACAAACCAAGTGGTAACTCAAAAACAAACCCGAGTTACTGCTAAACTAACTTCTAAGAAACTGGGCTAAAAGATGCTCATTCTTCACTGATAATTGGAAAAGGGACTTGTCTAAATTGATCAGTTGTAGAATTCTGTCTCCAAGATGAAGAGAAGCAGCTCTTACCTGCCTGTGGAAGAAGCCAAATGTTTTGCAGATTTCTTACCCTAGAAATAAACAGCATATCTGTTATAACCAAGAATGAAAAAGACTACTATTAATTTTCTATGTGTCTGATTTTCTGTTTTTTTTCCACCTTGTTTCAATTGCTGTATACAACAAGCATTTGGAGAAAATACATTTATTTTTGTTGTCGCAGAGCAAAACCACTAATGGCTGCTCTGAGCATCTAGCTGAAGGATATGATATTGTGACATCCATGGCAAGAGGTGGGATTATGACATCAGAGGAAACTTTGTACTACAACCTGTGTTATAATGTCAGTCTTTACTAATAGAATGTTGGGGAAAGAGTACACTTGATTGCCAGGGTCTTAGATAAGTCTGCCAACAGCTTGAGAATGTAATATGGTTGAGGATGGTTTCTTCATCACACCAAGTGAACTATTATCTGTCATATTATCAATATGGTTATAATGAGACTGCTCAGCATTTGAATGTTCTAACATTTGATATTCTGACTCATTGGGACTCCCCACAGAAAGGTAAGGTATCAATACTAACCACTTTTCTGTTGCTACCTTTGGTGTTATAAATTAAAAAGGCATTTTCACTCGCAGTCCTTTTGGTCGTGGACTGCATGGTTTTGGAAGAAAATGGTTTCTCATGTTTTAATTGTGTTGCTATCAAACATGTAGAATTCATCAGCTATCCCCATTGCTTTTAATTTGTTTAGGCTCGTTTTTGTGCTTTTCACATTTTATCCCAAATGTGGAAAGCTTCCTTCTTCAACTGAATGCACAATCACAATCATGCTCCATGAATTGAATCACCTCACACTGAATCAAAATAATGTAGGACTGCAATAGATGGATGGGTTACAAGGAGGGGTGTAGAAGGAAAAAGAAGCTATTTGGCAAATAGATCTTATCCCTGAAGGTTCAGTTATAAAATAAGGGTTCATGGTAATGCAACGCTACTTGGCAAATTAGTGAGAACACCTTCCCCATGTTGAAATGAGTAGATAGGTAGATCTATCAGAATATTTCTAGAAATTAGCAGCCATTTTCTGTATTTGCCTCTTCTGGATGGCCTAAGCATGTTCTTTATAAGCCCATCATTTCATTCTATTTAGAAACATAAGCTAGTGAATCATGACAATCATGCACTCTTTATAAGACAATATTTATGAAGGCTGTCAACCACACCCCCTTCACGATGGCATCTGGTTTGGCTGAAGAGGTTCTTACACATGTTGTCAGTGATGTGGAGCAGCAAGTTTTCCAGTGCTTATTTTTTCTCATGGAAAATTTTCTATTTTATAAATTCATTGGTAACAATGAATGGATGCCAGTTTAATATACAATATTTGGCAGCCTTGACTGTTTTAATGTTTTTTCTCTTTGTTTACTAAATACAAATAAAATAAACACGTTAAATGATATAAATCTCTAGAGCAGCCTTTCTCAACCTTGGGTCCTCCAATATTGTTTGACTACAACTCCCATCATCCCTAGCTAGCAGGATCAGTGGTCAACTAGGGACCCATGGTTGAGAAAGGCTCTTCTAAGGCACCTGGAAATATCCCAATGCAAGGCTGATTTAAAAATAAAATATAAAATAGAACAGTTATATGTGTTTTATAATTGTAATAGTTTTATTTGTTTTTATAAACTGTAAATAAAAAAGCAACTGGAGCTACTGGGTATCTGTAGCTCTTGCTGATTATAATACTGGAACTAATGACCCTTTACAGCTCTGAATGGGAGGTCACTCACAACACACAATACAACAATAGAACTAGCTGTGTATGTCTTACATTAGAAAACTAGTTATATGATGTAGATGAAAACGTAAAAGCTTACCTCCTTCATGTTCTCATTAATGGAATAAGAACTCCTTTTTCTAGGGAGATCAACAGGACGACCGTCACTATACAATAGCATTCGTTTTCTAACATTTTGGGCTTCAGTTGCCATAATATCCAAAATCCCTGGTTTTCAAGACAAAGGTAAAGTTAATTTTCATTCTTAACCGTTATCTGTCAATCCCACAGTAATTTGAATGAGAATTAATGAAGACATTACTTATTTAGCACATTAGATACAATCTACAGGGAAGTGTATAAAACTGTATCAGTTGGAAGTGATAAGTACTTAACTGAAACATGCCCTGGGAATATTATGATAGATATTTTTTAAAACCTCATCATTGATTTAATCCAATAAGGACACCTGAAGTTTCTGCACTGTTTATTACTATTTAAATATTTATACAGCACACTTTCAAAAAAACACAGCTGTACAACATGGAATATTCACATAATATTAAAAATATGTCAATGCACATTGGTTAATTCAGTCTGAAGATCTGCTAACAGCTAAGGCCAATCTCACTGCTGCCATCATTTAAAAAAAAATCTTCAAAGGGATCCATCTGGATACATACTATTATCTGCCATAGGCTATACAGTGCCAACCTTCTAACTAAGCACCTGAGAGTTTCTTCTCTTCAGCACTGGCTTACAACTCCTCAGTTAATAAATAACATTAATATAAACTGGTTTCAGAAACATAAGAACCACAGACAATTTGAAGTCTAGCATAAAGGCCATTAAGTCTGGTATTTTATTTTTAATAAATAAACATGAAATAAAATTAGTTAGTGATTTGTGGTCCGTATTTCATAAGCTTTTGTTTCCTTCTCTAAAAATAATCCCTGGGAATTCTTATAAATCAATTTCAGATCTGCACAACCATCCTCTGGAGCCTAAGGTAGCAGCATACTATGGAGGGCAATGTTCCATTGCAAAGATGCTTTGTGCAGAGTCTATAAATAGGTAATCAGCTCTTTAGTCTTACCGGACTGAAGTAGAGCTGCTGCTTCCTTAAAAATGCTTCTTCAGAAAAAGTGCATTAGGTAAAGAAAACAGGAAAGTAGAAATCCACATCAATGTACCTGTAATGCCTTTTTCTGAATGTTAATATCCATGCAGCAGTAACAGAAGTACAAACCATCTGGTTTACCTATCTTGACCATTTTATTGCATAGAATATCACAATGTGACACGGTCTAGTTCAGCCTTCTACATAAGTTACTCACTTGCAAAAATGTTATTAGCCTTCTGGGGGCTGGCTGGAAAGATGCACAGCATTTCTAAGCTAGGTGGGAAAGAGGGCTGGAGTGTTTCATCTCTCTTTCATCAGCCTACTCACTTGCCTGAATGGAATTCCTGGTCACCTACAGCAGCTACCAAACTAGTGCTCAAATACTAGAGTGAGGGCATAACCCAGTGAATATTTAAAGAAGTATTTAAAATACCAACAAATATTACAATAAAATAGTTACTAGGTACTGCATCGGATTTGTTTGAATATCTAAGCCATAAGTGTACAGTGGTACCTTGGTTTACGAACTTAATCCGTTCTGGAAGTCCGTTCTTAAACCAAAACTGTTCTTAAACCGAGGTCCACTTTCCCTAATGAGGCCTCCCGCCGCCGATGCCCTTCCACCTTTTGGCTTCCATTCGTAGACCGAGGTAAAGTTCACTAACCGGAATACTACTTCTGGTTTTGCGGAGTTCTTATATTGAATAGTTCGTAAACAGGGCTGTTCTTAAACCAAGGTACCACTGCACAGTCATACCTCAGGTTGCGCTCGCTGTGGGATATGAACACGCCGAACCCGGAAGTACCAGAACAGGTTACTTCCGGGTTTCAGCGCTTGCGCATGTGCAGAAGCGCCAAATTCCGTCACACATGTGCGCAGACACAACGGCGCGGGTTGCAAATGCGCCTCCCGCACGGATCGCGTTCGCAACCCGAGCGTCCACTGTACTGCATTTTAGATATTATCAAATATTTCAGTTCAAGAACTTTTGGCTTTTGGAAAACATTTGAGATATTTATATGGTTCTTAAAGTCAACACGGGGCATTTCCTCATCTTTCACAATGGGTTGCAGATTCTATAGCTACCAATTCCTTTTTATATCCTGAAGGACCTATCTTGCTTTGAATATAGCTGTTTTGTGCAAGTGCAGTTTTGCATAAAACAGCTGTATTAGAAATAAAAACGTCCTGTATGTTTCACTCCATAGGGCGCACCGGACCATAGGGAGCACCTCGTTTTTAGAGGCGGAAACAAGAAAAAAATTTTTTCCTGGTTTTCCTCCTCTAAAAGCTCATCCTCTGAGATAAATGGAAACAAAATGGCTAGTTTGCGCTCAGGCAAGGAGCAAACAGAAGTAGGTGGTATGGCAATAGAGAAAGGACCCAAGGAAACATCACCACACATGCAAAGAACCAGCCACAAAACATGATGTCACAGTAAGCTTCAGTATGCACAGCAATTAGACAATTGTGCATTTTTTATGTTTGATAATTGCTGATCAGGAAAACTTGAATTAAATGACAAAAAGCATAGGTTGGCAATTGGCATTTGGACAAGGATGGCACATAGATGCCAAGAAAAACAAGTAGCTCTGAATTCACATTAAACTTCAGCTGCCACATGGATGAGCCCCTCAAGTATTTGTTAGTTTTATTTTTCCAGATATAACTCAAACTAATCAGATCCTAATAAATTTAGAGCATTGGAAACTAGTACAGTATTACATCAATTAACTACCACCACCAGGCATACGTTGCAATGAGATTAGAATTTTTCTATTTCAAATTTTAATACAACTTATAAAGATACGAGCAAAAGCTGACAAGGGTACTATTGTGCTCAAGGCAATTTGCACTCCTACTAATGCTGAGGAAATCAAACAATAAATGTAAGTTATGTCTGAAGCTCGACTACTTGTAATATGGTAAGTATGACCATGAATTGAATTTTTTGTTTACCCCACCATTTTTACAGCTGTGATTGTTACACCACTGTAATTTGGTAAAATTGCAAAGATTACAAGCTTGATATCTAATAGCAGCTCTCAGGATGTGGCTGATGTGCTTGTATACAAAAGACACCTCATAATGCAAAAAATGTTGCTTTTAAGTTAACTGTATTACTTCATCAGCAGAAATTGGAATCAAACCTAGTTTTCTTTTTTTTGGGGGGGGGGTATAAATCGTGGTAGCACGTGTGCTGGTTGTTGTTTTTTTCTTCTCCAAATCAGAAAAATCCTGAATACTTTACAATGACAGTGCACTTCTGTGTATGTCTTCTCAATTGATGTCCCACTGAGTTCAATGGGATTTACTAATGTGAAGTGTGTATAAGATTGCAGCCTAAATGAAATTCAGAGCAGTTCACTCCCTCTAAATCAGTGTCTCTTTCAAAACAAAACCTTAATTATCTTAATTAGCAAATTAAAAGTTGTCTAGCCAAAATCCTCAGCTCAGCTGAAATTATCAGTTAATATCACATGAGTAATCTACTGTAGTACCAATCAGCCTTTTCGCAACTGAACCCTATCCCCATCAAATTAGTCCTCAGAGATGGAATTCTGGCACTACTTTCTTGTTAGCAATTCAGCTTCATACATAAATAGCTCCAGTTCCTAGAAGAGCAATCCTAGTTTGTAGCACATGGTGAAAACCATATCTACGTTAAGCCTATAGCACCCCTCTGGCTCATGGACCAAATATACTGTAGTCCTCCAGTTCTCTCTATCAAGGTCTTGAGCAGGCTTCCTTTACCTCGGCCCTCCAGATGTTTTTGGCCTACAACTCCCATGATCCCTAGCTAGCAGGACCAGTGGTCAGGGATGGTGGGAATTGTAGTCTCAAAACATCTGGAGGACTGAGGTTGAGGAAGCCTGCTCTTGAGACTCTCTCAAGCACAAATCCCTCACTGGCCCTGTTCACTCACGCCTTCCTCACATGCTTCTGCCTGTGTATCTTGTATCTTGTTTGCCAGGGTAGGAGTGTGTATGTAGACATGTATGTAACTTTGGACTTTTGTGTAGTTGAATTGTAGGCTTTGTACAGAACTAAGTCAAATTTTGGCCAAACTGTGAGAGGCAGTGAAGGATAGGCGTGCCTGGCGTGCTCTGGTCCATGGGGTCACGAAGAGTCGGACACGACTGAACAACAACAAAGTCACATTTGTTGCTCTGTCCAATTTTTCCTCTAGCCTTGTCCATGCAGCCCCCAGAATGTCGTCCATGAGGAAATGTGGCTCCTGGGCTGAAAAGGGTTCCCTACCTCTGACTTACCTCCTCCTCCCTTCCAATCCCTTTTCTTTTGGGTTGTGCTTTTTTAGATAGCTTCAGATTGATCTGTAATCCACATGGTTCTCTCCCCCCTCCCCGCCAATCAAGGGGGTACTCTGCCAATTTCACAGCTAACTATGGTTAACACTACTTGTATAACTACAGCTGGCACCAAACCAAAGTTGGCAAACTTGTTGCAGTCTGCAATGATCAGTGGCCTGGTTTACACATAACACAAAACCATAATTAAATGCCTCCTTCCCTAACCTGCTACCATCTGGGTACCAGACTAAAAAACTTGCATAATCTCTGACCACTGGCCTTTTTGGTCGAGACTAATTGTAGACCAAAACATCTAGAAGGCTCTGATTTGGGGAAGACTGGTTTAGTACTGTGTGTTCAAGCCTTGGGCTTGTGCATTTACCTTTACCCTCCTTTATCACACTTTCAAGGAGATCAAAAGCATCCATTTCTGTTTTGAGCTAATCACAGCTTTTAAGGTCCTGACAGAACCCAGCCAAATTGTACTTAGTGTTAACTATGCTTTACTGCAGTGTTTTTCAACCACTGTTCCGCGGCACACTAGTGTGCCGCGAGATGTTGCCTGGTGTGCCGTGGGAAAAATTGAAAAATTCAAGAGAATTACTTTATATATAGTCAATATAGGCACAGAGTTAATTTTTTAAACATTTTCTAATGGTGGTGTGCCTCGTGATTTTTTTCATGAAACAAGTGTGCCTTTGCCCAAAAAAGGTTGAAAAACACTGCTTTACTGTAACAAGCTAGGTTCATTAACCACAACGTTGGCTCATTTCAATAAACTACAGGCAACACTAACCACAGTTATTCTGTGACAGGCAAGTACAAGAAGATGGGTAAAGTGCTGCAATTATCCACAAGACTGTCTATATGCAATGCACATAGTAACACTTTTAAAGTAATTGATCAGGCAGCATTATATCTTAAGGGTTTCAAAAGTTAACAAAATAGACAATCCTCAGAAGAGAGACTTCATGAACTTTTTGTAGTGCACTTCCATGCTGTGCATATTTTCCTATCACCATCAGACATCTGAAGCACAGGCTATCCTCCTTTTGGTAGATTTATGCAGGTCTTCTGCACCAAAACTGAAGGAAAGGGAAGGTCAAGAGAAGCACTAAAGTAAGCAACTTCTGGAAGTCAGGAAAAAAGTTGGCCTCACATGATTAATTATTAGATTATGCTGCTTTCTATGTCATCTTAAAAAGAAATAAAAATCAATACTTGCAATTTTGGAAAGGTTTCTTTTCCTTGTCCTGTTTTCAAGCTAATGCCAAAGGCAGACTTGCTCCCTAAATGCATATTATTTTTTAAAAAAATATGGACCTTTTAAAAATACAATCCCTTACTTGCCGCCTGAAATTATAGTCAACCAAAAACCTTGCCATGTGACCACATGAAACTCAAACACTGTGAGCAGCTTGTAATGTGGACAACCTATGTCTGCTTGGTAGGGTGCATCAAAAGGGGGGGGGGGAAGAGCTAAGGAGGCTTGTGGGCTGAAGTACTTCAAAAATATGTGAAAGTAATAAAAATGAAAAGGATAACAAAACACAGATAAACAGCAAAATTATTCCTTATGCTTTCCTTTATGCTCAGGGAAGTTTTTAATGCTTAATGCCATATTGTGTTGTAATATTCGGTTGGGAGCCGCCCAGAGTCACTGGGGAAACCCAGCCAGATGAGCAGGGTATAAATAATAAATTTTCATCATCATCATTATTATTCCCAATATTTATCAAATGCAGACAATCTACTGAATGTCAGAAATTTATGGTAACACATGGATAGATGTTTTCAACATATTACTTTACCACAGAATAAAAAACCTTGCACAGTGGGACTTCACACTGATTTATGCTTGCACAGTGGGACTTCCCCCTCTCCCTCCCCATCTGCAGACCCAAAATCTTTTATGGGTTTCCCCCTAACCATTGAGAACAGATTTGGGGAGGGCACAGGGAGCACTTAGAGGGATGAAACAGGGAAGTCTTATTGTGTAAGGAGAAGCCATTGTATTGACAGGATGGTCACTTAGTGCTACATTGGATACAAGCCATAGGATATTAAATTGTGCTGTAGCACTTTTTAAAATATTTTCATGGTAAGAGAGGGATGTGCATTATCATTTCTTTAGTGGGTCAGATGAAGATCTTGTGAACCATGTGATGATGTACTGATCACCGTAGCATAAGGACATGTATGTTTACTCAGAATAAGGTCCTTTAAATTTAATCAGGCTTACTCTTGGGTAAATGTGTACAGAATTACACACCTATTAATTTGATCAACCACTTTTAAATTGACTCTCTTCAGGCACACTGATACTAGTGGCTACCCCCTCAGCATAGCAAACCATGCATTGTTGTACAGGTAAACTGGAGGGTGTGTGTGCATGCCCTCATGAACTATTTAGAACAGACACCCCCAAACTCAGCCCTCCAGACATTTTGGGACTACAACTCCCATCATCCCTAGCTAACAGGACCAGTGGTCAGGGATGATGGGAACTGTAGTCCCAAAACATCTGGAGGGCCGAGTTTGGGGATGCCTGACTTGGAAGGATATTACAAAATGTAAAATACACTGAAAAAGAAAGTATGTTAGATTCTGCACACAAAGGTTAGAATGCTATGGTACTGGTGTTAAATCTATGGCAACATAATAATGATGTGAACTGCAGCAAAATGTTAAGATTCTTAGGTACTGGTAGAATTAGCAAGGTCCAGCAAACAAAGTTGGAGGAGTGAAACTACCTGGATGTGAAACAGGTTCAAGTTTTCCTGTTAACAGAAAGTGGCTTTGAGGACAGCCTCTGGCTATGTTTCTATTGCTCCACCTGCTAAGAGATTGGAATACTTAGGCACCTTGCATATAAAGTTTTAGGGAACTATCATCTAACCCAGGGGTCAGCAACCTTTTTCAGCCGTGGGCCGGTCCACCGTCCCTCAGACCATGTGGTGGGCCGGAGTATATTTTGGAGGGAAAAAATGAACGAATTCCTATGCCCAAAAATAACCCAAAGATGCATTTTAAATAAAAGGACACATTCTACTCATGCAAAAACACGGTGATTCCCAGACTGTCCGCGGGCCAGATTGAGAAGGCGATTGGTGATCTGGCCCCCGGGCCTTAGGTTGCCTACCCCTGATCTAACCACTGCACCCACTTTCCTGACTGCATTGTCTTTAACCCTGTATGATTTACTTGCATTTCCACCTTCTCATCTCCACCCCAATACACTCATCCCCCTTGTGCTACACCTCTCCCCTCCACCAAATCAAAGAAGAAGGCACAAGGCACAATGAGCTCTTGCACTATTTTACACTGCATGACACTATTGGCAGGTATTTGTTATGTTGCATATTGGTCTCATGATGCCATCCTTCTGTTAAATAGGGGCATCCCTTAAAATTAAGTTGCAAAGTCATTTCTTCGAACAGATCTGAGTTACCCAAGGGTTCCCCACCAGCAAAAGCACTAATAACACCTGCTGAATTAAGAGCTAAAAGGCATTGGTGCAGGTATTGTCCTGCATAATATAGAACAGTAGAGGAACCACATTTTAGGAGACAATCACACTATGCAAAATGAGAGTACTGGCACTGCAATTCACGGAAGGCATCATAGTTCAGGGGCAGCACATCCGCTCTGCATGCATATTCAATTCCTAAGCATCTCAAGGTACCTCTGAGCGACTCCTACCCAAAATCCTAGAGTCACTGCCCATCAGCATAGACAACACTGAAGTTAGATGGACCAATAATCTGTCCACTGGTTTCCTACGGTCCCCATCCTAAGCATGGTTACTCAGAACCTAATTCCATCCAGCTCAATAGGGCTTTACTCGCTTGTAAGAGCGCACAGGCATGCAACCTTAAACGTACGCCCAGAATAAAGTCACTGGTGTAAATGCAAGAGGAAAGATAGCCTGAAAGAAAACCGTGGGGTGGTGGTGGTGGTGTCATCCTTCTGTCTTAGGTGCTTGAGGGTTAAAAGAATAGTGCACCTCAATTTCTTCAATTTTTTTAAAAAATACTGTAGTTTTACAGCACATACTCACGAGCTGGGGGTTGGGGGAATGGGGAATCCAACACAAATGCAGCCTTCTCAACAAATGCAGCATGATAGTGGGTGGCTCGCAGGCAGGTAGAAACTAGCCAGCCTCACCCCCGCCCATTAGCACTCCTCCCAACAGGAGCAGAGAGCGAGGTGGGCCTTCCCTGCCCAGGGCGAATGAAAGGAAACGATAAAGCCAGGAAGAAGAAAAGCGCCCGGGAGAGGGGGAAGGGGCGGCGGCACTTTCTCCCTGCGGCCCCAGCTGGCTGCCCGGCTGCTGCTTCGCATCTGACCCGGGCCTGCGTGCACAAGCTGGGAGGAGGAAGAAGGGGAACGCCTGGATGGGACAGCCCGGCGGCTGCTGCCACCGCCGGCTCCGGGGCCAGGGCCTGGCAAGCCACCGCTCGCTCACCTGCGAGTGCTGCTCATGGTCCAGGCGCCGCGGGTTCTGCTGCTGGACGGGCCTCAAATGGGAGCCGCCGGGCGCGGCGGCGGCGGCGGCGGAGTCCTAGCGCCGGGGCCCACTCGGCATAGCGAGCGCCATTCAAACGCCGCCGCAGTGCACGCTGGGACCGGAAAGTCCGGACAGGCGGGACTGTGAGGGAGGCGCCGCCACCAGCAGCGCTCCTCTCTCTCTCTCTCTCTCTCTCTCTCTCTCTCTCTCTCTCTCTCCCCGGCTGACTCGCGCTCTGGTCACGTGCTGCGCACAGGCGGCGGGCCGGGGGACTTGGCCCTCGAGGCGCGCTCGGCTCCTCAGGCTCTGCGCTGCAGCAGGCGGCGTGTATTGTTAAAGGAGTCAATAACGCGACTGCCTTGTTTTGCGACGAGGATAGCCAGCCGCCCGCCCGTGGGGAACCCTGACGCGCTTGCCTCAGGTGCCGCCGCCGCTGCCACCGGAGAAGTGGCAGGGAGTTCCGGGGACCTCTGGTGAAATCTCGCCGCTGCCGCCGCCTCTCACTTCTCCAGCGACTGGGGTGGGAGGTTCTGAGAAGCTGCTCCATTGGACGCCGGTCCAACAGCAGTACCTGCAGCCAGGGGCGGACTTTGGGCTTTCAAAAGTTCAGTGGCGCCCTGTGCGAAAGCCAAAAATTTGCCCCCCACCCCTCACGCCTTCGCCTCTAAGTCATAGTTGCGGCACCTTCCCATTCTGCCTCAAGCAGCAAAGTGAATTGTGCCACCCCTGCGGCCACCACCTCCCTTCCAAGGTTGCTACGTACTGACATTCGTTAGCCAAAGGCAGCCTCCTCCTTCTCTGGTCAACAGGTGTTTTGCTCTGTGGAGCTGTAGGAGCATGAAGTGGCTGTTTGAAGGAGCTCCTGAACATCTTTGAGATTTCCCAGGCCAGCCTCCTGTGTAACCAGTCCCCCTTCACATTGTCCGTGAAGCTTGCTCCGCCTCGGTCTTGCTTTCCTCCTCATGTGCTTTTTGCCTTATAGGCAAATAGTCAGAAAGTCGTCACACCACAGGGCTTTCAGTGCTCATTGCTGCTTCTCTAGATCCTAGTGTTCAGACATCACAGGTTCATTATACAGCACAGTCAACAGGATATTGTGCATAGTTATTCTCAGAAGTATGTCCCAGGTTAGCACCCATCTGCCTCTGGAGACAATGGAAGAGTGCGCCTTTGAGAGTAAAGTCAAACTGTTAGAGAGTTGTAGCGCCTGCCATGAATGTAGAGACCGATATGGGAGAGACATGTTTTGTTGCAGTTGGGGCAGATGAAGGCATCCGGTTGTGCTGATGCAGGTGTACCATGGTTTTTCTTCCTTCTGTGCTCCTCCCAGTGGCCATTCCTCAGTAATCCTGTATGCATAGAACTGTAACTGTAAGTGCTTTAAGACTAAAGTGGACACATTTTGGGGTGGTTAAATCAAGCATCGTTATGATTTATAGTTGTCAAATGCCTTGTTCTCTCACTGTGTGTGCTAGCCTTGTGATGTTGCATCTGCATGTGATATTGTAAGGTAACATATGTATCATCAAGCTGCTATGCAGTGTCATGAGGTGATGGAATTCCTCTGGTGACTAAACATCCTGCAAAGTAATTTGTTGTATTTGTGAACAATGGGCATACTATCCACAGATTTCCAGGTATTCAAAACTAGTACAGAATCCAGTGAAAAGGCTTCCTTTATGGTATTTCTAGAGAATGGGACTCAGTCCCTGTACACTTAATGTCAGGTAACACCCCATAGGCACAGAGTGATTTCATTTCAGAATCAGTTTATTACCTGTTCTGTGGGCAAGACCAGGGTACCTAACCAGGTGATCAGGATAATGTAGCTCTTGTGTTACAGAAGGAAACTTCAGATTAGAGCGCAACTTAAATACAGTTTGCACAAAGGTTTGGGGCTTGGCTACCAAATGGTGGTATTCAGGACAATCCAAAGTACAGCAATGAATCATAGTGAAGACAAGTAATCTGGGGCTGCCAGCAGGCCTGCTAGGCAGCAGTAGCAGTGGTGGCCTGGCGGCAGAAACAACAACTCCGTAGGTCACATCATGCTGGCAGGAGGCAGTGGCAGAAGTGGCAGCGGCCTGCCAGGCCTTGTCGTGGTGGCGGGAGGTGGCGGCAGAAGCAGTGGCAGCCTGTGAGGCCTCTGGGGCGGTGGCAGGAGGCAATGGCAGAAGCAGAGGTGGCCTGCAGGCCTTGCAGTGGTGGCAAAAGCAGCACCGGCGGCCTGTGAAGCCATGTCATGGTGGCAAGAGGCAGCAGCAGCAGCCTGCCTGGCCATGTGGTGGCAGGAAACAGTGACAGAAGCAGAAGCTCAGGTTGTATAGATGGGTAAGTATCATAAAGAGACCACTATCTCTGCTTTCCCTCATTCTGAGAAGAATGGATCCAGGGTAAGCCACTGGAATTCCTGCAATCTCGCACCACTTGGAGATTGGGGTGGCATGCAACAATATTATGGGTACACTCTTAAAAATTGGAAAGTTTGCAAAAATGAACAAACAAATAAAATGGACTTAATTTTTTAAAAAACAACAACATTTGCTTCAAATTTAGCCATAATGCTAAGCATACAGATACATCAGGACAATGCAAGCATTCATTTTAGCAGAAAAGTTCACATGACCTTGCATTTATCATTTAGTTCTCAGGGTAACAGAGTAGAACTGGTTTATTTACCGGTAGTTAGGACTGCCAGTATAATTAACACTTCCCCCCCATTATAAGCCTTGGTAATGAGATACCTTAGAAAATGATTTGCAGCACCATTAAGTGACAAGAGTGCTGTGGTGTTTTCTTTGCTTAGATGTCAAAATATTTATTTTGTCCTCTTGGATTAAGGGACATGGGTGGCGCTGTGGGTTAAACCACTGAGCCTAGGGCTTGCCGATCAGAAGGTCGGTGGTTCGAATCTCCGCGATGGGGTGAGCTCCCGTTGTTTGGTCCCTGCTCCTGCCAACCTAGCAGTTCGAAAGCACATCAAAATGCAAGTAGATAAATAGGTACGGCTCTGGCGGGAAGGTAAACGGTGTTTCCATGAGCTGCTCTGGTTCGCCAGAAATGGCTTAGTCATGCTGGCCACATGACTCGGAAGCTGTACGCCGGCTCCCTCGGCTAGTAAAGCGAGATGTGCACCGCAACCCCAGAGTCATCTTTGACTGGACCTAATGGTCAGGGGTCCCTTTACCTCTTGGATTAAATATTGAAACTCATATTGACAGATTTTAAATATTTACAAGTTAGCACAAGTTTTAATTAAAATAAAAGCCTGATGCATTCAGGTGTTCTTTTGATGTTCTTTGTCCCTATGGTTGCTTCAGTAAGAAAATCTATCCCAAAACACACAAACCCACAGTATTTTATTGTAATGTATGTTTCTATTAGGCAGGAGTGTGATGGATGCTTTTAATTAGATAAGCATGAGAGCGGTTTCCATGCCAGGGCACTGGAGTGCATGGAGTATACAGTATATAACATGCTTCATAGGAGCTAGAATATTTGACGGGGGCCACACACAACCCAGTTGGTGGGCATTGCCATTCAAATAATGTGCATGCACCGTGTCGTGTGATCATAGGTCTTACCTTCCCCCTCCCAATATTTTATTCATGTTGGCACCGCTGACATGCTTAATTTCACTAAAATTCTATGTTCAGGACCTGCACTCATTTGGCTTGAAGGTGGTTTCTGTGCCCTCATGGGATTTTACACTGTTCTGCCCCATAGTATAGTAGGATTCCACAGAAAGCAGCCAGCACCACAGGATAAGATCAAGGATCTGTTGGCTCTGGTGTCTGACTTACCAGCCAAAATGCTATTAAGGAAATGAAGCCACCTATCCAAATCAGGGCCTAGAGGTGCATTGCATCAGACACCCTTGCACTAATATATTTGGACTGGAACTCTTTTGCCATTACTCTAACTCAGGGGTCGGCAAAGTTTTTGTGGCTTGGAACTTCCTGCAGCCAATGGGAAGTCAGCCAGCGTCGTGGAAGGTGTTCCCTGCTCTGCTCCGTGCCGGTTTAGCACGGCGCATGGGAGCCGCCTGGGCAGCGGGGGTCCATGGGCCAGTTAAATGACCACCATGGGCCGCTTGTGGCCCATGGGCCTTAGGTTGCCGGCCCCTGCTCTAAGTGATCTCTGCTTTGCATGTAACCCTATTGAAGTCAACTACATTGTAGGACAGTATCAGTTCCCCAAATCCACTTTTGTATCATGGCCTCACTTTGTGTTCCTTGTCTCTGACCGATCCAAATTCTTCATTCCAATTTCATGCCTTGCCCTTATTCCAGCTGGTAGCTGCTCTGCTTACTTCCCTAATTTGGTTCGTTTGCTCCTCCTCCATCCTGCACAGATCCCCTAATTAGAAACTTTAAACTCTTTACTTTGCCTTTGGATTCTGCACTTCACTTCTCACCTCGGTTTGATCTCCAGGCTATAATTTCTATATAGAAAAGGGGACACAGACACAACACCAGCCTTGGGTGCAAAGCTTTCCCTATCTCCCAAAGGGTCTCTTCCCCTTGCTGAAATTGGGCTTTAAAGAATCATTCTATTGTAGCCAATATAGTAAGTTGTTGTGTGTTCTTGTGTTGTGTTTGTGGTGCCTATGACCACACACAGGTTTGCAAACATGCCATACTTGTTCCATGTGATAGCTTGCCAAATGTACCACTAGATATGGAAGAGAAATTCAATTTTCTATCCTTTTTTATGTGAATCCCTAATTCATACTTCTAGACCAATTTGTGATTGGAAACACACCTATCCTTCAAAATTCACACTTCTCAATTTTGTGATGCAGTTCTCCAACCAAACAATATGTACAAAATGCATATTTAAGGGGGAAATGTGAAGGAAAATGCATGTATTGGTGAAAAATAGCATACAAAACTGCATTGTTAGGAAAAATTGCTTGGAAAAATATCTACACTAGTTAGATCTGCATAGAATAATGTGTTTATTTGGATAAATTCACAAAAAATGTCAATGAATTTTTATGAGGATTTAAAATAAAAATAAAAATCACAAGTTGTTGCAGAAAAGTGTTTAAGACTGGGGAAAGGAGAAACGGAGAAAACAGAAATGGACAGATTTCCCCACCCCTACATACAACCTACAGTGTAAGTTGTGTAGTGATACAGAAACATGAAAAAAGGCTTAAAAGTGTGGGTGCAAATAAGAGAACTGGTAATATTTTGGGTCCTTATCCACAGACTTTCCACATAATTCCACATAATGGTGCCACTTAATAACTCTGAGGCTTCAAATGGCAATAGTAATCTAAACTTTTGCTAAAGAGTCACATTTACATAGACACAGTAGCAGTGAAATGTAGCAGAGTTTGGTAGCAAATGATCACTCCATTGTGAAGTCTGTGCTCTGACAAGTATGACCCTGATTAGGAGAAGCATTAAGGAAGGTGACTTTGAAAAAAGCTCATCTATGACAACATGAAGCACTAAAGATATTCTGATCTGTTACTTTGAAGTCATGTAAAATTACATATTTGATCTCTGAGCATGTTCAGCATAAAGTATATGTTCCTCATCTATCTCTGTATTTTTCCTGATTGCTTTTTTTAATACAAAGCAAGGCTGCCTCTGCATTTCTCACTTCCCCTTTCATTTTGCCCTTTGCCAATTCCCCTTCATTAATTATCTGCATAAGGCTCTACTAGACCAACTGGTTTTCTTAGTTTTCCAGCACAACTTCCTTTCGTTCTCAGATAAGACATTCAGCAGAATTAAATGTCTTGGCAGTTATGCATCTGAGCTCCTGTTAAGATCAAACTGTACTCTGAAATGTGACAGAAATTAGTTATCCGAAGGGATGGTAACAGCCGCCATGCTTATCTGATAATCTTTAGCTTGCCAGTTGGAGGCAAGATGGCTCAAGGGACTACTAATAGGATAGAGTCATTCACCTCTATATTGCCAATTGAACTCTAGCCCAGATTAACGGAGACAGAATGTTAACCATCTGTTATGTGTATAATGGTCTGTGTGGAATAAATTGTAGTTCTCCAGTTTCCCGTAGACAGGTGTCTACCGGAGATTACAGATGGAACCAGTACAGAGTATTAATTGATAAGGTTATATTTATGATGAGCGTTGTTCTATAAAATCTATCCAGTTACACTTTATATTTGGTTTATGGAATGAGCAATGCTTGGGAAATATGTTATCCAATGCTTAGGAAATATGTTACCATGTCTGTTGCTGTTTTTGTAGAAGCAGTACAGAAGCCACAGGGAACTGTCTGATTTAGAGTGGTCTCTGTGTTGGATTCTATCATTTATTTGTTTATATATTGACTTTCCATAGCTACCCATCAATATGCATTCCCTGGGGAGCTTCCAAGCTCATCACCCAGTTAAGTTTTATACATAAATAACACAGAATTTTACAAATCTGTGTTAAACTAAGGAAGGAGGAAGGTTCTGCATGGTTATTTGTAAGTGTCATTAAAATAAGTGACATTTAGGGAACATAGGAAGGTGCCTTATATTAAATATATTAAGTTGTATGTTGTGAACCACCCTGAGATCTACAGATGAAGGGCAGTATAATACATACATATAATACCGATATAATATAATATAATATAATATAATATAATATAATATAATATAATGGGTTGGGAAAAGGCTGCTGCCATATATATGGCAGCAGCCTTTTCCCAACCCCACCTGGAAATTGTAGGGATCAAACCTGGGACCTGGGCTTGGATCCTAACTAGTTTTCTTAACTCATGTAGGATCCTGTTAGTGGAGGGCAGGCACTCTGCCACAGAGCTATAGTCCACCACCTGCTCAATTGCTGTTTTTTGGGGGAGGGAGGCACAAACCCCAAACATATTTCTCCCAATAATGCATCTGCTGCACAGAAATTGTATTTTCATAATTAATTTCAGGAAAATTCCATCTCTACTACTGAAGTATGCATGGCCTGGTAGACGCAGGTAACTTCTTCAGGCATCTGCCATGAGCCCATTGCTTTAGACACTACTAGCCCCATCTCCCTTTTCTGGAGCTCCAGTGAAGATAGGGTGGTCACCATCTATTTGCCCACAATGATGCTATGTTGCTGCAGCAGGCCACTATGGTCAGTGTCCATAATGGCTGCCTGGTGCTCACTGGAAGAGTGTTGACATTGCCATTGTCTTTCTCTGTCCTTAAGTCTGCAGGGGGAAATAAAAAGGGGAGGGGCTCTCCACCACCTGCCAACATAGGGGGGACGACTCATTAGAAGGCCTCAAAGGTCCCCTCACTCCAGCCTGGAGTTGGTCTTGAGTCTGCACGGCTATCATGGCCGTGTCAGTGTTGTACAGAGAATGTTTATACCAGTATTGGGAACCTGTTGAATGGCGCATGTGCTGTCATGTCGATGACATGCAAGTATTCACCTGTAGCTGCTCTTTTATGTGGCCTTCAAAAACCTTCTAAAATGCCTTTTCTGAGGCATTTTAGAGGCTGAGCTTGTATCAAGGAAAACACTTGTTCCAGATGTTCACCCCACTAATACTGACAGCAAAAGGGAAAACCCAACAAGACTACTTCCATTTCCCTGGCCATTTTCCCTTAGCCACAACCCCCACCCCTGCAGCTCTCATCGTTCTGAGCTGCTGACCCAGCTGCAGCAATGCTTGGTTGTTGCTAGCTTGGGCTGACTGCCTGCTCCATCTAATCCCCTTCTCCTAACAGGTCACAGCCAGTGCCCTGCAAAAGTCTTCAAGCTGTCCAAGCAGGCAGAGAGGCAGGCAGCCCTGTCACATACTCCAGCAGGTGTCAGGTGCATGTGGTGCTCTGCTCATGCTGGTGTCATCACTTCTGCAGTGCAACATTTGTTTGAAGGGCAGTGTGAAGGCACTGGGGTGGAGTTAGTGAGCAAGTAGTAGTGAGCTGTTTGAGGACAGAACAGTGTGTGCCATGTGGCCTGCCTTTCATTCCTAAGCAGTTTATGTATTGGTCTGGTATGAATTCGAATAAGGAATAATTAGAAAAACTATGAATAAATTAGAATTAAAATTAGAATAATTTTGAATTTATTAATTTCAAAATGCACTGAGGTTTTAGTATTAATGACTCCTACCTCTCTTTGTTTCTTGAAACATTTAAAACGAACCTGTCTGCCTTACAACTGGTGTTGTTGTTGTTGTTTGTTTTAAAAACATGCCTAAAATGCAACAACCCCTAGTAAACAAGCATGAGCTATCTTTCTGTTAACTAGGTAAGGTAAAGGACCCCTGACAGTTAAGTCCAGTTGCAGACGACTCTGGGGTTGCAGCGCTCATCTCGCTTTACTGGCTGAGCGAACTGGCGTTTGTCCGCTTCCGCAGACAGTTTTTCTGGGTCATGTGGCCAGCATAACTAAGCCGCTTCTGGCGAAACCAGAGCAGCACATGGAAACGCTGTTTACCTTCCCGCTGGAGCGGTACCTATTTATCTACTTGCACTTTGACATGCTTTTAAACTGCTAGGTTGGCAGGAGCAGGGACCAAGCAACGGGAGCTCACCCCACCACGGGGATTCAAACCGCCGACCTTCTGATCGGCAAGCCCTAGGCTCAGTGGTTTACACCACAGCACCACCCGGGTCCCTTCTGTTAACTACTGGTACAAATTTTCAATGCCCAGCCAATTTTTGGTCTTCATTGTGCCATTTTTACTCTGTAGCATAACACTTTTAAAGTACCCTTAGTGAAGTAAATCTGTGGTTAGTATAAGGAATGTGAAAGTACCCCAACAGTTTTACGTAGGTATGGCATGACAAAATGTGAGTTTTCTCCATAACATTTGCAAAATTTTCTGTTGGATTTGTGCGAAATTCCAGACCAGCTGTTTATTGATCATTCATGCTGTGTGTTGGGACAAAATCTGCATGGAGATTATATGACATTACCTATTTATTGAGCATGCATTCTGATATATTCATGCAGAGATTGCATGCCAGTGTGTGTGTGTGTGTGTGTGTGTGTGTGAGTGTGAGTGTGTGTGTGTGTGTGAGAGAGAGAGAGTGTATACACACATATACACATACTGTTTTACAATTTAGAATATTCATTTAGACAGCCTTAAACTATCAATGACTTCTTCTCTTTCCATGGTTCATTTTGCATAGCATAAATTCCTGCATATTTTATATAAACTAAACCATTCAGTATTCCATTATTACTTCCACCAAAACTTACTTACACTGTTGAATTTATCTTAATGCTGCCAACCTTTTCAAGTGTACACAATTTTCTCTCATACATTCAATTTCCCCCCAATCTTCTTTAAATGAATGTTCTTCTTGTTCTCTTATTCTATAAATTAGATCTGCAAGCTGTGCATATTCCATTGGTTTAAGTGAGATTGCATGACATTGTTTTGCAGCTAGAAAAGTAAAGGGATAATCACACTAGAAAGAGTGGGCTAACAATAAATTTTTGGGCAAATAAACAGCCTAGGTGGAAGCTTCTTCTGTTGATTGCCTAGGTGGAAGCTTCTTCTGTTGATTACCTTGCTGTTCTGTTTGCTTCCACAAGATGGCCACATTTACTATAAAATCGCTACAAAGAGTAACCACTCTTCTATGTTTACACTTTTCCCTGCCCTATTTAATTTTTTATTTTTAAAACTTGGCTCACATATCCCTATACCGACTATTTAAACCAGATGTGCACTTTTCTGGATTTAGAGCTGTTTACCTTGAAAACGTGATGTTTTATTTTTAAAAATGTAAGAAATGTGACATTGAATTAATATCTCTGCATCGCTTGCTAGAATCAGCTCTATGAAAGAGACTGGTGTTCCCATTTTATTGCAGCTTATTCTGTATTTATTTACTTTGCATGTATGCCTTCAAAATAATATTCAAAAATCTAGCAAAACCTATTTGGAAACAAACGATCACTTCATTAATGGTAATTTTAAGTGTTTTATACTATAAAATATTGGTGGGGATGAGTAGAAGCCATGTCACTTATACATTTTGTAATAATCAAATGAAGTGATAACTCTCACAATAAATGTATGACTAAATATATATTAACAGGACTCCAGAGACTGATACAGTAAGCATAGGTAATTGCTGAGATCCAGAGTTTCAGGCTGCAAAAACAGCCTGAAAATGCTTTTTAAAAAAAGTGTTAAAGCCCACAATAGAAAATTTCGTAAGTTCAGATTTCAGCTCTACAGCGCCATCTGGTGTCAGTGTTTTTACACACACACACACACACACACACACACACCCCTAATGTAGCTGAGTCCTCAGACATATATAGAGCTCATCTACTTTCAATGGAATGAATTTCCATCTGCATATAGGACCATTCACATATATCAATCATGTCCACTGCAGGATCTTGGCCATTGTGTGCTTGAATAATTTTCATTCAACTATGTATGCTTCTTTTTCTCCTCCATTCCCAGTCTACTTTGGTTCCCTTCTTCCAACTTCCTTGCATCTGTTTCTCATTGCTCTAACTTACAGTTAATGTTATGTTACACAAGGTAGTAGGTGTGTTTTAAAGTGCAGTGATTTCTAAAAACACAAATTGCAAGCATGGGCCCACTGATCTACATTGGGACCCTGTTTGTGTAGGGGGGGGAGATAGGGGCCTTTAACCCCATTACCAACCAGTGCAGCCCCAATCAGAATTGTGGGCTTTGTGCCTGCACTTTATTTTATATTAGGGGAGGGCACTCTTAATTGCTTCAGTTTTCCCATTGTCCACCCATCTCCCCCTTCCCCAGCCCTGTGCAGTTTTAATTTTAATTTAATTTTCTTCTAGAAGTTGGACAGCATTAGAACATTCTGTTTCATTTCTTTAGAAGTTACAGTGTTGATGAAAATTCTATAACATCACTGTACCTGTACTGCAATCAGTTGGTACCTGATGTTTTAACTGCTATTGCCTATTTATCTTTAGTACATTATTAGTTTTATGGCAATTAAGAAACATTATTAATCTTAACAGTGCACACCTGTGAGCTACTTAGTGACTGAAATTTAGTAAATCATATTAAAATGCACATGAGCTGTGAAACTTGTAGAAGAACTGAGTTGTACTTCATTGTGTTTTCCTTTTATGTAAACTCAACTCAGCTCTTAGGCAATTTATCATAATCATTCCCCCCCCCCCCTGAAACAACTATGAATGTGGCCAGAACCCAGGCGCAGCAGAAAAGAAAGTGTATGGCTTGATTCAGGCAAGATGGTGAGAACAAGTAAAGATCAAAACATTCAGTTCCTGGTTTGTTTGCAAACGACAATTGAAACAAACCACAGTTCCCTGAATTTGAACATCACAGGGAAATGTGGCTAGTTTAAATGTGAAAACAGAAGCTTCTGATATTTTCCTCAAGCATGTGAAGGAGGAGGACTCAGCCTTGACAACCTGTTGTCTCCTATCCAAAGTGGAAGACTGCCTTGATCTGGATAAGTAGTATATGATCACAAATAAACTATGTACCTTCATTGTTTGATGAACTTTCATATTTATTTATTTATTTATTTGGAAATTTTTATTACATTTTCTTTTTCTATTATTACATACATCATATATCCATATCATTCATATTACACTCCCTCTTCCTTCCTCCCTGGGCCTCCCCCAACTTCCACTTCTGGTTTATTTCCCCCTTATTCCACACTGCTATATTTACAGTTTACAGTTTATTTCATTTTGGCTTTAAGCCCATAGACATAACAAACAAGAACAGAGAAAACGCGCACATTCTGATTTACAACTACTAGCAACAGAATAGGTTAAAAGATACAAATTAAATAAATTATAATGGAAATTAAAAATTTCAAGTTGTGTATAACAATCCATTGTGTCTCTTGAGTGTCACTACTGAGGTTAATTTTTTTGCCATTTGTAGAGTTACAATCGTATCAGAATCTTGCAACAAAAGAGCAAGATGAGACTCTTCCAAATACCCCAGCAGTTTTTGAATTAGTGAAAGCAATAAATTCTTTCGGGCAGCACAATATAGGGGGCAGATAAACACTATGTGATGTAGGGTTTCAATCAAGCGGTTATCACAGGCACATAAATCTGAGACTTGGCCCTTAGAAAATCTATGAAAAAAGATGTTTGAGGGGAAGACATTAAAACGTGCTTTGATAAAAGCAAAGCAGTGGCTAGCAATAAAGAGAGATATTAAATAAGCTGGCACTTGCAATGAGGGGCTATATTTAAAAATTACATTGTTTTACTTTCTTATTAACTATAATCCTGCCATCAAATCACTAGTCTTCCTTTGTTTCTGCAGATAGTCTATAAATGGTTCCCATTCTCTTTCAAAGGAGGAACTTTCATATTTAAGAAAGGCCTAGCACTAACATGAGTTTGGCCAAACTGCGAGAGGCAGTGAAGGATAGGCGTGCCTGGCGTGCTCTGGTCCATGGGGTCACGAAGAGTCGGACACGACTGAACGACTGAACAACAACAACAACAAGCACTTTCTAGTTACCAAAAGAAAAGGGAGGAAAAAGGAAATGTTAAATACCGGTATACAACAAATAACATTTTCCTGATTAGGTCTTCTATGAACAATCCACTGCTGTACATTGTACAGCTCAAGCCCTGTGATGTATACTGTTGTTACTACTGCTTTTCAACCAATAAAGATGCAATATGGGCCTACACTTAGTCTGGAAAACCCGGCTGTCTCCCTATATCCTTTGGATAAATCCACAGCAAAGGGAAGCTCTTGAATTTCTTATGGTGGCTAGCAGAGCCAACAGAAGCAGAAACCCGATACTTATATCACTAGGTACACGGTGGAAAGAAGTTTTCCTAAAGATTAGTTCAGTATTTTACTCTATGTTTTACTGGATGCTTTTCCTGGGCAAAGCTGCTTTTTTGACCTGTAAAAGGAATGCCTGGGGGGTTATTAAAGCGCTGAGAGATGTTTCTGAAACGTAAACAATCTGAAGCCACTGTGAAATGTCAGCATTTTAGGCCTGCTGCATCCCCCCAGCGCTCTGTCATTGGTTCACTGGAAGATTCCCAGCTAATGATATACGCAAACTAAACTTGTAGAATGTTGATGTATGTTTTAATCTGCTTTTAATTCACTGCTGATTTCATTTTAAAAAAATGTTTTTAATAATTGCTTTTAAATGTTTTTACTGATAATGTTAAGGTTTATTCTCTTGGTAAACTGTGTGTGTGTGTGTTTTAATAAAAAAAAAATCAAGCACTGTATAAATTTTGTTAAATAAATAAATAATGCCAATGGGTGTCACTTGGAAGCTTTCCATTAATTTATACCACAAGTTCTTAATAAAGTGGCAGTGAAACAGTTCATCTTTTTATAGCTTTATGTAAATAAATTGGTAATTCCCTTGAAAGGTGTTTACACAAAGTCAAAACATAAGCTCCTTCAAGGTAGATTTAGCCCACAACTCCAGAGAAAATATCCATGCACAGCATTTTTTTCCTCCCAGAGGTTGTCGCAAAAGCCACCTTTCCTCCACATCTGCAAGAAAAAACCAGTTTGTTTGAACCTTTGATGTTTTAAAAATCTCTTGAGATTAAAAATGAAAGAAATTGCCAGCATTAGTGCTGGAGCTGAATGCATGCACACTAGCTTATATTATAGGAAAACTTTTTTTTAAAAAAACACCACCCTGGCTTCTTTAAATATATATTTTAATTAGTGTTTTATTTTTATCTAGAGTAGACGTGCCAAAATTACTACCGACAGATTGGCTGATTTGGATGTTAGGGTAGGTCCAGCCACTCATAGAGGAATTTTGTTATGGCCAACTCTATTACAAGTTTTTGTATGATCCAAAAGACAATACAAACATTTAGTAAGTCTGCTAAGTGGAGAAATGATTTGAAGAGAGTGTTATTCTTCATGACTCTTTTACTTAATTTTATTTAATGAGATAAAAAAGAATTTAATTACATATTTATTCTGCCCTAGTGATTTTTTTTATTCCTCAGCTTTTAAGATACTGATGTATGAGTTATAGATTTTTTTGTTTTGTTTAACATCAATTAGATAATAAAGCCAATAATCATTAAGCACAACTAAAACATAGTGGTCTGGATTCAGCTAAGTAATCCTGCCAGCAGAATCCCACACAAGTACTTCTGCTAGTGAAATAGGGCTCCCTCCACTGCTTCTTTCCTCCCTGGACCCCCAATTGGCTTGGCGAGGGGCTGGGAGTACCCCTTGGAAAAACATGTGGAGGGGAGGAGACGGCAGATTACTCTGTCAGGGCAATCAATTCTGCTTGCCTGATGGAAAAATCTTCTTAACACTACATTGAATCCCTCCCAATATTCTGTGTATAGCGGATTAATTAACTAATCTATAATACAGCACTTTTAGTAGTGGTCTCCAAAGCAAGGGTGGGGAACCTGTGGCTCTCCAGATGTTGCTGGGCTTCCAGTGACATATGGACAGTGGCATAGCACCGTTTGCTGGTGCCCAGGGTGGGTGCGTGCGCACGTGCCCCAGGTAGGGGTGGAGTGCGCTTGACCAACCCCGCCTCTGCCGCTGCTGGGATGGGGTGCAGATGGTGCTCTTCATCCTTCACATCCTGTCCGGTGCACAAACACTCACCCGTCACTGGTGGGGGCTTGGGAGTGCAGAGGGTGAACAGCACTGGCAGGGGTTGTCTCCTCTCAAAACATCACATGCCACCTTGAGCCACATACGTGATGTCATGTGCACAACCCAGCCCTCTCAATCTTTGGTGCAAGTTGGTACCTTTGGGTAGCAGACATTTTCGAGTACCAGAGGGAACCCCCCCCCCCCAGTGTCTTCCTGTAGTATATGTGGAACAGATCTCACATGGGGCTGTGTCTTTGTTCATTAATGTTTTCTATACATTGATTGAATGGACCTGTATCTATTCATGTATGACAGCAGCTGGTAACCTGATGTGGGCATTACAAATGCTATTAGACTTCTTTGCTTTGGGATTTAGAATAACCTGTGGGTGCAACTTTTGCTTTTAAATCCTTCCTGATGAAGACTCTTTAAATGTATTTGAGCCTTTTTATGTATAAATGCACCATACTATTATTTTTTATGTATAAATGCACCATACTATTATTATTAGGTTCATCAATGTAATATCTTGTATATCAATATACAGAATATTGATATTTTGACTCTCTCTCTCTCTCTAGTTTATTACATGTTATTTTTGCTTGCTTGCTCCTCCATCATTCCCATGTGTCAACATAAGAATGGCACTTCCGAATTACAGCCTACTCCTATAGAAACACCACGATTATATGTATATAGGCCACAATTCGGACATGCTATTTCAGTGTGGACACATTGGAAGCAAGCTGCTATAAGGGTGAGATTGGTGTTGCTTAAGTTAAAAAACGTAAAGGACCCCTGACAGTTAAGTCCAGTCACAAACAACTCTGGGGTTGTGGGGCTCATCTCACTTTACAAGCCGGGGGAAGCAGCGTTTGTCCGCAGACAGTTTTTCCAAGTCATGTGGTCAGCATGACTAAGCTGCTTCTGGTGCAACAGAACACTGAAACCAGAGCAGTGCATGGAAATGCCATTTACCTTCCCTCCGGTGTGCTTTCGAACTCCTAGGTTGGCAGGAGCTGGGATTGAGCAATGGGAGCTCACTCCATTGCGGGGATTCGAACTGTCAACCTTCTGATTGGCAAGCCCAAGAGGCTCAGTGGTTTAGACCACAGCGCCACCTGTGTCCCTCTTGCTTAAGTCAGTCCAAAGTAAACAAGCATTCACTCAAATAATCATAGAATTGTAGGGTTGGAAGGAGCCACGAGGGTCATCTAGTTCAACCCCCTGCAATGCAGGGATCCTTTTGCTCAACATGGGGCAAATCAAAGACTTGCTCTATTACAATCAGTCAATCACACTCAGAATGATCATAGAAGTGTAGAGTTGGAAGGGACCCCATGGATCATTTAGTTCAACCTCTTGTAGTGCAGGGATCTGGGATCTCAACTGGATCATACATGACAGATGGCCATCCAACCTCTGCTTAAAATCCTGAAATGAAAGAGAGTCTACCACCTTCTGAGGAAGTCTGTTCCACTGTTGAACAGCTCTTACTGTCAGAAAGTTCTTTCTAATGTTTAGTTGGAACCTCCTTTTTTGTAACTTGAAGCTATTGGTTTGGTTCCTTTCCTTCAGAGCGGGAGAAAACAAGCTTGCTCCATCTTCCATGCGACAGCCCTTTAGATGATGGTTGCTAACATTTTCCATTACTTTTGAAAGAAGCATACTTATGGCTGCTCTTTCCTGCAGGCAGCATATTATGTTTGCTCACACACAGCTCTGGCTCCACACAAAAAATCTGGACGAGCTCCATGCATAACATATTTTCTGCTAATTGTGGACAGAGCTCCCAGAATGGGATAAGATCATAAAAATGATGAACGGGTGGCAATGTTGCATGAAAAACACCATTGCTGTTGCTTCCTATCAAAGTTGTGGCTAAGAGGAAGTGGCTTTTGGGGAGCTGATTGAAGCAGAGGGCTTGGCAGAGCCAGGTCCTAAAGTCTTAAAAACAAAACAAAAAACAAGGAAGCCTGGAGGACTAGAGGTCCAGGACTCATAGGAAAGGAATTCACTTGGGAACTACAGAGCACTGGCATAAAAGATGCTAAGGAATGCTTGCATGCATTCAGCTCCAGCAATTTGGGATCTCCAGTACTTTCCCCCCAGAACCAAAATCATAAACTGTGGGAGACCCACGCATTCATGTGCTTTCTGAGGGTTGGCCCTTCAGCACTTTGGGCTGCAGTCCTGCATGTGTTTCTTTGGGACTCCATAGTAATGGTGCATGAGAAGGTGGGAACTGCCACACTATGGATATTTTCTTATGTATTTTGTCAATCTTTTTTTTTTCTTAAAACAATAATGTTGAAAGCTAGTGAGATTTCAGACAATCTACCTGCTGCACCCTTTATTATTACAGAAGCCCTACATTTCTCATTAGCACACCCCTTTATAGCAACTGGGCATGAACAACCAAAATTAAGCCCTGATAATTTAGCTGAGAGAGTTTGGCTACAAATCGTGTCCTCCCTCAAAGAGGGCACGTGTTGCGGTACGACCTGGCAACCAAACCCTTGTGTTGTGGGTGTGTCTGATTGGATAGCCACAACACCCTATTGGTAGGTCCCTCGATGCTGGGTGTAATCAGACCAATGGGATGCTAGCCAAATGGTTCGAGGGACCTACATAAGCCCCATGCACGTGTCCCTGAGCTTCCTCTTTGGGGCTTTCGCATTGGAACACCCGCCAACCTCTCCCTATATTTAGGGCTTGCGCTTGACCCTGCTATGCCATCATGTGTCGTCTGTCATTGGGAAAGGGGCATGGCAGGAATTTTCCTCACTTGGCTGATTGGCTGTTGCCACTTGGGTTTCGCTTGCCGCGTAGCAAATTGTCACAACTTGTAAGGTTGCAGATAGGCTCTGGTTCAGGTGATAGGGATGGGGGAACGCTCTCGCCATCCCTAAACAAAGGGTATTCCGTTAAAGGAATCCAGGGACTCAATGGTTTGGTCAACCCTGCGAGGGGTTGTGCCCATTCCTGATATCTGGGGGACATCTGGGTGGTGGACTAGCCTGACCCCGGCTTTCCGCTGTTCCAGGTGTTCACCCTAGGCTGACCTATGCTGGTGCCCTGGGTCAGCGCTACTTGCAATGGTGCAGGGAGCTAGTCGAACCAGAGCCTATGCAACCACTCACTTGCTGTAATCAATAAACTTGTGGCCTAAATTCTGCCAAAAACCAAACCAAAATTTGAAACCAAATGTCTGAATTTATTTAAGGGGGAGGTTAAAGGTCTAAAGACACAATTCTACGTACACATACATGGGAGTAAGAGCAAACGGACTCAGGGGAGATTGATGCCTGAGTAAATACAGTACTGTTAAGATCATGCTTAGCCATGAAATACTTACTTCTTAATTGACATGCATAGGGCTATATGGTTAACTATGGTTAATCTGAAGGCAGCCCTGTTTAGGGAAGTTTTTTATGTTTAATGCTGTATCATGTTTTAAATATTCGGTTGGGAGCTGCCCAGAGTGGCTGGGGAATAATAATAATAATAATAATAATAATAATAATAATAATAATAATAATAATTGAATTCTAGACACATTTACTCAAGAACACCTCAACTCACGGAGATCAGTGGTCTGACTCTTTGAAAAATGTGCTTAGGAATATAGTCTAATCATTTTATTGAAATCTATGGGACCTATTTATAGTTCCTAACTTTGGCTTGTTCATTCCTTTATATTGTGAATTACTAGGAAGTTTTTATTTTATTTTTTGCAAAGCTGGCTTTTCCTACACATTTTGGTTTTGAAAAGTCATAGGGCTTTTGAAATACAGTGTGAGGCCATACTATGATGTTTATTATTTTCCAACCAAGATTTAGGCAGCCAAAACATTTTAGGAGGTAATCCTATGCCTGCTTACCTGAAAGTAAACCTGATTAACCACAGTGGGACTTACTTCTGAGTAAATATGCACAGGGTTGCATTGGTAATCTCCTGAAACTTTCTTGGTCCTTTCCTAATTCAATTTCCATTAAGACTGTCACTAACATAGCTGTCAACCTTCCATTTTTTTTGCAGGAAATTCCCCTATCAGTATTATAGTCTATAGTATAGTACTGATAGGGGAATTTCCCGCAAAAAAGGGAAGGTTGACAGCTATGCTCACTAACACTCTAGAAAATATTGCCGAGTCCAAGTATTACCTTGTGTTTTATACATCATATTATAATAAGCATATTGTGCCATATAATCATCAGCACAAAACCCCCAGGCAGCCAAAATAGCTGTTAACAACCTAACAAATTTAGTGCAAAATCCACAAGGAACCACATGAGAAAAACAAATCAAATGTACTTTCTTCATCTTTTTCTGATACTTCATGTTATGTGTATAGCAGGTTTTTCCACCTATGGATGCTCCCACAGTGTGATTTTCACAGGTGTTCTTGATTATTTAGCTCTGAATAACTATCACCCCGATGCCCTATGGTTACAATAACAAATCCTGGTTAGATGTGCTATGCACATGAAAATGCATTCCTTTACTGTTCTTTAACACTTGTGTAAGCATGTGGTAAAAATGTGTTGAAGAATATTATTATGATCACCATCATCCTTAAATTTATTGCCTACTATTCACCAGCATGTCCCAGGGCAGTTACAACTGTTTAAAACTCAGAAGTAAAAGTTATCGAAACAAATTGCAGTAACAATAAGAGGTGTTTCTGTTATCTAAGCAATATTGTGTGACCCCCTGTTTGCTTGTGAAAATGGCAGGGAGTATGAATATAAAACAAATATTTCCTTAGTTGAGAAAGGCAAATAAGGCTTTCAAGTATGAAGCAGAATGGGAAATAAAAGTCATTTAACACTTGCCCCAGCTTTTGCTGGCCTGCTGCTTTCCAGATGTTCTGGACTACAACTCCCATCAGCCAGCATTTAGGGCTGGTGTGAATCATTGTCCAAATAATCTAGAGGACACCACTTGGGGAAGGCAGATGTTCTTTATGTTAGAGTCTTCAGGTGAATTATACTTATTTGGAGGAGTACGGGATGTAAACAAAAACTTTTTTTAAAAATCCCTGTATTGAACAGAATACTCTATTTTGGAAATTTCTGTGGGATAAATATTTTGATGGTTTCTAACTAGGATTTCAATAGCGGTCACTTGAAAAACTCTGAAATAAAGCAGGTCTTCTAGTTTTTCAGTCTTCCGCACATGTAATCTTAAGAAATTATATGACTGTTGACAGTAGGTTTATTTTATTTTTTCAGAACTGAGGTATCATTTTACTATTCTAATTTGTATGGAACATCTCAGTTTTGTTTCTTTGCTTTTTAAATCCAACCCCCTTTTAAAAAGTGCTCTCATCTTTGATTGAGGAATGAATCATGCTACACTACTGAAATTGCAAACCAGAAATGGATTCTTTTAAAAGTACGTCTTCTTGCTTCTTTTCACTCTAACATTTATGCAATTCTGGGTGGATTTATATTATCAACCCCTTGCACTTGCAGCATTTTAATCTTATTCTTTCATTATCCTCTCTAATCCTGATTTACTTCCAATTACAACAGTAACCCTAGAGCTCTTAAAAATAATGCATCCAGATAATTGCTTCATTTGGATTTACTATTAATTATTATAGAAAACACGTTTATGGCATCCACATGCATTTCTGTTAGGAGATGAGGCCTTGGTAAGTACTTTACTAAACTGACCCTCTTGGATGATTCTTCCACTGGTTCAACTATCCCTAACTGCTCCATACAACAAGAGTTCCTTTTCTACTTTAGGCTTCCTTATATTAGTGGTGTGTGAATCACTGGCCCTGCATTTTCAGATAGCTTAATCATTAGGTAATGGTAAAGGCAAAGGGTCCATGGATGGTTAAGTCCAGTTAAAGGCGACTATGGGGTGCTCATCTCGCTTTTCAGGCCAAGTGAGCCAGTGTTTGTCCACAGACATCTTTCTGCATCATGCGGCAAGTATGAATAAACCACTTCTAGCACAACAGGACACTGTGATGAGTGCCAGAGCGCACTGAAATGCTGTTTACCTTCCCGCCACTGCGGTACCTATTTATCTACTTGCACTTTTGGTGTGCTTTCAAACTGTTAGGTTGGCAGAAGCTGGAACAGAGCAACGGGAGCTCATCCTCTCGTGCGGATTCGAACCGCCAACCTTCTGATCGGCAAGCCCAAGAGGCTCAGTGGTTTAGATCACAGTGCCACCCGCATCCCCCTAGCTTAATTGTAAACTATCCTGGTAGACATCCCGTGCCTTCCACTGTATCTGGAAATTCTTTTTTTTTTTACCATTTGATGATTCCACTGTCAATTAAACACACACACTTCTTCTTCTTTGGCGATCACTCGTAGCCGAGTAAGATTGTCTTCCATAAACACAATTTTAACAATGAGTCCGTAAGTGACTGTGGAGGCCAATTCCGGACCCACACGTCCTTCCACAGTGGGGACATTGGTTTCCAGGCAGGAGTTGATCACGGTGTGGATTTGCCAAACGTGCCTTCCTCTTAGCACGTTTCTCTTTTGCATCCTGAGTTCGAATGTGTTTTTTTCCTGGGGGGGGGGGATACACAGGGGTACGCATACCCCTAAACTTTTTTTTGTGTGTGAATCTTTGTATTTCTGTCCATTTACTGTATTTATTTTTCCCGATTTGATCTACAAAATGCTGATTTTCTTGAGTCAAAATGAAAGTACCCCTAAACATTTTTCTTAGAAAAAAAGCAGTGTGCGTGTGTGTACATACATAAATATGTATACAGCTCCATCAAATTGCTACCAAACGCTGTTAGGATTCTTGCTCCATGCTTGCAGTCATGAGATTGTTTTATGTCACATGATGGTGTATGTTTTCATCCCACAGTGTGGGAAGTGCCGGACACAGGATGTTTGGATTACTGTGTTTCCATGATGTGGGACTATTTCCTTTGTTCTTTCTCTTTGCTGTCTGATGAGGAAGAGGAAGGAGCTAAGTCAGAATGCTCCGAGTGTATTATATGTAAATAAAAGTAGTTTAGCCAAAATGCTGAGCTGTTGAGTTTGTTACGCGAACTGCTAACACTCTGCAGGATCCTAAGCATGCTAATGCCATTTGGTATAAGTAGCTGTGATGTTCGGGCTGGAGAAAGCTTTTGAAGCTCTCAACCGACCAGGAGGGAGAGAACATGCCAGGGTCCTACACGTGAGTAGGACGATCCTAACAAATGCATAATTGACAAGGACATGCCTAGCACACACCTTGCTAGTGGAGTTAAAAATAGTTGGTACAACCTCATAAACTGTTAATGTGTGTTTTCAGTGTGTGCGAGGGTTGTATGACCCCACCTCATTTACCATTCTTGTGCCTCCTTTGTTGGCTGGGGAGACACAGAATTTTGATGCAGACATTACTGACTGTTGGTACAGCAGGACCATTGAATTGCTCTGTAGAAATGGTCTGCCTCCCACCCCTCTCCATACATTTGGTTCACTAAACTTGTTGCTTAATGATTGGATTACTAAGGTTATAGTTCTAGGTGTTCAACTTCTTTATTGAGATAGCTGTGTGTGGGGGGGGGGGTGAATGACCCTTCTGTCAGTTATCCGGGTCTGTGGCCAATGTTAGAGTAAAAGAATTGGGGTACAACATAGCAGAAAGGCCAAAAATATATCAGAATCTTAATTAACTTATAGCTAAAGCCAAAATAATACTTAAATCAATAAATCAGGTCAGAGTTTTGTGCCAAGCTGAGGGTTAGAGCTGAGGTCACAGTAATTAAAGCCAAAGTGTCACAATGGCAAATTGAAGACTGGATAAGAACAGCAATCTTATGCATGTTTTCTCAGAAATAAGTGTTATTGTATTTGCTGGAACTGACACACAAAGTGTCTATAGGACTCAGACATGATGACTTGGGCCCCAGATTTTGGGTGCTCAGTGGCACATGTGTGTGTGCACGACATGAAGTCATGATGTCACTCGCGCCATCACATGCATGTGATGTGATGTCATGATCTGTTGCCTTGCCTTGCCTTTGCTGGCTCTCCAACACTGGCCTGGGGCCTCTGCCTTTGCCGTGGGGTCTCTGTTGGGGCCTGCTGCAGCCCTGGACACGCTTGGGCACCCACAGTGAAATTTTTGTGTGTGCAGAGGGGGCTCCCCAGAGATGGTACTTATTGCTACAAGACACCTGGGTCTTAGTCCAACAGCTGCACTACCATATGTGATAGTGCAGCACCAAGTCTTATTTTCCCTAAGCACGACCCTCTTTTGAAGTCCTAGCTTTAAATATACATGAGCTGATGGCTGCTCCTCTTGAGAAGCTGTAGCCATTCTAGTGATTCTTTTTGTGGGTACTTTATGTACATTTGAAGTCAACATTTGAGTTGGAGTGTTTCCCCTGCTCATTCTCCTGTTGTTTGAGGGGTACTGGAAGCATCTTGGTGAAAGCTATAGGGCAGGGATGAGAAACCCATGGCCCTCCAGATGATGTACTACAGCTCCCATCATCCTTGGCCACTGACCACCCTAGCTGGGAGTGATGGGAATTAGAGTGTAACTACATTCCAGGCACAGGAATTACCTGCCCATGTAGCACTGAACTGCATGGTTGGGGAAGCAGAAGATAACTTATGGGAAAGTTTGTGCAGGACTAAAAATGCCAGTCATGCCAGGAAAATACTTTAGTTTCAGTTGTTTGTTTCCTGAATTAAAAAGGTAATTTAGAAACAGAGAATGTTATCAATGGCTGCATATTTTTGAAGTTTACTCTGGGACTTAGATCAAGATTTTAATTTTAAATCAAGAGCAAAGAAAAGCATTGGCAAGCAATCAAAGGAACAGATCAGCTCACTTCTCTTTCATGAGCTTTCGGTTGAGAGTTAGTTTTATAATGTGTTAATTAGACAGCAGGTCTGTTTTTCATAGGCTCTTGATTAACCAGCCTTGGAATAAGAGATGCAAAGGCATTTCTTAAGTGCTGAACTTAATGGGCGGTTAGCTTGCTATTGGCCTGCGGTAAAACAGTGATGGGTCATGGAGCGATGTTGAAACTTGTTATGACATTTGGTTAAACTATTGAGGGAAGGGCACTGGAATGTTTCTCCTTCAATTGTTTTTCATAGGAAGAATGCAGAGATGTATGTGAACATAATGTGAATAAAAGGAAAGGACTTAATTTGAAGTGGGGTTTACCTGGGCTCTATCATGGAGTCTGTTGCAGCGTCAGAGATCAGTTTGGTTATTTTTGCCTTTCCTATTTTAAGGGGCTTCCTTGCTTGGGGGGGGGGGGTTGACCCCAGGAGTTGTTATTATGGTGGTTATTGTGCTGTCTCTCTGCAGTCCATCCTTCACAGAATCTCACATGAGGATGCAATGTGTATATGTGCTCAGAATACACAAAGGTGCAATGAGCACTCCGGGGGTTCCCTGCATTTGGATGGGTATTTCTCTGACCTGGAATCATATACATGCACACTTAGCCTCTGTGTCCTGATATGTTAGGAGGAATCTGAACCATTAGAGAGATCTTTCTTAGGAACAGTGAAAAGCAATGGATGCAGCCCAGTAGTTTCCCCCCAGCATGCATTGACTTCTATAGTTACCATGCGTTGAGAATCAAATGGGAATCAATCTGTTCCCCAGCTCTTTTGTTTTTGCCTACTCTAATGAAACTTTTTTAAAAAAAATGCCATGCACTATGCCAACTAAAAGTATTGTGGATTTAGATTCCACTTGCTATCTTGACTAAACATCAGTTTTTGTTTCGCATAGTGAATGGAATTGTTTAGAAGCTTGTGGTGTCCAACTGCCCCTTAGTTTGATGTGTAGAGAACAAAGAGATGGATATAAGAATGCGAGAATAGCCTGACAGATCAGGCCAGTGGCCCATCTGGTCCAGCATCCTGTTCTCATAGTGGCCAGCTAGGGAAGCTCTCCCCTCCTGTGGTTTCCAGCAACTGGTGTTCAGAATCGTATTGCCTCTGACAGTGGAGGAAGAACATAGCCATCAGGAATAGTATCCATTGATAGCCTCTTCTGCCATGAATTTGTCTAACTCTCTTTAAAGCTATGCAAGTTGGTGGCCATCACTGCCTCGTGTGGGATAGGCAGTGGTGCTCCCTGCTCCCATGCTGAAACATCTCCCCTGCCAATACCTAGAAGTAGTTTGCTTCCTGAATTTCCTCTTCAAAGGCTAGCCATTCTATGGTCAGTCCCAAACTTATAGGAACATAGGAAATGGCAGTATTTCAGGTAAAAGTGTTCTTTTATTTTGCCCAGTGTTGTCTACTGAGACTGGCATTGGCTGTCCATGATCTTAGGCAGTCTTTCATATCACCTGCTTCCAAGTCCTAGTCCGACACTCTAACCACTACACCACACTGGCTCTCTTTAATCATTGCCATGGATAATGGTGCTGTGCAATGAAGTTTACATCCCTATTATATATCCGTGTTATTTTAGCCTTAATAATTTCAGGGGGAGAAGTTTGTTGCTTGAAAATGTATATACCAGACACACACACCTGGGAGGATCCTTTCCATTCCATTAACCACATTTGTCAGTTGAGAAAAATATACATCAAAATATTTCATAGTGGTGTTTAATAAAGTTATTTTTTATCCTGTAAAAGCCACACACCTGATTTTTATTTCCAGGACTAAAGTCTGGCTGTGTGACTCTGTTTGAGACAAATTAGATTCACAGTTGGTAAGTGCTTGGAAAATTAGCCCAGTTATATAACTTGCCTTCCTCCAGATCATGCCAAGTACAGCTTGTATGTGCCACAGCTCTTTGCAGAATTTGAAGAGACTGTCACAAGAACTAATACTTGGGAAATTAGCAGCAGCATTTTTAATACTTCTTTTTATTGAGCCCATTAATGAAAATTAATGTATTAGTTTCACTTTAGAAACTAATGCAGTGAATTCTTCATGTAACACATACTGCTCATGTTAGGTAACATGGATTATTATCTACTTATTATTATTATTATTTATTTATACCTTAAGGCTCATTCCAGGGATATCCTTTCAAGGAGTACTACATACAGTGGTGCATGCAAATTACCTGTGGTAATTTGATGCAGATTTGCATTCACACCTGGCCCCAGAGGCAGAAGACCATTTACAGCTGATAATAGGCACAGGTAATAATGCATGTGGGTGGCGCTGTGGGTTAAACCACAGAGCCTAGGGCTTGCTGATCAGAAGGTTGGCGGTTCAAATCCCCGCAACGGGGTGAGCTCCCATTGCTCAGTCCCAGCTCCTGCTCACCTAGCAGTTTGAAAGCACGTCAAAGTGCAAGTTAAACGGCGTTTCCGTGTGCTGCTCTGGTTTACCAGAAGTGGCTTCTTATGCTGGTCACATGACCCGGAAGCTGTATGCCAGCTCCCTTGGCCAGTAATGTGAGATGAGCGGCGCAACCCCAGAGTTGGACACGACTGGACCTAATGGTCAGGGGCATTGCTGGGGGGGGGCGGTCTGCCCAGGTTCCAGGGGAGGGGGGTGACTCTCAGCATGACCACCCCACAACTCATAAGTTGCTCAGTGCAGCAGCTGGTTTACACAGCACACACTTTGCGTTTTCCTTCCTGCTGGGAAGAGCCACAGATGCACAGCTCTGCCAAGCAAGGGCTCCACCCAGCAGTCTGGCACATTTCACCAGGGCACTGCCCTCTCAGGCGGCACAAAGGTGCCATTTTCAAGGGGTGACATTTGGCATCACCACCTAGAGTCTCAAGCACAAGCCAGAGCAAATCCAGTGGCTTTGGGCTTAAAACTCACCTGAGCATTGCAAAAGCATTAGCTGTGCCTGCTTTACTCAGTCCACCTGGACCTGGGGTACCATCCGCCTACACCCCTTCAAGTCACAGCGAGCATTTTGCGTTTCCCCCCCCCCCACAATGCTCTGTGGCACCTCATTTGCATGTATCAGATGTGTGTGGGGGGAGGTGACAAAAAAAAATCTGCACTGGGTACCACTTGGGCTTGCTAGGCCTCTGGTCAGGGGTCCTTTTACCTTTATCTTTAACAATGCTCTATCCAAGCTGAACTGATTCCAGCTAGCACTGGCTACAGGCACACGTGGAAAGTCATTCTCTCAATTTTCCCCAAAGCCTATGTATGTCATATGTTGTTACTATATCATATAACCTGATTGCAACTAGCCAGTTTGATAATGGGAAATGGATAGGCTCTTTCTTCAATGTACCGGTATGTTGTTGATCAGACAAGTGGTTTTATAATGCTAGTGAGGACAGAACCAGGTTATAGTAAGAAAGAAAGACTGATATTTCGAATGGAGCATAAATCCAGCATTTATAAAGCCTATCTTTATATCAGGTAAACTTAGAATCATAAAATAATAAAATTATAGGGTTGGACTGGACCCAAAGCTCATCTAGTTAACACCCAACAATGCAAGAATCACAGTTAAAAAATCCCCGAGAGATGACCACCCAGTTTCTGTTTAAAAACCTCCAATCAAGGAGAGTTCACTACCTTCTTACGTAGGCCAGCTCTTGCTTGGTTTGCAACGTCTCATGAAAGAACATTGCTGCTTCTTAATGGTCCCACTATCCAAGCCTTTGCCTCTGAATTTTTTGTTTTGCTTTAATGGGGCCTGAAACTGGAACCTGACAGGGCTGAAAGCACTGGTTTGAAGCCTGTGGGAACTCTTCCATTACTGAAGGACTAAATATTTATAGTCTGCAAAGAACACTACTTCTCCCAGGTGGCTTTTACCAGCCAAGTTGAGTGGCGGTCAACTTGGAACTGGTTCTGCATGCATGCCCTCAAACCCTCCCTTCATACTGTAAACGACAGGGATTGAAAGGGAGCCAAATAAGGAGGGTAACCAGGACTCTTGTGTGTCAAACTTTGGCTCTGTGATAAAACATATATTCCTCTGCCCCAATACAGCCAAGTAAGATCGACTTTGTCTGCAAAGTAGCAAATCTGTCACAGTGAGCAGAAGGGGACTCAATTTTTCTGGACAGCAAAAGTTTCGACTTCATAGGTCATTTCCTATATGCATTGTTGGACAAAATTATGAAGATACTTATTGGCAGCAGAGAAATAAAAATCATTGTTGCCCTCAAAAACTGTTACATTTGAATAGGCCATCCCTCTAATGTGGCTAAGAGTTCTTCAGTTCTGCAATTATGTTTACCTTGTCTTTAATTTAGGAATATGTGTGATATACCAACATATTATAAATCAATATAGAAGGTATGCTTGCTTCAATTATAGTAAATATTTGACCTGTAAAAGAGATGGTTTAGAAGGCTTTGATGGGTAGGACAAGCGAGAACTGCATCAAATCCTGTCCACAGAGGGGGCCATGTCAGTGTTTTCTGTGTGCAATCCAGCTGGCGAAAAGATCATCTGAATCAGCGCTAGCATTCTATAGTGTGTGAGTTTTGTATTTGGCTTGCATATCTTATCTATGTTAAAGCTAAGGCTAAACATTTATAGTATTTAGATACTGATCTGATTAAGATTCACAATCCGTTGACAGTGAAAATTTTAATAAAAAACTGATGCCCTCAAGCACAGGGCTGCCATATGTCTGGATTTTCCCGGACATTATTGGGATTTCAAAGGCGGAATTTATGTCCAAGGGGAAAAAAAACCTGAACAGCTTCCAGGGTGTCCTGATTTTTTATTTTTTGAAATATGGCAACCCTACTCAAACATTCAGAGCAGCCCTAGTTAATATTTGTCTTGAGCAGGTAAATATTACTTTTGGGTGACTAGTGTGATATAATTGCTGTTTGACCCAACATTTTTAAGCACAAAATTGTAGCTGATAGTCTGAAGCTTTGATCACGTGTCTGTTATTAGAGAGTGAGTGCAGGGATTTCCTTTCCACACTAATGGTGGGTTATGCACGAACTGAGACATCTTCTATGGCTATAGTATAGATGCTCCCTATGAACACTCATGTTTCTCCAGTTAGTAAATGTCAGAGTTATGAGCATGCTCATGGGGATAGCCCTTTCACAGCTTTGTTTATTTAATGCCTAGCATTCCAAAATTCTTTTCTTGTGGGCAGTGCTTTTTTGTGATAGTACTCACCAATACAAGGTACCATACCTTCCCCCACTCCCCGCCCAGGATAGCCCTTTTGTGCTCGCACCGATGGCACTTTTATCAATATGTGAGTATCAGCACCTCATTTTTTTTTAATAAGAAGAAGCACTGTTTGCAGGAACATGGGAGAGGAACTACATGTTTGCCTGAGCTATGGTGAACCTGGTTATTGTGATGAAATTTTGTCTACCGCTAATGATTGCTGTTATGGGTAGTAGTAGTAGTAATAATAATAATTTATTATTTATACCCCGCCCATCTGGCTGGGTTTCCCCAGCCACTCTGGGCGGCTTTCAACCGAATATTAAAAACAATACAGCATCAAACATTAAAAACTTCCCTAAACAGGGCTGCCTTCAGTTGTCTTTTAAAAGTAAAATAGTTGCTTATTGCCTTGACATCTGCTGGGAGGGCGTTCCACAGGGCAGGCGCCACTACCGAGAAGGCCCTCTGCCTGGTTCCTTGTAACCTCACTTCTCGCAGCGAGGGAACGGCCAGAAGGCACTGGACCTCAGTCTCCGAGCTGGATGATAGGGGTGGAGACGCTCCTTCAGGTATACAGGACCGAGGCCGTTTAGGACTTTAAAGGTCAGCACCAAAACTTTGAATTGTGCTCGGAAACATACTGGGAGCCAATGAAAATCCCTCAGGACCGTTGTTATATGGTCTCGGTGGCCACTCCCAGTCACCAGTCTAGCTGCCGCATTCTGGATTAATTGTACTTTGACCCAGTACCATCTTCTCCATCTTCCATATCTCTCCTCTGAACTGAGCTCAAAAAACTGACGCTTCGCATTGGTGGCACAAAACAGATGTGCCCCAAACCACGGCCACCAACCCTTACCCTCTAGGCACACAAATGAAAATACTGCAGATCCGTAATTATTCTGGTCACAGTATTTTCATGAAGGTTTCATTCATAAGGAGCTTGGGCATAGGCCTTCGCTGGTATCTGAGGAGCTAAATCCTGGACATTCATGCCATCTCTACAAACCCTCAAGGACTATTGTTTATAGAAACGGACTCCTCATGACTGCAACTTTGCTGGCCTAAGGAGAAGGGGGTTCACAGATCCTCTGTCTCTGTTATCTAGTAAAATGGCCAACCTATGGATTGACATGGCTGTCATAGGCAGTTGATTGTCAAGAACTTTGGCAGCCACAGCCATGCGTGGCTTGCAGAGGATTGGAAGGATAAGACAGAGGCTCAGGATCGAAGGTAATATTGAATAACGCCATACCTACAGGAAAGGAGAAATAGCAGTTATGCTGTGATGAAAGCTGAATAGGGGACTACAGCCAGAATCACATGCAGAATAAAAATGGACAGACTTGTACCTAAAATGTTTTCAGCCAACTTCTATCCCAGAAGAAAACAAACTTTGTTTGATTCCCCTGTATTGTGTTGAAAATAACACAGTCAGAAGTCTTTACATTTCATTAAATATGGTCGGTTCTATTGGTGTTGTCAGTTTAACCATGTTTTGTGTATTCTGGCTATACTTGAGTTAGAACTTCAAAGTGTTGTCAGTTAACCTTACAAGGTAGCAGAGCCGTTGGCATTCACAGTGGCGTACACCAGGAAAGATTAGGCACTGCCAGTTTTATTTCAGATTTGACAAATAACTTCCTGAATTGAAAGTTTGATGTTAAATTACATTTGGCAAAAAAGTACATTCTCAAATGTGGAGTCCACAAATGTCTATAGTTAACCGTTTCTTTTTACTGCTAAGGAATTTTCAAATCAAAATGGAGGTGGCTGGCTTAATCGTTATATCTGCTTTTCTCAGATATATCCCATAACTTTACAAAGTTTCTTTTTTATAAACATTACTTTCAATATGTCTAATATGTGAACAAACATTATTTTATTTCCCAGCCTAGCACTTCAACACAGGGTAGGATACTCTTATTATGCACCAATGGGCTGGTGGTCTGGAACTGGGGGCTCCTGTGGCCATCCTTTGCTGCCTTGTCTCTTGCGCATTCCGGATTGTCAACCTATTGGTCAAGCTGGGTTCTATAAATCAAGGGTGCCTTTTGGCTGCAGTGCAGGCCTGAAAGTGGGTTCACATCCTAAAGTTGGCCAGTTGACCTCGTAAATCAACAGAGAGGTGTCAGGTCCCATAAAACTTTTTCTTCTAGCCTCTCCCAGTAGTCTGAGCATCTTCATGTAACAATGAAGACATTGGTTTTTCTCCCCTCACTGGTATTTGACCTCCAGCCTGCCCATGTCTATATCTCCTGCCTCTGATCCTGACCTGCAGCCTACTCATGGCCACACCTCCTGCGTCTGGCCCCCATCGATATCACCTTACCTGTGTCAGACCCAGGCTCTGTGGCAGCCTGTCACAAACAAAAGCCTAGACCTGGCAGTAAAGTAGCCCTTTAACCAGTCATATATTTGTCTCATCTGTATCTTTCTCTCTCTTTGAGCAGGAAGAAAATGTTTCCAGAATTCATGTGAACTCTATGGAACCATCTTCATGTGAGGAACCACCTTCCCCTAAGTGCTCTGAGGTAATTATACAAAATAGGCATCATTTGGTTTTTTTTTGTTTTTTTTGATTGCAGCCTTGGCCTCTCTTTGTATTATTGTAAGCTTCCTTAAGAAGCTTGATTGGAAAGGTAGTACAGCACTTTTAAAAACAAAGAGATAAAATTTTGTTAATAATAATAATTGCTCCCATGAATAATAATAATATAAAACTTGAAATAAAACTTACATCTTTCTTACTGCTTTTGAACAAATAATGGCAATAGACCAAGAAGAAGCAGGTGAGAAAAGGACCACAGGAAATGGTTGAGAGCTGACAAAGAGATGATGGGATATTTAAAATCTTGCAAAATAGTCAGCCTTGTCAATCACTAAGCTAACATCCCGATCTATTCTACAAAGCACTGGCCAACCTCTCATCTGGACTTGGCCTGATCCCAGTGCTGCTGTTGGGAAATTTGGATATGACCCCATCTTTGACTCTGTTTTCCTTCCTTCAGCTGCTCAGTGAGAAAAAAAAAAAAACCTTTGGTGGTGAGTGGAAAAAGAAAGAAACCCCTTTTCCATCTGGAAGTAATCACAAATTAATCTTTTGATTTAACATTGGCTGTATGGCAAAGTTTACCAGGAATTAGCATTGAACAGCAGCTCATATAAATACTGATGACACACTGTAACTGAACTGGGTGGGCAAATGATGGAATTTTGGAAAGATACAGAAGAAGGTTGCTCTCCTGTATACTGTGTTGAGACATCAACATAGGCATATAAATCAGGAAGTTGGAGATGTAGAACTGAATAACAGAAAAAGGCCTTGCACAGAGATTAAAAGCTGGATGTCAGTGTTACTGAAAATATGTGTGCATATATATCTATTCTCTCTCTCTCTCTCTCTCTCTCTCTCTCTCTCTCTCTCTCTCTCTTTCTCTCTCTCTGCCCATTTTTCTGTCAAGCTGGAAGGGAGGCATAGGTGAAGGGAAAACTGAGGTTAGGTGGAGGTGAAGGGGATGCAAGGTAGAGATGAAAGTCATCTGTCAGAGGAGGAAGAAAAATAGCAGCAAGAATTAATTTAATCAACAACTTTATTAAGCTCAAGGTTTTATAAGGAAACATTGAGGAGCTGGTCCATAGTTATTTGCTTTATAGAAAGAGTGCTAGGACTTTTGGATATGAAGGATGAATTTGTGGTTTGTTTGTTTTTAAAGAAAATTATATCACTGCAATTACATACGGACAGATAAATTAGCTTTGCATTTGTCATTAATGTGTGCCTTTAATATTTTGTTTAATCTGTGCTCACATTCTTGTTCTCTTTTTGTACTTGCATAATAAAAAGTAAAAGCAAGCAAACAAGGAGGGAAAGGATGGTCAGCTTTATCTCAATCTGTGCAAGGCACTGTAGAATGAACCTATAATTCAGCGTATGTTTTTCTTTTTAGGGTTCCAAATACACTATTTACTCTTTGCCCAATGTGAGAGTAAAATTTCTACCTTGCTCTGAGTGGTTACTGTGGTTTCACCTTGGCCATTTCACTGGAATATGCCTCTGTCCAGTAACAGAAAACAAAGTCAAATATTTTGTTTTCATCCTAGTCATGTTTAGGGAAGGAAAATAAGCTTTTAAAATAAAACAACCAGCTACAGTGGAACCTTGGGTTACGGACCGTCCTTATGAATGCTTCGGGTAACAAGCTCCGCTAACCTGGAAGTAGATGCACCTGGTTGTGAGCAGAAGTCACGTGCCGGCGGCGCGGCAGCAGCAGGAGGCCCCATTAGCTAAAGTGGTACCTCAGGTTAAGAATGGTTTCGGGTTAAGAACGGACCTCCGGAACAAATCAAGTTCGTAACCGGAGGTACCACTGTACTTGACTGTTTTCAACACAATGGAAATTGTGTACGAGCAGTTGTATATAATATTTTTTAATTTTTATTTCATTGCATTTACACCCCACTTTTTTCTCCAATGAGCTCAAGGTAGTTCTCCCTTCCTCATTTAATCCCCAGAGCAACCCTGTGAGGTAGGTTAGGCTGAGAGAGACAGTTTGACACTGTGGTGGTTTACTGTTGAGTTCAACCCATGTAATATTCCCCCACAAGTGCAACTCTCACTGGGATACCACAGTTCCCCAATCTTCAAACTGGAATCCTGAGTTGCCAGGAATTTGTTATTTCCCATGCACTGGAGTAATTGAGTAACGGACTTTTAAGGAGTTCCAACACAAGCTAATGAGGTGGAGGAATAAGGTCCCTGCTATTCACTGATGAAAATAATGAAAGCCACAAGAGATTCCAAAATGCAAACTGCTTTGAAGAATGATGTCATGTGTGTTTTCAAGGCAGCCACTTAAATCTATTTTTCAGTTCTGCAATATTTTCACCAGAAGGGCTGGAAAATCAGGCGTCACTAGCTCATCTTTTGGATAAGGATACATTTTGAAGCCACATGGGATATTCATAGTTTCCCTGGATAAGCAGGGGGGGGGGGGGGAATGACAATTCTGTACAGATAATCCAGTGCTGCAGATAGTGAATTTCAGCACAGCAGGGCACAGCCGTTGGTGAGATTCCCCATCTTGCCTTTCTTCCTGCAAGGGAATGTTGCCAACGAAACATATTACTCCTTGTCCAAGGTGCTATTAGACTATGTTGAGAGGATTGTAACTGTGAATGCACCAGTCCCATGAAAATAAATAAGAATTCTGTCATTGTCTGACTTCAGTGGGATATGGACTGAATGCTGTAGTGACATATAGCCAACGTCTACCTCTTCATACAAACTGCAGGAGGCAGTGGAGGATAGGGGTGCCTGGCATGCTCTGGTCCATGGGGTCACGAAGAGTCGGACACGACTGAACGACTGAACAACAACAACAACCTCTTCATAGGCCCCTTGTCACAAAGACTTGTAAATCTGCATTCCAGTATATAACTTTGCAAAACTTTGCATAAAACCACGCATAACGTTATTCATGCAATTATCAATAGCATGAATTAAATGACAACATAGTAAGTAGCACATTTTCACTCTGTAGCCACCTTCTGCAGCTCCTACTGGCATTGATATCTAGGACCAATGAGTGTAGACCTATGTTGGTATACACAATTCAGCTCCCCACAAGGGCCTTTCACCCTGGTTGTTGTTGTTCAGTCGTCTTGGACTACAACTCCCATCATCCTGGTTAAGGGTTTTCATAGGCTGCATTACCAGCTGAACGTAGTCCATTTCATATTAATTCGTGACATAAAATAAATCTTATGGTATCATTTAATACATCAGCTCCAGCTATAACTGAGGCTGATGGGAGTTGTAGTCCAAGATGTCTGAAGGGTGGCAGATTGGTGAAGGCTGTGCAAAGAGTACTTCTCTAAGTATTTAACTGGGGCACCCTTTTCTCTTGGGGCCTATATCTCCCTCCAAACTTCCAAGGCCTTCCCTACCTACTTCTTTCTTCCTCTTAGGCTCCTCTCCTCATCACTAAGAAGCTGCAGGATCAGAAACTCGAAACCCAGAACCTCCTTACCCAGTCTAGGCCGCATGAGGGGAAAGAAACTGAGCCACAGAGGGTTTCTAGAGCTCCCTTCTCTGCCTGTGCAAGATTATTGCAATGGCAGGAGCAGCCCCCAAGCTTCATCGGGACTAAAGCAGGCTGCTGAATTCAACACACATTGAGAGGATCTATGGGGGGATGGGACAGACGGACGGACGGACGGAAAGACAAGACAGCTGCAATGGTTCCCAACCATTTCAAAGTAATTCTTTTTCAAAGTGAAATATCTATAAGAACAAATACAAAAGTATAGATTCTGAACTACAGCACACTTGCAAATTTCACTTTTTTACTTGTGCGCACCCAGGTTTATGCGCTTGACAATTAATGGGGGGGGGGAGAAGAAAGGGGGTAGCCACCTGGGAAAAATCTTTGGCAATTCCACCCACCGTTGCAATGTGTTTGACTATACACAACTTTGGCCTTAGGTGTTATCCCTGGAACGTAACCCTCCTTATACTGGGGAACCATATTGGAACTCATGTTTGTTTGTTTGTGTATTTATGTATTTATATGCCTTTATAGCCCACATGCAGTGCCATGGCAGGTTCTTACATACAACAAGAAAACAATGCCGTATATACTGGTAAACATTTCTAGACCACAAATTAAACTCAGCCTACCACTGTCAAGAACAGCAACAACACTGCAATGGGAAGGATATTCTCCATCCCCAAAGGCCCTATTGGTTCTTACATAATTTTGTGTCTTTCTTCACTTCTTTCAAACTGTTGCAAGCCAGCGCAGCTGCCTCTTCATTCAGCTAAAGTGGAGGGTGGGGGTTGGACTTTTGCCCTAAAGTCCTGTCATGATGGCACCACTGTGTAGTAATAAATCAATCTGATGTGTAATCTGAATTCTGTAGTCAAGGTTTCAGAGGCAACACCAGGCAGGCCTCAATCAAGTATGGCCATAAAGGTTTCTGAGGAAAGCAGGGTAAACAAGTTTGTTTTTAAAAGGCTAGTGAAGACCCCTACCACATTTCCTGAGCATATTTATTCTATCTGGAAGTATCTGGAAGTCACCTCAACTAAAAACGTTTTATATTACAGTACATGAGAGATAAGAAGTGAGGGAGAGAGAGCACGGATACCAAAATTGTTGCATCTGAATAAATCCAACTTCAATCTCACATTATTAATATATGGTTTCATTTTAACCCAGTAGCTCTCACAGAGGACTAAAATGCTCCCTTTTGTAACGCTTCTGATGTTTCATTTTTGCTTACTTGAATACTGGTACATAATAATTATACATTAAAACAGTAATGTAAAACAGTAGGGCAAACCTCAGAAACAAAATACTGTATCAATTTGGGTCATGGAATAACATGATCAGGAGGACACAAGGAATTGGGACAACATTTCCTTGAAATGAGAGGATTATTTATTTTTGATCCAAAGTATTCTCATGGCTCTACTTGAGCTCTCCATGTGCAACAGGTGCATAATACAAGTCCATCAAAACAATGAGGTAGACAGAATCAAACTTGACATTTTCCATTATGTGTTTTGGTCTCTCCAATTTAAGTCCCTTGCGAAAACAGACAAACCCAGGCTGTAGACACTTCTTTCTGAAGCATTCCGCGATTACTTCATGGAACAACATAAATACACATTTTGTTTCAGACAGCTGTTCTCCGTTCTTAATAAAGCAATACAGCTTTCCTATGAATTATTAGCCCATGCGGTCAATAAATATCTCAGATAAATGGGTAGGATGAACCACAAAGTGTTTTCATAATCCTGAATATGAGTACATAAAAATAAGCACAGCAGTAAATATGAAAACCACTTCATTACAGAATTTCCCTGTCAGGATATGATCTGTTCTGTGGGTTCCACAGAAAGTGGCGGGATACTCAAGTATGCTCAAGGCATGACCGGAAGGTACGTGAAGCTAGTGTTAAGCAGGTCTGTGTTTGGTTTGTGCCTGGAGACGTGACTACTTTAAAGCCACATGTGTGCCATATTTGGCTTTCTGGTGGAAGAAGGCAGGATGTAAATATAAAATAAATGTATGAACTTCCTTTCCCCTTGTTTCTAGGTCCCATTTGGGGTAAAGGGTTGCATATATATTCCACAATGAAGCATTCCAGATTGATTGAACCAACAAGGCCTCTTCCCAGGTTACTCTGAGAAATGTAGCTGTTTGAGAGGGAGTAGGGGTCTCCTTACAACTCTCAGAACAGTTAACAAACTACAGTTCCCAGGATTCTTATAGGCAGCGGGTTTTTTTCTTTAAAAAATGTTTAGGGGTACTCTCATTTTGACTCAAGAAAATCACCATTTTAAAGTTCAAATCAGGAAAAATAAATACAGTAAATGGACAAAAGTACAAAGATTCACAAAATGTTTAGGGGTATGTGTACCCCTGCATTCCCCCCCAAAGCACTGTTTATAGGGAAGCCATGACTATTTAAAATGGTATATATAGTACAGATGGGGTCTAGGAGAGCTCCAGGAACACTATTTGGCTACACAAACCTATTTGCCCAGATTTTGGTACAGCCTACCCTCAAACTTTGACTTTTCAAGAATGTTTTGAATGGAGGAGGTGAAATGGTACGGGTATATTTTTAGACACCATATTTGTAAAACCAGGATATGTGACCTGCTAAGCGAAAACACACAAAAGATGTGAAAACAGATCTAAAATTAGCACTGGTTATGTGATTATATCGGGCTCAAGTCCTTTTCGACACACCTATTGGAAAGAACCAAAGGGGTGACTCCTATTGCAAGCGTGTGTCGTTTCACTTAGCGGAAACTACTGAAGTAGTAAAAAAATTCCTTTAAGGCAGTCGCTGACCAATTTGTCATCTTTCGTCTGGGGCAGCAAATGTTTTATTTAACCTGTCCTGCCCTTATTTAGGGCGACATTTTTGAACTTGAAAACAACCCTTTTCAATGAGTTGTCTGCAGTCTGATTATTCTAGCAGAAGTTGTTTTGTGAAGCTGGCAGCATTCAGAGCCTTCTTTTGGTCTCTGGTCAGTAGCAATTCAACAGCTTGTTAAAAATGTGAAGTAGCCTTTTATGGAGTATATACAGTCGCCTCCTGTCTCAGGTGGTTGAAACGCGTGCAATTAATCTTGCCGCCTGTCTGCAGCTAAAGGTTTACGCTAAATCTGCATTGCCTTGGGCATTAACTAGTGCCATGTCTGCACTTCTTTTTGGCTTTTTATAGCCTCTAACTGAAATGATCACGGAACTGCTTTGGCCCCAGGAAACACAGTGCCCATTATTGATGGCCAGCCACTTTGAACCTATTGCAAAGCGATCCTGAGCATCTACTGCCACACCCAGGATTCAGCTTCCAATTCAGTAGCACACCCAGCTCAGCTATCTTGCTTTCCCTGTCCTGCTTCTTGGGGAATGATTTCAGATGGAAGAATTGGTCTGTAGTATCCTCACTCCTCCTTGATTTCCACTGCTCTGGCATGACTTGGGAAGGGTTTCTGCTCATTTTTTGATTCCCTCCATGTACAGTCACCATTTTCCAGTTCCAGTATTATTGTTATTATCTCACCTTCCCTCCAATGAATTCAAGGTTGCACACATGGTTCTCACTCTCTCATCCTCACAAGAACCCTGTGAGGAAGGTTAGGGACTGGGCAGAGGAGGAATGGTGGAGACTTACAACAGGGGGTTGAGGAAGGTGGCAGCTGAGAGGCAAATGAGGGGAAAAGCTGGGAAATCATGGGAGAGCCGGAACAACACCCAGCTGACACGTTGTCATTAGAAAGCATTCCAGACCCTCCATCTCCCATAACCTGGCAAGCCTTAAAAGTAGGAGAGCAAAGAGCTCAAAGACAGAGGGTGCGTAGCAGCACCCATAGAAGTGATGAATGAGGAAGTGGGAGAGATGAGGGTGGAGATTCACTCTGGACAACGCCATTATCCAAGAGGCTGGGTTCTATAACCTCTCTCTGTAAAAATTGAAATAATATTTTCCTGGGCAACCAGCCGGAAGCCGCTGACAGCATCCTGACACCCATTGAGTGTATGAGTAAGCGGGGAATTGAACCTTGGTCCTCAGGTCCTACTTCAACACTTTAACCACTATACTACACTAGCTATTATTATCTAGTACTCACCATGCTCTCCTGCTTTTACTGGTCAACATTCTCTTCTTCCACTCTCTTTGTGCAGCATTTGCTGTCACAACCTGAACCACCTTGGATTCCAGTCATGCTGATCTACGACATAATTCTCATCATTTTCCATACTGCTCCTCTTCACAACCTTCCTTGTCAGGCCAAGCTACCGCATTCTATTTCCACTCCCATGTGAAAAATAACTCCAATTCAAATTCCAGAACTCAAGTTCTGCATGTGGGTAGGAATCAACATGAACAAGGCTTTCCCCATCACATGCCCATGTGTTGAAATAAAAAAAAAAATTAAAAAATGCTCCCCCCCTTTAATGTGGAAGGAAGAAGCTCTGATCTATAGGCCCAAATAGTAACTATTCAAACACACTGCAAATTGTGCTACTTCTAACTCAGAAGCCAGGACTTTGTATTTTTCTTTTTACAAAAATGAGAGAGCTGAGAAAGTGGGAATTGGCTGTACTCAGTCAGCCGTAGCAGTCTACAAATATGTGTAAGATGCACATATAGACAATAAATTAAAAACTTAGTGTGCCAACTGTGTTGAGGCCACATGGACCTGCATATTGATGAACTGATTCATTGTGAATTTGGCAGTCTGGAAGAGAGGCTGGCATCTTGACAATATTAGTTTTATTTTTTGTTAAAAATCAAAGATCTAATCCCCATGGTGGTTTTAGAAGATAGCTTGGTAATATGTGTGTAATGCCTTAACTGGAGTACAGATAGCTTGGTACAGAAACTGGAGCAGGAGTCAGGACTTTCATGGGTCATGCAGGTGGAATTTATTCCATTGTTCATTCTTCTCTGGGCCTTTCTCTCCACCAGTCCGTTATCCCCATCTGCATCGTGTAACATCCAATTTCTGCTAAACATTATTGGGAAACTTAAAACTCAATTGTGCAAAAACAAACTATACATATTTGCAGTCAGACAATACCATTCTGAACTTGGAATTTCATTTATTTGGAGTCGAATGTATTGGGTGCTGCTTTCAAATGTCAGCTGCAAGACTAAAAAACGAACCTTTCAATGCTTCCCTCCACCTGCCATATACAACCAACATCTGATCGTACTACATATTAAGAAACAAATGAAAAAATAACATGCAAGCTTGCCGTAGATTTACTATCACAAACATGCAGCCAGCTGGAATTCCCCCCATTAGAATCCCTAATGAATATCCTGTGCTGGCAAAATAAGTCAACACAGCTTCCAGGATGGCTGGTAGCTGCAGAGCTGGTTAAAGCTACCCACAGGGGAAAAAATATACTTCAGTCTCCTCCCTCCAGATGCAGACAGCATTGTTATGGAAAAGGTTCGAAAAGCACTAGTAACGGAAAAGTTAATACAAGCCAGACAGCAGGGGCTGCAGAATTCATATGAAGCATAGCTCCTGCTCATTCAGTTCTCAGAAAAAGAAATCTCCCTAGTGCTGAAATTGCACTTTGGAAGGGAGTTGTATTTAATAGATGCTTATAAGCCAGAAAATTCACAGAAGGTATGTGTGCAGCCTTTCATTTAGCAGCATATGCTCGTGAGTGAGATTGTCTTGTCTCCCAGGAAATGGAGGAACCAACCAATAATAACCTAGGTAAATGTAAGATGCCACAGAGTGATATTTAGATCTGGCTGATTTCCTCTTCCCAATTCTGGCAGGCAACTGCAATGTGATTGTTGTAATCTTAAAGGATTGGCATGAGCTTTTCCCTGAGGACGGTAACTCAGATTGTGGTCTTCCAGCATCTGGAATGAATGACATAGCATGAATTCAAAGACTGCCTCAGTTTGGTAAACTTTATATAAAACAAAATAGTACACACTATATATTTAAAACACATTTCTTCCTCCAAAGAATCTTGGGAAGTGTAGTTGGTTAAGAATGCCAGGAATTATAACTCCCAATGGCTTCATTCAGGTTCCAGCAATTCCATCTTCTGCTTTTGGGGGCCATTGCCAAGGTTTTGTTTTGTTTTTGTTTTTAATATATATACTGCTATATCATTTTTAAAAAAATCAAAGCAGTTTAGAGCAACACTACATAAAACATATAATAAAAACCATATAAAAGAGTTAAAAAGAGACAACAATTAACTATTGTTGAAAGCTATATATTCTTAATAGAAAATTTATCAGCGGGCATTTAAAGGTTTCCACTTATGATTTCCTGCTGCTACTGACCCAACTCTCTGGCTACCATGGGACATTGTTCAACCCTGTTTCATAGTGGGCCTTAGCAGATCAACCTGGTGATGGTGACAGGCAGCAGTGTTCCTAGCAACACTGGGCAGCTAGGTCTAGTATCTATTTAAATGTTCCCTATTGCTTGGTGGTAATGCTCAATTTAAAAACAAATGGCAAAGGGGAACCCAGGGCAGGTAGCAGTTGCTCTGCCAGGATGCTGGGGCACAGATAGATGCCTGGGGATACCAGGTACTGACATTGGCCCTGGGTTCCAAATATGGATATAGAGCTGTATTTTACCATTTAAAGTTGTGACTTCAATGGCTCTGCATTATAGGACACCAATTAATTTTTAGATTATGTTGGGGTGGAGATTTTAATTTTTAGATTATGTTGGGGTGGAGAAGAAGCCAGACCCTGGTTCCATTATGAATGTCGACATTATATATGTTTGGGGTACTGAAGCAAATTTTGTAATTTAGGACTCTTGTGCCCAGGGATATTTCTAAACTAAAAAATAAATAAAAATTATTGAAAAAAAATATTGAGAAAGAAGATCTTGAAATAATTGATCCGCTGGTTACTAGTTTGATTTATAAACAACCCCCTGTGGTCACTGCCACAGAGTTAAGAATTCAAGTGGTGATACAGAGATGGAAGAGGGTGGCATCATAACAGAGCAAGTAAAGCAATTATGAATTCACAGGAATACCACTCCAGTGAAGTAAGGAGATTGACAAAATGTCAAACTCGTGGCCTAAAGGAAACATTTTGCTAATGAAAAGAGCACTTTTTCATGACATTGCATCCAAGAACTTACTGTAATACTCTGTCACCTTGCCATAAACCTTATTAACTTACCAAATGTTTTTTAGACAAAAACTCTTGACAGTTGTGTCTGGTTTGCCCCCACCCTCTTTTTAAGTGGACCTTATTGGTAAGAATCGAACATTGCCTTCTGGCCTGTCTAATTGGGCTGGAGGAAATGGAGTTGAGGAAAGCAATATGAGAGATACAAAGTACAATGAGTTTTTGAGGAACAGAGCAACACATGACATGCACTTGTGCAGGCAAAGTATCCCTCCTGGTACAGGGAACCATAATTTCCATGTACACTTAGGGGAAGTACAACCGTTTGCATTCTGCCTGGGCCCCAAAAAGCACACTGCAACTATTGAGAGAAGGTGTTGAACACCTATTTAACATTATATAGGACTGGTCTCTCCCACTCAAACATCCCTGGACCCTGTAGTTGTCATCAGAGGCTCCTCTCCATTTGCTTTGTTTAAGGAATGTGCAGAGAGTGGCATTAAGAGAACAGGCTTTTTCTGTGGTGGCACAAGGAAGCTGTGAAATTATTGGTGATGACAACTATTACTCATATTCACATGGACACCTCAGGATGGAGAAATTGAACATGGGGTGGCAGATTGGACAATTTTTGCTTTTTTCAGACATTTACTCCAGCAATAGACTTTGTGTGGGAGAGGAACAATGCAGGGGTTTCTACAACCCCAAATACGTGGGTACTCCAGGCTGCCCTGCCATTGCAATCTTCCCCCATTACTCCCACATATGACACCCATTGCCACTAAGAAAACATTGGAACCAGTGTTAAGATTTGAGACTCCTGTAAGCTTTTAAAGAAGTTACACATGCATTCCACCTCAATACATGATGGTTCCAGGCTGCTGCTATTTTCAGTTGGAGTTCAACCACATTCCACCAAATTTAGGTTACACTGTCAAAGTTGCTTTGGGAGTCTTGCACAACAAATCCACTTCCCCAAAAGATTGGACGTTTTGTGATTAGGAAAGTGATGGAGAAAATGCACTGCAAAGTGATGGATACAATGGATGCAAGGCCATTTGACCTTCCTATAAGCAAATCAGAATGAATGCTCAATGAATAGTTTATCTGTAAGGGACCAATAGTAAAATGGAATGCATCAAGGCAGAAAACTGTTACTTTTTCTTAATGACTGAATAGGCTGTGCCATTGTGCCACTTATCCAGAGAAAACTGGACAAAATCATTTTAATAAACTGAAGTATTTTCATTTGGCTCACAAGAAAATTGGTACAGCATCATCTGTGATCTGCATAGTATCACCAGTGCATTGCGTATAACTAGTTTTATTCCCAATGAACTGAAGATAAACTATAGCTCCTTATAAGTGCAACTTTGAATCCCTGTAGTCTCAAAACTGGCAATGTTTTAATCTTTAAGCTATCTCAAAATTGGCAATTAATCTTAGTGATTAATTCTAAGTGGCAAAATGTACAACTTTGGCAGTTTTGTACACAGCCAACGGAAGGTTCTGGTGGTGACTCACCCATCCTGGAAGTTGTGCAGTTTAAAGAAGCCTCCAAGTCAAAAGATCACAAGTAGGAGTGGAAAAGGTCAATAAACAGCACATCTGCAGACTGGTTCCAACTTTTGGTAGTCTCACCCGCTAGTGCTGACTGATATCTCAGCACCTGGCTACACTTTAGCCTCCTCTCCCTCCCTCCCAGACTTAGCCAACAGCAGTAGTCCACTGCAGTGCCACAGAAGGCCAGATATACAGAGGTGATCCACACTGACCACTCCTGATCATCACTGAACCATGTAACTCGCTGGGTGAACTTGGGCCACCCAATATCTTTCAGTATAACCTACATCACCTGGTTGTTGTATGAACAGAAAAAGAGAGAGAGTGTGTGTAGGGATTCTTATATGCAGCATTGAGCTTCTCAGAGGAAAGAAAGGCAGCCAAGGATTTTCAAACTATATAATTCTACATCTCTGCTGCCCCACTATATTCCACTGTTTCACAAAATGCATTTCAAAAATATTTATTTTAGTCATCGCTTTTTGATTCTATAAGGCAATGGTTGCACTCCATGCTTTGTTGTTTGTTGTGCTTTTTTTGGGGGGGGGGAATGAAGTTTATTTGTGAAGTCTGTATATTTAAAACTCATGAAAAAATCAGTAATAACAATAGTTATTTTGTCTCTACTATCCAAATGTATTCTGATCTATACAATATAGTCAAACAAATATGAAAATTCCTTCCTTAAAAGGGCTGAACTTCTCTGAAGTTAATTTATATACAAGCATGAAAAACATCTTGCAATTGACTCATGCTTGTAATATATATATATATATATATATATATATATATATATATATATATATAAATATAAATAAACTGGCTACTATTTGCAAGCAATGGTTTCCATACTACAATTTGTGGCATATTTAAAACAGATGGAGGCATCTCCAGGCCTGCCTTGTCCATGGCCAAGAACATTTTTTCAGCCAGGACTCTGAACTTGTTGCCACATAAACAAAATGAGTGATTTAAGCTAACCGTCTACATACTTTGGACAGACGAAAAGTGCTGAAGAAAAGACCAAAGCCAAAAGGAATGGCACTGCAAAAATAGAAAGGACGGAAGAAAGAGAGAAAGATAAATGTTGGCAGCAACCCACTGCGAGTGTTTCTGTGGTGAAGCTCTGAGCAAGCACTAGTACATCTGGAAATACTTTCTCTAACACATTGGCCCTCTAAGTGCACAGATAAATGTGCATGCTGCAGATAAGACGTGGGACCATTTCCATGATATCCCTTAGAAACCACATAAAATACTATGTTGTGCTGGAATACATACATGCCGTATGCAGCATTGTCTCATTCAAACTCTGTGAACAACTTGCCAAAAATGTCAGACATAATTTATTGTGCTCTGGTTGCAATTGGTTTGAAATATGATTTGATTATAAACATATTATTTGTCCCAAGGCTTTCGGTGATCAGAATTCCATGAAGCAGAGGTCTTTATTTTATTTTTAAATCACAATGAAACCTTCTATTTCGCCGAATTATGATTAGTATCTGTGGAATAATTGTCAGTATAGGTAGGGAAGAAATGAGCCTAAGTAATGAATAGACTCACTGGAGTGCAATAAAGTAAAAGGATCTGTGGATAAGTTATTGATGTAGCTCTGAATCACGGTGCAGGTAGTGCTTGAAGCCTTCACTACCTTGCTGCACAGTCCTAAATATCCACTTGGACTGCTCCAGCAGAAAATATGGTTCGTAGAATCCTACACCTGGCAACTCTGTTGGAACATTCCAGTTTTGCTTCACTTACCAAGAGCAAGAGAACCCATACAAAAATGCAGAACAGGTGCAAAAACAGGGCAGCGATCCATCTCCTGGACCATATGAATTGCTTTCAGGATGCTACCTCAGAAGCTGTAGCTGCTCCCTTCCCACATTAGCAGCAGCGCAGAAACACATGTCCTCAGATCTGTATACTGCAAATACTTACATTTGTGAGATGTGATGTGTTAGTTGCCATGGATCCCTCCCCCCCCCCGAAATTTAAATTCCAGTAGTTTACAAATACTGTAAATGCAAATCTTCTAAACCTGTTACATAATCACAGTTTCTAATTCAGACAATCCTACATTTTAAAGCAGACATGGGGAACCTCAGGCCAGTCTTGGCTTGCATGGAGATCCAAGTTGGCCTGCAAGTCTATTTCTCCCAAACTACACCCACCTGCATGATGTCATTGGGTGATGTCAGCTGATGGGCTGGGTTACGTCCTTCAGGGAATATGTTGGTGAAGCACACCTTTCCCACTATCCCATGGGTCAAATTTGCCAGTTGGGTGGGACTGCCTTACTGTTAGTCACCTGTTATAATGATGATTGACAGCTGGGTGGCTCTGTGGGGGTGGCGAGATAAAGATGTGGCCTGCTAAGCCAAAAAGGTCCACCACCTCCATTTTAAGGAAATGTGGGAAGCTTTTCTATATATTTTTACTCAGATAGGTTTCAACTATTTTAAATGTATCACAACGCAGTGGCTTTATATGGAAACATAATACAAAAGTATAATACAAAAGCATAGTGATTAACTGTTTTACTTAAGGCAACAATTCCCAAAGTATTCATAAGCTTGTTCCGTTGGTTATTATTTCAAAATCAACACTAAAAATGAAACATGGAATTAGGAAAACCTTATGGGAGAGACATGTTAGCTGATTTAGCTGGGCTAGACCCCTCTCACCATACTGAAGTTGAAAAGAGCACTGGTCAAGGGAGCCAAGGGAAATGTTCCAGTCTGCTCACATTAACAAACTTGTGGACTGTACCCCTCCCACCATCTTAGGTCTGAAACTGGCTTCTTGCTCCATTGAGAGAACCAAATAAGAGGTGGTCTAAACCTGTGCAACTAATCACCACCATCAGGTTTGTGTCCCACTGAGACCCCCATCCCATCCCCCCGCCTGCATTGTTTAGCCTCATTTTCTGATGGGCTCTCATCTGTCTTTATTTAATCTAAACTTAGTGATCTGAGAATCAACATTTTAGCTTATGGGGTATATGAAGATACACAAATTTGGGGCATGTAAATTTATAACATCTGCCTTGTTTGGGATTCTGTTTTGTATATGTTTTGTGATACAGCTCTATGCTCCAGAGTGCATTCCAAGTACATGCTATAAAATCCTCTTGAGAATTTAATTGCATTGGTTGAATTTTTGTGGTGTAAGGAGCTGCAAGTAATAATGGAAAGAGAGTTTGTTTCATAGCCCTGCCAACTGAATATGCACATGGAAAAAGAAAGTTTCCTGCAAGTAATGACTTTGCTGATTCTTAAGTTTACTGTAAAAATAAAAGAGCTGAGACCTCTGGGTATCGAAATTCAATTAATCATCATCATCATCATCATCTTTTAAAATGTTAAAGTATTGACCAATGGCAAGTGGGAGATGGTTTACTAGAGATAACCAATATTGTGCCCTTCAGATGTTGTTGAACTCCATTTCCCATCAGCTCCAGCCAATATGGCCAATGATAAGGGATGAGGAGACATCTCTGGGAAATACCAAAATTCTATAAGATGCTGTCACGAATTATCTGTTCTTTTCTGCTGGCTACTTACTTGCCCTGGTGTTATTACTGGCCTATATTCAGCCAGCACAAGATGTCTCTAATCTTTGTCAGTAACATTTGTATGTACATTTGGCAAAACATGTTACTGTACATTAGCTTGCATCCAAAGAGTAAAAATATATATAATGTATACACACATACATACCGGCAGCCTTGGGAGAGAACTGCAAACGCAGCCAGAGCTTTATCTTCACTTTTAACAGAATCAATTCATTCTGCCAAACGGACAAGTCACTATTTTAAAACTTATTCTATGGTTAGTGTATTCAAGCTGTGGGAACTGCTGCAGTGGAAAGTGAAAAGCAATGTTCCAGCTGCATGGGCTCTTCTCCCCTACACGTACATGTCCATTCTTTGGATCCCAGCCATTGCATACAAAATGCTTATAACATCTCTACTGCAACATCATAGAGTTCCAGCTGGGCCTGTCATCTGACCATTATCAACACATGTATATAACTAACATGAGTTAAGTTTGCACTTTTAGCTTTGCATTAAGGACTCTCTACCTCCCAGTTCCTTTAAGAATTATGCTTTATTTTAGCCTCCCATTTCACACTTCTGTATGCTTGAAAGTGGATGAGAAAGAAAGAAAGAAAGAAAGAAAGAAAGAAAGAAAGATTGCTAAACATTGTAAGAATACAGTACCCAAATTGCTATTTGAACAGTCTTGCATTACATGTGCCAAATTAAACATTAGATAGTTATGAGCCATGGTGTGTCCAGTTTCTGTAACCATGATAAAACTCCAGTGATTAACTCTAAAATACACTATTGCAGGCCAAGCTACATGGACTTCAGTGTTCATTGTTTGTTCAAGGGATTTTACAGGTTTTTTTTACAGCAGGGATTCCCAAACTTTGCCATGAACTGCTTCAGAGGTTCAGACTTCCTACAGTTGTGCTTCCCTCTTCCGTTTCTGCCTGCAAGATTGGAAAACAATATTCATATCCTGCCATGCAACCTGCCCACCCACTCTATATATTCTCCAGTTGTTTGCCACTCACTCCTGTGTTGCCAGTACCATGCAGCCACATCTCAGCTAGCTACAGCATTGTTTTTCTAGTAGGCACCAAGATTGGAGATAAGTGCTGTATTCAGTGTTGTGTTGCTTAGCGCTAAGACAATTGATCTCTGCATCAGCTGACTGACAGATGGTTGTGGTTTGCCGAAAGTTTCATTGTGGGTCAAATTTCAGAGAAATAGACCAAACAGGAAAGGAGGAGGAGTGGCGTTATATGTCAGGGATGTGTATACCTGTGAAGAGATCCAGGATTTAAAACTTCAAAGCCAAATTAAGAGTATCTGGGTCAAAATTAAGGGAGAGAAAAATAACAGTGATCTCATTGTGGTAATTTACTATAGATCCCCAAGCCAAACTGAGGACACAGATGATGCCTTCCTGGAACAGATGACCAAGCATTCAAAAGGAAGCGAGATAGTAGTAATGGGGGATTTCAACTATCCTGTTATTTGTTGGATGTCAAACTCAGCCAAGAGCATAAGGTCGAACAGATTCCTCACTGGTCTTGCAGACAATTTCATTGTCCAGAAAGTGGGAGAAGCAACAAGAGAATCAGCCATTTTAGATCTGGTCCTAACCAATAGTGATGACCTGGTTAGTGGGGTAGAAGTGGGAGGATCATTAGGTGGGAGTGATCATGCTCTTCTGGAGTTTATTATACAGCGGAAAGGAGCAACCAAACATACTAAGACTCAAATTCTAGACTTTAAGAAAGCCGACTTCAGAAAACTTAGGGAAATGCTGGGTGAGATAACATGGACGGTAATACTAAAAGGGAAGGGAGCTCATGATGGTTGGGAGTTTGTTAAAAGGGAGATATTAAAAGCACAACTTCAGGCAATACCAATGAGACAGAAACATGGATGGTGCCTAAGGAAGCCAGGGTGGCTATCTAAAAAACTTTTAACTGAGTTAAGATTTAAAAGGGATATGTACAAAAAATGGAAAAGGGGGGGAACCACCAGAGAGGAATTCAAACAAATAGCCAGCATGTGTAGAGACAAAGTCAGAAAAGCTAAAGCACAGAATGAACTCAGTCTTGCTAGAGAGGTTAAAAGCAATAAAAAGGAAGAACAAGGAAACAGTGGGGTCACTTAGAGGAGAAGATGGTGAAATGTGAACAGGGGACAGAGAAAGGGCAGAACTCCTCAATGCCTTCTTTGCCTCAGTCTTCTCCAAAAAAGAAAACAATGCCAGACCTGAAGAATATGGAGCAGATGATTCAGCAGGTGAAACACAGCCCAGAATAAGTAAGGAGGTAGTACAAGAATTCTTGGCTAGCTTAGATGTATTCAAGTCTCCAGGGTCAGATGAACTACATCCAAGAGTATTAAAAGAACTGGCAGAGGTGATTTCAGAACCACTAGCAGTAATCTTTGGGAATTCCTGGTGAACAGGCGAAGTCCCAGCAGACTGGAGGAGGGCAAATGTTGTCCCTATTTTCAAAAAGGGGGAAAGAGAGGACCCAAACAATTACCACCCAGTCAGCCTGAAATCAATACCAGGAAAGATTCTAGAGCAGATCATTAAGCAAACGGTCTGTGAGCACCTAGAAAGGAATGCTGTGATCACTAAAAGTTAGCATGGGTTTCTGAAAAATAAGTCATGTCAGACCAATCTGATCTCATTTTTTGACAGAATTACAAGCCTGGTAGATGAAGGGAACGCTGTGGATGTAGCCTATCTTGATTTCAGCAAGGCCTTTGACAAGGTGCCCCATGATATTCTTGTAAAGAAGCAGGTAAAATGTGGGCTAGACAATACTACCATTCAGTGGATTTGTAACTGGCTGACTGACCGAACCCAAAGGGTGCTCATCAATGGCTCCTGTTCATCCTGGAGAGAAGTGACTAGTGGGGTGCCACAGGGTTCTGTCTTGGGCCCAGTCTTATTCAACATCTTCATCAATGACTTGGATGATGGGCTTGAGGGCATCCTGATCAAGTTTGCAGATGAAACCAAATTGGGAGGGGTGGCTAATACCCCAGAGGACAGGATCACACTTCAAAATGACCTTAACAGATTAGAGAACTGGGCCAAAGCAAACAAGATGAATTTTAACAGGGAGAAATGTAAAGTACTACCCTTGGGGGAAAAAATGAAAGGCACAAATACAGGATGGGTGACACCTGGCTTAAGAGCAGTACATGTGAAAGGATCTAGGAGTCTTGGTAGACCACAAACTTGACATGAGTCAACAGTGTGATGCAGTTCAAGAAGGATACTATACTGACAAGCTGGACTGTGTCCAGAGGAGGGCAACCAAAATGGTCAAAGGCCTGGAAACGATGCCTTATGAGGAACGGCTTAGGGAGCTGGGTATGTTTAGCCTGGAGAAGAGAAGGTTAAGGGGTGATATGATAGCCACGTTCAAATATATAAAAGGATGTCATATAGAGGAGGGAGAAAGGTTGTTTTCTGCTGCTCCAGAGAAGCGGACACGGAGCAATGGATTCAAACTACAAGAAAGAAGATTCCACCTAAACATTAGGAAGAACTTCCTGACAGTAAGAGCTGTTCAACAGTGGAATTTGCTGCCAAGGAGTGTGGTGGAGTCTCCTTTAAGCAGAGGCTTGACAGCCATATGTCAGGAATGCTTTGATGGTGTTTCCTGCTTGGCAGGGGGTTGGACTGGATGGCCCTTGTCGTCTCTTCCAACTCTATGATTCTATGAAATTCAGAGGCCTGGTGGGCTTAATTAGACTCAATGGTCAGAGGTTCTCCACCACTGTTTTACAGTTCCCTGGTAATGATTTTCATTACAGCTCTAAACATATTGATATTTTTGCTGGAATAGCAATGGTAGAGGATTCCACTAAAAAGTGCAAGCTAAGGGTTAACTTGTAATTGTGGCTTTAAAGCATTTGTGGGTGTGTTGTCAGGGGTCACTGAGGCTACAGCTCTAATTAACAGTTTCCACTGCATTTAGAGGATCCCAGACTCAGCTACATTAGTAAAAAAAACCAGTGTTTTGAATGTGTTATAAACATGCAACGTCAGATTGCGATGGAGAGCAAAAAAAATTTGACGTGATTTTCCATAGCTTTTTTTCTTTTGTTATAATGATTTAATTTCTGACATATTTATAGGTTTCTCCTCCCCCCCCCCCCCCCGTGTGGGGATCCACCCCCTGCCCTGTTCATCTGTAGAGCCACTGAATATTTGTTCAGCCTGGGTTTTCTGTAAATAAAAAAGCTATCATACCCAGTAGGTGTGCTAGTTGTGTTATATTTGCCTGAGAAGGGGTTTGTGGAATAACCACCCCCATATAACCAACATGCTTAGGTCTAATTAATGCATGAAGGGGTTAATACCATAGATTAAGCTGTTTTACTAGGCTTAGTGAGTTCACTTCCCCTTATCTTGGAAGGAAATGGGCATACAAGCCTATTCTTCAACCTCCACTCTAAACTTGAGAAGCTTAAGGTGTGAGGAGGTCTGAGCTGGTTGCTCTTAGCTCAGACTGCATGGCTCTCACACACCACTTGAGTTCCTATACCAATAATATATGAACTTTCACCAATGTAATTATGCCAATTTTTACTGCCTGTGCACATGAATCTGACATTTGTAGAGTTTGTAAGTAAGCCAATTTTTAACTTACCAAATGTGTTGCCTTTCCCCTATGCTGCGGCAAGGGAAATGTTGAAAGTCAACAGGGCATATTCTAAGCTCTAACAGCCTATATTTCCATGCTTTACTTTGCTGCAAGTTTTGTGATTTTAAATTTCTGCTAGGGTTCTCTCACCAAGCCATACTTGCCTCAAACATGGATCCTGCCCTCCAAGAGTTTATCCTTTTATATACCCCCCCTTACCACTTACATGTGCACCTGTTAAATGTATGGCTTGATCTGTTTTGTTCACTTTTATCTGCTCCTCACTCAGTATTATTATTATTCATTTCATTTCTATAACACTTTATATTTTTAAGAAAAATCTCAAAGCGGTTTACAGCATATTAAAACGTCAATAAAACAATGCAGAGTCAAACATTTCTGAAGAAAGTCAAATATAAAGCATACAGCCAAAGCAACATAATTAACAGAAAACTAAAATATTATCTTAAAGATTTCCAAAATAAAACATTACAAAGGAGGTCAACTACAGAATGCATATTTAACACAAAGTTAACAAAAAAACCTTAAACATTAAAAAAACCCAACAACATTGCTAAGTGAATTCAAATATAATATGCTGTGTGTTATCTAGTTATTTGCACTTTAGGGAATGGGGTGTTCATGGGCAGGGGCAGAAGAAGAGGGGTGCGGTGGGTGCGGGTTGCCCTGGGTGTCACCACTGAGGGGGGTGACAAAATGCTGGGCGGTACTCACTGCGGGGCTTGCAGCGTGCCCGAACCACGCGTCTCTCCCAGGGAGCGCAGGCTCCCCTCTGCCCTCCCCGCCCACTGCCTCCCCCCGTTGCAAAGTGGCTGAGTGGGATAAGGCAGGCAGACTCCGGAGGCTTCCGCTGCCGCTGGTCACGGGTCCTCGGTACGCAAGTGAAAGTTGCCGATAGAAACCAGTGCAGAAATCCAAGAGTTTAATGCAGCTGGTATTGGGCACTACTGTGTCCATCCTACCCCACTGCCCCCCCAAACCTTCACAGCTGAACAAGGACTGAGCATACTCAGTGGTGACTGAGTGCTGACTGTGGAGGGTTTTTGAGGGGATAGGGATGGAACAGAGTGGTCGTAATCCTAAGCAGAAGTATTCCACACAGCAACATTTTGTTGGAGGGTCCCACTTATAATTATGAAACAGGATGAAGACTTTGTGAATGTGCCTCATTAACTGGTGTGTTCCCTCTTGCAGGGTCTCCCTACAGAGACAGAATAACTATCGCGATTCTTCACCTGCAAGAAGGAGGCAAACTCCACAATGTGAAGGAGAAGCGTTGGTGAGGCAACGGTTGCCCGGAAGAGGAGAGCAAAGATGCAAGTGCCCTTGGAGTTCAAAACATTGGTGGCATCTTCATCATATTGGCAGCAGGATTGGTTCTCTCCATCTTTGTGGCAGTCGGGGAGTTTTTGTACAAATCCAAAAATAAATTTTAAAAATGCCCAGTTGGAAAAGGTAAATATTGTCCTTTTCGCCATTAATTCTATCATGATGTTTGTTATGCTCATTATTTCCTATGTTCTTCCTGCTTTAATCAGCCACTTCTGCAAACAATTTAAACCACATTTTGTATGCTCCAAAATAATGGAGCTGAAACAAAAGATTTTTCAAAACTTCAAAATTCACCCAAATGTCCAATTGTACTATTTGGTTTTTGATAAAATTCAAATTTTGAATGTGCAATTTTACCTCAGAATATGACAGCAGAGTTCATTAGCATCAATGAAGCTTAATGCTTTGCCATGGTTAAAGCAAATCCAATGAAGGGACAAGGATGAAGAGGGGAGAGGGGATTCAAGCTGGAAGAGGGGAAAGAAGATGAGGGATATTGTTCACAAAGACACAGCACACTCCTAATTTCTAATCATGGTAAAGTCTGCACCAGGCTTTCTAGGTTGGCTCTTGGTAGCTGCGTGTGTGTTTTTTTAAAAGCTGTGGGTCTCTGTGATTTGATTAAACATAGAATCCTATATATGAAATCCTTTCAAATCAAGAGGAAAAGAAGTGTGAGATGAGCTATGTTTGTTCGTGGGATGGCTTCTTCCAAGAACGCCACACACAAAACCGCACAATCTCAACACATTTTGATTCATGTTTAAAGAGTTCTGGTGGTCTTGGAGACTTCCCTAATCCTCTCAGTCTCTCCCTCACAAATAATATCACTGAATTTGCAAGCAGACAAGTTGGCAGCCCTCAAGCATTCTTAAACAAATGGGGATGAATAAGCATTTAAAAATACAAGCTCTTTCTCAATTTTATAGGAGAAATTAATTTTTTTTTAAAAAAAGAAGTCTAGATCACCAGTGTCAGGAAACAGAACTGTTTATCTGTAAACACCAGTAGGGACTGGTTTGTACGGTGTGGTTTTGAATTCTTCTGTGCACAAATGAAAGTCACTTTAAACACTTCATTTTCTCCATTGCATCATTAGCTGCTCCATAATTTTAGGCAGATCAATATTTCCAAACATTTTAATATATGCTGTAAGAGGAAAATGTAGAAATTCATGCCTGCTATTGCATATACAATAAAAACAAAATTAAAAAATTAAAAAATTCCTTCCAGTAGCACCTTAGAGACCAACTAAGTTTGTTCTTGGTATGAGCTTTCGTGTGCATGCACACTTCTTCAGATACCAATATACAATGCCACTGAAAATGCCTGTATCCAGGGCCGGATTTCGGTTTGATGAGGCCCTAAGCTACTGAAGGTAATGGGGCTTTTATATGTCCAGCTGTCCTTTGTCAACAACAAATTGTTGCTGTTTTTGTGTTGAATATATGCTATATGGTAATTTATGGACCTAATAGGTATCTACAGTGGTGCCCCGCTAGACGAAAATAATTCGTTCTACGAATTTTTTCGTCTAGCGGTTTTTTCGTCTAGCGAAGCGGCAATGACAGCTGCGCTCCACTAAACGAAAAAAAAGGACGAAAATTTTTCGTCTTGCAAAGCAGCCCCATTGACTTTTTCGTCTTGCGGGGCAGCTTCCGCTAGATGAATGCCGTTCGTCTAGCGAGTTTTTCGTCTAGCGAGGCATTCGTCTAGCGGGGCACCACTGTAAAGCCATTTGCACATAACAAAATATGTATTATATCAAGGTAATTGTTGAACTGAAACACAATTAAGAAGTATATTAATAGTGAATTTTGGGGGGGCTCCCAAGAGAGTGGGGCCCTAAGCTATAACTTATTTAGCTTATACGTAAATCCGGCACTGCCTGTATCAAATGTGTCTTTGGAAAAATCATAATTAACAGCGGGTTTAGTTAAGGGTAAAGGTTGTTTTGAACTCTTAGTGATGTAAGCAAATACCCCCCTTTGGGGGTTGCATTTCCTTGTTAATTCTAAAGTAACATAACAAAGCTGGTTTAGCATACTGACCGTGACCTAAGAACACCAGGCTTCATCTAACATTTGCCATGCTCATCAAGCCAGCAGTGGGGAACCTTTGGCCCTCAAGATATTGTTGGAGTACAACATCCATCATCCCTGAGCATTGTCCATGCTGGCTGAGGATGCTGGGAAATGTAGTCCAACAATGTCTGGAGGGCCACAGGATCCCCTTCCTTCCACTAAGTCTTATACAAAGTATTACCTTTCAATATCAACCCTGCAGCACTGGGATAAATAATATTAAAAATCTTAGAATTGATATAAGGATTGACTGAACGAAAATGTATGTGAAGAACTTTCAAAAAGCTCTTATTGTGTGAAGCTCCATTTCCTGAACAGTCACCTAGATCAATTCCCCGAAAACCTTGGGGCAGTCAGTGATGAACAGGGAGAGTGCTTCCATCAAGACCTGAAGACAATGGAAGAATGTTATCAAGGGCGATGGGACAAAACTATGATGTCAGACTACTGTTGGACCATCAAATGAGAATCCCCTGTGCAAGTCCACAAACGCAAGAGCTACAAGCGCAAATTCTTACCTGAATAACAACAGCTTGCAGATACTGTGTATCCCAAGGGAATACATTTTTTTTTGCCTACCTCCAACTGTACATAGATGTACATGTAATTTTCAGTGCTATACATGTCATGTTCGATGCTATATAAATAACTTACATTTCTCATATTGTACTACTTTGGCAATGTGTTTAATAAAATATTGAATTCTTGCATTGTGAAAAACAAAGATTATGGTGAAAAGTGAAAAACATGAATTGCAAAAAAAAAAAACTAGAGCTTACAGAACAAAACCAACTTCAGATTTGAAATCAGCATTGAAAGAACATATAAGAACAGTTGAAAAATCTCATGCAACAGAAAATGATTTTTTTGTTTTGTTCCCCAGTGAATTAGTAAGTAAGTTTTATTGACGGCCATTGGCCCAACACATAAAAACACAATTCCAAAACACATATAATATTTAAAACCTTCGACAGAGGCTGAACCCTCTGCTCGTTACTAAATAAAAGCACAGACTGTCCAACTATCTATTTTCGCATTTTGGCTCCTAGATTAGCGGGGTTCTCCTGACCATACCAGAGCCCTTTTCCTTCTTTAGAGCTAAGACTCTGTTCAGGTATTTGGCAACAGTTCGTGATCTAGATGGATCTTCGTCGTTCAATAGAAATCTCAGTTTGGTTTCTTTGGCATCACCCGTGCATCCCACTAGAAATGGAGCAGCCCCAGTGAATTACTGCACTTAGTTGAGGGGACCTTGTATCCCTTAGAAATGGAAGGTGACTTTAAGCATCACACATATCTCTTATACCATCTAGGGGTGAGGCATTAGTGAGGATTAGATCAGATTCACACTTAGTATTAGCTAAGAGTTTGCTAAACAACCCAAAATGGAATAAGGCAACTCTGTCATTTTTCCTGTCATAAAAGCAAACTTTAAAAAATATTATGCTTTGGTGCATGTTCTGTACCTCTATGACGTCTGTGAGTTCTGTACTAGAAAGTGATATAACTTTTGTTTCTCCCTTATGCAGCTGGTCCTCCTTGTGATGTGGCCATCTAGTGTTTATTTACCTCTGTTCAAAGATTAATTAAGTTTTTTAAGCCACCTCTGGTCTTCATAGTTGAAGCTGTCATCCTAGATTTTACATCCTCTATATCACAACACATGTTGGGCATATTTGATTAAAAGATCCCTCTCCCCACCAGTCAATAATTGGTCCTAACAGTGTAATCCAGGGGTCCCCAAACGTACCTGGCCTTGGGCCGATTCCTCCGGCGCCGATTGCGTGGCGGGCCGGAAGGCGAGGGAGTGCATGCCCATACACGTGTGCACTCGCTTTTTCCGGCGTGGCGCAGCACCGGAAATAGCTTGTGCGCGTGTGCATGGGCCTCTGCAGACCTGGAAGTGCACTGGAAATGACGCTTTACGCATGTAAAAGCCTGGTGTAATCCTATGCATGCCTACTCAGAAGTAAGATGCATTGAATGCAATGAAACTTACTCCAAGTAACTATATATATGATTGTGCTGCTAGACAGTTTCCTGAATGCCTTCAGTGTCCTGTAAAATATTTGTAAAAAGTTGTTTACTACTTTCAGTTCCCAAAGAGTGCTATTTCATCTATATTTGCTCAATAAGCAGTTTATTTTAAGGGACTAATATAGATTAAACAGAACTCTGAAGAAGCTGAAATATGAATTTAAAATACCAACTTTGCTCATTAATAAAATGGAGTCTTTCCCCTCTAAATGAAGATATCAAGATTTGGATTTCAAATATACATATGAGATATGAATTCTATAGCACTTCATACTCTGAAAAGTGATATTTTGATTTATTATAATATAGCTCAAAAAAGCCTTAGCAGAAAATTGATAATATGTTAACTGATTTAAAATGAAAAGAACAATTACATAAGTTGTTATTCTTGTATAAAATGTAACCTTAAGGTAAATGCTTTCCCCTATCCAAGACACTTTTCAAGGCTTGCATGAACCTAATTATATTTTGGCTGTACTTTTCCCCCTCTTTAAAAAACTATTTAGTTTTGTGCCTTCTTTTCTGTTAAATGCCTTCATTTTGCAAAACACTTTTCCTCTTAATTTAAATCATATTATTTTCAAGGAAACATGTGTGCTTCCCTTTCCGTTGTGTTGCTATGGAAATCAAAGCATGTGTTATATAAGTAAATATATTTTGTGTCTGTAGATAATTATTTTATACTTCCTAAAACTTTTAAGATGGTCAAAGAAAAGCACCTGCATCTACCTAAGATTGTCCTTGGAAATATTTCAATAGTAATGGAGAGACCAGATTGTTATTCTCCATGTCGGTGTCTGCATTCTTACAAGCCCTTGTTGTACGACTATATGTGACACACCTTCACATGTTCCTAAGTTTAAAAGCAGTTTTGCACATAGTATTGCAAACATGGAGGGTTCTCTCAATGCAGTTTGGATTCCTGAAAATGCAGTGTTCCTGATCATGTGCAGAGAGTTCTGCATTCATGCATGCAGAATCTGAGGATGAAGGGTGGTATACAAATTTTTACAAACAAACAAACAAACAAACAAACAAACAAACAAAAACACATCAAACAAATAAAAACACACAGGATGGGACTCATAGCCCAACTTCTCAAACCCATGACATTTGAAAAGGGCTCTAGAGCATGTTTAAGGAGTATCTAAAATGTCCACATCTACCCTTATATTTGTTTTATTTGCTTTCTGTGTTTAAATAGGGTGGCCATGTGTGTTACTTTACAGAGGACAGCCTTCTCGTTGAAGGGCTGTGAGAGGGCAGTCCTCTGTTTGAAGGAGCCCTCTGCTTGAAGAGCTGTCTGGTCACAAGAAAGGTGAGCAGAATCCTTGAGGTTGCCCATCAATAGCTAACACCTGGACAACAGGCTTATCTGCCACACTGTACACCTGGTTACCCTCTTCCTCATCATGGTGAGATATATTGTATTTCAGTTTAAATCATACTGATAATTTCTCAATTGGAACCTTTAATATAAACTGTTGTTGTTGTTTAGTTGTTTAGTCATAAATTATAATATAATATAATATAAATTAGCACATGGCGATTTTATTGAAATCTGTGTCACTCTGTGGTCCTCTGTTTTGGTGATCCGTAAGTGTTCTCACTGTATTGAATTCATTTGTGTCTTTTCACACCAGTTAGTGGTATTTAAGGGCTGCACTGTATGCAATTTGAACATTGGGGTTCATTCACACATGCATGGACCTTATCTTTTTGACTTCCAGCTGAACTGGCTTTATTGAACATTTTTGCATGTGAATTTATATGAAAGTTCTCTTGGCGGTCTTTGATGTGGGATGGTTGTTTCACACATGGAAGTAAACTGTGTTCTTTTAGTCAGTGAAAAAGATGGATATGGTTTCAGAAGAACATCAGTAGTTCATTGTAAATCAGAAAAAGAAACCGCTAGTCCACAGATTTGACATATAGGAGGGAAGAAGAGGGGTGGGTGGGCTGTGAAGAATTATCTCCTGCTACAGCAACTACTGGGTATGCCAATGGAGGTCATCTTATTATGGACACAACTTTTAGATGACACTGCATCCACCTCTACTGTCATAGAGGCCAGAGTTATGATCCTTATAAAAATGAAAGTGAATTGTTAGCTATCAGAAGCCTGTATTGCATTTTTGGGCTGGAAGCCAAATTCTGCATTTCACAGTTCATTATTGTCCCCTGTAGATCTTTGGCTGAAGTTTTCCCATTCTACCTCCTGAAGCATTTCCTACCGTACATGTTCTTTTTTTTTGTAGCAGGGGATACAGAATGTTGTTACAGAACTTCTTATGTTCCTAAGACCTTGGAAGCAGCCAATAAATCTTTCCTGCCAATAGAAATCTGCAATGTAATATCCGATGGTGTACAGATCGCAGCTTGCCTCCAGATGTTTAACTTGCAATGGGAAGCCATCCCCTACCTGTATGATTCGTACAATAAAAGAAGTAACTATTTTGCGAATAGCGGGAGGGTGGGAGGAAAGCAGGTGCTGAATGCATAAAGCTGGGTAAATAGCAGCCATGACTTTATCAAGCATACTTCCCAGTGCCACCTCCAAGTTTTGAAGTCTCTTGGGCAAGATGCCTTTAGTGGGGCTTTCTCCTCCCAAGTTGCTGCTGCTCCACGTCCTCACTTGTAGCATAGCTTGCATACTCAGTGAGGGCTGGTGATCAGGCAGTGATAGCAAGAAGGAGGAGCTGCAGTATATAGAAGCTCCAGTGAGTGGCAGTCGATTCCCTGGAGTGGGGGGGGGGGTGAACTTCGGCAGGTGCTCAATGAAGTCTACTCTTGATGCTGGACATCATACTTCAAATTGGTTTGGTGTACAAGGAAAGGGACGTCAACTGTAGCCTGCCTGCTGGAAAGGTAGTCACATCAAAGAATGTTGATGGGCAGAGAGACCAGACGTGTGTGGGTCTGTACACCTTCAACTTGGTGGTGGGACCACTTTCAGCCTTGAGGCTGGATTCCAACTTATCCAACCTTCTGGATTCTGCATTCAGATGGCGGGTAGGGCCAGAGGCAAAAGTGAGTGGGTCAAAAAGTTTACATATTTCTGTGCATTTTACAAATATTTTACATAATTTATGTTCAGTTCCCTCATAGGCCGAATTAGGCCTCTGGCCAGAGGTTCCCTACCGCTGTCTTTTAACCATATCCCTGGATGTGGGATTGAACCCTATTCCAGTTGCCAGGCATGGAATTTATTGAGGAATGCCAAACCATGCTCATCCCTAAAACCTAGCCACTGCCCAAAAGAAAGACTTCAGTTGGGAAAGCAACATCCAGCAAGATCCCTAAGCTGAAACATGTGCAAGAAAAACCAGGATCACTCTGAGGAAGGGAAAAATAAAAGGAATAAAATCAAACCTGTTTCTGCCAATGCAAAGATGGAGAGCTGATAAGTCCCAGTTCTTGAACCTAGGGACCAGCTGAAAGGCACAGTAATTAAGCAAGATGGTAAAGGTAAAGGTAAAGGTAAAGGTAAAGGTAAAGGTAAAGGGACCCCTGACCATTAGGTCCAGTTGTGTTCAACTCTGGTGTTGTGGCGCTCATCTCGCGTTACTGGCCGAGGGAGCCGGTGTACAGATTCTGGGTCATATGGCCAGAATGACTAAGCAGCTTCTGGCATAGCTGTCAACTTTTCCCTTTTCTTGCGAGGAATCCTATTCGAAATAAGGGAATTTCCCTTAAAAAAAGGAAAAAGTTGACAGCTATGGCTTCTGGTGAACCAGAGCAGCGCACAGAAACGCTGTTTACCTTCCCACCGGAGCGGTACCTATTTATCTACTTGCACTTTGACGTGCTTTTGAACTGCTAGGTGGGCAGGAGCTGGGACCGAGCAATGGGAGCTCACCCCATTGCGGGGATTCAAACAGTCGACCTTCTGATCGGTAAGCCCTAGGCTCTGTGGTTTAACCCACAGCGCCACCCGCATCCCAAGCAGGATGGTAGAAAGACCCAATAAGAACTGCAACCAAGCATAGTCTTTAACACACACACCCCACCAAAAAAAGCTTTAGAGCTTTTTGCAAAGCAACTTGAAGGAAGGCGCAGTGTCAGTCTTGTGCAGACACACACAGACCAATTTGGGCAGTGAATGTTAAGATTTTGCCTTGCACCTAGAGTGAAACTGACTGCCCAGAGACTTGTCTTCTCCATTCTTTGGCTTGTTTGTGATGGGTTTCAGTAGCTCCCATAAAACTTCCAGCATTAGGAACAGCACTGAGATATATTGTCTTGCTATTTAAATCACAGCAATTATTTAAAAATTGGCAGGTATACATGTTCGTCACCATATAAATATTTTATGCAAATAGGCATCTCCCTTTGTCCTCCTTTTTGGCAATACAGTCCCACTTTTTAAAATATGTATAAGGGGGCACTAGCAGCTATTTCATACCTGCCGTTTGTTGGGAATTCCTAATAGTGGGGGGATTCCTCCAAGAATCTATATCCATCTTGAAGGAGTTTGTCATTTGTTGGTGTTTCCTTTGATGGTCTAGCATGCAATGCAAATTGTATTCTGAAATGAGAGATGACATTAGAACTCCTTTAGACACTGAAGCCACCTATGAACCCATGAACCCAGAAGTCACCAAACTTCTGCATTTTACTTCCTGACTTGACTTGTCACGTGTCTCAGACATTGTGTGTTTTCCTTGCCGTTGCAAGCACATGTCTCTGTGGTAGCTTAGCGAGAAGAACAGCTGAATAAATATGTTTTTGTAAGTGAATTTTTTTTGTAAGTGAATAACATGTTATTAGAGGTATGAAGTACATCTCCAATGTAATCTTCATGAAATAATATTTTTTGCCTCAGTAATAAAAATCATTCTAAACTATTTTTGCTTGCCAGTCAAGGCAAGAGAAAAATAAAATAAGGAATCTAAAGAAAAACACAGGGCTCTCCAGTTCCCTTTTGGGATCTTGTGGAAGGATGTGACTTCAGTCAATGGTCCTGAGATCTTATTTATCGCATCCATTTCACCAATGCCTTCCTGTTGGTTAGAAGCCATTGCTATGTGGAGATTAATCTTCATCCAGTGTTTCTATACGGAATTCAACGTGAGCAGGGTATCTCCAGTATTTGCAGGCTGGTGTTTTTGCCTTTCCTTATAAAATTTCTGGTTAGCACTATAGTACTTTAAAGAAAAATAACAGGGAAGGTAGGTTTTATGAAATGGTAACAGACTGAAAATTAAAAACTTCACCTCCAGGAAAAAAAATCTTAATTTTATTTTAAAGAGCTCTTAGATTCCCAAGCTACTTTAAAAACAAACAAACTGATTTCATATGTTGAATACATTTTACTCAGTGTTACATCCTGTGGTGGAAATTGGTATAAATGGACATGCAGGTGAGTGTAGGGCCAGCAAACATTATGGAGTTTAAATCCCTCACCTGTGTAATGAAGTTGACAGCATTCTTTTATTATATTATGGTGTTTCCAGAACCTCTTCCATTCTTTTAATATGATCTTATCACCAATAACACCATTTGATGCCTCATCAAAGCATACCACTACTAGGCCCTTTCACTCCATTAATTCCATACATATATTAAATGTATTGAGGGGACCAGGGCACACTTACTGGCCTCAACACTGACATTACTGGGCTTCACTGGCCATGCCTTCATTTTGTATGTATTCACTGAGACGTTTGCAAGCCTTCCTTGGCAGATGTCCCACTGAAGACACAGATATCAGAGTCACTCCAGGGTTATGGTTAAAAAAAATGTAGTATGAACACTGACAACTGGGAAACACTGGCCTGCGAGTGCTCCAGTTGGAGAACAGCCTTTACCAAAGGTGTCATAGGCTTTGAAGACATTCAAACTCAGGACGCACAGGAGAAACATGCTAAGAGGAAGGCACGCTTGGTAAATCCACACCGTGATCAACTCCTGCCTGGAAACCAATGTCCCCACTGTGGAATGATGTGTGGATCCAGAATTGGCCTTCACAGTCACTTACAGAATCATTGTTCAAACCGTGTTTATGGAAGACAATCTTACTCGGCTACGAGTGATTGCAGAAGAAGAAGAAGAAGAAGAAGAAGAAGAAGAAGAAGAAGAAGAAGAAGAAGAAGAAGAAGAAGACGGTTATTGTCTCAGTGGATTTGATGCAGTTCCCCACTCTGGCATTTAATGTATACATGGAGGGAACAAGCGGGGAGGGTGGGGTGTGGGGTGTGGGGTGGATCTTCTTTCTCAACTGAAGGGAAGCTGTCATCAAGCAAAAAGCATTGTATCTGAAAGGATATTGAAGCACTATTTGTGGAGTTTGATCCTCAATGGCTGTTTCACACATGCAGGCATTACTTTACGTTGCAGTCATTGGTGAAGAATACGCAGGTGTGAATTGGGGAGATGAAGAAGCAGCTCTTTGAGTGAATATGTGTGTTCCTCTCAAGTGCAGCTTGCATTTCCAAACATAACTTTACAAGGCTAATATTGAAATGTGGATCCATTCACTCCTGCTGGCACACCTGTCAGTTGCGAAAGTTCTGCCAGTGGTAGCTGAACTAATGCTTATTTCATGGCTAAGAGGGTTCTAGCTCCCTCTCTTTGAGTAAGTAACTAGTGATATCACAGTTTTCTTAGCTTGCATCGCCTCGCCTTCATACAAATTATTCAGTCCTTTCATGTCTGCTGATTCCTAAATGTTATAGGCAATTAAGGTTTAATCTATAAGGAACTTACTTGGCTTTGCAAATTATTTATACTACAATGCCATGCATGCCTGCTCAGAAGTAGATCCATTGTTCAACTTGAAGTGTCCACTAGAATGTTTTATTGTTTTTTTCACACCTTCCTCAATTACAGGATAGGGAACCTATGGTAACCAGATGCTGTTCGACCATAGCTCCCATCATCTCTAGCTAGTGGCTATGCTGGCTGGAGCTGATGGGAGCTGAAGTCCAACAGCATCTGTAGGGTTACAGTTTCCTCATCCCAACTGCATTGAGTAGATAACTTTAAGCATTACCCCACCAGCAGTCAGAAGCCTAGTGATGGCTGAAATGGTCTTCCAGGCATTTGTTTTGTTTCTAAAGGTAAAGGTAAAGGGACCCCTGACCGTTAAGTCCAGTCGCGGACGACTCTGGGGTTGCGGCGCTCACGTTACTGGCCGAGGGAGCCAGCATACAGCTTCCAGGTCATGTGGCTGGCCTGACTAGGCCGCTTCTGGAGAACCAGAGCAGTGCACGGAAATGGCATTTACCTTCCCGCTGGAGTGGTACCTATTTATCTACTTGCACTTTGACGTGCTTTTGAACTGCTAGGTTGGCAGGAGCAGGGACCAAGCAACGGGAGCTCACCCCGTCGTGGGGATTCGAACCGCTGACCTTCTGATTGGCAAGCCCTAGGCTCTGTGGTTTAGACGACAGCGCCACCCGCGTCCCTTATGTTTTGTTTCTAGAGGGTGTCAATAAATGGCTAAAGGAGCAGCAGTCTGAAGCATAAATCCATTCAAAGCTAATGTGTCTTTTGCAACCTCTGGGGCCGGCATGATCGCAAAGGCAGCTTGCCCGTCATCATATAATGCACAATTAGCTTGAAGAATTCTTGCCTCCACAGGTAGTGATAGGCGCCAGCTTGGATGGCTTTAAAGATGAATTAGACAAATTAATGGATACTAGTTTCTAGGAATCACAGGTGGGCAGTCTGCTGGTGTGCTCATGTGCTGCCTGCAGGCTTCCCACAGACATCTTGTTGACCACTGTGAGAACAGGATGTTGGACTAGAGGGGTCATTGGTTTGATCCACCAGGGTCATCTTAGGTTCTTTGTCATAAGATTTAGTGCTTTCCAACAGGCTTAGCGGAGCTTAGTCAAATTCATGGGTCTGTCAATAACGGGTTATTATTTGTCACAATTGTTTTATGGAATCTCCTGGCCCTTCAAACCCTGCTTTGTGGACTACAAAAGCTGGCCTCTATGCAGGATGCTTGGCTAGGTGGGCCTTCTCAGTAGTGGCACCTGCCCTGTGGAACACCCTCCTATCAGATGTCAAGGAAATAAGCAACTATCTTACTTTTAAAAGACATCTGAAGGCAGTCCTATCCAGGGATGTTTTAATTTTTAATGCTGTATTGTGTTTTTAATATTCGGTTGGGAGCTGCCCAGAGTGGCTGGGGAAACCCAGCCAGATGGGCGGGGTAATAATAATAATAATAATAATAATAAGTGGATTCTGAGGCTCTTTTTAAGTTAATTGTGGTGATATGAATTGACTTCAAAAATTTGTTTTAGAAATAGGAGTATAAGTGTAAGTGTTTAAGTGTAAAAGTCTGACAGCATCAGATTTGAGTGATAATAGTCTCATGCCCTATGAAGTTTTTATTTTTGTATCTGTTGTAATTCCATTATTTGGAGGCATTGTAATGGCCTAGAGAGGATAAATGTTGTTGTCATGTACTTACTTACATTTCAGTTACTCTAATAGATGAAAAGTCACTAATCATTTCTAATAACCTTATTATAACTCCCCCATCCCACCAAGTATTTTTGAGATTGCATGACTGTCAGGAAAAAATAGATAAAGGCAGGTGCAACAGGAACAGACACAAAAAATATATGTACCAATATAAGCCAGGAGGTGGCATCAACACACAGCTTAAATGCAAGGAATCTTTTCCCTCCCTTGTTTAAAATGAAGGTTAGATGCTTTTAAGGTGTGTTTTATCCAGAGGGTAGTATGCTGAGAATACAGTAGGAATCACTGGTAGCCAGTTAGTTGGGATGGAAAGCAGTATATGGCTAATGCAGACCCTCCAAGTGTTCCTGTTTTGCCGAGACATCCCTGATTTAGAGAAGCTGCCCTGGTTTCTGATTTGATCCCATAATGTCCCACTTTTCCTAAGGATGTCCCTATTTTCATTGGAGAAATGTTGGAGGGTATGGAGTTATCTGACCCCCGAGCCGTCTGAAGGCAATCCTGTATAGGGATTTTTTAAAAAAAGAAATAATATTTAATGTTTTATTATGTTTTTAATATATGTAATATATGTTGGAAGCTGCCCAGAGTGGCTGGGGCAACCCAGTAAGATGTGTGAGGTACAAATAGTAAAATTATCATTATGGAATGGGGCGTCCCTATTTTCATCGGAGATATGTTGGAGGGTATGCTAAAGCTGATAAAGGGTGACTGAGAAATCTGTGGAGTCCAGTCCCTTGCTGGAGGGACTCTAGGCAGGGAGTGGATTGGCAGTACTATGCAGACCTATGGCTGGTGATAGTGTCTCAAAAGGGTATGGGTGTAACCCCACTGACCACTACTGGGGGACGCTCTGACACACATGCAGTGGAAAGCAACATATTTCTAATTTTGGAACGGTTGACCAGGGCTTATATAGCTATGCTGAAGAACCTCAACTTTCTTCTTTGCATCCCTGTCCAGTATGTTCATCTATTTTAAGTAATGCTGCATGGTGCTGGGAAGAACAGGATACTATTCACAGTAAGGTAGGTAGGTGTGTGTGTGTGTGTGTGATTTAAAAAGCATGAAGTTCTACATTTCACCTTTTTTTTTAAAAAAAGTGCAATAATATTAAGAAAAAGATTTTCAGTGAAACTTTCCAAGTAAAATCCACTAAGCAGGAAAATCTAAATGTTCAAACAAATATCAACGGAATAACAGGCCTGAAACATTATGTTTTCACAGTTTCCCAAAATAACCAACCAGAAACACGTGAAATTAATGAAATGATGGTTATTTTACTAAGGCAGCACCTTGTGAGCTGTGCTGCCGATGTCCCACTTCTCACAGCTGGTGTATGCCGGCTTGTGTATCTTCTAAAAGTCTCAGTTCTACTCAAGATTCAGCTAAGCAGTTTTATCAGGGGTGAGAAGCCTCTGTCCCAAAGCCAGAGGTAGCCCCTGGGCAGTTCCGGAGAGGTCCTCTCCCTAGGTAGGGTAAGTAAGAGGAGAGTCACCGGTTGGGTTACCCAAGCACCTTCCAGCAGAGGCAACTCCTCACCTGCTTTTCCTTCTCTGATGGTAACCGGCCTGTCTTCACCTGCCTGCCTCTACAAGGATAGTGACAATATTGTTCCTGTTACTCGGTGGATCGCACCTTAAGTAGCCAGAGCTTTAGGAGGTTTCAACATCTCAACACTATTATCCTAGGCATTGCAACATTTTAATTTACATTCTATATTTATAATTTTAAGAAAGTACAATGGCATGGATTTGTGTGTATGGGTCCTGACTGATTCCCACTACATTGTGTGGGTTAGTGGCCCTTGATATACAGTAGGCTACAGCGTAAGTCTTTTAAAGGAGGCCCCGTGGAATACGTGTACTCTGTATCCACGGGACCTCTTTTAAAGGACTCACCCTGTATAAAAAAGGACCCCACTATTACTTCATATCAATGCAGCTCAGCTTCAAACAACAGGTGTTTTATGGCTTAAGAGAAGCAATTTATAGATTGCAGCAATGTGTTTATGTGGCAGGGTGCGTTTCATCACAGTCTGGGACAGGCTTCCTCAAACTCAGCTCTCCAGATGTTTTGAGACTACAGTTCCCATCATCCCTGACCACTGGTCCAGCTAGCTAGGGATCATGGGAGTTGTAGGCCAAAAACATCTGGAGGGCCGAGTTTGAGGAAGCCTGGCCAGGGACAACTGTGGAAAAAAATTAGTTTTGATAGCCTAACGTGGCCTGTAAGCACAGTGTTTTCAAATTAACGCACTACTTTGCTCAGCTTTGGTTGATGGCTTTCTTGTGAGAACTGATGTCGGAGCGCTGCTCTGATTTTGCCTTTATGTGCTTTTGCTTAAAAACAAAAAGCAATTGCAATGTTGGCTACAATAAGCACCATGCTAGATGTTGTGGTGTTTTACAATTACCAGTTACACTGTGTGTGCATGGTGTTTTGTTTTGTTTTTTAAAAATCAATATGTTAACTTACAAAATAAATGGCAGGTTTCAAACTAAGGGGCTATATATACACCCACACACTGAGAGCTTCAAATGACATCATAATAAGCCACAAGAGTAAATGAGGTAGTTTTTTTCCTTTAAATCATAGCCTTTCATAAGACTTCCTGTTCTTGTTTTATAATGTAGGGACACAGCTAGCAATTTTAGCGGAGAAATGTCTTCAGCAGATATCTGACTTGTTGCAACTTTATCAGTTTTTGTTTCCACAGATGGATGCAACACAGGGCAGAGCCAGTTCTGCTATCTCATGCATTTTTTATTTTTATTTTAAAGTCTGTGGCACTTCTTGCTCTTCCTTTGCATCCGTAGTTTGAATGGGTCCTTTGCATCCAAGGCTTGATTCTTTCGTTTGTCGCTCTGCAAGGTGACAGAAAAAGTGCCAAATTCAGAAAGCACAAAATTTTGCCTGCAATTGGGACTGCAGCTAAAATGTGATCCTTCTTTTTCTTCCTTTAGCTGCCACTTGAAGTTTCAAGCCATGGCATGGTTGTTCCCACCCTGTTCTGAATTTCTGAAGCAATACATGAACCAAAATACACCCATCCTTCAAAAGTCACACTTCTCCAAATGTTGCAGTGTAGTTCTTCAGCCAAGGAATGTGTACAAAAATGCATATAATGGGGAAGATGTGCATAAATGCATAAATTACTGAAAATAACATGAAGAAGAAGAAGAAGAAGAAGAAGAAGAAGAAGAAGAAGAAGAAGAAGAAGAAGAAGAAGAGTTTGGATTTGATATCCCGCTTTATCACTGCCCGAAGGAATCTCAAAGCAGCTAACATTCTCCTTTCCCTTCCTCCCCCACAACAAACACTCTGTGAGGTGAGTGGGGCTGAGAGACTTCAAAGAAGTGTGACTAGCCCAAGGTCACCCAGCAGCTGTATGTGGAGGAGCAGAGACGTGAACCCGGTTCACCAGATTACAAGTATACCGCTCTTAACCACACACCACATGAGGGAGGAAGAGTTGAATTAGGGGAAATTGGTTTGCAAAAATGTGTGTATTAGGATATAATTTGCAATTTGGTTATCTGAATATTCTTAAAATGAGCAGGAAAAGGCTGGAAAATCCTTGCAATGTACACAATTTCTACCCTACGTCTAACATCTGCACAGGAAACAGTCTTGTTGTGTGCAGTGTCAGATATGATCATGTCTATTTTTCTGCATTTACAAATTGCAGAAAAGCCAGCATGGATTTCTCAGTTTATTTATAAGCTTGCTCATTTCCTCCCAGTGTATAAGGTTGCTTAATGGAGGATGGCATAGTAACCAATGTGTGGAACCACTCCTTGCCTGAGTGGTTTGTTTCAGGAGTTAACCAGGCAGACCAAATCATGGCTGCTTGGTTCACCCACCCCAAACCTGACCTCTTAAAGTTTTGCAGCACCCATGTAATCACAGTTTCCAGTTTTGCATTTCCTCACTATGATTATCTAAAAATGCATTGTTTGACATACTTTTCTTGCTGAACCACTGGAGAAAACACCACTTGCTCCAGAAGTATGAGTCATTAAAAGATTATTCTGTATATATAGTTTGTTATTCTTAAAGAAAATGTTGGCAAGTGTCAAAACTGCTGCAACATCTGTACTCCTTCTTACTATAGTACTGTAATTGCAGTTAATCATGATTTATTATAAACCTTCCATGATAGCACAGTAACTACAAATACACAGACCATATGGATGTGGTAACAAATTCTCCTTTAGCTCTGCAAACTGGAAATGCCATTACTGACTTTTTGTAGCGTAGTGCAGGTCTATTATTTCTCAAAGCAAACATTTTGTGTTTGCTGTGGATGAACAGATCCAACCCTCCCAAACAGAAAATATTTTCTGAAAGATAAGGAGGGAGGTTCCAAAATTAGCAGTTATAAAATGGTTACAGTAATAACTGGGGTGGTGGAGGGGGGCGGGAAACTAACACTCTGAATATAGACGAGTAGTGGTGGACTCACTTTCTTTGGAGGTTTTTAAGGAGAGGTTGGGTAGCATTGCAGGGGGTTGGTTCTTTGATTTTATGGCAGATAAGGTTTGGGGTAAAACTGACAAATTAATGACAAGTTTATTGAAAAGCGGAGCTTTCTTATTGTGTGTTAGACTAATAAAGTACAAGATAATATCAAACCAACCATATATACTTCATTAGGAGCTTTGAGTATTAAAACCATGTATTATCATCACAACCATTCATCTTTTTGCTATTTTGCTTGCCTAGGAACATACAAGGTGCTTGAAAAGTAACTATACACCTATGGACAATGTATGGACTGTAGGTCTATAGTTGCTTTTCAAACACCCTGTACAAAAGCATCTCCAGTCAGATCTAGAGAAGTTCATACAAAGCACCCCAGATTTGAACTGCACTTGGGATTTTTTTTAATTGTATTTTTAATATTTTGTTGGAAGCCGCCCAGAGTGGCTGGGGAAACCCAGCTGTCAGTTACAAAGATCTTCATATTCAAGAAGTTCTGAAACTGTTGCATCAAAGCAGTAAATCACCCCCCCCCCCAAGAGTGAAGGTGGTCTATAGTTAAATGATGGCTTCTTCATTAGGGATTGCTTAAAAGATGAAGGAATGCTTGATTGAAAAATGAGGGGGGATGGACTCTCTAAATTTGGAAGTAATTATTAAATGATACTTGTCTTGCATTATATCTTCTGGAGCAATGTCCTTAGAATGCCAGTTCTGAACTTTTGTATATCTGTGATACACTCCACTGCAACACTGTGTTTATATTGTGACCTCTTGGCTGTAACTTCTACTGTCAGTCGTACCCATTCTACAGTAAGCACTGATGTGCCAAAGTGACAAGATTAAAATTTAGATGCCAACCACAAAAAGTTCCCACATCACCAGAAAAGCAACATAGGGTACATTTTCCAGTTTTCACCATTCTGAAGATCTTTAACTGCACTGCTTTGAAGCAGGAAACCATTAAAAAATATTATTAGGGAAATGGATCATTCACAACATATCCTGGAAACCTGCCCAAGCACAGACATAATCATGGGGGAAGAGCAACTTATTTCTCAATGTCATACATTGTTATTGCACTACAAATGACATTGTAAAAAACAACAACCATCTATGAACTTCCTTTTCCTTGCCAATTATTCTCTAAGGGGTGGTTCAAAGGGAACCCTATTATTCTGCTTAGATATATGCTTTCAGCAATCCTTCCTGCAGCAGCAGCAGCAGCAGCAACAACAAAGATCCATGTAAAATCCAGGCTTCAAAAAAAAAAAAAAAACCAAAACCTTTTCTCTTTTGCTAATTTATAATATCTGTATGATAAATCAATTGTGCATGATGGAACAGATCTTTTAACAAAATGACTATTTAAAAAGTCCTTTCCTGGTGGGGAGATGGGTGGGGTGGGGTGACGATGTTTCTATTTTACTTAATATATGTAGGGTGCCATAGTTCATTTGAGGTTGGCTGTGGTGGTCTTTGGTTTCCTGTGTGAGTGGGGTGGGTGAGTGTTTTTGATCAGGTTAGCCATACCCCACCCATCTCCCCACCCGGCCCACCTCTTCCCCCCTTTTCTTCCTAATGTCTCAACAAATGAAATTGATTTGAAAAAAAATGTTACATGGAAAAAAATACAAGAGAGACATTGCACTACCTTTGTAAATCAAGAAAATCTTTAATAAAAAATACTTTAAAAAATCATTTCCTGGTAGAAAAACACTACTGTGAGTGATAAAGACCCATGGGAGCAGAAAGCCATCATGTTTTACATTAAGAAGCTTACAACTTTGGTTACCATTGCAAAGGGTGTCTCTAGTTTTTAAATAATGCACAGTTTATTTTATTTAAAAGCATTTATAACCCATGATGTCTCCTCTCCTTGGCCAATTTTTATTTGGATACCCTTTTCATATAACTGTACCTTAATGGTTCCTGTGGCTTCTACATTTGCTCTCATTTTGATCCAGATATGTACAAAATGGCTTCCGAGGGTCAAAGGTTACTTAGCCTGCTATGTAAACATGCCATAAGGAGAAGAGCCCTGTGGCCAGGATTCTTTACATATAATTCTATGGGGATAGAAAATATTGTGGATATAGCAGCAAACACACCTGTGGTATGTATTGTAGATATTGATATTACAAAACCTGAAGCAACTTAATGCATGAAAACTGAGTCCCCTTGGAAGAAAAACATTGTCAAGGTCCATAAGTTTTATTCAAAAGTCTATTTGCAGAACTTGCCTCAAAACAAAACAGAAACATCAAATTATACATCCAAAACATCCACATAATGTCTTGTGCTGTCCAGCACAGGCTCAGTATCCTACAAATAAAATAAACTAGAGCTGACAAACATGGCACACTCTGTCTCTGTCTCTCAGGCTTCACTGCCTGCATTTCAGGCTGCAACTTTTCTTAGGCTGTTTACCTGGAGAGCTTCATTTACATCCAGACTTCTGTCTGTGCTGTGATCTGTAGACACAGGTCTGTAATTTCCAGGCACAGGTCTGAGTGTTGTTGTTGTGTTCCACAGCTTTCCCTGTGAAAACCCAATTGCCATTTGTTCTGATTCAGCGGTAGACAGCAGGTTTTCCTGAGGAAAGTTGTGGGACAACCCCCCCCCTCCCGATCTGTGCATAGAAATTGTGATACAATTGGAAATCTGGATTTCCAATGACTCCCATCATCCCTAACCACTGGCCATGCTGGCTGGAGGTGATGGGAGTCCAGCAACATCTGGAGGACCACAGGTTCATCACCTTTGATGACCTTTGCTACCTCAGAATTGTGGAGGTTTTGCATGTGTCACAAAATTAAATACTCCATGAAGAAAAGAAACAACCCCCCCACACACATAATATTAGCACTTCTGGAGAAAAACACTAAGCTAAAACCCCTGTCCCTGGTACCTAATTTTCTATGTGTAAGAAGATGCTTCATATGGGTTTTTGGGTGCATATTACTGTTCAGTACTGTGTTTTCCTCCACTAGCAGCCTGAAGTGGGGCAGGCCAGAATCAGTTTTACCATGTGATGCAACTGTTTGTCTAGAAAATCTTTTATAAACAAGTAAAACCATTTGTATTACAAAGAGACAAACTCCTCAATCTGTGACTTGGCTACTTAGAGCAAACTTATTTTGAAAGACTTGAGGAGGATGACATAGTGACCTTCTGCGACTGGTAAACAGAGCAAGAATTTGGCAGCAACCTCATCATTTGACATACATTTGCTTCAGTGGAAAACAACAGATACGATCAATGCCTGGGAGGTTACTTATTCTAGTGTTCTCCTCACAGGAGCACAGGAGCCAGATTGCAGAGAAAAGGAGAGGTTTCTTGGTGTGAAAACCTATAGTGTTAAATGGTATCAAAAGACTTTGATGTATTGTATACTCAAATATGTAGCATTCACTGCAGGATACTAAAAGAACAGTTTATTGCAAAAGCAAGAAGAGGAGAAAAGGAGGGGAAAGATGGGGCACAATAATGATTAAGAATCATACAGCACCTAGCACAGCAAATTGCAATTGCTACAACAGGAAGAGAGAGAAAAAATCATAAAGTGGTCTGCCAAGACCCTTGGCAAATTTCAAGTGGTTTGTGGGGGAAAATGATTTGGTACCACTGCCTTACGCTCACCAAGATACGAAAAAGTTGTGCAATGTTTAATTTTACAATATACAGAGCCCAATAATGGACGGGGATCTACAATGAAATGCATTAGTTTATTATGAAAGGGCTTTTGGCATATTGTTAGAATTTTGGATGTCTAGACAGAGCTCATGGCACAGTACTATAGTGCCCTTCAAAAGCATGGAAAAATATTCATGGCATTTTGTAACAACCATGAAGTGGTTATGAGATCTTGTCTGTCTTTAACACCAAATAAATATAAATCAATGCAACAATGCATCCAATTAAAAAGTGATGTGAAAACTAATTTTTTAAATCATGATTCAAACATGGTGATCATGTCATTTTAAAATAATAACAATAAATGTCTGATTTATTTTTAAAACAACCTTTTAGGTTGTGCAGAAATGCTTGAAACATGGATCTTTTGAACCCAGAAAATGAAACAGAATTCCTTATAGTGAAGGTTTTCTGGGTTCATTTGACTAAGAGGTGGAGAGAGAGATAGACTTATTCTGAACTTAGCAAAATACCTAACATACAACAAAAACAGCAAAACAGCTCAACAGCACATGTGTGTGGAGGGAGCAGGGGAAACCCCAAAATAAAAATCTGTTTGGAGGAAAAAGCAACAAATTCAACACAAGAGAAAAGAAATGCTCATGCAACCAAGTTGTGCTTGAAAAATGGAATCGCATGACTTTTACATCACACTAGCCTGTGACCCTGGCATGATGTCATGCCCTCCCCTCGGCTGTCATTGAAGGTTGGTACAGGACAATGCCCCTGTGACTCTGGACAAATAGAAACAATAGAGCATGTGCTTCCTCCAGTACCTATACTATAGAGATATTTGTATTAGCCTCATCTCCTCACTACCTGTATTCCAAAAGGAATTGTCCTGTGCGCAGGACAATTTTATACCTCCCTGCTGATGTCAGATACCAATCCTGCTAAAACATGTAATGTTGCCAGATTCTGCACAGCAGCACTCAAAATCCGTCAGATGACCTGTGCCACAAACTAGAACTAATGAACACTCACATCAGAGTGCTCTCTAAACTGATAGTTGTAGACTTTTATACACTAACCTTTTATGGTCTTCCATATCCATTTAATATTCCTAACCCTTCTTTTAGATTATTTTAGTTTCTTTTAGATTCTTACAGTATTTTAGATATACCTTCTGCTTTAATACTTTTAAGCTTTCCAAAATGTTTTGCAGATTCTAAATGATTGTACCCCACCCTACCTATGCTGGTCTATGACCATAATAAAGATTTGATTGATTGGTTGATACATCACACTAGCCCAGAATGTTTTCTGAAAATAAATCTTCAAAGACATTTGCCACTCCACTGTCTTATACAAAAAAATACCTGATGTCCTGTTGCTGCATCAATGCCTCATCTAACCTTCAAATATGCTTGTTAACCCAGGATCTGCCAGAGCAACACCACTGCCCTCTTGAGATCCACCTGCGTCCCTTTGTATGTGTGAAGTAGATGGTGGAGCCTCGGTGGCATTCATAGACTTGGTTATTCATGGGGTTGGTTATGTGCTCCTGCTCTCCACCAAGTTCACTGAAAATTAGGCTGAATGCAAACCTGGCAAGTGCGGATTTCTTCTCCATGTGTGAAGAATGAGAAAATAAATATGAGAATTACAACCCAGCGTTGTTACTAGTGTGCACTGAATTTCCAGGACTTTACGGCACAGTTAAATGTTGTTTTAAGTAGCCGAGCACCAGCTCGACTGCAACACTGCAGGTAACGAACAGGGGCGCATTGTCAGGGACATTAGTGCCAATTACATTATTAACTGAGGAATTTGAGGCATGTGTTTGGATTACCTACTCATTTCATTCCTTTTCCTGTTGTTGATCCTTTCAAGCAGTAGCAATTTTTCCAATTACAGGAATCACTGGAGCCACGTCTGTGGACACTGGGCCTTCAGTCTTGGTAGGAAAAGATTCTGTAAGATGGTTTACATTGCCGTTTCCTCCGAGGGAGCCTGCAGCACACAGTATATGGCTTAAGGCTTAGCAGAGCACATACCACAGCTATAGGATGTAGTGCATCTCAAGGGGCTTTGTGGCTGTTGAATTCTTAAAATAAACGGTTCCTTCCAGCCTGAGACGAGCATTAAAAATATATGTTTGCTTGCCAAAGCTGTGCAAACACACTAATTCAAATAAACCTGATCAATTCTGTAAAAGACAAGGCTTTTGGGAAGCAAGTAAGGATGGATGGATGAAGGGAAGAGGCTTGATTCCAGCCCCCTGCCCGCTCATCACTTTTTCCTCAGCTACACACATGTGAGGGAAAGCCAACTGCTGTGGTCAGTATATTCTAACTATACAGAAGTAGGCAAGATTCTTCTTTGATTTGAGGTTTGCGAAGTATGGCTTGAAATGTTGAAAAACAAATTGGATAGTCCCAGGAGCACATGTTTGCTTTCTGGCGATGGAAATGGAGGCACCGTTGTTTTTGCAACACCTTCACCTTCTCCAACATTGGCTGCAGATTGGGCCACCAGGGGTTTATTGAGATCAGTGTCTGGGTTCACAGTAAAGGGATCTTTTTGTACACATATCTGAATCCTAAATATATTATTTGGAAGTAAGTCCCATCGTGTGTGGGACTTATTTGGACATGTCCCAAATAAATATTTGTTTCTTAGTAAAGTGTTTGGGGATTACACACTTTGTGTCTCTGAGTCATGGACCAGAGAAACCACCAGCATCTTCAGAGAGAGGATGAGTTAGTTATAACTCCAGGACAGGGAAATGGGCCATTCCGTGAAAAATGAGCCTGATAAGAATGCTAGATGAGCACTGGACTTTGGTGAGGAAGATTCCAAATGTGCAGTCTAACCATTTTTTTAAAAGCTAAAGACAAAAGAAGTTTATTTTATGGACCTTCTTTTCAAATGTCCACCCACGTAGTCTTCACAGAAGTGTTCAAGTTAAAAGTTTTCTGATGATTGTCCCACCCGTGACAGCATTTTTTCCTTAATTTTGTATTGTTAAATTTCTTAAACTTAATTCCTGATTGCATAGTTGTAACCAATAAACATTGATTTAAACAGATATGCTGAGTTTATCATTGATTCACCTCCCAACTCACAGAGTTTTTCCATAAATCAAACTTATCTCAAGCTCCATGTCCTTTTTTTGTCCCACCCGTGACAACACTTTTAACATTTAATAAAATTGTCAAAAATATCCATAAAAATAATAAAAAATTAGTAAAATGTTCAGTATCTTATTAAGAACATAGTTTAAATTTTGGTTGTTAATTTTTATGTATATTTACATTGTTACACATGTGTGAATACCAAAAAACATGGTCAAAGTGTCCCACCCGTGACAATGGAATGGCCCAAATGCAAGAGCACAGCATATTATGAGAAGGCTGCTGCAGCTATCATCTTTCCTTGCGCAGACCATTAGCAGCTGAGGAGAACCATCAAGAAGCACTTCTCTTTCCAGCAGCATTTTGCATGGTATTGTTATGTACACTCCAATCTATGAGTGGCAAGAGATTTCAGGGTTCTCAGCATGCACCTTGGGTTTGGATTCCTTGGAATGAAGGTCACTGGAGTCAGGTGATGTTTCTGGGATGCACACAGTTTATCCACACATATATATGGGTTGAGCAAGAGATGGAAGGCTCATAGCATAAACACTCCCCATTAGGTTTCTAGGGTGCCACCAATTCTATAGCTTGGGTTCCCCACAGAGAGCAACTCAAACCTCTGGCTTTCTTTTGGACACAGTTCCATTTCTTTGCTATCTTTAATGAATGGAAAACCAGATCATATCACCCTCAGCCAGGGCATGGGTGGGGAGAAGAAAGATGTGCCAACTTCCAGAAAGAACTCTAGCTCCTGCAGCAACAGTTTCTCTTTACTTGGTCATGTCTTTCATTATGCAAAGGCCCATTCGCCTAATAAAAGGGATTGTGCCAGGCTAAACTTGATCACCCTGTTTGATCTTTAAAAGCCAGACTCAAAAGGTTGGGTGGGACCTCAAACGCACATGTATTCTAACCCTAATCTCATTACAGTGATACCTCCGGTTACAAACTTAATTTGTTCCAGAGGTCCGTTCTTAACCTGAAACCATTCTTAACCTGAGGTACCACTTTAGCTAATTGTGCCTCCCGCTGCCACCGCGCCACCACTGCATGATTTCTGTTCTCATCCTGAGGTAAAGTTCTTAACCCGAGGTACTACTTCTGGGTTAGTGGAGTCTGTAACCCAAAGTGTTTGTAACCGGAGGTGTTTGTAACCCGAGGTACCACTGTACAATATTTTACAGTATTAGAGCTGTTTTGAAAGCGCCCCCCCCTATAAAGGCTAACATGATTTTTTGACTAAAGAGGGTAAAATATAACACCTTTTAAAATTAAATAAAGGAATATATATATTTTTAAAAGCCACTACTCCCCCAGACCTCAAGGCTGCCCCAGAGCTTGACTGTAACCTGACAATAATTGGCTGGGATCCAATTAGGCCCTGAATGTCCTGTAAAAGGCAATGGGAGGTGGGCTAAGTTTGAAATGTCTATGACTTTTAAGTTGGGCCAGCTAGCTAAGGCTTCTGCTTCTAGCAGTAGAAAGTTCTGGTTCTAGTATAGGAATCTGTCCTTGAAACAAATAGAAGGGGAGCAGTAATTCACTTCAGTGAAAATATGGCCAAACGTTAGGAACAAGTTCTCTTTTGGAGGAGATATGCCTTCTTGAGGCTCAGGAGAAAAGTTCATACCCTGAGTCTGTTTACCCAAGAACTGAATGTGGTTGGCACTTCATATTTTTGGCTGTGCTTGGAGATATCTGAAGGGAAGTTTCTGACAGCTCCCACAAATTCAGTGTATAACAAGATCCATCAAAATGTATATATTCCAGATTTCCCCTTCCCCCCAATGTATTTTAAACTGTAAAGTTAGCTGCAAACTGAAGGAGGAATTAACATCGGATGGCTTTGGAGCTAGGCCATGAAGTCAACTTTGTTTTAAATCTGATGGTTTGCTTATCCTGTGATACTCTGAAATGAAAAATGCAATAAAGGCAGTCTGTGGTAGGTGGTGATAAACCTGGAGTCATACAGACTACAATGTTGTCTAGAGGGAACGGAAAGGTTTGGTACTCCTCAAGGAGTTGCCGCTAGATGATATGTTTAGGATTATAGCCTTGTGCATAGTTTCCTTTTGGCTCCCTCCTGTTTCCATGGCACAAATTTGTGCCATTAACTGCTAGTTTATTACCACGGTGACTGTATCCCAGTATTATTGTGTTTAGATTATTAACATCCTAAAATATTAAAAAGACGCATTTAAATATTCCGCGTTAGTAACTTGAGGAAAATCCTTACCTTGCCAAATGTTGGCTGGATGCTGTCAGCTAGGGGTAGGGATACAGAGCAACATTTTGTTTACAAGTCCCCACTTGTAACTATACATAAGTAATTAGGATCTTTAAGAAAAGAACAGATTTGGTGAAAAAAATCTGACCAGAGATCAAAGATGAGGTTCTGTTCTTATCCTTTCCAATTACTGGTAGTCTCTCCTGAATGTGGGGCAGATCACATAGCACAGGTCTGGGCAGGGCACTTTTTTCCCAGCTGGAAATCACCGGAACTCAATTTCAGCACCACTCAGGAGGGGTGCCGACACCTCTCAGATGGGTGTATTGCCATTCTAAAGAGAACAAAGGAAGCGTTCAGGGTGAGTTCTGGCACCTCTTTTTCTAGAAAGATAGCAGTGAGTCTGGGCAACTTCTCTCAGTCCAAAGGCCACATTCCTTCATAGGGAACTTTCTGAGGGCTACATGCCAGTGATTAGTGGGGACACAGGCACAAGTGGGAAGGACCAGAGGCAACAGTATTTGGAACACGGGATGTAGCTCCTCATTTGTATAGTAGGTTATATTATTGCCACACAAAAGTGAGAGGTTTATATATGCAGACCTCTCTGTTTGCCATCCAGGCAAGCCAGAGGCTTTGTCACAGTTTCCTGAGGTTTCCCATCCCTGCCACAGCACAAGGTTGCTGTGGAAAATTGGCTTCCCCAATAAGCATTCCCATCCTAGCCATAATTTTTTACAAGTGCTCATTATATGACTTCTTCCAATTGTGTTGCGAGGCTCCATGTTCCTGCTATCTGATATCAGCAGCCACAGGGAATGAAGCATGGAGACTTTACAAATACTTACAGATACAATGGCTGTGGTTTTATCAATGGAAAGAGAAAGGCCATTTCTGATAGCATCCCCATACAAATATTATGTGTGTTGCCTCTCTTACTCAAGTCACTAATAGAGTTCCACAGGTGTGGAAGAGTTTGACATCTGTGAATTGCTTCTTTGAAGCAGCCTACACAATCCCAGCATGACATGAGGGGCCCCTTCCTTCACCCAAGTTCTCAACCTATTGTAAGAAGAAGGGTTCCCTTGGTTTGTGGTGGGTGGGAGAAAAACACACACAACCCTTCTGCATCCTTCTCCATGTTGGGATTTACAGGCACTTGGAAGCAGCAGGAGAACCTACTTTCAAAGCCCAGTGAGTAAACAATGTACTCCATCCCATGCTTTTGAAGGCACTCAAGTGGAAGACTTGAGAGAGAAGAGGTAATTACAAATTATGGATGACTGGCAAAACCAGGTACAAATGTTAGACCCCCTGATAACAGCTCATGCTCCTAGGTATATCAATGGCAGTAATTTGAGCTGGTTAAGGATCTCAGGGCAGCTGTGGGGTATGGCATAATGGAACTGCTTTGATCAAAAGGAAAACTGTACCTTGGGAGCATAACCTCTACTATTAGCTCACTGAAGCTTTGTTATGTTTTCTCTGTGCTGCATTAACAAATTTTTTTTTGCCTTGTTGTTCTAATGTCCTCAAATCACCCCTTGGCACCTTCTTATTTTAGCAACACCACACCCAGACTATGGACCTCCCTGGCTACCACATGTTCTCTACTAGAGGCAGCTGGATACTCAGAGGTTGATCTCACTGCCCACTGTGGAGACTGTCAGTGTTCAATTGTCAGCTGGAAATAGAGTCACTGTGCCAACCATTCCAAAGGAATAGCACAGCACAATTAGTATGTTTCAAATATTTTGCTGTGGGTAAGGGTTGGCCAACCTCCATAAAAATCCAGTGTTTTATGAGGTGTTTGGTGACTCACTTGATTGTTAGAGGCCAATGGTGGCTAGTCGCATCTTCCCCCTGATTTTTTTTTTGTTATTTTGTTACGTAACACTCTAAAATTCAAAAATGTCAAGTTTGAGTAAGAAAGGAAGCGGATCAAATATGTGTGTGGTGTTATCACAAAAAGGCTGCATTGCTCACATGCAGCCTGTCATTTGCATCAAATAGTAGAAGGAGGGAAAAGGAGCAGAGTGCTGCAATTTTCCCATACTGTCATCGTTAAAGCTTGCCAAGAAGATAACGACGTGCTAATTGTTCCTATTTCTCCCATCTCTGAATCCCTAGGGACAATAAAAAAAATATAGACAGGAATGTACGTTCACAAGAAAAACAATCCAAAATTTACAGCCAGACAGTACATAATGACTCTATTTTGTGACACTTTAGTTTCTCTTAATACAAGCATTTCTGTAGATTACAGACATTTAGCTCCTAAAGGAAAGATAATTTTCTTGCACACCATCCCAACCCACGAGGAGTGCGAGATTCCAGGAGTTCAGGCGCTTACCCAGGTTTCATGTTTCCTTTGGAATAAAGGACAATGTAGACTGTGGGGTCTTTACGATACATGATTTATTTGCACATATATACAACCTGAGCCTACGATGGAGGGTTCACAGCATTAGCATCCCAAGAGAGTCCTGCTTCTCCCATAGCCATGGCCTGGGAATCTGTCTGGCACAGAGCCACTTCCTTTCTTACCGGAATGGCCCATACTTTTAGTGTCATGACCTCACCAGGGAGCTAGCTTGGCTATTCGAGGAAGTGAATCTGTGCCAGACAGATTCAAAGCTGTGGCTCCACCTCACCAAACATAGAGAAAGGCAGCCAGAGCCCCAATTTCTCTGCCTGGAATCTCCTCCAGCACCCTCTGACCATCTATGGGGAAGCTTCAGAATTTTCAGTGCTCAGAAGCCCATCCAGGTATTCAGCTGGAGGGGGGAGGAGGGGGGTTGTGCACCTCCAGTGTGTCCCTCTTGCCGTCCTCTGTGTATTGGAGGAGGAGCTTGCTCTAGGCATGGCAAGCCAATGTGGGGAGCTTCTCTGCATTGGACAGACTCCTTGATTGCCCTTTAGCGTGGACACAAGAAGGGAGTGGGGGAAGCAAGTAAGGTCCTAGTTGTCCCTCTTGCACAGTGGGAATCCTGTGATGCTGAAGTTTCAGCTAGGACTAGAGGCTGAGTGATGTTTACATGTGGCTGTTGACACCCCTCTGCCTCGATATTTGAAAGTAACATTGCCACTTCCACAGGGGCCTAATAAAGAAGCATTTATTACAGTGCTGCATCCAGCAGTAAAGTTTACACCCATAAAAGCAACTTTTCAAAACCTTGCAAGGCAAGATTGTATATTTAGATATAGTAAATAATTTTTACAATATTCCATTTTCCAGTTCATATGAAATTATCACTTGTCACTATCTCTTTACTTTCATAGTGAGTTGTTTTAGCTATTAAAGTAAACTTTCAGAGTTTGTCCACCTGTTCTTTTGTTGAAGATCAAATTAGTAAACTCTAATTATTATATATATATAACATTTTTACATTTATATCCTACCTTTCCTCCAATGAGTTCAGTGTGCTGTACGTAGTTCTCTTCCTCACCAATTAAATCCTTACAACTCAATAGCAATCTCATTGATCCACCCAAAATGACCTTGTGATGTCTAATTTTGATTGTAGGTTGGTAGATACACACCCTATGGAGTGGACCACCATACTTTGAATATAAAAAGGAGAGCATGGATACTCAAAGTATTAACAGAATGTCATCTTGGCTCATTCCACAATGATCTCCTGAAATCCTCAACCACTTCCTGCTCTGTCTTATGCTGAGGATATTAGCCTGATGCAAAATTGGCCTGAGATAATAAATACAAATGTAGCCTCCTATATTTGTGCATGCAGTATTAAGTCTTTTGCTCCATTAAAATAGATTTTGGTATTAATAAACAACAAATACAAGTACAACCACAGTGGTTGAGCAGTCAGCAGATTTCATTTAATTCCAAAAAGGCCAGCTCAAGTGTCACTGTCAATTTATTACAGTAGCTTTGATTCTTCTCACTTTTGTACCAACTGGCACTCAGCAGAATGTGGATATATTAAATGTGACTGATGCTTGGTATCCTTGCTTGAAATTGGAAAGATACAACTTTTTCATTTCATTGTTTGATTAGCTCTGGCAATTTTCTCCAAAGGCTTGAGGCACATAAGATAGTCACATAGTCATGAAGTATGATTGTGTGACTCATGGTAGCAGAAATTATTGTAGCGTCTCGCAGGAGAAACACAGCTGCAATGCATTTCAATCTGTTTAAATGGTTGAGAAACAGATTGGAAGCAGCAGTTCAGTTTAGCCGCTCCATGTCCCTGGTGTGTTGATGGAGTCATATTTACTTAATGATGTTAGTTATGAGTATTTCATCTGCTTTAATTCCAGTGGCTTTGATTCTTTGGATTGTCAACCTGGGGAAGCTATCAAGCTGCCTGATGTTGCATATTGATTTTACAGAGCAATACAAAAAAATGAAATATTCTGTATTTATTATTTTATTTATTTATTTATCTGCTGTAGTTCAATGCCACATATTTAACTGTCAAGGGAACAAAGACTGGATGGTTGGCATTTATAGTTCAATTGCTTGAGCTTCAGTTACAAATCAGTGACACTCTGGAGACTACGTTTACCCTCTAGCATCCTTACTGCAGCATTCTGTCCATAGCCTTGTTTATCTGTGCCCTTGTTAGGCTGGGGAAAGTTTTCCATCCGAGGCAGTCTAAAAATGCAATGGATTACACACATGCAGGTTCTTCCTTCTAATTTTGATTTTGATTTGGCTCAGTGCTCTGTGTGGTTTTCCTTATTTCTCAAAGGCAGATCAGTACCCTGTGATCATCTCAAGTTGCTGCACAGAGAGATTTGGTTAGGTTTCCTCTGTGGCTGCCTTTGTAGCAGATTCAGCATTGTTGAAAGCAGTTTCCTTAAAAAAAGGAAAGACTAGTGGTAATCAGACCTAACTTCTGCATATGAACTGTTGACTGTCTGCCACACCAAACACTCGCATGGTGGCTTGGTAGAAGAACGTCTTGTACTAGTCTTGCATGGAGGAACATCTGAAAGGAGTATCTGATAACACTTCTAGTTGTTTTAATTTGCTTCATCTTGTTTTGTTTAGGGACCAGTCCAGATCAAGGTGGAAGATTCTGTATTTTATTGCTGGTTCTTTCTCTGCTTTAAGAAGTTTTGGTGTTTTCCCCATATCTTCATCTGGTGGGAGGTAGGAACGTCCATGTTAAGAGCATTACAACCATAAGGATGTTGAATCGTTAAAGAATAGAAACCTTTCCAAGAGAACTCTTGGAGAAAGCTCAATGATTTCCAGAGAGTTCTTCAAGACCAAGACAAAAGAGCTGTCTGCCAGTCCTTGGCTCTTGCCACCCTGTCCTCCCAAGCTTATTTTCTCTGTGTGAATGTTGCAAAGTAAAGCCTGCATAGAGAAGGACTGATGATGGTACATTAGCACAGGCCTCATCATTAAGGTTCCAGCAGCAATGGATGCTTCTGAACATGGTTTCCAGTGCCACCAAGAAGCTAGCTGATCATAGATTTCAATTCTTCCTGAGTTTTCCTGCTGGCAATGGATCCCTCAACACTGAAAGGAGATAAAGAATTCCACAACTTTTAGAAAACATCTGAAGGCAGCCCTGTTCAAGGATGTTTTTAATGCCTGACATTTTATTATTTTTTATATTTTGCTGGAAGCTGCCCAGAGCAGCTGGGGAAACCCAGCCAGATGGGTGGGGTATGAATAATAATAATAATAATAGTTGTTGTTGTTGCTGCTGCTGTTGTTAAAGTCTGCATCACTGTGAGGCACTAAGTAACATCTATTAGGCATTCAACTTGGTTTAACCAGAGTTCACTTCCCTCATCTCCATAATGAGAGTTGGATACTATCATTACTTTTAGTGGGCCATTTGATCTGTGATTGCTCGCTCACACATGCAACTCATTATTTTACACAATGTATAATTAACTTCAGGAATGCCCTGCAACAAGATGTGCTGATGACTCATGGTTTAGTTACTATTAAAGGAAGATTAGGCAAAATTCACGGAGGATAGCTCCATCTGTCAATCGCCATCAGCTACAAAAGGTACGTGAAAGCTCCATACTCAGAAGCAATGTACTTCTGAACACCAATTAAGGGGGGGGGACAAACAACTAATGGGGCTCCTGTGTTCATGCCCCACATGTGGTCCTCCTGTATGCACCCAACTGTCCTCCATGGGCAACAGGATGGTGCCCTTGTCCTTATTCTGCAAGTCTTTCTCATGTTATTCCCTGTAAAACAGGTGCCTGTTGTAACTTTGCTGTGTTGGCAAGCTGGCAGTCAGCTATGTGTTACAAGAAAAAGAAAACAGCACTGGTAATAACAGATTTGGTGGTAAGGATTGCCCTTTTTTAAGGTTAAAGGAGGAACCAAATTTCAGTGTATATCAACCACATATATAATTATCATTCCAGCTGCAAATAAATATATCCCCATGGTGGTTAGAAAAGGGTGTCTCTTTGTTAGGGTCTCATTTCTTCATATGAGACTACAGACAATAATAATGCTGGCATTTTTGCCATCAGCTGTCACATTTCCAGAAAACGATATAAATATGCAACCGTTTTCAAGGCAGTTACTTTGTGTGCATGGCTCAGTGATTTCCAAATCCTTTGGTTGGTTTACTCATTTGAAGCCAATGCTTTTAGCTGAAATTCTTCCATCTCTCTGTCTCCCCAATACCAATTTGAGTTCTTGAACACCCACAATGATGGAACTTTACCTTATTCCAAACAGTGTGTGATTGAAGATGCAGGTCACCTCCAAATGACATACTTATTGAGCATTCATCCTGATTTCTTTGCAAAGAGTTAGCACAGAAATTATACAACCCTCTGTTTTACGGAGCATTCATCATGATTGGTTTGTGTTAGGATTGCACACTTGTTATACTACTCTAGTGCATTTTCCCATCACCTCCCTTATCATATTGTACCACGAGTGCTTCAATTCTCTTTAATTGGGCAAACCCGAATTTTCTGATATGCAATTGAATCCCTTCTGCAAAATAGTGGCAGTCTGAAGGTAACCTAGGACACAATGTTCCAGATGTCGTGCACATGTATTAAAGATGTTGAAAACCAAAATTGAGAACCCATGTGTAAGGGGCACTTAATGACCTCTGCATCAAATAATGAATTGCAAGGTTTAGTATGGAAACAACATAAGAATTAGTCTCATGAACATGATAACAGCAGGCCGTTATTATATGCTGGGAAGTGGTATTTGTAAATCAAACCAAATGTAAGTGAATGGATGGGAAATTCTGGTAAGTAATTGTGACAAAAGGAAAAAAGGCAATGACAAGGTACCGTAATTTTACAGCAAGTTAGAATCCACTTATTGAATATTGTAGAAAGAAAAAATTGCTCCCTCTTTCCTCTTTTTTTTTTTTAAAAAAATTGAGAGATATCAAGTTTTTTAATGAAATTTGTTATGTGGTATATGACACTGATAAGTATCCTATAGGATGTTAGCTAAAATAATTGGCAGACAGATTTTACCTAGATGCTCCTTTTTGCTCTATTTTCCATTTCCTCATATGGCATGATTGCTATGTTTTCTTTTTGTAAATGATGTTATAGGAATCTATCTATCTATCTATCTATCTATCTATCTATCATCTATCTATCTATCTATAATCTACGAAGTAAAATTGCAGCATGAGCTATGGTCAAATACCACTGAGAACTTTTAGGTCATCTTCTCAAAGCATCTCAAATACAGTGCCATTTAGTGGGGGTAGGGTACACAGTCAGAGCTAATTTACATAACATATTTTGGCTAGGGAAACTCATGAATGAATGAATGAATGAATGAATATTTTTTATCAGTACTTTACCAACTACTGTCGTCCTTAATGCTGCAACACACAAATCATGTAAACTGGTATTGTTGTTTAGTCGTTTAGTCATGTCCGACTCTTCGTGACCCCATGGACTAGAGCACACCAGGCACTCCTGTCTTCCCACAGTTTGGTCACACTCATGTTAGTAGCTTGGAGAACACTGTCCAACCATCTCGTCCTCTGTTGTCCCCTTCTCCTTGTGCCCTCAATCTTTCCCAACATCAGGGTCTTTTCCAGGGAGTCTTCTCTTCTCATGAGGTGGCCAAAGTATTGGAGCCTCAGCTTCAGGATCCGTCCTTCCAGTGAGCACTCAGGGCTGATTTCCTTCGGAATGGATAGGTTTGATCTTCTTGCAGTCCACGGGACTCTCAAGAGTCTCCTCCAGCACCATAATTCAAAAGCATCAATTCTTTGGCAATCAGCCTTCTTTATGGTCCAGCTCTCACTTCCATACATCACTACTGGGAAAACCATAGCTTTAACTATACGGACCTTTGTTGGCAAGGTGATGTCTCTGCTTTTTAAGAGGCCATCTAGGTTCATAATTGCTTTTCTCTCAAGAAGCAGGCGTCTTTTAATTTCATGACTGCTGTCAGCATCTGCAGTGATCATGGAACCCAAGAAAGTGAAATCTCTCACTGCCTCCATTTCTTCCCCTTCTATTTGCCAGGAGGTGATGGGACCAGTTTTTTTTATGTTGAGCTTCAGACCATATTTTGCACTCTCCTCTTTCACCCTCATTAAAAGGTTCTTTAATTCCTCCTCACTTTCTGCCATTACCACACTGCAAAACTAAGTTTTGAAGAATTTGTACAGCTTGACCTGTTCTTTCCTTGGGAGAACTGAAAACCAAATGTTGCCAGTGGTCATGAAGCAATGCACCATTAGAACCACCCAGTATATAAGTTCATGCCGAGAGTAGGATGGCTGCCAAAAATTAAGCAGCTATATTATTGTTGCATATTAAGCCAACTGCCCATTGGTTACCTGAATGAAAGAGCTTTGTTTTCTCTCTCTCCTGTATTTTCCTTAAACTGGAATTGCAGCAAAAATGGGGGGAAATCCAAGTACAATATATCCTTGAGAGTGGACGCTCAAAGAAGCACACTGTGCACCTTCATAAAACACACTGAAATAATTAGTTTTATTTATCAGAGAACAAATACATACCCCAAAGAAGTTGACTGTTGCAATGATTGCCAAGAACATCTGAACTTGGATTTTCCATACCTCAGGCCTACCTTAAATAAAAGCTACCAAACAAGATTCAGCCAGACTTTTACAGAGTATGCAATACTAGAGGACAAATAACAATAAAAAATAATCAAAAATTCAAAATAATAATTATTTGATGCACCACCAAGGACTGGTGGATCAATTTCTTTGTTTTTAGGATAGGCTCAAGCCTTCTAAAAGTGACATTCAATTTTAACAATGATTTTTTAGGGGCAGTATGAAAGCCATATTAAAAATGATTTGCTGGTATGGAGAGCATAATTGGGAAAATATGTGTTGAATGAAATAAGAAAATGATGTTTCTATGTCTATGAAAAAAAAATATTTATTTCTATCAGCTCTGTTTCATGTGGATTGTTTGAGTTTTAACCAACTTGAAAGGCTTGGACCCAGCAAACATAAAAAGTAGTTCCTCCCCTGTGCCCTATCTCATGTCTTATCATGGCCTCTGTGAACAGCTAGGTAAATAAGCCTCTTTCATGCTATTTCCTATGAACCTCTGATCATTAATCACGCAAAAGAGAAAGAAAGCAGAGGAAAGGCATTTGTAATGCAAAGGAGTACTCTGGAAAATGGTAAACTTCACATTTGCATTGAAGGCAACTGAAGCAAAGTGTTGCTTTCAGCTTCGTACTTGGATATACTCTTGCCATATCCTCTTTGGTGATAGGCAAGCCTACAAGGGAAGTTTCAAAAGCTTTGGGAAGGCTGGCCACTCTAGAGGCTTATGAAAACACAAATAACTTCAGGGTTGAGTGTTTCAAAACATATTCAGGCTGTTTTGTGTGGGTTGTTGGTGGTCAGTTTACTGCTAGTAAGAGGATGGGGGGGGGGGGCTTCTAGCATTTCTGCATTTGTTACCTGCCTTGCAATACAACCATCTGCAGATTTACACAGAAGTAAGCTCCTCTATGTTCTGTGGACCTTACTCCTTAGTGTCTTTGGGATTGCAGCTTGAATATATCTGTATGCGTTAAACAAAAACCAGATTTATCATTGACTTTGCCAGAGCTACCATGACCGTGTATGCTACCTCAGGTCACTGCCCCCCTCCTTTCCCCTCCTCATCCGTTCCTTGCTGAAGAGGCAGACTTTCGTAATATGGTGCACTGAGCGAGGACAAAATTTGACAAAATTTGAGGGGACGGGTGGCGCTGTGGATTAAACCACAGAGCCTAGGGCTTGCTGATCAGAAGGTCGCCGGTTTGAATCCCCATGACGGGGTGAGCTCCCGTTGCTTGGTCCCAGCCCCTGGCCACCTAGCAGTTCGAAACTGCAAGTAGATAAATAGGTACCGCTCTGGCAGGAAGGTAAACAGCGTTTCCTTGTGCTGCTCTGGTTCGCCAGAAGTGGCTTAGTCATGCTGGTCACATGACCCGGAAGTTGTACGCCAGCTCCCTCGGCCAGTAATGTGAGATGAGTGCCGCAACCCCAGAGTCAGACACAACTGGACCTAATGGTCAGGGGTCCCTTTACCTTTACCTAACTTTGAGTAGGTACCTGTATAAATATAAATATACCTGTACAGTGGTACCTCGGGTTACATACGCTTCAGGTTACATATGCTTCAGGTTACAGACTCCGCTAACCCAGAAATAATGCTTCAGGTTAAGAGCTTTGCTTCAGGATAAGAACAGAAATTGTGCTCTGGTGCCGCAGCAGCAGCGGGAGGTCCCATTAGCTAAAGTGGTACTTCAGGTTAAGAACAGTTTCAGGTTAAGAACGGACCTCCAGAATGAATTAAGTACTTAACCAGAGGTACCACTGTATAAATAAAATTATTATTATTATTATTATTATTATTATTATTATTATTATTATTTGGTGGTTATTTTGCATGCCCTTGGCTCGGCACCTTATGCAAAGAAACTGCCTGCACCACCCTAAATCTGGCGCTGCTTGCTGCTTCTACCACCACTTCCCCTCACCTACTCCATTCCCTGCTGCCTCTCCCTCAGTCATCCTCCTTCCAGCTGTGCATCTCTGCTGTGCCATCCTCACCCCCATAGGCGATTATCAACAAAGGGGCCTGGCCCAACCAAGTTCTATGCAGTGGGGCATGCCAACCCCAACTGTGCACGTGTGCATGCCACAGTGATGTTGGCATGCCCCGGGCCCCCTCTGTTGCGGGGGCAAGGCAGTGCGCCTGCTCACCACTCTATACCACAATGGTGAGAAATACTGTGTAAAGTTTAACAGCGTCTATTAAGCTTGAATAATTTAGTAAAGTGCATTAGACTACTAACCTGTCTTTGCTGCAGGTGGTGATGCTTTGGTGGTGATGCAGGCGTTCTCTGTTACCACCTTGACCACAATGTTTCCCTTTGAGGAAGGGCCCCTACCTCGGACTGAGGAGTATTGGACCTGGAGACGTCTTTAGGACCACTGCTGACTGCATCCCTGCAGCAGCAGCAGTGTTCCATAGTAAGCACACAAGCAGTGGTGGCAACAGGTGATTGGGTGGCAGTTGGCTGACAGCCATGGTGTTGGTGGCAGTGGCAAGCAGACATGACCCATGGGAGCCTAATCTGTCACCCTGTGTCACATGCCTCACCTGACTTTGCAGTGGAGAAAAAGGGCACAATATTTTATTTAAGTGCTTCAATGCTGTATGTTTTTTTTGTGTTGTGTCCAAATTTCCTTCTGAAAGCCAGTGTCTTCGAGTATAAAAAGGCTATACTGAGCTACTTGGCCACATGGCAGTTTCGGAACAAATCTGTTATGTTGGATGACTCATGACTCTAGCTCTTTTCTTTGGGTGGCGGTGGGGGAGTACTAATTTAGTAAAAAAAATACTCAATTTCATCTTCTCCCAAGAGTAGTAGTAAAAATGAAAGTTTTTACACCAACAAAACGACCTCTTTCAAACACTTGCCCTAAGAACTAATTACATTAAAAAAAAAAAGATTCTAGTTTAGCTGACTGCGGATCGTCTCATTTTCCACATGTATCATTTTTTAAAAAGAGATTTTTCTTCCCTTAGATTTATGCTGGAAACAAACCATTCTGCATGGCTCCCCTTGCCCTGCAGTACCTGCGTCATTGCCAATGGAAGTCCAGCAACATATTATTTCAGCTTAACACTCCGACATACTTGCATGTAGGGGTCTCGCGTGTGGACACCCTAATGTTGTTTCCCCATTGCCTTGTTGCATTTGCATATTGAACATGCAAGTTTGAAAAAGCTATTTAAAAATGCCTTGACACCGGTCCTTTTCTAGATGCTTATTCTGGAGGACTCTGGGGAACACGGCTCAAACAACTGGCAGGCTAAGGAGAGAATGATGGATTACTCTTCAGCTGTCCACACAAAATATGACCTCTATTCAAATAGCCAACTTTGGTTTCTGTCACTGACATAACCCTCATCATACTTTTCTTCCAAGCTCTTAAAAATAATGGGAAAGATTATTCTAGTCTGATCCCATTAGGTAGATATTACACTTTTCATAACGTTCTGAGATCATTGATATGAGGTGTTTTGTTTCTTTATTTATATATATATATTCAAAAATGGGATGCAGTTTCAGGCCTTGGGTGCTCTGAATGCTTTGGTTTGGCATGTCTCACTGTGGTGCATTCCAATTGCTTTCTGTTTTCTTCTTGGCTGCATTGTTCTTGGAAAAGTATGAGTTTGACATTAGTAACACAACCAAAACAGAACTTTTACCATGTGGCTTTTACATTGTTGAGCCGGTGTGCTGTAGCTTTGAAAGCCCAATAAAAGAGGTTGCATAACAGGGATTACAGATTAATCGGTGGCATGAAATACTGAGATTGAAGAGTATGATTATTATTTTTTATAGTGGTCATTTATGTTGTCAATGTGTCTGCCACAGACTCCCAAGTATTATTATTTTTCAACTTCACATTGGGTCGTAATGTTCTTTGTGGGATCATTTAGGTAAATGGTTGCTGCAAGATACTAATGTAACTTTATTCAGTACTGCAGAATGAATTGACGTAGCAGGGAAAGAATGTGTAATCTATTCATTGCACAGATGCATTGTGTTGGCATTTTGCCTAGTGATACTTACAAAATTTTAAACAAATCTGGCAATATGTGAAATGTAACAATATTTCAATATTGGTGAAATGTAACAATATGAAATGCAGAAGGGGGCATTCCCCCATGTGCTGTGCCCCTGAAATTGGTTTTGGAGAGGTCAAGAGAGCCCCCAGAGCAGTGGTGAGAGGGAGAAAGGAAGGGGGGAAATGTTCTGACCGGCAAGGTGATATGGTTTCTCAGTCAGAATGTTTGTAATAGTGCATCACTGAATTCCATCTGTTTATTTCAGGCACCCACTTAATGCTTGGAGAGTAGGGGCAGGAGCCAGATGAGTCACATGTCATCAGGGCAGGGCCAGAGTTGCGGCCCCTTAGCAGCTTTCTATATGCTTTGCTCCCACACAAGGTAATATTTTAAGGGGTCTATACAGTGAATGGGAAAGGCAGGAGTCAAGCAATTGCCTTGGCAAATAAATATTGTTATAAGTTTGTGTGTGCCAAATTCTTCTGAATTCCTGGATTCAGTAAGTGTTAGAATTTAATCAAGGCTTGCAGTGTTTAGCTGAGTGCTAGACTGCTCTAATATCTCGATCTAAGTGTTAAAAGCTAATTAAGCCAGGCTAGTTTCCTTTAGTAAGCTCTGGGTGATGGGGCATTGCGATGAACAAAGCATCAAAGGAGCTTGCTGAGAGAAGGCAAATGGGTAGGGCCCCTTCCTTCTAGATGTGACCTAATCTAAAGATACTGAATAACATCCTATCCTTTGAGAGTAAAATAATTATATATGCATGATGCATGATGCATGATATATGATATATGAATGTAAGGTGTTAACTAAATTTTGCTACATCATTTTCAGCTGTTTAGCCCTTTTGTTCATCTGTATCCGGCTTTAAAGGAAATGAGGATCTTAAATTGGAGGATATGTCCCACACTGTCCTCTGGTAACATTTGGATTCCATTTGTTGGATTCCATTAGCAGAATGCCATACCTGATAATTAGTCACAGAACATTTGTTCTTCTTGTGTTCTGCAAAAGCCAAGCTGAGAAGAGAGATCTGGGAGAAACAGTTTCAGGTTTTGTAGCTGAAGACACATTGAGCAGTTGGGCTTTTAGAATCTCCCCTGGATCATGACAAGTTTTAAGCCTAGATGACCAAGCAATTGACCAAATTGACTGTATTTGTTGTCTCCCTAGGCTTTGTTTTCTGCCTTTGACCTTATTGATGAAATAAATAGAAGACGGTAACATCCATCCCTGGCTAGCAGACATGACTAGCTTTAAGCAGTCCCTCTGGCCCATTAACTTTCTCCTGTCTAAACCTCCACAAATTTAGAACAATATCAGCAGAATACTTCATTTTGGGTCTTCTGTTCTGTAAGAGAAGCAATTTTGGGGCTATATTTGACGGTCTGACATGTCAAAAGTCTCCAAAAGAAACTTCTACTGCCATGGACCATGTTCAAGCTAGTTCAGGCCTCTTTTTAAAGCTCAAGTTAACTCCTGAAATTTTGTCTCTTCCAAGCCAACCCTTTGTACCTTTTAAAGAGTTGCCTATTGCAAATATGTGCGTATTATTATTTCCCACAGTCTTCATGGCAGGGATGGGGAATTTGTGGCCCTCCAGATGTTGCTGGACTCCAGCTCCCATCAGCTGCAGCCAGCATGTCCAATGGTTACAGATGATGGGGGTTGTAGATCAACAATACCTGGAGGGCCACAAGAGAAGAAAACTGTGAAAGGACACCATTGTTCTTAAGCTGAGCACTCTGGATTCTAAAATGACATTTCATAATAATGTGAACTGCTCAGTTTGTCAAATGTCTTGTTTCTGAGGTCACTGACTTGAAACTTGACACCACTGATGAGATTAGCCTGTCATGCAGGGCGCTGAGCACCAAATGTCTGGGTTTTGCTTCTACTGGCAGTGGCTCCAGAGACAGGAGAGAAAAAAATCAGCTAATAATTTTTTTTCTGAAATCTAACATTTCTCAAAGCTCAGAGCAGCTTTTGGGCTACTTTTTCAAGCAGGCTTGTTTAAGGACTTTTGCAGGGTATGAGAGTAAATAGGTAGCAAAAATAATACGAAATATTCAGTGGAATCAAAGTTAAATTGTCTATCAGCAGCATATATTCACAACTAGTCCTTTGAGACGGGACCCAGGTGGCGCTGTGGGTTAAACCACAGAGTCTAGGGCTTGCCGATCAGAAGGTCGGCAGTTCGAATCCCTGCGACGGGGTGAGCTCCTGTTGTTCGGTCCCAGCTCCTGCCCACCTAGCAGTTCGAAAGCACGTCAAAGTGCAAGTAGAGAAATAGGGACCGCTCCGGCGGGAAGGTAAACGGTGTTTCCGTGTGCTGCTCTGGTTCACCAGAAAGCGGCTTTGTCATGCTGGCCACATGACCCGGAAGCTGTCTGCGGACAAACACCGGCTCTCCCTTGGCCTATAGAGAGAGATGAGCACCGCAATCCCAGAGTCGGACACGACTGGACCTAATGGTCAGGGGTACCTTTACCTTTACCTTTAGTCCTTTGAGAACAATATACATTCACAATTAACTTTATCAAAAAACTTAAGAGCCATGATGAAGTTCAAGTGATCTGTCAGGCAGACCGTGTATTGCTGTGTTTTCATTCAGAGCTTTTATTTTTCCTTTTAAAAATAATCACTTTGGAAACTACCATTAACAAAGCCTAACTATTGCTGTGTATGGTAAGGTGTTGTTGTTGTTTTTACCAAGTTATGCAGTTAAGAATAGAGGGCCCTCTTCAGCTAACATTTACTTGGAGTAAACCTATTGAAATTTATGGGCCAAAGGGGAGGGACATAAAAGCAGATTGGAAGCAGTTTGCAGTTTCAACTGGGACATATAGTTGGCTGGATATAAAATGCCTTAGGAATTAGGGGTTCTCTTTGGAAACCTGGTGCAGGAACAATGACACTGCTGCCCACTTCAAGGTCTGCTTCCTTCCTCTATACTTGTATATTTGTTACAAAGAGGTCCTACGTCTCTTATCCAAAGAAAGCACTGTTGTGTTTCTGTGAGAACTTACTACGGTTTGTGGATCTGAGGAGCATAACAAGTAACCATGGTTTTCCAAGCAAAAATTTATTTGACCACTGCATGAACTGGAGTCCGAAAGAGCTTCCCACCAATACTCAGTATTTAGTCTGAAGCAAGAGACAAGGTCAGGTTGGGGGGAGAGACTGTGTGTCTACTTTAATACAGAAAAGTTTTGTTGCAAAATTTTAGGAACAGCAAATTCATGGTGGGGGGAGGGGAGTAAAAGCTTTTCTTGTGCTGTCTGGAGTCTTGTCTCCATCACACTTAACCAGTTCTGCCCTAGCTATAAATCCGTGTTTTGGTCTTCCTTACTCAAGATGCTTCAACTGATGGTACAAAGCTCCTCTTTATCCAGGCTAGCAGCTATATGATACTTCCAGACATACTTTCTTACCCACATGACACATTTGCCATTTCAAGCACTGAAAGGCTGTATATTTCTCTTTCCTGTTATTTCAAATTCCAGGCAAAATCCAAACTTTTAGAAGTGCGACGAGATGTTTACCGAAGATTTGAACCCGAGAGGGCAGGCCTTTGTGAGCTCGTGGCAAGAAACCTGGGCCTCGCCTGCTCCCATTCATTCAGAAGAGCCCCGTGGAACATAAAAGCTTTTGCATTCAGACGAGGCAGAGGGTGGCAGCCTCTGTACTAGGCGGTGACCTGAGGTGGCTTGTGCAAACTGATGTAAAGGAAATAGTCAACAAAGCAACCGGACTGTATCAGACTGAGATCCCAAGGAAACACAGTAGGAAGCAACTTCTACTGGAACCAGTGAGGTTTACCTCAGAGTAAGCATAACTAGAGGACACGGGTGGCGCTGTGGGTTAAACCACAGAGCCTAGGGCTTGCCGATCTGAAGGTCGGCAGTTCGAATCCCTGCAACAGGGTGAGCTCCTGTTGCTCGGTCCCAGCTCCTGCTCACCTAGCAGTTCGAAAGCATGTCAAAGTGCGAGTAGATAAATAGGTACCGCTCCAGCGGGAAGGTAAACGGCATTTCTGTGCACTGCTCTGGTTTACCAGAAGCGGCTTAGTCATGCTGGCCACATGACGCAGAAGCTGTATGCCAGCTCCCTCGGCCATTAACGCGAGATGAGCGCTGTAACCCCAGAGTCGGACACAACTGGACCTACTGGTCGAGGGTCCTTTTTAAGCATAACCAGAATCAGGTTGTTAATTAGCAGAGGAAGTGGCAGAAGCACCTGAACTCTACTAGATACAAGGCAAGAAGTGGGGAAGGAAGAAGTGTCACGTAGACAGAACTTTGCTCAGGGGAGCAAACTCGGAATCCAAGTTTATAAACCTATTTGTAGGAAGGGAATGATGTGATTGCATACCTAGAGCACTTTGGGGTTGTATCTGTATAAATTGTGTTCAGAAAGATATGTCAGTTATCATGTAAGAAACAAGAAATGCTGAGGTTGGAACTGAGCCTGATACAGCAAGCAAAGATGAAGTTGAAGTCTTCCACCTGCATATATGGCATGCCATAAATTAAGTTACAAGGCTTTAGTGAAGCATATTTATTCTGTTCTACTCCAAAAGTCCATGTGATAATTTACCTAAACTTTATATGTACTTTTTTAAACCAGGGAGTAGGCCTACACTGCTAGTCCACCCCTAGTATCAGGCGTGCCTCTGACCTCTTCCCCTGGACATCCATGTGTTGGTGTGAACATCAACACTATTGAAACTCTCACGTGTTCATTCACAGACTTTCACAGTGCAGGTGTCCATGCTCATGAGCAGGTGTTTCTCTGTCCCATGTGATTGGACCCCGTTGTTACTGAGTTCCTGCTTTTATAATACTGTTGTATTGGGTTTGTTTTTCTTTTCTTTTTTAAAGTCATATCTGTTTTCAAGATGCTGTTTTGTTGTTTTCATGCTGCATCTTTGAATACCACTTCCAAAATTCTAAGTAGCTTTTAAATAAAATAATGCCCAGGGGGCAGTCCAGATACAGAGCCCTACCCCCTGCTAATTATACGGAGCACTCTTTACACAATTGACACATCAAGAGAGTGACAGTTAAAATTACACAGGAATTTGTTCTCTCTATAACAGGTGCTTCATAGTATAGGCTGTGGCCATTTTAGGCTCAGTTCAGTTGTAGCTGTTCACGCATGGGTCCTTTTGGACCTGGAAGAGGGAGGAAGGGGGGCAGGATGTGGCAAAATGGGCTTATGTGCACTCTGCCAACCCGCATGGGGGCCAGGAATGGAACCCTCTGCAAAATGGTCACAGCCTGTACTAGCCTTAAGTGCCCTAAAACCTAAGTTGGTACTAGCTACTGTAGCAGTCAAGGGTCAGTGGTGATTACCTGGCCTCCCAATAGTGTCCCTGCAGTTAGGGACAAGGGAGGGTTGAGATAGTGGGGACAGTTGGGTGGTGTGAACACACTGGCAGAAGTGTCAGATTGGTTCTGCCAATATGTTTGCACCACAACGATCTCCCCACCAGTTCATGATGGTAAGTGCCACAACACCAGTGATGGGAGGTCAGTTAAGTGCCCCCACCCTCCCCTGCCAACCACTACTGACTACCTGATAGAGTTAAGAATTAGCTGTGCAAAGAATGATCTAACTCCATTTCCAATTTCATATATATTTATTCCGTTATTTCACCCACCTAGGAAGCTGAAAATATGTTCTTGATGTACACCAGGAACAAACTGGATGCTTGTTGCTTAAGCTGACCATGGAAAAGCATAGAAGCAACTCTGTCGAGTGACGTTCCCGGCCTCATCATTTCCACTTTCTAATGTTATCTCCTTGCTTTCAGCTCTCTCTCAGCAAACTCAGGCTTTTCTTGAACCCCATGGGTTTTTGTGTGTTTTCCCAAGCCATCTGCAGCTGTTTGCTCTGCAAACATCTTTTGCTTTCACCAGCTCCTTATGCATGGCAATCTGCAGGCTAATCCGTGAGAGGGCAGTTGGTGGATTAGCTAGCCTCCCAGTATATGCATGGTAGCATGCATTTAGCATGCCACAAGGCTCCCATTGTGCTTGGCAATGTGCAAATGCAGGAAGAGAAAAGTCCCTGCCTACATCAAAGATCTTACACTGTTCATTAAATAGCTATAAGCCCTCGTTCTTCTTTCTGTCATATTTGGAAACACTTGACAGCCAGTACTGCAGCTGCTAATGTCAACAGACGTGAACTTAATGAATAACTTCACTGAGTGCAGTCAGCATTTCTAAATGGGCAATGTGATTTCTGAAGTCTTAAGCATGAACAAAGAGGAAGTTATAAAACCTTTATCTCCGTATTTGTTATTTATTTCTAGGGTTTTTTAATGCACGAAAGAAAAGACAAAATACACTATGGGAAAACACATACAAAATGTGTATATTAGTGAATATATACAAAAAATGTATGATATTAGGGCAAATTACTTGCAAAGAAATGTAAGTCAGAGTTGCAAGCAAAAATATGTATATTAGTAGAAATGTGCCCTAAAATGCTGGCAGATTTTTGTGAGGATTTTTTTTTAATTGCAAGCTGATGTGGAAATGCAGCAAACTGAACTTCATATTGGAAAAATGACAGAGGGTTGTATCCAACTATGATGTATTCAGAGAAGACCCACTGAAATAAATAGACTTTAGTCATGTCCATTAATTTCAAAGGATCTACTGACATTGCTGGATACAACTCTGATAGAAACCACAGTTGACAAAGGTTTGACAACGACTAGGGAGTGGAGTTGAGCTATTGACCCAACCCCAACGTACAGCATATGTAGGCTCTTTTCACATTTAGCTAAGGGTATGAAAAGACCTTCCAAACCTGCAAATTGAACATGTGTAGGCTGTCTCTCTTTGATTGAACAGTCTGCAGAAGACAATGTCTTTGACTGCACATGCAGAGCCTGATGTGTATACAAGTAGCATGCATGTAGGCTGTTGAATATGCAGAGGTTTGGGAGTGGGAACAGCAGCTGTGATCTCATTCCTGCTCCAGAAATTCAGTGAATGCAGGGTTAACATAGCATCAGGGCTTGCAACAGAAGTCGGCATTCTCAGGCATCTCCCAAGGCCCACACTTCCACAGTGGGAGCACTGTTAACACCCAGAGTCCCCTGGCCTTGTTACTCCTGCTTTTTGTTGTCACTACGTGGTTCACTCTTGTCTACAAGTGAGAGAGCAACATGGCAGGAGCAAGCAGAAAGAGCAGCGACCTCTACTTGCCTTGACTTCTCCTTCCAGACAGTGCCTCTCATTTGACCCAGCAAGAGATCAAATAAACAGAAAAAAGAACCTAAACAATAACATATAAAGAAAAACGTACGACATACCACTACAAACCACTACAAAACAAAATAGAACATACAAATTACACCTAACTAAAAAAATAAAAAAATAAACACATATTTCAAAATATACTAAACTTATTCAAATCTTACTTAATGGACTTCCTCAAACCCTCTCTTCAGTGCTCATTTCAAATATACTTTAGTAACTTTGTAACAACTTTAAATCTTCTTTTAAAAACTTATCTACCTCATTGTCCATCTCTATTAAAGGTAAAGGGACCCCTGACCACCAGGTCCAGTCGTGTCCGACTCTGGGGTTGCAGCGCTCATCTCGCTCTATAGGCCGAGGGAGCCGGCGTTTGTCTGCAGACAGCTTCCGGGTCATGTGGCCAGCATGACAAAGCCGCTTCTGGTGAACCAGAGCAGCGCACGGAAACGCCGTTTACCTTCCCGCTGGAGCGGTCCCTATTTATCTACTTGCACTTTGACGTGCTTTCGAACTGCTAGGTGGGCAGGAGCTGGGACCGAGCAACGGGAGCTCACCCCGTGGCAGGGATTCGAACCGCCAACCTTCTGATCAGCAAGCCCTAGACTCTGTGGTTTAACCCACAGCGCCACCTGGGTCCCGTCCATCTCTATTACTCATAACTTATTTTACTAATACAAAAAAATCTTAATTCCTACATCTACCTCTAATCTCCTATTTTAACTTAACCTATTATTGCTGTTGCCTCAACTGTCCATTGATTCCGTCAAATCTCTATCTTTTCACGTTTCTTTAAATAGTCTTTAAATTTCTTCCATTCTTCTTGCACCTTTCCCTCCCTCTGGTCACGGAGTTTCGCTGTCAGTTCCGCGAGATCCATATATTCAATCATCTTGATCTGCCAGTCTTCAACAGTTGGTAAATCTTCAGTTTTCCAATTTTTTGCGATCAAGATTCTAGCTGCTGTTGTGGCATACATAAAGAGAGTTCTGTCCTTACTGGGAATCTCATGATTGATCATGCCCATCAGAAAGGCCCCTGGTTTCTTAGAAAAAGTGTTTTTGAACACTTTTTTAAGCTCATTATAAATTTTCTCCCAGAAATCCCTTACCTTTGGGCATGTCCACCACATATGATAGAAGGTGCCTTCAACCTGTTTACACTTCCAGCATTTATTACTCACATTATGATACATTTTTGCTAATTTAACTGGTGTTAAGTACCATCTATAAATCATTTTCATCACATTTTCTCTTAATACATTACATGCAGTAAAATTGACTCCTTCCCTCCACAGCTTTTCCCAGTCCTCCATCATTATATTATGACCCACATCTTTAGCCCAGTCTATCATCACTGATTTAACCATTTCGTCTTTTGTATGCCACTCCAATAACAGTTTATACATTCTTGAAAGATTATTTGTATTAGGTTCAATTAATTCAGTTTCCAACTTGGACTTTTCCGTTTGAAAACCTTGTTTTTAATCCAATTTAAACACCTCATTTATCTGGTAGTACTGTAACCAATCAATAACACCTTCCTTCAACTGCTCATAGCTTTTTAATTTGAAGTTCTGACCTTCTTTTTCCAATATTTCAGAATATTTCAACCATCTTGCAGGCATGTTAGGTCTTTTGTACGCTTTAGCTTCCACTGGAGACAACCATCTCGGAGTTTTCCTCTCTAACAAGTCTTTGTTCCGCATCCAAACCTGATATAAGGAATTTCTTATTATATGGTTTTTTAACGCTTTATGGGCTTTGACTTTATCATACCAAAGATAGGCATGCCAGCCAAATACATTATCATGACCTTCCAAGTCCAAGACGTCTGTATCCTCTAACTTAATCCAGTCTTTCAACCAACAAAATGCTGCCGCCTCGAAGTAAATCCTTAAATCTGGCAGAGAAAATCCCCCTCTCTCTTTAGAGTCTGTTAAAATCTTGTATTTGATTCTGGGTTTTTTCCCCTGCCAGATAAATTTTGATAGATCTTTTTGCCATTTTTTAAAACAGTCCACCTTATCTATAATCGGAAGTGTTTGAAATAAGAACAGCATCTTAGGTAGAACATTCATCTTTATGGCTGCTATCCTGCCCATCAAAGACAGTTTTAATCTTGTCCAACTCTCCAGATCTCTTTTAATCTCATTCCATAATTTCTCATAATTATCTTTAAACAGGTTCAGGTTTCTCGGCGTCAAATTCACTCCTAGATATTTTACCTTTTTAACAAAACTTAATCCAGTTTGTTCTTGTAATTTTTGCACCTGCATAGATGTTATGTTTTTTGTCAGAACCTTCGTCTTTGTTTTATTTAATTTGAAGCCTGCTACTTGTCCAAACGTTTCTATTGTCTCTAAAGCTTTAGGCACACTGGTTTCAGGATCCTGTAGAGATAGCACTAAATCGTCCGCAAAGGCCCAAGGCCCACACTTCCACAGTGGGAGCACTGTTAACACCCAGAGTCCCCTGGCCTTGTTACTCCTGCTTTTTGTTGTCACTACGTGGTTCACTCTTGTCTACAAGTGAGAGAGCAACATGGCAGGAGCAAGCAGAAAGAGCAGCGACCTCTACTTGCCTTGACTTCTCCTTCCAGACAGTGCCTCTCATTTGACCCAGCAAGAGAAGACAAGCAATTGGGCCGTGGCCGTAGCTTGGAGGAGGAGGAGGAGATGGAGCTACTGAAGCATCTTTGTCCAAGGGTGCCCCAAAACTTGGAGTCAACCCTGTGTCACATCCTAGTTTGTAAAATTGGAGCTGCGTTTGTGAACCTTTCTTAAATTTGTAGTTTTCTCATAATCTAACCTCACTAGACTCCAAAGTCAGGAAGTCACTTCCGGCGAGGTCGCCATCACGGGCGGTCGTGGGTTGCCTCGGTAGCGAGGCGACCCATCCAGCCCGGGGGTTGGAGCCCCGCCACCGCTACGCGGGGCTCCGGTGAGGCGCGGGAAGAGCGTCCCGCGCCTCGGGCTCCCCGGCGGGCCCGCTAGGCTACACACCCTTCCCTCGTTCCCCCTGTAAAGGGGGAGTGGGGGTGAAGGGAGTGCGGAGCCGGGCCATTAGGGGAAATGCCCCAACCGGGCGGAAAAGCGGCGAGTACTGGCCGTGACGAGCGACGACATTCTCCCTGAGAGATGAAAGGAAAAGAAGCCCGGAGGTCGTGAGTACTTGATTGGATTAACTGCTGAGCTTAAAGACTTAACGATCCGGGAGGCTTTAGATAAAGGAAGTCTGCCTCCCTCCCTTCGGTGGCAAGAAAATAACGGTCTGTGATACTGTTGCTACTGGATACATTGTCAAGATTTTTTCATAAGTGAGACTTTATAGATCTCCCTTTGGGGAGGAAGAGGATGGAGAATATTCCTTTTGAAAGTTTTGGTCTTTGCACCCCGGTTTCAGAGAAAATGGCTGCGAAAACTCTGAACCGAAGTGGAAAATTACTGCTATAAGATGGATAACATTGAAATAGAAACTGAAATTTGATACCTATGCCCGTCCTCACCATGTTGGGCTTTGTTTTTGAAATTGTTTTGAACTCTGGACTAACTGATGAAGAAAGGATTATTATATTGAAACTGGAACTGCTTAATCAGAAATTGAAGGTTTTGAGTGGGGATATGAAGAAAAATCTACTTCCCACAGAGGAGACCTTTCAGGTATTCGATACTATGGAAGAGAGACTTGGCAAAGAGCTGAAGGAGATGATTGAAAAACTGAGAGAGATGGCATGGCGACTCCCGGAAAAAGAAACGTCCTTCGGTGGTGGCAGCCCGGGGACGGCGAGGAATGTTATATCCAGCCCCCGAGGTGAGAGCTCGGGAGCGAAGGGCAAGAAATGAAGATATTTACAAATAGAAGAAGAATGCAGCATTGAATGGGAGAAGCCGAAAGAAGATGAACAGTGTATCCTGATGCTCGATGCAAGGACTGTTGGGGACTGTGTCTGGTTCTGTGGACGTACAAGAAAAGAGGACAATTTGAGGAGTGGTTCCGGTGAAAGATGGAGAAGGACATTGGATAGAGGGGGGATAGGGTGAAGTGTGTTAAGTGCAGAATATTAATGCTTTGTTATGGTAATCTGAAATCGGAGGGTTAAGACATTAAGTTTTATTTTAATTTTTAACAAGAAAAGGGATATTTTGAACTTTTTTGTTATTAGCAGCAGTTTAAGGGAAAGAAGAATAGCTTAGATCTGATATAAGAATAATTTGTTAAGATATAAAGTTATGCTATTAATTATTATGGATTAAGATGATTTATTCATTTAAGATGATTGTTTAGATTTGAATTTCTTTCTGAAATGAATTCAATTTTTTGAGAGATGAAGTTATTAAAATAGAATTTGGTTTGGGAACCGAAGGAGAGAAGGCAGGGGAAGTCAACTGTAAAGATTCGAAACTAGAATTTTTTCTGTATGTGTGTAAAAAAGAAGAAGAATCGTGGTTATGTCTGTTTTTGTTTTGTATAAATGTGGGTGGGTGATGGTATTATTTGTTATGGAAAATACCAATAAATTCTTTATAAAAAAAAACAAAGTCAGGAAGTCAAAAGTATTTGAGATACACCACTGTTCAGCCTGCACTTCCATAGAAAATATATTGATAACGAAATAAATGCAAAATAAAGTAAACACAGGCCTTCGGATATGAAAAGCAGGAAGCGGAGCCTGTATTAATTTCATGAGATTATTTTTATCTTTTTTTATTGGGGTAGAGTAAGTCAGACCTAAATAAATAACATTGTTTGTAATCCTATTGATATATATATAATCTAATTGGTCCTGAGGACAGAAGTCATGAAGGGGCAATATGTAATAATGAAAGCCTTGCCTTAATCCTAAACACATCATGGGGAAGTAAATTCTAATAAAATAGTGTAAATTATTTTCAAGGTATATATTTTGCCTCAGGGTATAACTGTTGATTTAGCACTACTGATTTTTTGTTTTTGTTTTTTAAAAAAGGCATTTCCCTGTATGCAATCCTTTTACAGCTTTTAATAACAATGGCATCTGGAAGCTTCGTCTTTCAAAAATAATCATAGTAATGAGTTCCCCAATGAGGCATACTAAGGCATGTGCATGCTTTTTTACTGTATAGAGCATTTCCTGCCTAAAACAAAATATGATATTGTTAATATTAAATAAATACTATTTTAGAACAAGAGACAAGCTGTTCATATACCATGGGAAAGAACTCCCAGGTTTGTTTCCATTTCTGCTCTGTACCCTGGCTATGGTTGAGAGAGGTTACATTTGAACATCCTGTTTATGGAGAGCTGCAGGAAATGTTGGTATGGAAAAGCAAGTGTCATTGATAACTGGCACTGAGTTGCTAAATATTTGCACTGGCATATCTGCCCCCCCTTGGCATTTTAGTGTGGTTCGTTGGGATAATCAGCCCCTCCCTAAGAACACATGCTGGTGCATGCTGTCAGCTGGTTTTGAAGTTTGTCATAGCCACTTCAGGACTGGGAAAAACGTTTTATATAACAGGAAGAGATGGCACGGCTAGCTTGAGAACTGAGTGAGCCTGCATTTTGGGGATCCATTTTTCACACCATGTTTTTGCTCCATGAAAACCGCTTCATTCTAGAGTTACATGCCCTTCCATGGTACTGACTCCAGAATAGGCCAGTGTACTTAATTCACAAAGTCATTTTATTTATGTATTTATTTCATTTAAATACTGCATGCCACCTTTCCTATCAGTTCAAGGTGACTAATAATAAATAAAATAAAATAAAATGCAAATGATAGTAAAATTAAAAAATAGAAGCCACTTAAAATTTTCCCCTTAACAACATTCAGACTGTAATGCAAATATTTTAGAAGCTTTAGAAGCTGATTTGAACTATAAAATGGTGATTTTCTTGAGTCAAAAATTTTCTTGAGTACCCCTAAACATTTTTTAAAAGAAAAAAAGCACTGAATAAGTTTGTTAGACTTTAACCACAAGAATCTTTGTTATTTAGTTTTACTCATAAAGCTGCAATAGCAACAACGATCCAGAGAAGCTCCCAGCTCCCTACTTCTTACTTGTCCAAATGTGGCCAAATCCAGTCCACCTGCGCTAACTATGTCTGCACCTCCAGCAAACATAGTAGTTTGTCCAATTCAGAGGGCAGTGGTTTTTGCCGTTCTTTGCCACCTTTCACATTGGATTTCAATTGGATTTCAGTAAGCAGACTTGTACTTCTGGGCATCATACAAATATGGGAAATTCCTGAGCAGATGTGCTCTGTCTCAATAGATTTTGCTTCATTCTGCTTGCAATGCATGTAGATAGCAGCAAGATGTGGATATCAAATAAGTATTCAGAAGCTATCTTTAAAACATTGCCATTGATATCTGGCAAAAAAAAATGCTTATAAAAGGATGGATTGCTGTGAACCTGGTCCTAATGAAAGGGAAGCTTCTGAAATATACCATATGTCAGAAAAAGAGGGGGGCATGGTGTACATGTTATATTATTTTGAGAAATAAAAGAAAATAAGACTATATGGATTTTTGTTTTCATTTTCTGGCCAGCCTACCCATAGAGCACCCCCATTAATGTGAAATCAATCAAGCTCTCGTTAATGCTTTCATGTCCTCTGATATTTTGTCTATATATTCATCTTGCAGCCAATGTAACATGCCTTGGTTTCATTTCTCTAATTTTTCTAACCCCAAAATATTTGGCAGAATTTCCCCCCTAGCAGTTTTCTTTCTGCTTGCCATCTTTTCGAGTTCCACAAATTTTGATCACTGCTCTCTTTGTGTCCTGAGGAACGCCGGAGGAAAGTTGATGAACCGTGGGTATTAAAAACAACAAGTGCTTGTGCATTACATTTTCTTCCTTGGGTTGGGCTGAGCAAATGAGCTCGCTGCTTCCATGACAAGTAGGCAAACTTAAAACAGTTAATGCTTTCATCAGGTGAGCAAGCCTTTGAAATGCCTTTGATGTGGCATGGCAAATTTGCCACAGCAACTGCAAGCTGGCCGTATAAACACCCAGGCCTGGAGAATGTTGTTTTGTTTTCCAGACAGACTTCAGTTGCTGAGAGGAAGTATGCCACTGTGCCAGCGACCAGAAGTCAAGCCAATTTACTCTGAATTGGAAATGAAAACACGCACACGTGTGTGAACACCACAAAACAAACACATTTCAGGGGCAAATAGAAAGCACTAAAAAGCAAACTGTAATCACATCTGGGACTTATCACTGTTTTATGGTGAGATAAATCTTGAATGGTGCTAGAGATTTCTTTCACTAAGGGACCGGAGCAGGGGAAACGCTTTGACAAAATGTCAGAGCCTTTAATGATTGCCACTGTTAAGAACATTAGGCACTGCAGATATCGCAAGGAAATGTGTGCAGTTATTACAATTGGCCCCAGTCCAGTGGTGTGTACATGCGGCAGCTGGGGACGTATGAGCTTAGACCTGCCGGATCAGCAACCAATCAGCTATTTTGCATGGACCCAGCCACAAACCTTCCTGCTTCAAACACCCAATCAGTGCTTGTGCTGGTTATCTGATATGGTCTTGCATTCACAGCCCCAGCTGCTGGAACATATGTACAGTTTGTGTGCTCTTGGTGCATATTTATGCATAGGATTGGCTCCCCATCCTGCTAGGTATGCAAATGGAAGCCTGCTTCCCTGCATGTATAGCCTCCAGATGGATTAGAAGCAATAATGGTACTTAAGATTTGTATAGCACTTCCGAGTATGGTGCTTAACATGCATTATCTCCTTGCAGTCCTCACAACAAGATTTGTTGGTATTGTTGCCTCTCATATTGTAGGTGGGGCAAATGAGAGTGACTTGCCCAAGGCCACCTAATGAGTTCATTGCAGAGGTGACATTTGACTCAGGGACTCTCTGATGTGTAGTGCAGTCTCTTGGCCACTATGCTGCACCATATCCAAAATTATCATTCTTTATTTGCCTTTCTTTTTTTAAAGTCTTGAATCTTCCATCAAGCATGAAGCTTAAATAGCCAACAATAAAATGAATAACAAACCAGCAATTCAGTTCCATTGTGGCATACCGAAATAACTTGACAACATATTTCTCAGAACAAAAGCATGTCGACCGCTATGATGAAACAATGCTTAAAATTATTCCAGCTCTTCTAAAGCACTTTAGGCTGCAGTCCTTTACACCAGAGGAGAGAAACCTCAGGCCTGGGGTGGTGTTGAATGTGGCCCTACAGGTAGGTCTCTCATTCAGGCCCTTCAAATTCTCAGCAGGCCATACCCCTCATTTGACCTGCTTCACACCCAGACTGTTTTTGCCTGGCTGGAATGTACGTTTCTTGGTCAGGTCTCCAGCATGTCTGGATGGAGGGATGTGTGAGTGTGCATAGAAACTAGCCTGCTGTACAAAAGGTAAAATGTACATCAGCAGACCCTCCAAGTATCCCTATTTTCCAAGGACAGTCCTGGAGTTACAGAAGCCATCCTGGTTTCTGATTTGATCCTGGAATGTCCTGCTTTTCCTTAGAACATCCCCATTTCCATCGGAGAAATGTTGGAGGGTATGCATTAGTTGCTCCAGCCACTTTTGCACCTGGTTCTGCTCGCCTCTCTCATGTGACCCTCAGGAGAGGGAATGAGGTCCCCTTGGACTCACACTTACCTGGGAGCTGGTTAAAACACAATGGTGCTTCTCACTAGACATGTGCTGGATTGCTAGGTAGCATTATTTTCAGTCACAGACCTTGGTCATAAGGAAAAATAGTGGGGTGGGGGAGGAGAACGGAGGAAGGTTTAGTGCCTCTTATGCTGTCCACTAAATCACCCTGCCTAGGTTGCCCAACCCAAGGTTAATGTTGTCAAATTTGGGATATATGGGCTCAGGCAATGCTTAAGCCGTTCTGGACTCAAGTAGTTCAGGACTTTGTGTATCAGGGTAGGGTATAGATAAATAAATAATGCTAATCATAATTTTTTGGGGGTGCTTAGATTACAGGCCTCATTGAATGTCTAGTAACAAAAAACACTTGGAATTCTTGGTGTTATATTTGACACTGGAATAAAATGGCTACCAATATTCCTAACTGTACACAAAATTATATCCACAGAATTCGATATCCATAGTATTTTTGTCCATAGTATTTTTTATTACCTTCACTCAAAATGTACTCATAATTGAATGAAAAGGTGCCAGTCAACCAAAGATTTAAAGAGAAGTGGGAAATATACATGGACTGGCTATACATAGGCTCTTTGTAACTTTAGCCACTATAACATAAGCAGCCATGTGTGTCTGGCAAAAGGGTAAGGGTAAGTGAAAGAATACAATGAAGTGTTAAATTAGCCTGTATGGGGTTAGTAAGGACAGAGGATAAATTTTATTTAAAGAAAGTAACATTGTACCTCATGCCAAACTGAGGTAATTTCCTTCCCCTTTCTTTATTTCCTAGGTTCCCAGATTTACAATTTTAATGGTGCTTGCCAGAGCTCACCTGAAGAAAGCATTATTCAAATGAAATCTTAAGAAAATATTTTTGTACAGGGCCTAGACCCATAAAGAAATACTACTGTATGCTGACACCCCCCTATAATTATACTACTAATTGCATCCATAAATAGACCAGTGTTGCTGTAGTGCAGAGTGAAGATTCTGGGACCATTAGACACTCCATAGGCAGTTCTTTAAAGAAAAAGATTTGCAGCTTTGATACTTACTATTACTCAGAATAGGTGGCGGTGGTGTGGTGTGGTGTGGGTATTCATGCAGCCATTTTGTGTAGGAAAGTACGTTTTCCGAATGCCCCAAATACGGTAAATAAACTTACAATTTGCAAACAAGGGAAAATCCCACCACTGTCCATTGCTAAGATGTGAGGACCCATCCTCCACATTCATGGCTCAATGGCCCAATGTTCCCTCCCACTGGGCATACAAGTCTGTATATGCCTACTCAAAAAGTAAGCGCCATTGAGTTCAGTGGAATTTACTCTCCCAGGTAAGTGGGTACAGGAATGCAGGTTGAGGCCATGTTCCTACACATTATGTATTTTATTTTATTTCCAATATTTACAAGATGTTAAATATGAAAAAAATTCATAGTAGTATACGGCATCAAAGTGAAATGAAATAAAACAGATTAACATACAGTACCTGAAAATGACCAGCATAAATGCTGCCAGAGGAAAAACTCATCCTTCTGGAAAGGCCTGCAAAAATGGGAAGATTGTTAGGTATCTGGTGAAATGCACAGCACATTCATGCCTGCTTAATTTCTATGGGAAGTGTGTTCCACATGACCAGTGGAAGTCCCATTGAATGCAGCGAGACTTGCTTTCAGTAAATATGGTTTACTTCATTTCAATATGAAATATGATTTATTTATTTCAAGTAAATAAAGTGGTGCTGTGGTCTAAACCACTGAGCCTAGGGCTTGCTGATCGGAAGGTTGGCGGTTTGAATCCCTGCAATGGTGTGAGCTCCCGTTACTCAGTCCTTACCTTACTTGCCTTGCCCAGGATTTACCTTACTTGCCTTGCCCAGGATACAATTATTGAACTCCTTTTCTTCCTTTGTTCTCCTTCCTTGGTTTCCTTCATACCCCATTACAGCTGTGGGGCAGGAACAACAAGCTGCCTTGGATACAAGGGTTAGGCTAACAATAAGACCAAAAGATGGTGTGTGGGTGTGTGTGTTTTGAAACGGGCCACAACTTTATTGATTACAGCAGGCAAGCGGGGTTGGCATGGCATTGTTGCCCAAATCTGCTTTCCATTTCGAACTCTGATGTTTTTTCCAAACGAAATCATCTCAGCATGCTTGCTGAGGAATGGCCAGCAAAGTCCCAATGGCCATGCAGCTAGGATCATGCTGGCAACTTGAGGTGACTGATGTCAGGCCCACCACTACCCAAGCTGTGGGCAGGAGCTGATGCATAACCTCAGATCCCCATATGGGAGTTCCCCCCTGTCATAGTTTAGATCCTGCCCAATGCCATTTCCATCTCTAGAAGGGGGTACATGGTCCATTCACTGACAACCCCTACCTGTGTAGGTTAGTGCCAACAGTTCCCAGTTGCAAGGGGGGCAGCAGTTGGAGAGCATCTCCCTTCCAGTTGAAACACCACATCACTAGGCTTCCTTTCCTCTCAGACCTCTCTACTCCATCTGTAGACCTGGTCCAGGTTTATCTCCTGGCATGCACCTATCCAGCCAAACCATCAAATTAAATGTCTGTGATTAAGCACTTGGAAATGTGAGTCATATTTACATATGATTGAGATATAGTTGTTTTCAGTTAAAGGATTGGTCTCTGTTTGTTTGGTACAGAAAGGAATGATCTACATAGACCTAGTAAATGTAGCTATAAATTACTCTTGACATCTACCAAAGATATACCTAACTAAGTAATCACATTCAGGTAAATTGTGAGCAACTTTGTATATTACTTTTCACCATTTATCTGAAGATTCACATCATTGTGAAGAGGAGTGGTGAGAAAGGGAAGAAATGGAGTGGTCAGTGTGTGTGTGTTTAAACTTCTGCTCCATTCCAGAGCAGAGGTTTTGATCACCAAAAGACATGTTTGCACAACTGGCTGTAGAAAAGAGATTAAGTTGGTAGGACAGAACACCGTTTTACCTGTAACCAAAGAGGGAAGGAAGGGGGAGCCGGGGTGCTTTCTAAAACATACTGAAGAGATTAGCCATATGGTTGCATATATTTTTCCTGGGGAAAACCCACAAAACCTCTTTTATATTCTATTAGGCAGCTCAGGGCCTGGGAGGCTTCAAGTGCAGAAATAAAAAGTCATGACAAAATACAGTGCAGCCTAGATGGGTAAACCATCTTAATGTTTCTTGGACCTGATGAGTTTCTGTAATGCATCTAGCATTTGAGTTACGATTAAGTCTGTTCTCCTTCTTCCAATAAAATTTCATACTAGATATTAAAACTAGATATTATATTGCACTATACTAAACAGTCTTCCTTCCAATGGCCTGTCTCTCTACATTTTTTAAAAATGAGAACAAAGGAGATGAATTTTTAAAAAACCCTTCTTGCTGTATGTAGTAGTCCTACTACTTGTTTACTTCATTTTGCATTTATTGGTGTTCTGAGTACAGTGAATATGCTTCTTTCCTAGATCATGCAGCGATCTCTATCGATGTAAAATGAAGTGATAGTAGAATCCACGGAAGACAACATCTGGAGGGCCACAGGATTTCCATCCCTGCCTTAGGGTCTCCTCTTGCATTGACATGCAGACGGGGAACGCCTGATCTTCAACCTTCTCTCTAGTGGCACCGTCCTTTTGGAATTTCTTCACTTAAAAAAGGTTTATATGTTAAGTTTCTGCACGCATGATCAAGGGGATGAAGCGACTTCCCTATCAGGAAAACTGGCAGAGTTTGGGACTTCTTAGTTTAGAAAAAAGGCAAGTAAGAGGTGACATGGTAGAAACTGATATAACAATGCACGGCATGGAGAAAGTGGACAGGGAACAGTTTTTCTCCATCAAACCACTAGAACTTGTGGGCTTCCAATGAAGCTGAATGCTGGAGGATTCGGGACAGATGGAAGAAAGCTCTTTTTCACGTAGTGCATAGTTAAACTAGGGTATTTGCTGCCACTGGTCACCAACCTAGATGGCTTCAAAAGAAGATTAGACAAATTCATGGAGTGGAGGGCTACCGGTGACTCCTAGCCATGTTGGCTTTGCTCTGCCTTCACAGTTGGAACAAAATCGAAAATTCTTTCTAGTAGCACCTTAGAGACCAACTGAGTTTGTTCCTGGTATGAGCTTTCGTGTGCATGCACACTTCTTCAGATACACTGAAACAGAAGTCACCAGATCCTTAAATATAGTGGGGGAGTGGGGAGGGGTATTACTCAGATGGGTGGTGGGAATGGATGATAGGCTGATAAGTGTGGAAAACCTGTTGACGACTCTAAACGGCTGCAATTAGTCTTGCAGGGAAAGGCAAGGGGTGAGATGGCTAAAGATAGCTTTGTTATGTATAATGAGATAAGAATCCAATGTCTTTGTTCAAACCAGGTTTCTCCATGGTTTTAAGTTTGGTGATTAGTTGCAATTCAGCCACTTCTCTTTCCAGTCTATTTCTGAAATTTCTTTGTAATAAGACAGCTACTTTGAGATCTTTTATAGAATGTCCTGGGAGATTGAAGTGTTCTCCTACTGGTTTCTCTGTCTTGTGATTCCTGATATCAGATTTATGTCCATTTATCCTTTGGCGTAGGGTTTGGCCTGTTTGTCCAATATAGAGAGCTGAAGGGCACTGTTGGCATTTGATTGCATACACAATGTTGGAAGATGAGCAATTAAATAGTCCTGAGATGGTGTGTTTGATGTTGTTGGGACCAGTAATGGTGTTATCCGGGTTTATGTGGCAGCAAAGTTGGCATCTGGGTTTATTGCAGGCTCTGGTACCAGTGTCCATGTTGAGTCCTGTTTTTGTATTATTGTGGGTGAGGAGCTGTTTGAGATTGGGTGGCTGTTTGTAGGCGATGAAGGGTCTTCCTCCCAGAGCTTGAGAAAGAGAACTGTCATTGTCTAGGAGAGGTTGTAGATCTCTGATGATGCGTTGTACTGTTTTAACTTGGGAGCTGTATGTGATGACTAGTGGTGTTCTGTTATTTTCTTTTTTGGGTCTGTCTTGCAGCAAGTTCTCTCTGGGTATCAGTCTGGCTCTGTCGATCTGTTGTTTAACTTCATCAGGTGGATATTTTAGTTCTAAAAAGGTTTGCTGTAGATCTCTTAGGTGAGAGTCTCTGTCTGTAGAGTTGGAACAGATGCGGCTGTAACGTAGGGCCTGGCTATATACAATGGATTGTTTGGTATGTTTGGGATGGTAGCTAGAAGCATGTAGATATGTTTGTCGGTCAGTTGGTTTACGGTATAAGGTGGTGTCTATGTGTCCATCCTGTATTTTTATAGTAGTGTCCAAAAAGTGTATTTCTTGCATAGATTGGTTCATAGTTAGGTTGATGGTGGGGTGAAAGTCATTGAATGTCTTGTGGAAGGTGTCCAGGGTCTGTTGACCATGTGTCCAGATAATAAAAATATCATCAATGTAACGCTCTCCTTTCAGCATGGTTTAGATTTTGTTGTAAGCGATGGTGTTTTCTGGTCACATCTGTTTGGATTCTGCGGCGGAAGCAATCGATGTACAGATCTAGTGTGGTATTGCGTCCATCAGGAGGGGTCCATGTGGAGTCCCTTTTAGTGTAACATTTTTTCGGTGGTGGTTGGTGGTCAATGTTCTGTTCATTAATGTGTTTGGAGGGTGGTGGATGTTCCCCAGTAGGTTGAGAGATGTTGTGTTGTGAAGATGTTGTTTGTTCTTTGTCTTGTTCTTGTGTGTGTTGGAAGTACTCCTTCAGGCGTAAATGGTGGAAAAATGCTTCCAAGTCCCCATAGAACTGAATCATCTGTGGGGATTTGGCAGGGCAGAATGATAGTCCACGTGAAAGGATAGATTCCTCAGCTGGGCTGAGAGTTTGCTGTGAGAGATTCACAGTTGGAGGCAGCAATGCTTCTGAATGCCAGTTGCTGGAAACCACAGGAGGGAAGAGGGCTCTTGTGCTTTGATCCTGCTTGTGAGTTTACCACAGCACCTGGTTGGCCACTGTGAGAACAGGGTGCTGGACTTGATGGGCCATTGGCCTGATCCAGCAGGCTCTTCTTATGTTCATGTCTTTCAGAGCTTGGCTAAAAAAACTCCCTGTTAAGAAATATTATGGATTGTTTGATATCTTTCTCTCTGTGCTTACTTTGCTTTTTATTTGCTTGGGTTGATTTAACTTTTTTGTTTTGTTTTAAACATGTTTTTATGTTTCCGAGCTGCTGTGAGTGCCTGTGTGCCGAGTATGTGAGACAAAAATATATTAAATCAAAATTTCTCATCACTGAATTGAATGGAGAGTACAAAACAGGCATGGAGCTTTCTTGAAACTGAAGCTACAGCTTATTGGTTCAGTCTGGAGAACATCAAGAGCAAAAGAAGGCTGCTGTACTTTTGTGACAAAGTGTCCGGTGTACACATGAGGGATGTAATGCATATAGTTGAGATATGGTCTGTTGTTTACACAGCAGGCTCAGGCATGGCAAACTTAATTCCATAGGAGAAACTGACTTGCTGGATCAGACCATTTCTCCCTTTTCAGCACTTGTATGGTATGTTGAGGCCAAAGAAAGCTTACAGTTGAGGCCCATATGGTTGCTCCCATCACTCATCTTGCACAGGTTGTGTTGAAAAGACTCCAGTGACTAATGATTTTTTTTTAAAAAAAATAAAAAGCTCACGTAGTCACTGGTACATTCTAAGTTTTACAACTGGGTGAAACACAGTGCCCATTTTGGTTTATGGAAGATGAAAAATCTACAGGGTTTGTTTTGTTTTTACTCCATTTCAATTTGAGCATTGTATGCTGAACCAAAGGGAGGAATGGATCTGCCTTTTATGGAGTTGATGAAGGCTTCAGATATCAAGGCCATTCTCTAATTTTTGTAGAGAAAAGAGAAATGTAGAGTGGCATGCAATGAATATGTAGCCTAGCCAGCAAACTCCTTCTTGGCCAAAATCTGAATTGAACCATTTTAGATGTCAAAACCAATCGTAGTTCAACATTAAAAGCTTTTGGCACTACGTCCTCCAGGTACTTATTTCTTAGCTAAAAACCAGATCTTCCAAAAGATAATAAAAACATTTGTTGCTTTGGAAAGTACTTGATGGTCTCTCCAAAATCTTGAACTGTGGTGCAATCATAAACTTTATCTAATACACTGCTACTTACTCAGTTTCCAAAACCACAAAACAAAATATATTAGTTATACAGTCACATTTTGTTCACACAATACTTATAAGCCTGATGCTATTTACAAATTTGTTAAAAAAATTAGTTAAGGCTGCTTGTCTCAGTGACCTATTTGGGTTGCAGATTATTGTGAGAGATGCTTTCGATTAGTGTGAAATATGGTGTGGCAAGTGTATATAATTCAGCGAAACACCTTAAAACCCTGAAGGAAAAGGTTTCCTAAATACACCATAAATATATCAGGGACACAGACTGAGAAAATCTTGTGAGTTATGCAAAAGGAAATTCCATGTACTTTTACATGGTCATTAAAATCCATCTCCTCTTGCTCATTTCTTGAACTATTTCTTTTACCAGCATGATGGGTTCGAGTTACCAGACAGGTATCCTCTTGCTTCTTGTGGATGTGGAACTCCCCTAGTTCCAGCAAATTTAATTCAGTCTGAAAACTCTCAACTGCTCACAGCAGGTGCTTGGCTCCTCTCTAGATCTTTCGTTGGCTTTCTATTCATGAGATGATGGAAACCAGGTAAAAGAAGAACATTAATTCACACACTGACTAAGCTGAGTAAATAACTGAAGGGAAGGTCTTCATGGTTCACTCGGCTGCTAGAGGAAGTGATGAAACTAATTCCACAAGCACCACTTCCTCTGGCTGAAGTGACCCAACAAAATATATAGGAAGGGCTATGTTTTGTAAGCTCAGATGCATGCAGAGTTTAGCGCATGGCAAAGACGTCGTATGATAATTTTACTTTATTGCAGTAAATTTAGCTCACAACTTTGTTACTGCGTAGTCACAGCGCAGTAAACATGGTGCAGTTTGATATGAACAAGAAATGAAGCAACATCATCATCATTCACAATCAGGGGCGTAGCAAGGGGGCGGGGGGCGGCCCGCCCCAGGCACCGCCCTGCTAGGGGTGACACTTTGGGCGGTGACCCCGCCCCCTGGTTTTTTTTAAGGCTATTTTTGGTGCTGCCGGGGTGGAGCCGCAGGGGCCGCCAGCGAGTCGGGGTGTTACCCCCTCGCTGGCCCTCCTGCGGCTCTGCCCCGGCAGCACCGAAAATAGCCCCCGCCCTCCAGCGGCTGGCTGGTTTGCGGAGCCGGGGCAAGGAGAGGGGTGGGCCAGCAAGGAGGGGTGACACCCCTCTTCGCTGACCCCCCCTCTCCCTGCCCTACTTGCGCTCCCCCGAGGGGGCCTGGGCGGCGGCTTCGGGAGTCTCTGTGGGCTGCAGATAGTCCTGAAGCCGCGATGCCCCCGCCCCCAGGGGTGCCTCTTGGCTTCCCGCCCCGGGCAGCCAAGGGGCTTGGAACGCCCCTGTTCACAATATACTAGTATTTCCTCCGTATACTAATCTTGCCCCTCTTTAATGGCATTCTTCTTTCAGTGGGTCACGAGTACAGTAGGCTAAGGCTTTAAGAGTGCAGCTATGGGGGGAAATATTATATAGAAAAAACATGACTCTCCCCATCCTTGACACCTTACTGTTTTGAACTACCTTGTGTTTTGGTAGTCTCCATATTGCATTCATTGAACTTCTGCCTTTTGCAGTGCAATACGTTGAAGTAGGAAGCTTTAAGCAGACAATTTTCTCCTCGGGAACACTCCATTGTACTATGACTACTAATTCTCCTATATCGTCAGTGCAGCTGGTTAAATTTTTATTTATTTATGGTATTTCTAGATTGTCCATCAACTAAAGTCCACTCAGTGGTTTACAGAAGGAAATAAAATTCACAGATACACACACTGTACACTCATGGAACATTACATGTGAGTAATCGTATCAGTGTATAGCTCAACTATTTGTGTATATAGGTACGCAGACTGTATACTCATTTAATGTAATGTGTGACACCCCTATCACGAGAACCAGGCCTTGTTAAATGTAGAAAAAACACAAATTGGCAGGGCTATCCTGTGCAGGTTTACTCATAAGTAAATTCCACTGTATTCCATGAGACTTACTCCCAGATTAGTGTGAATTTCAGCCATGCAGTGCAACCCTCTGGAGGTTTACTCAGAAGTAAGTCTCAATCTGTTCAATGGTGTTTACTCCCAGGAAAGTGTGCCTAAAATTACTACAAGTGAAAAGATCATAAAATTACTTACAGCCAAATTCAGTCAGTCAGATTTTTATTGTTTATAACCAACAGCTAATCAACAAGTATACACACTTTCATACAAACCCCTGTACATGTGTAGTCGTAACACGTACCTGTGTTCATCATTGTAATTTGTGAACAAACCTAGTGTTTCTTCTAAGTTGGGGCAGTTTCATGGAAAATTTGCCTTCATTAGTCCTGCTGTATTGTGCAAGAGCACAATTCAAAAGGACTTGCATAGAAGAACTTTCCAGGGAATTGTACTCATCACGAAGGTTAAGATTTGTGCCAGGAAAAGCATGTAAAATGTCAAAAGAGAATAGCCTGCCTCTGCTTCTGATTTTTCTTCTTCTACACACACCCTGAAGCTGTTTTTAATTATCTTATGTGTAAAGTGCCTTGGGATGGTTGTTTAGAAGATGATTAATAAATAAAAATAACAATAAATGTGCAAATATCAGAAAGGCAAACGGAAGAGATGGGTTATTCTCACATTATAAGGTTCATTATTTAATATGTTGTCTTGGTTAATTCTATCTACTTCCTATCAGTCATGTGGATCCAGAAAAGCAAGAAGCACTCCAGGATATCCCAGAGAAAATGAAATGTTGGAATGAGCTTTGCACTTCATTCAACAGTATTTTGTTTTTGTTTGTTTGTTTGTTTGTTTTGCAGTCAGTATCCATCAGACTCATTTGCTGTAGTGTCTTTGGCTCTATAGTGATAATGAGAATTTTAAGAAAGGGAAGGAAAAACCCTACAATTTGTTTATGCCAGTAAAATAAATGATAACAGCTTGTGGAAATAAGGGAGCAGAGTTGAGAGAAAAAGAAAAGAAAAGAAAAGTAAATCCTCTCCATGAGTTATATCTATTCTGGGGTTTTATAAAGCATTTTCAAGGGCTCTCCTGAAATCATTCTTACTGGGTTTTTAGTGTAATGACGAATACAGAACATAGCAATTCTGAAACACCTGCCCCTCCTCACACCCGATTAGTGTTATCAGGTACTACTTTAACAAAAATGTCTCTTTTCAATCTATACAGGAAAGCAGAGTGTACAAAATATAATGTCCCACGAATGCCACGAATGACCATTTTATCCAGCATGGACAGGAAGCATTTTATCTTATCTTTAAGTCCAGTTTCATTAGTGTATTAAATAAATGGCAACCACACCATATACTGTAGAATTTCCCTGGCTTCTCTTTTCCTTTTTTCACTTTCAAATCATGAGTTTTTTTCTCTGCAATGGCTAATCACCAGGCCTTGTAAAGTCTTCTTTGTTTGCACAATGCATACCAGGATGCTACCAGGAATAGGATGAGTAAGCCTTTAGCTTAATGTCAACATTGGATCGCACTGAGACGGACAATATGGACAACTGGAATGAGAAAACCATGAGTTCCGCTGCAAAATCATCAACTCAATGAGGTATTCAAAGAAGAGAATAAGAAAGGATTCAGTTATACCATATCTAGATTTCAAAGAGAAATTATAGACGATAATACCAAACTTTCGAAGAAAGTGCATAATATATTATTAGAATGGGAAACCAAAGATGAGGAGGTTAAATGTGTAATGATAAGTGTGCACAATATTTAGGACATAATATACAACTGGAAGATTGGGAAAAATTATGGAAAGTGAATTTAAAATTTACTGATTGTGTATTGTTAAAAGAGAACTATATGAAAATGATGTACAGATGGTATATTACAGCTGCAAAAATAGCCAAAATGTACAGAACAGACTCCAATAAGTGTTGGAAGTGTAAAGAAAAAGAAGGCACAGTTTTTCATATGTGGTGGAATTGCAAAATAATTAAAAAATATAGGGATATGATTTATAATGAGATCAAAAAAAATTGTAAGATCACTTTTGTAAAAGACCAGAAGCTTTCTTAGTAGGCATTGTAGGTCAAGATTTGCCAAAAGAGAAGAAGAAACTTTTCATGTATGCTACAACTGCGGCGAGGATATTGTTAGTCCCAAAATGGAAAAGCGACGAAATTCCAACTAAAGAAGAATGGCAAGGAAAGCTGATGGAATATGCTGAAATGGCAAAACTGATGGGAAGATTTAGAGATAAAACAATAGAGACTTTAAAAAAGAATGGGAACCATTCATGTTGTATATACAGAAACAATGTGAAGAGATGGACTCACTAGCAGGGTTTGAGTAAACACTTACAATCAACTAAAACAAATATAGAAACTACAAAGAGGATGTTAAATAAGACAAGAGTGTAACAACAAGTAATATAGAGAACTCAGTATTAAGATAAAACAAAGAAAGCATGAGAAGTTATTATGCAAAAAATCAGAAAAGGAAGTTGAGGGAAGGCATGGGGGGAGGGGGAAAAGGGGGATCTGTATTTTGTTTGTTATGTGATATATTGTCAGTATGATAAAAATGTAAAATTCAATAAAAACTATTTAAAAAGAAAGAGAGAAAACCATGGGTTCCAGAATTATTTTAGATATATCAGAGAGTACCAGCCTTCGGAAGGCCTGTGTTACTCTGGGAAGCCCCAATAAAGATGACGATAACTCAGTTTACTTCCACATCTCCACCAGCCACAATGGCTTGATCCCATATGACATATGAGCAAGTTGGTCCGGTGTTCAACATCACCTGCGTGCTACCTTTATAGTGTTCCCTCTAATACATGAAGAAATTTCAAAAAGCTTTGATACGTGATCATGTGAGCCATACATTAGCCAAAAACAAATAATAAACACGACAGTTGGGCTGAACTTTTTTTGAGAATTTAAACCAGATAAACGAAACAGCCGTACCATAATTGGAATCAAAGAAGCTAAACTACTGAACCCATTTAATAAGAGATTTAATCAAAGTTTAGGAACACACAGGATGTCAATAACAGCCCTGCTAACCTATTCGCTCAAACATTTTTAAGTTCTTACTAAACGTTTTCAAGAATGTGAGGGCTGCATGACTGCAAGAATCTGGAAATAAGTTTGACAGTTTGACTGGCTCATGCTCTGAAATGTTGGCTTTTTAGGTTTCTAAAGTTCATTTGCTTTTGGTAAGCAGAGTGGAACAGAACAATAAACTATAAACTGCTCAGATAAAGTTATTGTGTCTCAGTTCAATCTTACACACGTCAGTTCAAAAGTAAGCCCCATTGAGTTTAATGAGGTTACTCAACAACGCCTGGTCACTCCCTGGAAACTGAGTACAGGATTACAACCTCAATGGATTTTAATGTCTTTTTTTTGTTTTTGAGACACACAACAATTTCATTATCTCAGGGGATCTCAGTTACACCGTTATATTGCACGTTGTAGCAAAAACAGCAAAGAGTTTGGTTTCAAAGAATGAACAGAAGAGGAGATCTCAACAGATGCTATGGAACAGTTTGTTATTTTAAAAAATGTTGTGGGCAGGGTAGCCAATTATGCATCACCAGAAAATAGGGCATGTACGTACATAAACTTTGCATATACTAATTTAGATCTATAAATGCAGATTTAGACTTAATAAAACTTTATTGTTTGAAGTCAGAGGCGACCACATTTAGAAATAATTGCTATCATTTAAATCAGGGTAGCCTAGCTACCAAGAGGGTCACAAGAATACTTCAACATGGAACCCACGGGCCACACACAGCTGCTTACCTGACTTTGGGAAGGCAGTGTGAAGGCTGGGGGTGGGCCACACTTTGGACCCCCCTGATTTAAATGGAAGTGCAGAACATCTCACCAAAGTAAAGAAGGCTCTGACGGGGTAATTTGTGTGCTGTGGGCATCTGCAGGAATTTTTTGGGGGGCGAGGGGCGGGGAATAAATACTTTAAATACATGTACAGTATCAGAGAACAGATCTACCATTTTTGATAGATCTGGTGACTGAGCACTCACAAGGCTTGGATAGACCTTGCCTTTGAAAAACTGGTATTGTTTTACAAGTCTATACCTCTTTTAGTGTTCAGTGGATAGACATGTAGTCTGTCTACAGGCTGAACCTGTCATGCAAACATATTTCTGCTCACCATTGAAACCCTCACTTCTTTCCTTGGCTTCCTTCATCTCTTCTAGCCCTTAATTATTGACACCACTGTTATGTTTAAGTTCACAGCTTCCGCCTCACTACACCCCCCTTCCTATAAGCAAAATAAGTATTACAACATTGTGTTACTTTGCCAGGCTTTTGTAACTCACAGTCTCTCAGCCCCTCAAATATGGGTATAAGGGTGACTTTAATTGCATTGGCATTAACAAAGCAATTAAAACAAATAATCTGTGATCATTGGCCATGCTGGCTGGGGCTGATGGAACTGCATCCCAACAACTTCTGAAAGACTACACGTTCCCCATGCTGGCCTAGTTAATGGTATTTCGCTCAAGCCTTCTCCCATTTCTAATTGGCTAGGTCAGCTTTACTAAATGTCAGTCACTGCTGTGACAACATTCATTAGCTAACATCAAGGCCTCTTGCTCTCCCTTCCTTCTTATGGTCCTTTACTTGGACCAGACAGCCCTTAAAATAGAGAGGTGCCCTCTATAAAGTATTACTGTGGCAACCCTAGTCATTGTTATCCTACCTCAAAAAGATGAAAACCAGCTTTCTTGTGGCATATGCTTTTGTAGGCCAAATCCCACCACGTTAGACATATGGGATGCTGTGAGTTGATTGCAGTATTGCACAAAGAAAACATGGTTTTAGACATTGGGAGCCAAAAACCCAAAGCATACAAGAAATTAGGGCACCATTGAATTGGGAAGGAGAATGCTATGTGGTGGTAAAAAAAAATCCCTCAGTCAGTAACAATGTTCACCTTTTCCCTCTGCTTGCTGACATTCCTTTCTGATCCCTCAACCCTGGATAGGACTTATTTCTTATACAGAGTTGAGCCATAGGTCAATATTGCCTACTCTGACATGCAGCAGTTCTCCAAGATGTCAGGCAGATAAAGGCCTTTCCTTTCCCTGCTACCAGAGTTATTTTTCTTATAAAAACAACAACTGGAGACACCTAGGATTTCTTTTTTTTAAAAAAACAGATTTTATTATTTTCTACATTAAAGAACACATAAATCCGACACTTAAACACTTAAACAAAAATAACTAACAAAGAATAAAGCAACGAGAAAAAAGAAACATAAACACATTAAACAATATAAAAATAGCAAATAAAAAACCATACATACCCAAACCAACACATGTATTCATTGTTATATTCTAGTTCCTCTCTTCTTTAAAGGGGACTTCCCCCGTGCTCTCAGCTGCATTCTATATCAATATACTTTGGTAACTTTGTAACTAATTTCTTAACATTTACCACAATTCTTAATAATCATAAAGATACTCCCTTACCATTTATAAGTCATCACTTAAATAATATATCCTTAGATATCTCTAAACATTTTACAGCATTCATAACATTACTTCTTATGTATTATTTTCCTCTAACATCAACTAGCTAAAGCCATATAAACAAACAAATTCTGCTTCAAATATCTAACTTTTCACGATTTTTTAAATAGTCCTTAAATTTCTTCCAATCCTGTTGCACCTTCTCCTCCCTCTGGTCTTGGAGTCTCGCGGTCAGTTCAGCGAGTTCCATAAAGTCCATTAGTTTCATCTGCCATTAGGATTTCACTTGACATCTTCTGCTGTCAAAGCATGTTCTCTACCCATTATGGTCCCTCAGTTCATGAACTGGTTGACCATTATTTTCCTCTTATTGACATGTACTTTTGTATTTAGCCTTCTGCATCTCTTCAGATGCATATATGAATGGAATTGTACTTACCTGGCTTCTTGTCAGTCACAGAATGTTTTTGTAATTAACTTCACTAACAGATTGCATTTTTTCCCAGGTACTCCCCCCCCCCCGCTTTTTTCTGCCTCTTTGTCCTAGTTTCTAACGCCAGTAAATATAAATATGTCACATAAATATGCCTAGGAACAATAAACCAGCACCCTGCCTCTCAGTGCTACAAAATAAGGCACACGTCTCCAGTTAATTTCAAAGTCCGAAATATGGTGGGGGCAAATCATAATGCAGCACAGTTATTTACTGCTAATCATTTGAGTTATATGTGTTTGTTGGTTTAGATGGCATCTAGCATAAAGCGGATAAATTTAGTTCTGAAATTTAGTCCTACTTCAAGTTGTCTCTTGGAAAAGAGAAGGATAGGTAAAGGAACAGTTGCATCAGTAAAGGCAGGAGGTAACTTTGCTGCCTACTTTTTGCCACTTGAACTCTAAAGGGACGGGCATTAACCTAAGTTATCTGACGGTCCTAAACATAGTAAAGATCTAAAAATACCATAGGCAGAATGTGCATCAGTTTTTCTTAATGGTTTGAAAAGAATTATTTTAATAAACATGACTTATTCCAAATTTCCCTTGTCATATACAAAGAATTGGAGTCTACTGGGCAAATAGATTATTGCAAAGGATGATAAGCTCACATCTGGGCTTCAAATTATGGTTAATTTATTGCAGACCTACTGGCCTGAGAGACAATCTGAGTAAGGCATTGTGCAATAACTCATGACTTGTCTCATGCAGGAATTTCTCGCTCTTAATATTAAAAAGAGGAAACAGGCCAAAGAAATCAGTTTCTAATATCTAGGTATTAATATTGCTACATTCCATTCCTTTGTACCAAAGAAGGACAAAAATTGGCCCTGGTTGTGGGTGTAGCACACCTGCTTGTGTCTCTTTGTAGAGAAAGTTAATCCACCCCTAAATAATGTCTGGATGGCAGACCACCTGGAAAGCATATGCGCATTGCTAGGAACTCTTTGGAAGTACAAACATTACAAACAAACACTGGAAAGCAGTGGAAATAAAAGTCTCTCATGGCTCTGATCAGCAACTGACCACGTGAATTTCATCAGTGCAGTGATCCGTTGTGTGTACATCTCTCTCTCTCTCTCTCTCTCTCTCTCTCTCTCTCTCTCTCTCTCTCTCTCTCTCTGGTGTGTGTGTGTGTCTGTCTGTCTGTCTCTCTTGTGTTTTTGTTGTTGTTGGGGGGGGCAGTATTGAAATTGTGCTTGACAGTTTTGCAGCAAGCTCATCAGCACTAACAATCCCCAGCATCCCAGAAGGTGGGCTGAAGAGAGGGCACATGTGTTGTGGCCGGGTTAGATGATGCAAGAAATGCGGGTGGCACTGTGGTCTAAACCACTGAGCCTCTTGGGCTTGCCGATCAGAAGGTTGGTGGTTCAAATCTGTGTGAGGGGGTGAGCTCCTATTGCTCTGTCCCAGCTCCTGCCAACCTAGCAGTTCAAAAGCACACCAGTACAAGTAGATAAATAGGTACAGTGGTACCTCGGGTAAAGAACTTAATTTGTTCTGGAGGTCCGTTCTTAACCTGAAACTGTTCTTAACCTGAAGACCACTTTAGCTAATGGGACCTCCCGCTGCCGCTGTGCCACCAGAGCACAATTTCTGTTCTTATCCTGAAGCAAAGTTCTTAACCTGAAGCGTTATTTCTGGGTTAGCGGAGTCTGTAACCTGAAGCATCTGTAACCTGAGGTACCACTGTACTGCTGCGGTGGGAATGTAAATGGCATTTCTGTGTGCTCTGGCTTCCGTTACAGTGTCCCATTGTGTCAGAAGCGGTTTAGTCATGCTGGCCACATGACCCGGAAAAGCTGTCTGTGGACAAACACTGGCTCCCTTGGCCTGAAGCGAGATGATGAGGGCCACAACCCCATAGTCGCCTTTGACTGGACTTAACCACCCAGAGGTCCTTTACCTTTACCTTACCTAGATGATGCACCAGTGAGGCACTGATAGCCAGTCCTGTTGAGGTCACAAGCAGTTTCTCCTGCTTTTTCCTAAACTGGGCTGGCTTCAACAGTCCCCCTGATAACAAGTCAGGAACACTGGCATCTATGTTTTTCTTCTCCCAGCCTCCCTCTGCAGTTTCTTTCTACGCAAATCTTCCCACCATAGATCTGCCATTAGATTCTGGAGATTTTGCTTGAGGGGGACTGATAGTGCCATAGCGACTTATGAAAGCTTAGGGTTGTCAAGGTGGCTTTGACACACAGCTTTTTCATGACAACTATTTCATCTGAATGATCTTTTGCATGAACGTAGGTTGGGAATTACCAAACTAATGGCAGTTGCCATTGCATACGTGGATGTTCAAATGAAATGCCACACAAACCTAATAAAATCATTTTGTTGTGACTTCATTCAAAGAGTAAATTAGGATTTGGACCAATATGTTGTGTTATTTCTCCCAGGAACATTGTTGATAACAATCAGCATAGGTGTACTGTCTTCTTTTTCTGCTAACCCAAGGATGATGCTTCTTCAGTCTGGATCAATGGGAGAAAATAAAGGGCGACCTAGGTGAATCTGCAATTTTGGGTTTTCCTCAATTTTCCATTTTTCCAATCTTAGGTTCACTTCTCCACATTTACACATCAGTTTGCATTTTTTAAAGTCCTCATGAAAATTCATCAGCATGTTAGTGTGAATTTATTAAAATATACACACGTTTATATGCAATTTGTCACTAGCTCTCTGCCTAACCTACCTCACAGCTTTGTTGTGAGGATGAAAGTGAGAACCACGTATACAACACTGTATAATATATGTGGGAGAAAAACAGCAATAAATAAATAAACCTGTAGGGAACCAAATTATAATAAACAGAAGTAAACAGAAATAAGACCACCTTTACTTGCACGAACAACTTCAAAATAGAATGGGTTGGTGGGGATGGAATGCATTTGTTTCATTCAACCTCTCTGTACACTTTATCTTCACATTGTCCCTCATCCCAGGATTCACTGTAATGTGCACATTACTCTGGCTCCATGGAGGCCAGCTAAAATAGCTTCCTTGTGGTGACTGGTACATACTGTGGATTTAATGCATTGTGGATTCCCTGCATTTTGTGTGCAGTTATCACCCCACCACCCAAGGACCCAGTGGCAACAAGGAACTTAAACAAAACATTGGGGATCCACATGGCCACTGTGGAACTGACACCATGCTGAAGTGGTTTTGGTTAGCATTCACCTGGCACATGCTATGAATTGATTAGCCCTTATGCTGATATACTTGTTTCCTAAAATAAAAATGAATGAGAATTCCTTCCTTGTGAAATGTGTTTCTGAAAACAGAACAGCAACTTATGAAATAAAGAACTGGTATTCTGTCTTCAGACACAAATTTCACATGTATTTAAAAACTGGTCAATGAATTTATATCTAGCTCTGTCCCGTCCCCCCCGCCGCCGCCGCTCTGTTCTTCATCAGAATCTGCACCCACTGTATGAGCTGATGCCAAGGGGAACTAAACACATGTTTACCAACAAAATACTATAATGGAATGACTAAGGAAATGTGTATTTGGAATATCAGGACTCTTGAAACAGTCTTTGGGTATTGCTCACATAAAGCTGTAAAACCTCACTATTTAACTGCTAACACACAGATGTAGGTTATGAAAAGATGTAATTGAAAGGTTTAAACTATCACAATGTTGTTCTTTTAGCCCACTTTCCAAACATGTCTGTCTGTTTCTCCAATCAACCTGCCAACAAAATAGCCTGAAGCCAGATTTCCATGATCTCTTTGGTAACATGACAGGGCTTTGCAATGTTACCAGTCCTTCATACCCGTTGCCAGTAAGGGGGTATGGGGTACAGGAGGAGGATAGGTCCACCGCATCACCTGTGGGGTGAAAAAAATGCGGAAGCTTCCAGGCATTCCAACCTCTAGAGCAGAGAGCTTCTAAATTGGCTCTTTGTTAACTTTTGACATAATGCCTTATAGCATAGCAGTTAGTCTACAGGAATGTTTTTCTATAGCTTGCACATAAGCACCTACGGCATACCAAAAGATTTAGAGGGGAAATCTGGCCAGTCCCTGATTTATATCCAGAGTACTTTACGTTTATATGTGTGCTCATTTTGATGTTATTGTCATGGTGCTGATGCAACTTGAGTGCTATCCAGAGAAAGTCATGTGTAAGGCTGAAGGGACTAGAGCATTTCAATTGCATCCTTACTGCACTTTGAATCACAAGACTTGTTTTCTGTGCATGGCAGACCAGAATTTTGTTAAGAGACTCATAAGAGTATCAGATGTTACAGGTGTGTCTGTCGTTTTTATGAGTTATTGTATGCAGATTTTAGGGAAGTTTTTAATCTGTGACATTTTAATGTATTTTAATATTTGTTGGAAGCCACCCAGAGTAGCTTGGGGGATCTAGCCAGATGGGTGGGGTACAAATAATAATAATAATAATAATAATAATAATAATAATAATAATATCTTCACTAGAAGTGTCTCATGCTCCGAGCAACCAAAGGTGTATTAAACTAACCTTTACTCAAAGTAGACCCAATGAAATTACTGTTGAATTTAGGTCCATTAATTTCAATTGACCAACTGCGAGTAAAAGTTAGTTGAATCCAACCCTAAATGTGTGTGAGAGAGAGCAGTAGCTGAGTTGCTAGAAACAATCATCTGGTAGTCAAAGAGTTAACATGAGAAAATGGATTTAACATAGCATTTCAATTGCCATGTATAATTCCCTATTCTACTATAAATCGTAAAGTAATGCATTCTCATTTGCTCAAAAGGCATGTCTTTCGGACCCCACCTACCAAATTAATGAGGCTTTTTAGTACATAAATTAGACAAGTCGTTTGGACTATAAGGCCTATTTCTGATGTTACTTTCCCCCGCTCGCTTGCAGGGATCACACCGGCAGATGAATTCTCAGTCACATGGTTGTATTGTATAAAGGCCCAGTAAAGATTTTCTCATGTTTCCCTGAAAGATAGTGATCAAGGTTTGATTAGCCACTGGGTTCTCCTTTCAGATCACGTAGGTAGATTTAGGTGCTTGGCCTTCAAATGACTGGCAATTTCCTACAGTTTGAGTACAACCTGATCTGATCAGAGCTGGCTTGCAACAGTGGCAGCATAATAAATTATCCTTTATTTCTGAAAAATAAAGAGGAGACTAGAAGGTGGGGGAGTATGGAGAGAGAAATGCAGAAATATACAATAACAGACCCTCCAAGTGTCCCTATTTTCCAGGGGTGTCCCTCATTTAGAGAAGCCGTCCAGTTTCTGATTTGATCCTGGAATGCCCCACTTTTTCTTAGGATGTCCCTATTTTCATTTGAGAAACATTGGAGGGTATGGCATTATCTGGACCCCAAGCCATCTGAAGGCAATCCTGTATAGGGAAGTTTTTTTAAAAAATGTTTACACACACACACACACACACACACACATATAGGAAGCTGCCCAGAATGGCTGGGGCAGTGCGGCAGCCCAGTAAGATGTGTAGGATATAAATAGTAAAATTATCATTGGAGAAATGTTGGAGGGTATGCAATAAACATTAAGTGAATCCCACATTACAAATTAATTGGCCAGCTTTCCCTTCTTCATGACTCTTTATCTCTCCCATTGAGTGATGTGAAATAATTCTGTGGGCTTAACTTCAACGAACTTGCATTAGAACCAGGTCACTCACTCTCTGAGGTAGTTCATCCTTCTCACAGAAATGCATCACCCCAGTTTTTGCATCTATATTTCACCTGATTGAATGATTTAGATCACATTCATAATTCAAGTTTCTATGAACCATGTGGACAGGGTATCTTAAATTTCAGGCATGTCCAAGGTCCTTCGTAAAAAACACTGTGCCCACATTGTTGAAAGAGAACTTTATTTCTTCTGGAAGATGGACTCTTGTGCAAATGTTTTTTCATTTGTACATTTTCTGAAGGTGAGACAGATCCACATAACATTAATATAATTGCCCCTTCTCCTTTGATAAGTGCCCTTGGGAGGGGCAGGCTGCAGTGGAAACTATGTGTTGCGTGTACACTATACCCTTCCCCTGAAAAGCTGAGTTCCATCTGAAACTTCCCATTGCACAGGGTTGGGGAAGCTGTGGCCTGCAAAATGTTGGACTACAACTCCCATCCTCCCTGACTATTGATCATGTTGGCAGGGACTGATGAGAGTTGGAGTCCAACAACATTTGGAGAGCCACAGGTTTCCCACCCCTTCCAAAGCATGCCATTTCTCCCACCCAGAGCATTTTTCGAAGAAAACACAGACCTGGGAGAGAAAGCTGCTTGGTGGGATGTTGCTTAAACTGAACATTGCCTGGTCTCCTTATGCAGCTTCTCCATTTCATAGCACCCTCTCCCTATTCAAATAAAGTTGCATGTAAATGTAGTTTGGCCTTAAATGCTCAGAAACATACATGCCACCTTCAATGAAAGCTTGTGTTGTAGCTTTAGTTTCCGTGATGGATTGCATGCTATACTTTCATTCATTGCTCTCATTGCTTCTTGACCACCTGCAGTAACTCAGATGGATGTTTCTATTACAGGCTGCTCCTACACAGAGTTAGGCATGCATATGCTCATTGAAATCAATGGACTTAGGCTTGCCTGACTCTACCTAGGATCCGACTGTTAGTTCTGCAGTTTCAGAGCCAAATTTTCAGCTATTTCCATGAGTACCACACCTCAGGAATTAACCTTCAGCATGGAACATGGACAAAAATGCTTTTCTAAATCAGAAAGTGTAATGTTGGAAAGACTGCTCTGTTAATTTACTGTAAAGTCAAAAGGCCTTACTTGAATCATTTGCCAAGATCAAGGAAAAACTTAAAGGTGGGCTCACTTCAGCTAGCACTGTATAAATGGTTTAGACAGGAATACGAACCCTTCCAAACTAGTTACAATTTTAGCCAGGGAATATGAAGCCAGATTTATGCGTAACCTTACTTCAGCATGAAGGGAATTAAAATGCAAACTTTTTAGCCTTAAATTTGAAAAACAACAACAACAACAACAACACCCTAATGCTTTAGGATCTGAAGAATAAACATAAGAATTGAATTTGTGGTCAATAGTGGGATTCACAAGAGCTTCTGTCTATTAACTGTTATTTAACTTTCTGACTAGATTAAATATTAGCATTCATCTTTTTTTTAATAAATAAATAAATTACAGATTATGCTAAGACAGAAAGACAACTTTGGTGATTGTCAGAGAACACAGAGATACATTAGTGACTGTTGGTAGTCACTCAGGCCTAGATATAAGTTTGTGGAGATCCTTGTTACTTTGCTTCTCTCTGCACTCTTCACTTGTTGCCCAGATTCAAAGAGGCCCCTGACTAAAGTGGGCAACACAGTTTATATGTATTTCATTGTTCCAATCAGGAATTGTGCTCCCACTGTTGCCTGGGGTAAGTTTCCACCCACTCCTTAGGAAGAAAAAAAAAAGACTTGGGATGGTCTCTTTATCTCAGAGGGGGACAAGTGGGCCATATGGGCAGAATGCCCAATGAGCAGGGGCAGATTAGCTTGTTATTTCAGATTACTCCATCTCCTCTTCCCCATCTTCTCTCTCTGCTTGCCCAACACCAAATTATGGACATTTTAGATAGATATTTCAAACAGTATTGTAATGGGATAGAGGGTTGAACTGGACAACCTCAAGATCCTGTAATTTTTGATTGCAACAGTGGGGTCTGCCCAAGTAGTTAAACCAGTAGTAATGCCAGAGATTATTTTAGCCTCTCTGGCAGAGTGGTGAATTACACTCTGATTGCTCTCCAGCTGGACTGCTCAAGGGGAAAGCCCATTTTTTCAATGTACAATCTCTGGGACACTAATGGCATGCCATCATGTTCCATCACTCTCAGTAGAAGTTGCAGCTGTCTTGTCAAAATGTGTTGCAAGAGCTGTGTGCATTAGCCAGGCAGAAGCTATCTGTAAAAGAAGAAGAAAGTCAGCACCTCTTGACAACCTTGCCATTGAATCCAGCAGCAGGGCATATTCCAAAATGGAACCATCTGCAAAGTGCAGAACATATGAGTCTTCTTCAGAAGTCACATTTGCCAAATTCATGTCCCAACCCTAGATCTAGTTCTGGCGAGCTGCTATCAAATATTCAATATGTGAGTCAACATCTTTCTAATGCAAAGGGTTGCTTGCAGCAGTGTATTAGAATCATACACAGCCATTCTTAAGGTAACAAATATGCTCTTGAAACTAGAACTCAGTAGGCTACTCAGATTATTACGAGTATGGCATGAAAACAGTTGAGGGGGAAACTGATTTGGCTGCAAAAAAGAAAAGAGAAAAGAAAAATTCACCCCCTACAAACATTGACTGAAAACTGGGAGTCCCAAAGCTACAAAATATTGATAGAGTGGGTCACTGTCTGTCACAAGTGTTGGAATGGTAAAAGATAGGTTGTGTGCTAGTGCAATCCTGTGTATGTCTAAGTTATAAACAGTTGTAATACATTATAAAAATTGAGATGAAATGAGATTAACAATAAATACTGTGCATATCTACTCAGATGTAAGCCCCACTGAATTCATCTGGGCTTACTTCCAGGTAAGTGTCTATAGGGTTGTGCTGTTAGGCGTGTTCCCTGGTATGCCTTCAATGAACATGAAGATCACTTTGATTAAAATCTCAGGGAGAAAGTAGCCACAGTTTATGTGTCTGCAAACATCAACATATGCATGCAAAGGAGCACATAAGACCAGTCTGCTGTGCATTCAGTTAGCAGTGCTGATGAATACTAATTTGTGACTATTTGCAGGTGTGAGTTACTGTGAGTGGACCCGGCACAAACATTTTTTTTTTGCAGATCCATTTTGACATTTCTTCTTTGAAAGTTCAGCCAATGTCATTTTGACGAGAGTCTTAAACTGTGCGAAACACTGTTTGATGTCCCTAGGAGTTTCACTTAAAAAATAGCTTGCCATGTTTGGCCCCTAATGCATTAAGCCTTGGAAAAGCAAAAGCCTCAATGTTGATAGTGCTAGAGTTAAAACTAATGAAAGTTGTGAGACAGGGCATTATGCTCTTTTACAAACACTGAGCAACTGAGGAAGCAACGGAGGAGTTTATCCTATACAGCCAAGCAGTTTGCCTGAGGTGCTGTGGAGCTTGCCAGATGTTTTTACTGCAGAAATGAATGACAAAGAACAACATTCATTGCCTGTTGAATTACTGAGTGCCTTCTCCAGAATTTGCTCTCAAGCAACATAATTTGTGGATTGGAGTGTGGGGAAAAGCAGTCTTGTGAATTTCAAGTCAAGCTTGAATGAAACCTATAGTCAATTACACTAACAGATTCATTTTCATTATGTTGTTAAAAATGTTGTAATGGAAAAGGTTGTCCAATTTAACACTATCTCCCCAAATCTGGATTTTAGATAGTATTGACTTATAGGTGCCAAAAAACACAATGATGGCAATGGATATTTGTGTTGAATCCATTCACGAGTTCAACTCCTGCAAGATGAAAACCAACAAATGTCATGTGGTAATATCCATTTTTTTTGTCATACTAAGAAAAGACACATTGGATTTCAGTGAGTCTACTCTTAGTATGACTTAATTGGATGTCACTCATGGCGAGGAAAAAATATGTGACAATCTCTTGCACACCCTCACACAACGTTTTACACTTTGTTGTTGTTCAGTCGTTCAGTCGTGTCCGACTCTTCGTGACCCCATGGACCAGAGCACGCCAGGCACGCCTATCCTTCACTGCCTCTCGCAGTTTGGCCAAACTCATGTTAGTAGCTTCGAGAACACTGTCCAACCATCTCATCCTCTGTCGTCCCCTTCTCCTTGTGCCCTCCATCTTTCCCAACATCAGGGTCTTTTCTAGGGATTCTTCTCTTCTCATGAGGTGGCCAAAGTACTGGAGCCTCAACTTCAGGATCTGTCCTTCTAGTGAGCACTCAGGGCTGATTTCTTTGAGAATGGATAGGTTTGATCTTCTTGCAGTCCATGGGACTCTCAAGAGTCTCCTCCAGCACCATAATTCAAAAGCATCAATTCTAACGTTTTACACTACCTCTTACACAATAGTTCATGGAAGAGTGCCACTCCCACAATTTCTTACACCAGCACATCTCCAACCCATATTCTATAAGTAAATGCACATATCATGCTCATATGTTTTGAAAGGAAGGGGATAATCTTGCTGCCACTTCCTGTGAGGCCGCACAATGACATGCAACAAAAATGGCTTTTGGCCAAGTTACACAGTATAGTTTTTCTTCATGTGAGTTTTCTCAACTCTCCTAAATAGAACATACAGCTCATGCCTCATATTTGTTCATGCAAAAGTTTCCCTACATTTGCATGAACAAATAGGATACATGAACTGCAAGGACATTATTGCCGCAGTACATTTTCCAGCAAATTGGTGTCAGCCATTCCACAACTTGATTGGATCACATCTTCTGTTTGTCCATGCATGTCATTGTGACCAGGGAAGGCTGGGGCTGCTGCAGGGCAAGGAACGAAAACAAATGGGCTGCTCCAGCTGGCATGCGGAGGGAGCTTGCAGACATACCTGCAGAACTCATCAACTTTGCCTCCCTCAACATTTCTAAGAATGAAGCTTAGCAGATATAAATAACTATAAAAAGAATTGTTATTGGCCTCTTAAGGAAATCTTCTGCCTTTCATGGCCATGTTAGGATAAAATGTTACCAAGTATTAACCAGACGTTTTGGCTTTGGCTTTCCTGGTTGCCTGGAAGAGAATGATTTTTAATATATTTTGAGCCTGAGGTAATACAGAGGTGCTTCAGGAAGCATTGGTTCTACCGTGAATTTTATCCTTCATCATTTCAGCGTGATTTATATTTTTGTGGCTCACCACAAATTTCAATTTATTTTATTTGGTTTATTGTGTTGAAATGCAACAACTATTCAGCAGACTTCAAACTTAGAAATACTTGACAAATATAGGAGTGTGCCTAATCTCTCCCCTTCCCCCCCCCTTTACGGTATGCAAAATGTGGTTATTTTTTGCCTACTGTTATTTAGATCACATTTCATAGGCCAGACAGGGGAGAGGAGGGCCCAGAACACGAGAATCCTCATGCTGCTTCATAAACAATGTCACACCTAACTTGGACAGACAGGGTTTTATAGACGTCTTGCTTTTGATCGCATGTCCTCATTTCCCCCTTGCTACTATGCCAAAGACTCTTGAGACAGATGGAACAGGCTCGGCTCAGCCATGTGGTAATACATGGCTCTGATGCAGTGATAATGTATAGGTGAAGGAATGTAGTTGAGTAAAACTGTCGGGGAAATGCTGGTACGGAGTTCACATCAGGTTTCTGAACTAAGTTCCACCACGTTGATGATCGCTCCCATCAAGAGACAGTGTGTCCTTGGCTTAAGCTGCTTACTCAAGGTAGGGGGTTGTCACTGTTCTTAAGGATCAGGCAGTTTACCCATGAATACCAGATGCTGTGGACAAACAATAAGAGCAAGTTTTTGCTTTTATGCCTCCTTGTGAGCTTCCCAAAGGTATCCAGCTAGCCACAGGTAGAATGAAAACAGATTCTAGACCAGCCTTCCCCAACTTGGTTTGATTTTGCTGAACTCTATCTCCCATCATCCCCCACCGTTGGCCAGATGCTGGCTGGGGCCGATGGGAGTTGTAGTCCAACAATATATGGAGGGCAGCATATTGTGGAAGGCTGTTCTAGAGTAATGGAGTTTTGGTCTGATCCAGCAAAGTTCTGATGTTTTTGTATTTCAGAACAGGGTGACCCTGGCAATGACTATTCTGGAATTACAGTGAGTGCTACTGGGCCACCTAAAGATACCAGGTAAAAGAGATTAAAGAAAAATCACTGGTGTCTTGGAAATGATGGTGAGGGCGCACTGCAGAGTTCCTACTGAATTTGGAAACATAAGGGATGTCAACAGCTTCTCTTTAAGCTCTGGGAAGCTCTGCTAAACCCTGGAAAGGCTTATTGTGATAGGCAGGGTGGCTCTTGACCAAACCTCAGTGGCAAAACACACTCTGAAATGAGGTATCAGTCGCAGTCTTGTAAAAATAGCTAAACCAGCTTTTCCATGACAATTTTGTGCTCAAAGACATTTCTGTGTTCGATGGAGTCAAAATTCATTTTAGGGTATTTAAGTAATGAAAATATACCAAGTATGACATCAACTGCCTCACTGATGATTAAGAGCTCAGTCCAATGCCCTGCTGTGCTGAAAGAAGAATATGGGATTTGATGCTAAGCAGCTACTGCTGTCACAAAGGGAGCTTTGGTCCCCTTGCTCCAGTGCTAAGAGCTGGCTCCTTTCCCTGCACTAAGACAACACTGTTGCTGTTGCAGCAAAGCTTCTATGTAGTGTAGGAACATGGTGCTTGGAGCTATTTTTCTTCATAGCAAAGAGGGAGTGGGCTACAGTGCAGGGCTGCCACAAACACCCACTAGCTGCTAATCCTAGTGCATCTTTGCTTAAACGACAAACTGTAGCAAGAGTTGTTGCCTCTGTGTACAAATAAGTGGGCCCTGACTTATTTTAGCTGCACAGGAGCCCTTTGTAAGAGTATAGTTGCAAGAAGAGGCTTCATACATCCAAACCATTTCTTTCCACTTGGGTCAGTCCCTATTTTCTGATATATTTCCCTCTTAAAATATTGTCTTGATTTTTCTGCTTAGAAATTGATTCCCTAGTATGGAATCTGTCTTTTTGTTACAGCTGCTGCACCCTGGGTTGCTATTTTCATTGAGCTATCCACTACAGCCCCAGCATCTTGATCCTAATCATCCCACTCAGATCGCCTGAGCATATCCATACATTGGGTGTCATGTTTGGCTATGGCCCACACAAGCAGAGCCCAAGTTGTGTCATTCCCATCATAGCAATCTTTCACCACCACATGGAAGTTATCGTCACATGGTGGGGGGCCTACACACGCTGGCTCTCCAGATGTAGTCCCTGAGTAAATATGGCCGCCAGCACGTAAGTATCAAGGGTAAGCACAACAGAAGAGGCCTGGGTGAGCTAGTGTGGTCTTGATCCTCACCTTCATGTATGTAACTGAATGCAAGCATAAACACAGTCTTAAGAATCAGACTAATGGATTACTGTTACTTAAAAGAAAGTGTAGCTTCTGAAGGCTATAACAAAACCTGTAGGCAAGCATCTTGACCCGGGAGAATTTCTGAGTTTCTGTCATTCCACAGTAATCATACTAGCTCTTCTGTTGGCAGTCAGCATTTTCACCTATTAATCAACTAGGGAGGGCTAAAGAATCAGGCAGCCGAAATATCACCCTTCAAAGGCCAAATATTAAATCTGTTCTTTCTTCATTGTCCTTCCTCTTTGATTCACAGCCAATAGCTTGGTTATCAATGTCCCCACCTCAAATTCTCCAAGAAGCTGAAATCCAACATGGCTGATTCTTCATTCTCGCCTTGTTCACTTTTCCCACAGTCTCCCTGACATATAGTAATGGAAAAGTATTTTCCTATGATAGTCTTGGTGCCAGATCCTTATGCCTCATATCCTTTCACTCATAGACCTCCCTAGGAGTATTTCAACAAACTGAGCGCTGAACATGCATTTTCTGTATGTGAGTGCAATTTTGGATGAATAGCTGGCATAGCAAGTACCACTTGGGTGGGAAAGTTACAATCATCTACTAGATGCTGCCAACAGAACTAAATCTGAGGGAAGACACTCTGGATGATGCACCGGGGGGGGGGGTGTATTTTAAAATGAAACCCATGTCAGGTCAGACTTCCAAAAGAAATCAAAAGGTATGCCAGTATGACTGGATTCCAACCATCTACTATCACTGCAGGAGCTAAAATCATTCCTTCAGATCACAACTGATTTTCTGTTTTTGTATACTCTTGAAAGAAAACATTTATTTTTAAATAGTGCACTGGTTGAAAATATAATTTCCAGTATAACAAAGTTTGTCTTTTTCTATATCTGGTTCTTGTCATTAATTGTATCACCATGCAGTGTCCCTGGGGACACAGAGAATTGCTTGCAAAACCTGTACTCTCCATAGGTACTGCAAGTACTGCTTTGAGAACAATACATATGAATGAAGCAGCCGAAAAAGGATGACTGTGGAAATTGTTGCCCCAAAGCAACAATACCCCCACTTTGGGAGTGCCTTATAGGAAGAATTATACAGAGACAAGATTATTTGCTTTAGCCCTACTTCTAAGAAGAAGAAGAAGAGTTTGGATTTGATATCCTGCTTTTCACTACCCGAAGGAGTCTCAAAGCGGCTAACATTCTCCTTTCCCTTCCTCCCCCACAACAAACACCCTGTGAGGTGAGTGGGGATGAGAGACTTCAAAGAAGTGTGACTAGCCCAAGGTCACCCAGCAGCTGCATGTGGAGGAGCGGAGACACGAACCCGGTTCCCCAGATTATGAGTCTACCACTCTTAACCACTACACCACACTGGCTCTCCTAAGTTCTAATGATGTGGCAAAATGAATCCAGGTTTCTAGTAACCTTTTCCATTAGAAAATACTTCACTTTGTTGTTGATCATGATGATGCTCCACACAAGACTTTTTTGCATTACTGTTTCTTTCTGGCTATGCCAGCAATGTAAAATAATCAGGTGTTTTTCTGGCATGTGTCTAACTATCAGTGAACTCCTCATTGTCACCAGCAAATCTGCAGCTAAAATGTAGGATAAGTTATGGCTTATCAAGAAATGTAGTTTGCACAAGAAGAAGAAAAAGCTATTTTTGAAAAATGCTTTTAGATTATCTTCTTCCCTGTAAGCCCCGATGCCTAGCCTAGCAGTCAGGAGTTACTTAAGACCCTCTTTATTCTATTTGTTCAACCAATGGAAGTGTCCTCTACTTTGCTCTGCAGAGTGACATATATGCTTCATTTTCTGTTCCACGAACTCCTTTCCCTCTTTAGCAGTTAGGAGACACCAACTCACTCAAGCCAAGTCTGATTTGATCATGGAAATCATCATGGGGAAATTTCATACCATGCCTACTTCTGAGCCCTGTTCTAGCATTCAGAATAATGCATGTGGGGCTGAAGCATTCATCAGACCATGAGACTCTTAATTTCAGGGTCGTGGGTTCAAGTACCACAGATTACCTTTGTGGTTTCTTCCAGCTCGAAAATTCTATGAAAATTTACACTTAAATCCCACTGAAACCAGGTTACCTGTGACTGTCTTGCCCTAATAAGAAACTTAAGTGTAACTAGCCATTGGTGGATTACGATTTTAAGGCTACTTCCATAGAAAACAGAGGCTGGCAGATGGAGATGGCAGGTGACCTCTGCCAGTTCACTCTTTCCTTTGCAGTCTCTTGGGTCCTCTGAAATTTGCCTCCCCCTCGCTCCACAAGGGGGTCCTTCCATGAGATCAAAAGTCTTCAGTGGATGGAAAGAGCCTTCCGTTCATAGAACTCTACATTTGGATCTAAGCCAGGGCATTCAGAATTGCTTTCAAAAGGAAATTTCCTCATATTTCTTACCTGGAAAAAAAATCACTGGGTTCCGCTGAGACGCAACTCTGTGCAGTTGAATATTTAAATGCTAGAGCTCCTTCCGTTGTAATTTGCAGGGACTGTGGTTACTGATGTGCGCTTTTCTTTAGTGACCAGCTGTGGTTTTACTTACATGCTGCCCTGATCATGAATCACCAGTAACACAAGACATCTATCTGTTCTTAACTGCTGGTGATCATGTCATTCATTTTTATTTTATTTTAAGGAACACGGGGGGGGGGGGAGAATCAACCCAAATAGTGATGAATTATAAAGCAGATGCTTATGCCAAAGCTGGGCCTTTACTCCTTTTACTTTTAACAGCACTCTTAGTGGCATTTTGTTACAGAATTAACTCTCTGCGACCCCAATATCCTGTTCCTAATGCTTAAGGCATTAAGGAGCTAATCCCCTGTGACCATAGCTCACTGTCTTTCATGTCAGATTTGATGCAATTATGTTCCACGTGTGGTATACAGGGACCTTAACAGGAATTGTGTAATGTCCTTCCTATTCCTTTGAAAGACACAATCTGTAAGCTCAAAAGGGAGGTTTCTGCTGTGTAATGCTGGATTCCACCCCCCCCATACATACAGACACAACTTACACATTTTGCAATCATGCTGCTATGAGTGCCTGTTGGGGATTCCCCATCTGGATTCATTTTGTCACCGATCGTTTTTAAAAAATGTTCCCATAGCACAAGCGTGAAATGTTGAATATGGAAAGGCCATTGAAAAGGCCACTACCGGAGAGAAACAGTCACATTTCAGTCCACAGATCTTTATGGGTTTGTTGAAGAATCAATGCTGTATCATATTTTTTTGGAGGTGTGGATGAAAGCTGCAGTATTATATCTGGCAACTCCTGGGACAGCTGCAAAGGGAAACAGCTTTTCTGTCTTAGTAAAATGCAGTTCCTTTCAGATATTTACGTGCAGTTTTCATCAACTGCAATGGCTCACAAGTGCAATACATTTCGTCTGTTCATTAGTCACTCTGCAGCATATTTTCATAGGCAGTTAGATAAACTGGCTTTGTATTGCAATGACGGATCAGTGTGAATGTCCATCCATATTTTACCCTGTTACCATTCTTGAGGTTTGCCTATCTTTATAGGTAAAAATGCTCATTCTCTGGATGTCTATTGAAAGTAGTTCTGGAGGAGAAATTCAGTTCTGTTTTCATTTACTTAATTCACATGAATTCATGAAACAACTGGCAAACCAAAACAGCAATCTCTCATGATTTTAAGTTTTCTGAATTTTGTCATTCGGTTACCCAGTCATGCAATGAACAAATATGTGTATGGCAAAGTGTGCATAGAAATGCATATATTAGTAAAAAAAAAATCCAGAACTGGGGGAAGTGCTTTGCCAAAAAATATGTACATGCAGTAGAATTGCATACAAAAATATTAGGAAGAAATTTGCACTAAAATGCTGATTAATTCATGAGGTTTTTTAAAAAGAAATAAATCACAAACTGGCATGGAAATCTACTATACTAATGAGTGGAAGAATGAGAAACCGAAATTGGCAGATTCACCCATCCCTTATTGAAAGTACTGGTGAAAGTTTTCGGGATACCTTAAAATTGGCCAGAAACTTGTGGTTCGGAAATCAGCTTTTCTACCTTGCACACATTTTGACTGATACTAGGGAAAGGCAGGCACAAGCTGGATCCACTCTTGGAATACACTTTCATTTTATTTTAAGGCTATCCTAGAACAAAAGATAAAAATGGTTGAAGCAAAGCTAGGGCAACGTTTGCTTGTTTTTGATGTTGGGCCCTTGAATGTGAAATTCCCTCTCTGTGGAAATGCTGTTGGCGCATTTTAGGAGTGTGGTAAAAATGTTTATTTTTCATTCAAAAACAAACAAACTCCAGTCTTAATGTGGGATACGTCTCCCAGGAATGCTGAGAATAATGGACAAGGGAGGATGCTAACTGAAATCCTCACATGCTTTGCACACACTCTTTGTTCAAAGCACTGAAATGAGAAGAAATGCTGCTATCTAAGGCATACTTTAAGATGCTTTCATGTGCACCTTGGCTAAGCAGGTGCAGCCTACTTGGAGTGTACCACATGATGGAGTGCTGGGGAGGGGACTTGTATAAACACACTTCTATCCAACAGGCTTCACTTATTCCCTGGTATGGGCCACATCTATGGAACCTTTCACCTAAAATATTGGGTTTCTTCAAGCAAACATCCTGGGACTTATTTTTTCAGCCATACAGCTTGAGCCAATGTGTAATTCCATTTAGTCATTTTGGCAGCTATACTTTTATTAATATTGACTACCCGCCAGAGGAATTTCTGTTTAAGGAGAGTTACTAATGGATGGGGCATATGATCCAGAAAATCTGGTATTAGCGTATTGTCCTTCTCAATTATCACTGATACAAATGAACAATCCACACTATTGGCAGCATGGATACAAATGAACAACTGGTAAGCAAGTAAATACCTATTGCTTTTTAATGGACAGCATGTGGCTGGCCGACTTCTATCTTGCATAGTCTCCCTGAATGCCTATAGCCCACTAATGTATTTGGAATTTAGAAAGCAAGGGGCCATGTCAGGATCTCTTTCAAGCACGGGGTTAGTTATCTTAGTCTGTTGCAGAAGGGGAAAAAACACAGCACAGGTGCCTATACTCAAACCCCAACAAAGAATCCAAGAAGGAACCACACAATGATCTATGATCTCTGTGAACCTGATGAAAGAATTACCTACAGCTAAACAGGGCCAAATCTGCACCGACAACACTGCAGGGGTATCATTCTCAGCCAGGCATCTTTTATCAGTTACATAACAATAGAGGCTGGTGTGCTAGGGCAGAGGTGTTGAACTGCCCCCCCCATTATTGTCAACACTGAACCTTACCAGGGATGGGCAGCAGCAAGGTAGGGGCTGTGTTGACAGATCAGCAGGAGGGCACTGCCTGACCTAGTCCTATTGGAGATGGCTGCAGCTACACCACTCATGAGAGGGCAGCTCCATCAATCTGTCCCATTCTACTGGCTACTTCTGCTACCCAAAATACACAATTTAACCATAAACTGAGGCACCAGTACCGTCACAGTTAAGGTATGACTCAAGTCACACACACACACACACACACACACACACACACCCTTTTTGAAGCAGCATTCTGCAACAGACTCTCTCTTTTTTTGAATATGAACATTTGCAAGTGGACCCCAGTCCAACACAGTAAGCAATTTTCGCCATGACTTTACACATAGACATGTTTGCAAAAGCTGGAATTGCAATGCAGATTTTAAGACTGCCACCCTCCATTAGTTCCTCCATCAGATACTCTGAGATACTTGCTTTGATTGCAGCTGGGAGAAGCCTTAACAATTAACTGTCATTGCTACACAGGACACTGTTTTATTTGTTATTTCATAAAATGTATACTCTGCTTAATTGTAAAAGAAAACCTCAAAACAGTTTAGAATAAAATTATCAATAAGAACAATTAATGATTATTTAATGCTTTTTTACTTTGCCAGTAACAGTAGACTAAAAACAGATTAGAACTCCAAATAACTTTCTAAATATCTGGGTAGGCTTGTCTAAACAAAAATATTTTTAGCAGGCACCGAAAAGAGTACAGTGAAGGCACCAGCCTGATATGAAACATGCACATCCTTAAACGATTGTATCATCGACTCAAAGGGAATGTGGACAGCCTGACCTCCTTCAAACCTTGTAATATAAGCTATATTTCTCATTTCATCAGTCTCTAGGTTGTACAAAAGGCTTCCCTGTCCACAAAGGTATAAAATCTCTCAGATAGGATTTAATGGGTACACGTTCATTAGCTGTTTTTAGATTCGGTTCATGCATTAGTAACTTTGACAATGCCATATGTGATCTAGGACATATTTCAGTGTGTGCTGTTTCTTCCACTGTTGTTGTTGTTGTTGTTCAGTCGTTCAGTCGTGTCCGACTCTTCGTGACCCGATGGACCAGAGCACGCCAGGCACGCCTATCCTTCACTGCCTCTCGCAGTTTGGCCAAACTCATGTTAGTAGCTTCGAGAACACTGTCCAACCATCTCATCCTCTGTCGTCCCCTTCTCCTTGTGCCCTCCATCTTTCCCAACATCAGGGTCTTTTCTAGGGAGTCTTCTCTTCTCATGAGGTGGCCAATGTACTGGAGCCTCAACTTCAGGATCTGTCCTTCTAGTGAGTACTCAGGGCTGATTTCTTTGAGAATGGATAGGTTTGATCTTCTTGCAGTCCATGGGTCTTCCACTAAAGGATCACAAATACAGATAGCTGCACCTCATTCAGCATTTTAATGATAATTCTCTCTCTTGGATCAATTCCATTTTTGAACCACAGATAGTTGCCACTTAACCTTGGCACAAAGTTTCACAATGGTGCAAAGGTTTTCTGTTGAGAGGTGCAGCAGGCTTCAGTTTGGAGTGAGAAATGCTAGTCTATATGGTCAGCAAAGTAAAACTTTTATTGGACTTGATCACTTCCAGCTGGATGGTGGAGCTGGGTGTGGAGTTCTTTGGTTTGCAGCCTACAATAATGCAGAGCTAAACGATGTAAAATCATAGAGCTTTCACCAAATTCTTTTTAGCACAGAAACAATAGTGGCAAAGTAGATCAGGGCATGTACTGCTGTCCCTTGACCACTGAACCATCTCTCACCAATGGGATTTTGTTACCCAGCTGTCTCATCAGTCCACTCTTGCCCTTGTAATCTTTATTCCCTTAACCCATTATGTAGCACCCCAAAGATGACAATGTGGCTATTATAAGTCCAAAGGAGACCACCATTTTGGAATTGCTTGTGTAAGGCAAATGTGAAGGCAAAGTACAAAAACTTCTCATTTTAACTCTCCATGCTTAGTGTTACAAAGTGGCTTTTTCGTTGCATGCTTATCCTTTGGAGTTCTTTTATGAAGCATTTCAAAGTGTTGGATTAACTCTGGCTCTTTACTTGAACTGGGTGTGGGCTGTATACAGTATTGGATTGCAAAGTGAATTCCTGATGTATTTTCCTTAGATTCTAGAGCACCCAGGAGAATTCTGATTATCTGAGAAGATGGATTGAATGTGTGAGAACAAATTAGTGATACATGAAAGCAACTCTTAAACAGGGCAGTTTCATGGACCATTTAAGAGTTGTTCCTCCAAGGCACAGAAAAGTTCCTGAGAAATGGAACATATAGACACCTCCTCAGTTTTGCAGTCCATGAATTTTGGACATAACTCTGCATTGTTCAAAAATATTTTAATATTACTGATCGAAGCAGTGGACCTGGCCTCTCTCCTTCCAGTCCTCCTCTCTTAGCCCACTGCTTCCTTCATCTACCCATCCTTTAGGGGTGGAGTATATTTTTTTTTTGTCTGAAGAAGCAAATGGACCTCATTCACAACTCCAATTCACATGGATCATAACATAATCACCCTTCAGATTTCTCATTTCTCCAAATTGTATGACCCATTTGTCAAGTCAAAAAACCAAAATGCACACATTGTGGTAATATATCAACAAATAGCAAGCAGAATTTAGGATGCAATTTTTGCTTAGCCTTATTTCTAGCTAACATTCTCAGCACACTTCAGCTTTAAAAAAAAGACGGGACACATTCAGCCTCTCAAAATGTGTCCGACTTGTCAGAGGCTAGTTGTTTTCAAAAATACACTACAATGATTAAGTCTATTACTGTATTCATTCATTCATTCATTCATTCATTCATTTAAGAAATGTATACCTTGCTTTCTACTATATGTTTTCAAAGCAGCTTACAGGGGAGAAAAGAAAAGAAAACAAAATATACAATATATAAACTTTAAAACATAGATTAACGTTTGTTAAATTTCTTAGATGACTTAATGTAAAAAAACAACAACACTCAAGGCATATTACAGCAATTAAAATATGTGTTAAGTTAAAAACCACCCAACAGCAGTGTAAATAATATACTAAAACTATACTACTCCTCTCCCCCAAGCATGGCAAATCCAGGAATAACCAATTAGCATCATGGTGGAATTTCAAAATTGGCAATCACATTCTATCAAATGCCTGGGAGTAAAATAATGTCAGTCAGGTGCCAAATAAAACAATTAGGCCAGTGCCAGGCAGGCCTTGCTGGGCAGAGCATGCCATAGACAGGGGCCCTACAAGGAGGGAAACTGAGCAGAGTGACTAATGGATACTCCCTGCCGGAGTGACTGTCATTCAGTATAAGCATGGCAGCACACTACAGTTACTGAGTACAATATGAGTACTTTCCTCTTTTTCTCATTCTTACTTTGTGATAAATATAAGCACAACCTTCTAATCACAGGGCATCTTTGAAGTCCATGGTGACAATGAAACACTCATCTATTATGTGTTTCTCTTTAGCAGCATGATGAGATTGCAAAGTTTCCAAGAAAACACTAGGTGATTGCCTGTGTTTATGGTCTGAAGTGTTCTCACCTCATCTGTTCCTTCAAGATGTGCAGATGATAAACGAATTTGTGTGCTACAAACTAAGATTTGGCCGGAAAATCAAAAGGTTTCCATTTCTACATCATTGTCCGCTTTGGGAAAATCTTGACCCTCCTTTGCCGGAACTTATTATGAATTAATTATGCAATGTGCTCTACAGCATTGTCTGATCCAACAGAACATGTACAGTGTAAGGTGTGGAAACCTTTTCGGGGAAAAGATGGTGATAAAAATGCTTGTGATCAGCTCTTGCCAGAGAGGTGGGAGCAGAACAACCCAGCCTCTTGCTTCCTCTCCCACACAGCCCGCTGGCGGGCTTGTAGGTCTTTAGAAAGTGTTACATAAATTTAATAAGTAGTATCTATGGTAGCAGTTAGCAGTAGTGGCCTGTGTGATGGGGCAGAACTGTGGAAATGCCCTCCTAACTCCAGTTACAGGTGGGTAGCCGTGTTGGTCTGCCATAGTCAAAACAAAATCGAAAATTCTTTCTAGTAGCACCAGGAACAAACTCAAATTCTTTCTAGTAGCTCATACCAGGAACAAACTCAGTTGGTCTCTAAGGTGCTCCTAACTCCAGTGTTACTGCAGGTTATATGGATGGGGTGGAGCATGGGAAAGGTGAGGTCCAGGTGCATAGGCAGACTGACAAAGCTAATCTGAGGCTCCCATGACTGGCTTCCTAGAACCCTGACCTTGCTGCCAGCCTGCACCAACTCATTCCTATCCAGGTAAGCTGTAGTGAATGTATTGCAGTTGTCCTCATGAACAGGAACTCTGTGCAATCAGGGCTCCCAATCCCACGAACTGTAAGCATGTTCCGTAAGCTGTAATGAAGCTGCTGTTAAAAGGTCCCCACACTAATGACCACTAATGGTTATTAGAATGTTAGATTAGGACCAGAGAGACCAGGGTTTAGATCCGCACTTTGCATTGAAACTCAGTGCACGATGGTCGGCCAGTTGGTATTTCTTAGCCTAAGCTGCCTCACAAGGTTGTAGAGAGGATAAAATGGGTGAGAGAAGAACCATTTGGATGAACAGTGAGAAAATGTACTGAATCAGGGAAGGAAACTGTACACATGGGATCCATTTGTGTATGTGCTTCCCCATCTAGCTAGAGATATATGTGGGAAAACCCACTTCGGTGTAGCTATCTTCAGGCATTCCTCACACACCCAACATACCTGCACTGAGCAGGAAGGGCTGAAGAAGGTTTGTAAGCATGTTTGACTGAATGTGTTGCAGTCTTCTACATGACCAGGAACTCTGCACAATCGGGTTTCCAATCCCATGGAGAACTGTAATCATGTCCAGTCAGGTAGGTAGCTGCGTTGGTCTGATGCAGTAGAAATACTCCTTCAGGTATCTGAAGAAGTGTGCATGCACACGAAAGCTCATACCAAGAACAAACTTAGTTGGTCTCTAGGGTGCCACTGGACAGTGTGTGTGTGTGTGTGTGTGTGTGTGTGTGTGTGTGTGTGTGTGTGTGTACACATGTCCAGTCAAACCTCTTCTTTCCAGTTCCCTTTCAGGTCTTCCCACTCTGTATGGGAAGGTCAGGTGGCAGCAGCAACAAGGACTCATCCATGGATAGTTTAAGAACACCTGAAGGGGGCTTATGTGTCTAGCTGGATCATGGCAATTGTCTCGCTCATATTCCCATTTTATAGATAATATAGTAAGATTAGATTTGAACTTGAGTCTTCCTGGTCAAACACTCACATGCTGGGACCTCTGTTTATGTGAATGAATGATCTTCTTGTGGTGGTAGAGAAGATGTCATGTGTGACAAGGGTACACCACGTGAACTCGAATGTGCTGAGGGTAATTCAAATGATTCTTCCCCCATGAAAAGGAGGGAATAATGTGCAAATAGGGCATTTGTCCATACGGGCCTCTGTACTTGGGACCTTCATAAATTCTCCATCCATAGTGGGGTTGGGAGCTTGCATATTCCCCCTTCTTTTATGGGAAGAGGATAATCTTTGGAGTGGGACATGAAAATGGCTCTCTGGTAATTTACATTTTCCTGTCTCTGTCGAACCATTCTGTTGAACTTTGAGATTTAATAATCTACTAACTTTTACATGAGATCTTTGCAGTGATCTGGAGAAAGTAACCCAGACCACCTGGCAAGGTACTTGCTCATGAATAGTTTGGAAGACTGCATGTAGTAAAGTGGACTCTATGGGGTGGTTATTGCATGTGCACCTTCTCCCAGTGATTTTTTTTTAAAAAATAGTTTTATTTATACCCCGCCCTTCCCGATTTAAATACCGGGCTCAGGGTGGCTAACAGCAAATATAAAACATTGATTAAAAATGACTTTAAAAACAGCTTAAAAACAGCACAAAGTACAACATAAATGTAGCATCACCAGGGCTACAGTGATGATAATGGGGTGGTGGTGGAGAAAACTAATTCTATCCTGACTTTACTTCATTTAAGTAAATGAATTGTATTGCAAACATTTAACTTAATATTGCTTTCTTTGGCATGCTCCTTGGGAAGCATTCTTTGGTATCTGTTACCTGCTGCTGAATATTATTTAGCACTACATAAATTACTCAAGAGGATGACATTTGGAGTCTCTCCAGCTATCTTCTCAAAGCCAAGTTCTATTTTATAGAAAGAAATGAACAAACGGAGTCACTTGGATAACTTACACATAAATTAAGGCACCATAGCTTCCAAGTAACACATAAATTATTGCAAGCTTTTATTCTAACCCAATGCAAGGACATCAATTATAGTATATCATCAACAAACTATATAAAGCAAGATATATTGCACCCCCACCCACCCACACACACTGTGAGATATGTTTACTCCGTATGTGTCTGAATCAGAGACACTGTCATAAACATTATTCCACTGGTATTCTAGTCTTTTTTCCAAATGATGGGCTCATCGCTGATGTGAATCATTGGCAACCAATGTGCTGGATGTGAGGCCATTCACAGAATTTGCAGGGGCAAAGGTGACCTAAAATGATATGTGCTTTTTCTAGGGGCATTTCCAACATGGCTGCTTTCCCCAATGATGGTAGCATTAAATAGGAAGTGAATGAAAGTACCAATGAATGTAGCGATTTGGAGCTCCTTTTGCTGGCTTTACACGATAGTGGGGTTTTTGTTTTTTGTTTTTTGCTTTTTGTTTTTACATTTACCCCCAATTCAGCTGGAGGCCAGAAACTATAGCCTTCTTCAGGCATTAAGTGTCATAGTTAAAATCATAAAGGGGCAGCACAAACATGCACAATGCCTTCCAGATCTTGGAAGGTGAATTTTGCCAGTGGGGAACTTTATCTGTCTCTGCAGGCTCACTTTGCATTTTAGAACCCTGCTTTTCCAGAGTGCTAAAACTTGTGGGAAGCCTCCATGTATTCAAAAAGATGGCAGGAATGATGGAGGGGGGAGAACTAAAGCAATTGTCTCCACTGCCGCCTAATCAGGGGTGGACATTTGTTTTTCAAATTTCAGTAGCGCCCTGTACAAGGCCCAAATTTGGTGGAGCCCCCTGGCCTCCTGTGTTCCATTCTCTGTGTGCACTACATCATAGTTGTGAAGCCCAACTTACAGGGGAACCTATTGCATTGCCCTTAAATATAATGCCTGAATAGGGCTTTTATTAGCAAGATTCCCACGTAGACTATGGGTGTAAGGCATCACTTGCAAAAGGCCACAGGTTTGGGGATTCTACAGGGCAATGTCCAATATCATATGAAATTTCAGTAATTGGTTCTCTTAGTTGAAATGCAAGGAACTTTGAAATTAATTGAAATTCTTTGTATGGTTCTAATGATGTGGTGCTTTTATTTTTTTAAAAAAATCCTTATGGTATAACCTTACTAAGAGGTTTAGATCAGTCTGTATATATAACTTGATGGTAGATATTTAGTAAATTCAAATGCAAAGTCAAGTGTTTATAAAGAAAAAAAAATACCTCTTCAAACCATGACACGAATGCCTTCTTCTTCTTCCCATGCTATTGCCCAAGGAATTATACATTTGGATAACTTAGAGTAACAGCTGGTCAAAACAATACATTCCTCTGCAGTCATTTCATCTTAGAATAATTAAGAAGGAAAACTCTAATTGATAGAAGATGGACTGAAAATGTTTTTGATCAGCTTATAAAACTGTCAAGAACAGGGCAGGAGAAGAGCATTCCTAAGCCAGCTGAGCCATACAACAAAAAGTTGTAAGATGAAATACTCACAGATGTGTTACTGAACACAATGGCTTCTCCTCCAAAAGCAAAAAATCAGATGCAAAAGTTATGCATCAGTAATAACCATGTGCAACAACATCTTACTTTTCCCATCTGTATAACATGGATGTTCTTTCCCATCTCTATAACATGGACTATAGGAAAGTCTATTTGCATTCTTAGGTGTGCAGAATTGAGGGGGGTCTCCATGGTGCAGTATACTATTATGCAGCAAGTGCTGCATACACAGTTTCCCAATTTGCAGCTGCACACTGTGTTCTGATTACTGCATACAGGGATCCAGCATATAGGGAATCCTCCAAGCTAGTTTTTGCCAGTATAAGTACCTAGTTAGACAAGCACTGACATTCTTATTGAGCCTGTTGGATTAGTGAACATTTTATTGAATTAATGGTTTTTTTATACAGTCTGTTTGTTTGAATTACCATGCTGTCTAAAAGTATTCCTCTAGTGGCTTTCAGTCAACATGCCCAAACAGTTAAAGCTATTCATTTATAAATATTCCTATATATTTTATCTGCTTCCTCTTTTAGAAAAGGTCCTTCCCTTCCAATGCTTTGAAATAGCTCTGCTTCCAGTCACCATCACTAATGAAATGAAATTTGTACTGCACAACATGAAAACCCCCAATTTTGACTTTTCTTTCCCAAACTCCCCTAAAGTTTCCACAATCAATCAGAACTGGTTTTATGCTTGGTCACAGATATATAAGAGAATAAGGGGTATTTTCCTTATTGATTTGCAAGAGGGAACCCCCCCCCCCCAGTTTTAGACGAGGCACAATATTTAATACAAAATACATAGGGGAACACAGGTTTAGATGAGTGCATACTTTTTATACCACCTCTGAGGGGAGCTGTTAGCCAACACTTGTTATTCATGGAACGAAAACTGTGCCTGCTGACTACCTCCAGAACATTTTAATGAGATAATATTCTCTTCCCAGAGTAGAATCAAAGATAACAAAACTAATGTAAAACCTGAGGAGAATTTGAAACATATTTTGTATGACTTGAGGTAAAAAAAAATGGTCTGTTTCAGAATTCAAGATGGAACAGGCAAGCAATCACCCTCATTGAGTTGATGTGGTTTCACTTTGAAATAAATATATCGGTACAAATAAATAGCTAATAAACAAAACAGATGAGATTTGTGGATCAACCTGAACTGCTGTTCTTCAATGAGATTGCTGTTACTGTATTTCAGTTATCATAGGACAGCCTGGCATCTCAAAGCTTTTCTTACCTTTAGATGCTTTCCATCTTCTAAAAGTAATTGCTAATGGGCTAAACCCAGCTAACATTTTAAAGTTCCATTGATATTAATGGCATCAATAGTTAAACCAGGAAAGACTAAATAAAACCATTAAGTGTAGAGACAAGATGGAGCCATTTGTATCCTTCAGCATCATGAATCCATGTGAAAATACATGGATGGCTTAAGCAGCACAAATTCATTATGACGACTAGATACAGAGTCTCACTCTGGCCTCATATAGCTGGAGACAGGCAGCTTCTGGGAAATGTTATGAAGACTGTAACAACTAGAATGTGATGACTAGGGATTCGAACCTCTAGGGCCTATCAGAAGTTACCCCTGTCTATCCTACACTCCATAATGTTGCCTGCAGATGATCTGATGTGCAAAGATTGAAGGAATGATGCTACTTTCCCTGCAGGCCTTCCGCCAAAATCGTAAGTGCTGACAGGACAAAAACAGCTGGAATGGTGACAGGGGTTTCATGGGATCCATCAGAACGTTGCATTAATATTTGCATTGTTGTATACAGGTAGAATCAGCACAGGGAGTTTGTCCAGAGCCAGGGGCAGTTCCAATATCAGTTAAAGAATTCCCCTGTGCCAGAATTTCATGCGCTTACGAAACAGAGGGAACTTCAATTATTTCATGTTGAGTGGGTACAGTCTAGAACAAGCACTTTTAATCAACTAGATTTTCCAGATGATAAAACAATACCTCGTAGACCAGAGTGAAGAGTTAATCCTCCAGCAGAGCATCGAAAGATGTCAAGAAGTTCAGGAATAGGAATAGGGAATAATCTCCCCATCAACTTTTAAACACAGGTGAGTCCCTAAATAAGGCAATACCTCCTCAGTCACATACCTAGGTTTGAAGTGATGGTGGTGACAGAAAGAAACCTAGCACGGTTTTTAAAGAAAAGAACAGTGGATTCATCTATTTATTTTTTTGAAAAGTTGCCAGCCCATTATAATAAGTATACAGTGCTTGCATGTTCTTTGCCTTATTCACATATTTGAGATCAGCTGACAGCTGCTCCAGTTGTACTCTGAGGAACATGGCTTATTTCTTGATGCTGCCAGCTGGAATAAAATGGAGAAGATGTAATTTTTTAAATTAATTAACTTCAGAACACCGAGGAGCCTTGAGACACATTGCAAGTGATGGAAAATCCACAACATTCTCACTGTAAGACCTATGTGAGCATGTTTCTTTAACACGGAGAGTACAAGCATCAGTGCTCACATGCAAGGGATTCCTAGAGGGCTCGATATAATTTAAATAGAAATACAGTGCATATCACCATCATGGTAAAGAATGTGACCAAGTGACTTCTGCGCCTGCTCAATCTGTGGCCCAGATGCTAACCACTGATGGACAACTTCAAGGTCCCTCCTTTCTTGCAGTTCTTTATCTTAAATTAGACTTGGACTGGAACACTTTCAAACAGAACACTGTCTTTGGCCAGTCCTTTACAAAAGAGGATGCCTTCCTGTAAAGTAGGCAAAACAAGACTGCTATAATTCATCAAGGAGTTGGACCAAAGGACCTCCAAGGTCCAACTTTAAAATTATATTATTATAGAAGCTCTTTCCTCCTCCCTTGTTTGTGCATTTGGAAATAAGTGGGGGGGGGCTGCATGTTCGTGCACACAGTTTATCTATGTGTGTATAAAATATAAACTGCAGACCCCATAACATTTAACAAAGGAAAATAGGGACACACGTGTTGTTGTTTTTATATTGTATTTTTATGCCGCGAACCCCCCTGAGATCTGTGGACGAAGAGCGGTATACAAAACAAACAAACAAACAAATAATATTTGTAACACCTAATCTTAGCCATGAATACCACCTGACTCCTTCCATTTCCATTTCTCACATGCTGCAAACTCAATTGCTCTGTATCCTCCTGCGCCACACTGGTTTTCAGAAACTGGGTGTGCTCGTAAACTGACCATGACCATCTCCTAAAACTATTAATGCAACGTTCAATCCCATGCAGTCCTTAAACTATGTTGGAAGCAGAGGTGCCAACTTGCCTTCCACATTGAGGGTGCCCCGTGATCCATCCCACCCCCACTCAACAGGTCAGCGCTCACCCGTTGGCAGTGGGTGGGGGGCACAGAGGGTGAAAATCACTCTGCATGTGTCCTGCCCCTGCCTGCTGTGTCAGAGCTTGTCTGGGGGGATGGTGACCCCTTCAATATTAGGGGGGCTTGGTCCCCTGCCCAGAAAAATTTAGGAGGCCAAAGCCCCTTCCACCCCCTTATGGTTGGCACCCCGAGGTTGGAGTTTGGATTTGATATCCCGCTTTATCACTACCCAAAGGAGTCTCAAAGCTTTTAACATTCTCCTTTCCCTTCCTCCCCCACCACAAACACTCTGTGAGGTGAGTGGGGCTGAGAGACTTCAAAGAAGTGTGACTAGCACAAGGTCACCCAGCAGCTGCATGTGGAGGAGTGGAGACACGAACCCGGTTTACCAGATTACGAGCCTACCGCTCTTAACCACTACACCACACTGGCTCTCAGAGGCATTGCACCTGTCTCCCTTAGCTTCCTGGGCTTTGGAAAGGAGGCACCGGCCTCTGACAGGATTCTGGAAGCTTCCTGCCTCCTTCCCAAAGCCCTCCCAACTTTGGGAATATGGCAGAAGGGCTCTTGGAGCCCACTGGAGCATTGTGCTTCCCTCCCCAAGCTTCCTGGGCTTTGGGAACAAGGCGCAGGGGAACATTTAAGGAACTAGCCTAGTCCCTCTTGTCCACTGGCCATACACCACTGCTGTAGTGAAGGTTGTGGCATGAGCTTGGGCAGTCTCTTTCTCTCTGTGTAGCATGTGACTCCATTATTATAACACCTCTACTGGCTTTTGTACCATTTGTGGGCTTCATCCAAACTGCTGGTGATTACCTCTAAAGTCCTAAACAGCTTGAGTCCTTCAACATGAAATTACAGCCACCTGTGACCAGGATGTAGAATTCCTTTCTCTATCTGCATCAATACACACTTTTATGGTGTTTAGGCATCATTCAAAGATGTAACTACATCAGTTTGTGTGGGGTTTTTTCTTTTTTCTTTTAAAAAAGCTGTGATGAAAAATTACCAGCCTTTTAGTGTGCATTTCTCATAATATACATATTCTTGTATGGTTATTTTACCTAATATAATGCAATTGTGTATGCCATCTCACTAAAATCTGCATTATTATGCAGTCTTTCCTCTAATATAACCAATGATTTGGTTGTTAAACTGCACCACATAATTTGGAGAAGTGTGAATATCAAAGCATTTCAGTTTGTAGATTGCTTTGGGGAAGTGTGAATTAGGTAGATTCACATTAATATGTGGATGAAACCAGATTTCTCCTCCATCTATGCCTCTGACTAGAATGTGTCGGGTTGCTCTGTTTGTGACTTGGATGGAACAATAAATAATATGTTCATTAAATATGCACTGAAGTTAAATGTACATGAAAAGAAGAAATCACACAAGTTCATATTGGCAAGACTGAAGCTGAGCGGCAACAGTGGACCCTAAAGAAATAAAATAAAATCCAAAAAAAGAAAAATATTAATATGAGAAAGGGGAAAACCATCTAAATGCAAAAAGGGGAATTCTGGCCAGGCTCTGTAACTGCTGAGAGAGATTGGGGAGTTTATATTGGATCACGGTCAACTATTAGTAAACAATGTGCTGTCACTGACCTTAAAAATCCATATTTTTAATATTGCATTAACAGAAGTATTATATGTAAGCTAATATTTCAGCTGTGCAGCATTGTTTAGCCTGAGGCTCAGAGCCAATTTCTGTACCATTTTGCAGGAGACTGAGAAGCAGGCTGCTTTTGAAAAAGCCCAGATAGAAATGACCTTATGGGAAGCTCGTCATCTGCTCTGTTTGACACAAGCACAAACTGCAATCTGGCATGGCATCACTCAGTCCACCTGAGAAAGATCTGCCTGTGTTACTGCAAATTGCAACCTGTGCATCGAGGACAATTAGTGTTATTTTTAATTTTTTTAATGACTGGTTCTCTATGATCATAGTTCTAACCTGGCTTAAAATGGTAAACTGGGTGTTGTTGTTTTTCATCTGAATTGGGCTTTAGTGTTATTCCCCAATTTGGCCATGATAATTTTAAGGGATGGTATATAAATCATAGAATCATAGAATTGTAGAGAGTCATTTAGTCAACCCCTGCAATGCAGGGATCTTTTGCCCAATGAGGGGCTCAAACCCACAACCCTGAGATTAAGAATCTCATGCTCTACTGACTGAGCTATCCACAGGATCCTCTCCCTAACATATGATATATGGGGAGGGGGAATCAGTAATTTGAAGTATAAAAGATAAAAAAACATTACAGCACTCAAAAGACTAGCACATTTGTTACAGACCCTCCAAGTGTCCCTCTTTTCCAGGGACATCCCTGATTTAGATAACCTGTCCCAGTTTCTGATTTGATCCCAGAATGTCCCACTTTTCCTTAGGATATCCCTACTTTCATTGGAGAAATGTTGGAGGGTATGGTGTTAACTGACCCCCGAGCCATCAGGAGGCAAACCTGTATAGAGAAGTTTTGTTTTTAATGTTTAATATATTAGGCTTGGATCTTAGAACAGCAACTTATGAAAGTTCATGGGAGGACAGTTCCCCCATCCTCTCTTACCCTTACAATCCCTCGTGCCCCATCCCATCTTGTTCATGAAGGCCCTACAATCCTCCAGAGATAATTTTCAGGGATTGCCGATGGCTGTGGGTGAGGAAGGGACAGGGAACATTCCTTCGTTGTTTTGTGGAAGAATGCCATGTCTTAGTTTGATGGAAACTGAGGTCATTAAGTGATCCCTAATTGGTGAAGGCTCCACTTTCCAGAAAAACCTGACCCGCAGTAGGAAAAACAGTGGCATGCCTCTTTGATATTCACTGTTAACACTAAGACCTACAGGAGAGTTTCCAGGAACATTGTTGTTTTTCTACAGAGTGCAATCTGCAAATATTTCAAATGAAGAGATTTACAGATATTAATAGTATAAGTCAGACTGAGTGGTCAGATACTTATTGTTTTTTATTGCCTTTGTTTCCTGATGCCTACTTTTGGTTATATAGTCCAAGGCCAAAAGTTTAGTAAAATTTTCAGGAAGCAGAAATCACTTTCCTGTCTAAGCTGAGTTTTTAATAGTTTGACTCTTTCCACCCCTTTCTTCCTAACTATCTGTACAGTCACTCCTCTGCATGAGAAATATTTTTCTGTGTCACAGCCTTTGGGTAGACCATTGCCACTTTCAAAAGCACCAGAAGTGTGTAAAGACTTGACTGTCAATATTACTGATCAAGGATTTGTTTCATATTTCTGTATAGCTTTATTAAAAAAACAACAACCACTACCCTTCTCTTCTTTTAGCAGAGACAGGCTGAATCAAAAGCTCTTCTGTGGGCACAAGGGCACCAACTGGATTCTACCCAATGAGAACACAAAAGGGGCATTGCAACTTGTTTCTCAGTGACCAGACAGCTGCTATTGAGAAGCTCACAAGCAGAGCTTAAAGTCAACAGCCATCTCCCACAATTGGTCCCCACCTACTGATATGAAATGATATCTTGCTGCTGAATATGGAGATTCCATTTAACCATCATTTGCATAACAGCCATCAATGGACTTTTTTTCAATAGATTTCCGTTTTATGATATATTTAACGGAAAGCCAGAACAAAAGATGATCTGCATGCAGAAGGTCCTAGATTCAATTCCTGGAATCTCCTGGTATTACTAAGATAGACTCCCTGCCTCAAACCTTGGTGAGCCACTGCCACTCATTGTAGACAATACTGGGTTAAATGGACCAATGGTTTGACTTGGTATAAGGTAGCTTTCTGTGTCAATACCTGGGGAACCGTGAAGAGAGAGAATTTGGGTTGTAGATTATGCTAGGAAATAAGAACTTCTATACTTGCAGTGCAGCACAGAAAAACTATCTTCCCCACAATGCTTAACACCACTCTTTCTGCCACCTCCAAACCTTGTGATTTCACCATCCACTTTTAACGCTGCCATTTCTCCCTACGCTGCGTGTGCCTGCGTGTGGTTCAACAGTGTCTGAGTGTGCTTGTGTGCCAAGTGTACTGTGCCAAGTGTGACCTCTCTTTCCCCCTACCCCTAGCCAAACCTGTTGTTCACTGCCTTGCACACTGCTCTGAGCTTTGCTTTGCTTTGCTTTGCTTTGCTTTGCTTTGCTTTGCTTTGCTTTGCTTTGCTTTGCTTTGCTTTGCTTTGCTAGTCACCATGGGCACCAGCCACCGCCGGTCAGAAATGACTGATGGCAAACTGTAGGGTCTAGGAATCCATGGCACACTGAGAAGGTGACAATGTCTGCACGAGGCAGGAAGCGTTCAAGTGTGCCCTTTTGCAGTAAGGCAAGAGAGAGGAGATAACGGCAAAGCAAGCACATGGCGCGTGAACATGCACAAGAGGAATCCTATCTGGGCTTAGGCCTGACTCATGTCAACTTCAAGTGCTGTACTTGGCAACTGGCTTAGCAGTGGCAGCTGTTAACAGTCAAGAGCTGCCAAATGTGTGGGCAGGAAGAAGGCAATCACGCACACCCGCTTCACTGTGTAATGCAAGGGGCAGGTTGGTCCTTGAGTGTTGGCTCAGTTTTTTCTTCCTCCCCAAGCGGGATTCTCAATTAGTAGTGAGATTCCAACTTCTCCCTACTTGCATCTTCAGCTCCCTAGTTATCAATATGCTGATGACGCCAAGTTCTATCTCTCTGTACTCCTGGAGTCAAGTGAAGTTGTGCAAGTGTTGACCTGATGTCTGGAGGCAGTAATGGTTGGATGAAGGCCAGTAAACTCAAGTTGAATATTGACAAGACAGAGGTGTCGATGGTAGGTTCTTCCCATGTCAAGAAAGTGGGTAGGTAATCGGTTCTAGAAGACGTTGGATTCACCTTGAAGGTGCAGGTGCATTTTCTGGGAGTGATCCTTAATACGAAACTCACACTGGAGGCCCAAGTGGCCTCAGTGATAAACACTGCATATGCTCAGCAATTGGATGGTTTGCTAGCTGCATACATTCCTGGTCCAGACTAGCCAGGTCACTGTTATTCCTATCCTGGTAACCTCCTGATTAGATTACTGCAATGTGCTCTGTGTGGTGCCGCCATCGAAGACCACCCAGAAGCTTCAGTTGGTGCAAAATTCTGTATGGTATCCCTAACTGGAGCAATATTTCACCAGTTACTTGGGAATTGCACTGACTGCCTATACAATGTTGGGCCCAGTTCAAAGTTTTGGCTGTCTTCTGCGCTGGGGCTTGAGATAAGCAGGGAAGCTCTAGTTATGCCCCTGCCAATGCCAGCTCCTCAGTTGGTGGTGTTATTGAGCAGAGTCTTCTCCAAGTCTTACCCTGAATGGAATTTCCTCCTGCTGATATTTGTGACATATTACTTTGTAGTTCTAATTATTAGCGTAGAATCACTAGCAGAACTCCCAAACAGTGTATTATAATTTGATTCCTGCATTGCATGGAGTTAGCCTAGATGACGCTCAGGATTCCTTCCAGCTACAATTCTATGATCATTATGAAATTAACGGTTTCACCTGCCTTTCTTACTTCTGCTCATAGCAAATGGTGCCAGTCAAAAGTTTGGTGAGCTGATGCAAATATTGCAAATCTTCAGCCAGTTATACCAGGCTGGCACACATATTTCACAGGAAGTCCTGCCAAAATCGTGCAGTCCCCAGTGGAGGAAAATAACAGGAGAGTTCTAGAATGACTCGAAATGACAGGTGGGGAAAAGAGCAATGGTTGTGGTTTAATTGCTGCATTCATTGTACAGGAAAGTTTCCAGTGCCAATGAACACACATTCTCTTTGTGGTAATTTCTCCAATCAAGCATTCTGTTGTTAGCTGTTAATTTCTACAAGCTTTTATGCTAGAGGCCCTGCTGAGTCTTTCACAATGTGGGAAATAATAGCTTTCATTTGTTATTAGCAGTGTGAGATGGAAGAACCATTTTATTCAGCTCTAAAGGTTTCCTTCTATTAACTTCAGTAGGAGCTGGATCATGGCCTTATTCCAGGTTCAAAGATCAATAACAGTTGCCTTAGTTGGCATGATCTATCTGCCCATAAGGGCATCCATGTATACACTTCAATGGAGAAGCCAGTTCGGGAGAAGGTTTCAACCAGCGATGGATAGCCAATGTGGTTCCAGATGTGCTGGGCTACATCTCATCAGCCCTAGCAAACACATTGCTGTCTAGCAATATCTGAGTGGCACCTGATTTTCTACCTCTGGTAAGAATTCCTGTTCTCTGTCCCTTTTAAAGGTTCTGGAGAAGATATTGTCAAGCTATTGTTACATATTAGTTTAATGTGTAGTTTAACTCTTTGTATCTTAAGAACTCTGAAACATTTTATGTTCAGAAAATATATTGGTATTTCACTGACCTCATCTTTTATACAGATCTGAGTAGTGGAAAGTTCTGCCTATAAACAAGTTGTGAGTTTTATATATTACTCTTTGAATCACACACACTGTAAAGTTCACCCTCATTCTTTGCTTTGGCTACAATGGAGAAAAAGTCTGAGGACTATTTGAGGATATCCCTAGAGTGAAGTAAGAATGTTTAGCACTGTCTGGCCTTTGAGTCATGCAATGTTTTGGTACTTTCCGTCCTAGCATATATGACTAGTAGCTTTTGAAGCAGATATCTGATGTTTATAACCTGGAAGCTACTCCAGATCCTTCCATTACCAAAGCTTCTAGGAAACAGTTCAATAGTTTTAGAGCTGTGAAACCTTACAGCAGATTAATTTTTTAGTGCCACATTGGACAGCTAGTTTGTGCAGTCATTCCACCACAAATGCAATCTATCCACGTTCTTGATTTCACAGCCTCTGCTAGTTGTCTGCATTGCCAGTCACATTAGGGAAGAGAGGCTGGTGGAGCTGATCCAAATAGCAGCCGTCTTCCAGGAACATATTAGTCCAGACAGAGCTGCCTTACCTCAACAGCAAAAGAATTCTGATAAGATGAGGCTTGGTCAGTAACAGTTTACTTTTCATGAGGCACAAATGTATGAATCAGAGGTTACGTCTCCACACCTCCATGATGAGAGCTAAGCAAAACCCATCTGTTTTGGCACAAGGAGATGTTATACAGAACCTCATTGTAGGTGTTAGAAACCATTGTAGCATTTTAGGAGCCAAGCCAAGAACCCTACAGATCATGTGGCACTAATTCACTTTTCCTTCTACTACTAGTAGGAAAAACTCCAGGCCATTAAGTCTAGAATACTAAAGCCCTGTTCTAGTTTATTTTTTTAATAAAAGCCCTGTTCAAGTTTTATTGCCTGAACAGGAAATATCGATCTATATAGGGGGCACATACAACAGCTCTGCCTCCAAGATTCCTGTCCATTGACACTCAGTACCAGACCTTCTCATGTTGAGCAAGGAAGGGCTGAAGGAGACATGAGTAGGTATTCCCACTAAATCGGAGCCCCTGATCACATGATGGCTTCAACATACAGTACATTCAAGCAAGCAGAGAGGGTAGGGTTGACCCACATGAAGACATTGGGGGTACCAGGCCTCCAACACATGAGGAGGCATCTTGTTCAGGCATTGTACCTTAGTAGGACTTAAGACCACAGACCAGAATCTTCCTGGGGTCCTGGTGATAATGGAGAACCAATCCCACACCACTGCCTGATAGAACGCTCCAAGATCTGCTACATTCTCTCATTCTGGGCAGCTCATCATTGATGTGTGATTTTATCTTGTGAACCGCCCTGAGACCTGTGGGTATAGGGCGGTATACAAATTTAATAAATAAATAAAATGAGAAGGCAGCCAGTGACAATGCACTTTTGGACCACTGGTGATGCTGTGAGCCAGTTGCTGCCTCTGCTTCAGTTGACTGTACTGGGCCTAGTCACTGGACGGGTGCAGTGCCACCACTGGACAACTGCCTCACTTACTTGCAAGTTGCATTAGCAGATTGGGCAGTACTGCAGGAAGAATCAATTGAAATAACCACCAGCAGCCACATGGATCTTGGGTAAAGGGCACACTGTGCCACTAAACAGCATATGTCCCTACTCTCCTATGGTTCCTGCTCCCTTCCTCCAGCTGTGGGAAGCCAGATCTTGCCAGCACTTGAGTGCCTGACTACAGGACAGGAAGAAGGTTGCTATTATTAAAGTATGACACATTGTACTGAAGGAAGAGCCTTATAAATATGTGAAATTGTGACCACATTCAAATCCTGACCATGTTCTAAAACAGAGTAAGACAAATGCAGGTTTATCTTTGTTTACATGTACGCAGGAAGAGCCTACAGTTTTTATTAACCCTCCTCTTCACAAAAAGAGACACTTTGCTTTGTTGCTGGCACTCTGCTCTGGCTGCTGCCAAGGTCCCTATCAGTGTTTTCCAGAGTTGCTAATTGCAGCTTCCAAAAGTTATCTGCAGGGCTGCTTCACACAGAGTTCATCCGTGTTTTTACAAAACAAGTATTTAGTGAAAAAAGAACACACCAGCGCAAGAAGGAAGGAAGAATTGTATTGCCCCCATCCATTTCCTACCATTTGGGCACTGCAATGATAAACACGGCTGCTGCATAGCACAAGCTGATTATGCGTCACAGTCACCAAGTCAAATACTTTAAAATTATCACCCGCAAACACCCAAGAAAGCATGCAACTACTAGATTACAACTGTAAACCAGAAATAGAAGGGCAGTTAAAATAGAGTTTCAGACTGCTTAGTGTAGAACATCTCAAATATTTAAGCAGTAATAAATTGGCTCTGTAGCAACGCGGGTGGCGCTGTGGTCTAAACCACAAAGCCTAGGGCTTGCCGATCGGAAGGTTGATGGTTCAAATCCCCACGACAGGGTGAGCTCCCGTTGTTCAGTCCCAGCTCCTGCCCACCTAGCAGTTCAAAAGCACGTCAAGTGGAAGTCGATAAATAGGTACCACTCCGGCGGGAAGGTAAATGGTGTTTCCGTGCACTGCTCTGGTTCGCCAGAAGTGGCTTAGTCATGCTGGCCACATGACCCAGAAGCTGTCTGCGGACAAACAAAGGCTCCCTTGGCCTATAGAGCGAGATGAGCACGCAACCCCAGAGTCATCCGCGACTGGACCTTACGGTCAGGGGTACCTTTAAAAAGATAAAGGGACCCCTGAGCATTAGGTCCAGTCACGGACGACTCTGGGGTTGTGGCGCTCATCTCACTTTACTGGCCAAGGGAGCCAGCATACAGCTTCCGGGTCATGTGGCCAGCATGACAAAGCCGCTTCTGGTGAACCAGAGCAGCGCACAGAAACGCCATTTACCTTCCCACCGGAGCGGTACCTATTTATCTACTTGCACTTTGATGTGTTTTCCAACTGCTAGGTTGGCAGGAGCTGGGACTGAGCAATGGGAGCTCACTCCGCCGCGGGGATTCGAACCGCCGACCTTCTGATCGGCAAGCCCTAGGCTCTGTGGTTTAACCCACAGTGCCACCTTTACCTAAATTGGCTCTAGTTCAGCTCCTTTTGCTATGCACCAAGCAATATTTGTGGTATTAAGATTATATTGGTGGAAATAATCTTTGTGCTGTTGTGATAATCACAGTTAAAAACAACTTGCAAATGCAGCTTCATTGAGCATACAAATTAAAGGGCTCAATTGCAGCTGAGATTCTTCAGCTCCAGTTGTTGATTTTTCTCAGTTCTGTAAAATTTATAAAATATTTGGAGTCATGAAGGCTCCTCTTACATTTCTGCAATAGATTTGCTATGTTACTTGCATAGAAAATGCACTGAAAATAGGGTGGCTATGCAGTCCTCTCTTTGTCTGGTCCAAGCCTAGTTGAAAGATAAAGGTGTTACCCTAATTAAGAAGAGCAGGGGCTTTGAAGCTGCCCATCCACATTCAGTACCTGGACAGCAGACTGAGGCACAGAGGTCACCTGGCCCCAGTCTTCCTTACTATTTAAATTATAGCAATTATTACTGACACCTGCAGATATACAGTAAATAAGCATATGCAAATTTTACATAAACCTGTGTCCTCAACTGGCCTCCTTTTGGTGGTACATGTCCGCTTTTGGGGAGGATGCAAAAGTGGCTGATTTAGAATGTTCTATATCTTCTTCTTATTTGACCTTTCAAGAACCTGATAAGGCAATGCTCTTATCTGTTGCCCCCAGGAATCTTAACTTGCCAGTGATGCCACCTTAAAAATTTCCTCAGTTTGAGGAATTGAATAATTCTAAGAATAACAACAATGCAGAACAGGCTGCTAATTACATGAATTGGAAAATCATTGGGCATGTTGGAAGGCATAACCCCCTAAAACTCAGGGGAGTGAACCTGGAATAGGACAGACTGTTGATTCTCAGTTGCTCTATTTCGTTCATATAACAACCACCCTCAGAAAATTATCTATATTAAATTATCGCAACTGTGGAAGTCTGTCTGAGGCTCTTCTCTAGTTTCTGAGATGTCACCAGCAGATATTATTTATTTATTTCACTTATGAATTGTTTTCTAGGTATAAAGCATCTTGAAGCAATCCAACACACACACACACACACACACACACACACACACACACATCCTTTTCAAGTAAAAAGAAAAGGCTGATAATTCTTATGATGCTTAATTCTAAAATCTTGAAATGTTGAAGATGCAACTCATAGACGTTGTTGTTGTTGTTGTTGTTGTTGTTGTTGTTGTTGTTCCTCTTTATCAAAGCAGAGCATCCTGCTTTGCTTTGTAATGCAACTGAGGTCAGGCTACTGTTACCTGGCATGCAGCAGTACCATTGCACTGTGCCTCATTCAGCACATCATCTGTAAGTTCTCTGCTATGACCCTTGCATCATGTGGAAATAAACTATTCTCTTCTGTTCTTCTTTGGAGATGAAAATTTGTATATTGGCACGAGATGACTGTACACTTTGGCAGACCTAAGTGCCTCTAATGCTACTGCTTTCTTTTTGTGGGGAAGGGCAAAGCAACTGGCCTAACTTCCTCTCTAGCCTAAGTGTTAGTATGATGTAATCATCGGATCATGGGTAGACATTTCATAGGTTCTTAAGAATGGAAGTCAAGCATAAGCTTTGTAGTTAGCTGTGAACATTCCACACACCTTGAAGAATTAATGGATACTGTGCCAAAGCAAAGTTGGAGGAGAGTGGATCATGTCAGTGAATTTAGGGTATGTTCTTCCTACTGCTGCTGCCACCAAGCAACTCCATTTTCCTTTACGGAGCCCATATCTTTCTCTGCCAGAAGTCTGCTGGCAGACACTTTTCAAATGAAACAGACAGACTGCAATTAAACACTTCTATGTGGCTGAACGCAGTAACGTTATGAATACCCTGGGAAATATAAACAATCCGCAAATGGGAATCACTTCCATTACATGATTCAACAGTATGAATGCTTTTCAAGCACACGATAATAAAAAAGATAACCCTATCTATAAGATAACCCAACCACACTTTTATTTCATTAAAATGATTTTACGAGAATACTGCGTTTCCGCCATACTTTTCTAAACTCGCTTCACTGAATGCTGTAAAGATAACTTACTTTCTTGGCTCATCGGGGGACAGGCTGCAGATCAGTGGTAGAGCATCTCCCAGATTCAATCCCTGGCATCTGCAGGTTGGGCTGGGAATATATCCTGTCTGAAAATTGGCTGCTGCCAACCAGTAGTGATGTAAGAAGGTATCCATTTCCATTCTGACTCATCTTCATTTCATGCAGCTCTGTTTCCATTCTGCTGCAGGTTGGCTTCCAAGAAAAGCTATGATATTCAGGTTACTGGAAGGCTAGCTGAAAGAAGAAAGTTACAGGTGGGTAGCCGTGTTGGTCTGCCATAGTTGAAACAAAATAGGAAACAAAATAGGAAATTCTTTCCAGTAGCACCTTAGAGACCAACTGAGTTTGTTCTTGGTATGAGCTTTCGTGTGCATGCACACTTCTTCAGATACGTATCTCTAAGGTGCTACTGGAAAGAATTTCCTATTTTGTTTCCTATTTTGAAAGAAGAAAGGTTTCAGCAAACACCGAGAAGACAACAGAGATGACACCTGTTTGATATATATACTAGGAGGGAGCTCCGAAGGGTAGGTGCTGCCCCACTAAAGACCTGGTTCCAATGTTGTGTGGAATGGACCTCCTGATAAGATGGTATCTGCAAGATGCCCTCTCCTGCGGAGTGAAGTGATTGGTTGGTTATATAAGCTGCTGAGAGATCAAGGAGAATCAACAAGGTTGTCCTCTGTCATCTCTCACCTGGCACGGGTCAACCAAAGCAGTTTCATACTCAAATTCAGACCTGAAACTGGATTGAAATAAGTCTAAATAATCATCCCAAAGTTGTTCTGCTACCCCTTTCTTGAGCACTTTGCCCAGGGAATACGTATTAGTAACTAGGTGCCAGTTGTTAGGCGCTTCTGGGTCCAGTGACATCCTCTTAAGGAGAGAATGAGCCATTGTCTCCATCAAGGCAGATGGCACCTCCCTCTCCTTCAACAAAACATTAATCACTCTCTGATCTCATAGGGCAAGGGTTGAGGAGACATGTGGTGGTCCAAACCCCTGCAAGAAATGTATCCTTGTTATCAAGATACAGTAATTGAAACAACACTGGACCAGACAGTGCACTGGACACTTCCATTAAACCTACCTGCAGTGTCTAATTCTGAACAAATCCATGAAATTTTACCCTCAAATTGTCTAGCCCACGTCACAGTGGGCTACCAAGTGTACCATCAACTCCTTTCATTGGGAAGACCCCTCAAGAGCTTTCACTTCTCAGAAAAGCTCTGCTGGATGGCTACTTGAGGATGCAACAGTGGTAGAGAAATAAGC